>NW_027286841.1:3172500-3810000 GCF_022747635.1 Hetaerina americana | reverse complement strand
TTTTCTTCTCTGTCCATTTCACCTTCTCCATTCTTCTCCACACCCACATTTCAAAAGCCTCCAGTCTACGTCTATCCTCCTGCTTCAATGACCACGTTTCCGCGCCGTACATAGCTACGCTCCATATCAAAGTTTTTACGAGTCTTTTCTTAACATCCTTACTCAAAGTCCCCGTCATCAACTCCCTCCTCCTCGTGAAAGCCTCTTTGCCTAGCGCAATTCTTCTCCTTACGTCCCTACTACTTTGACCGTGTTGGTCCAAAACACTACCGAGATACGTAAACTGTTCTACCTGCTCTAGTTTTTGCCCTCTTATTTTAATGTTAAGATTAGCCTTTTTCTTTCTAGAAAATCGCATAACCTTTGTTTTATTAATGTTGATTCTCATCCCATACCTGTCGCACTGAATTTCCAATTCACTCAGCAATGCTTGCAGCCCCTTGGCTGACTGACAAACTAAAGCTTGGTCATCAGCAAACCTAACTGATTTTACGAATTCCCCGCCCACTTTCATTCCTACCTCTAGTTCTTCCCATGCCTCTTTGATCATTTCCTCTGCATACAGGTTGAACAGCAACGGTGATAATGGGCAACCCTGCCGTACACCCCTTCCTAACACTGCCCATCCTGACTCCCCGTTTCCCACCCGCACCTGAGCAGTCTGAGACATGTACAGGTTGCGGATTAGCCTCCTTTCCCTCCAATCTATTCCTATTTTCTGCAATATACTCATTAGTTTTTCCCAATTCACTCTATCAAACGCATTTTCGAAATCTACGAAACAGGCAAATACCTCCTGGTTGTGTTCTATATTCCTCTCGATTAATAACCTCATTACTGCAATGGCATCACGCGTACCTCTCCCCTTCCTAAACCCAAACTGAACATCCCCTAAGTAATCATTTGCCCTACTCTCTATCCGTTTGTTTATGATCCTGAGAACAACTTTAGCTGCGTGGGATATCAAACTAATTGTCCTATAGTCCTCACATGACGTGGCCTTTACCTTTTTCGGAATCGGAACTAAAACTGCTCTCACAAAGTCTTCCGGCCAGATTCCCTCCTCATAAATGCTACGGATCAGCCCATATAGCCTCTTCCTCCCACATTTTCCTAAGCATTTTAAAAGTTCCACGGGAATGTTATCTACCCCCACGGCCTTATTTAGTTTCATCTCCCTTAATGCCCTTTCTATCTCATTGTCTAGTATGCCTGGACCTAAGCTGTCTTCCTCTACGTCATTTTCTTTTTCAATGTCTAACTGTGTTGGTCTGAGTTCTTTACTATACAGTTCTTCTATATACTCCTTCCATCTCTCTTGGATCTTTCCTGCGTTAACTATTACCTTACCCGCCTTATCTCTAACTATTAGCATAGCTCTTCCTTTCTTACTTCCCGATAACGATTTAACTTTGCTGTACAGCGCACCGATTTCGCCCTTCCTCTGGAGACTTTCCATATCCTCGCACTGCGTCTTCCACCATGCGTCTTTTGCCTTATTTGTTGCCCGCCTCAATTTATTGTTCAATTCTTTGTACTTCATTTTGCCTAATTCTGTATTTATATTCTTCCATTTTCGCCGCTCATCCATCTTTGTAATCATCTCATCCGTGATCCATGGTTTCCTAGTCCTTTTAGCGTTAACGGTTCCAATAGTGTCTTTTGCGGCTTTAGACAACCCTTTTTTGATCATTTCCCATTCTTCTTCGATAGTAATAAGCCCTTTACCATCCTCCATTATTTTCTCTACCGCCTGTTTGTATTTCTTCCTTTTAAACCCATTTAATGCTTCTACATTCCATTTTCTAACTCGCCGCCCCTGCCTTATCTTTTTGAAACGTACGCTACATTTCATAACAACTAAATTGTGGTCTGAGTCCGCATCCGCTCCCGGAAAGCTGTGGGAATTTATCACACTATTCCTAAACCTGTGTCTAACCAGGATATAATCTAGCTGATATCTTCTTGTGTCATCTGGCATTTTCCATGTATACCTGCGTCTTTTGTGGTGTCTAAACCAAGTGTTGGTGATGACTAACCCCTGTCTCCTGCAGAACTCAACTGCTTACTCCCCGCGGTCATTCCTCGTGCCTAAACCATAGTCGCCCACCTCATCACCATCTCTTCCTTCGCCTACCGTCGCATTCATATCCCCCATCACTATCAAATGTTTCCCTGCTGGAACACACGCGATCATGTCCTCTAACTGATCGTATATCTTATCGACCTCTTCTTCCTTATGGTTGCTCGGTGGCATGTATACCTGAATAATAACTAAGTTCGTCGGTTCTGCTTTTATCTCCACTAGTAGTATTCTATCCGTTACCTGCTCTATGTTGACTACGCTTCTTCCTACCTCTTCTATTAATACTATGGCAACCCCTCGTTGGCTCTCGTCCCCACCGCTGTATATTATTCTATACTTATCACTCCAGTAATCCCCGCTATCTTTCCATCTCACCTCGCATAGACCTAAAATATCTATATTTCCCCTTTCCATCTCTCGCTTAACATTCTCCAATTTCCCTGTCCTCATCATAGTCCTAACATTCCACGTTCCTATTCTAACTAATTTTGTCTTCTTCTCCTGCGTCTTCTGTCCTGCTGCTGATGGTTTTCCCTTGCAAGGGTTTCGTGGGATGACGACCGCGGAAGCCTTGCCTCCTCCGCTGCCGGGCACGACGCACGGCCGATTGGGC
Source organism: Hetaerina americana (assembly GCF_022747635.1). Lineage (NCBI taxonomy): Eukaryota > Metazoa > Arthropoda > Insecta > Odonata > Calopterygidae > Hetaerina > Hetaerina americana. The sequence continues at coordinate 3,807,301 of NW_027286841.1, read as the reverse complement.
CGAGCCCCGTGGTTGCCAGGACTCAAAATATCTCTATTGTCCATCATATTTTTCTAGGGAATGATAATTGAGGTGGTTTCCCGTTGCCTTCCTCAAGAGTGTTTTTAACGTGACACCATCACTTACTGGCCGCCCCACTGGGGTCAGACGCCATTGCAGCCGCCTCACTGAGGAATAGACGCTGCGTGGACTACCTTTCGTCTGGCTCCTAACCTTCGACCTATCTGGCATGGGTGACCCTACCAGGAGCAATAATTATTACTCCCGCCAGCACAGCTCTAGGGGTCATCGGAACGCACAAGCCCTTCCACCACGTCAAGGTTGTAGTCCGGGGAGGGGATATATATATATATATATATATATATATATATATATATATATATATATATATATATATATATATATATATGCAGTAATCACACACAGTAAACACAGTAATCAACCCGAAGGTCGGTTTAGTAAGTGATGGTAGAGTTCACCCAGTACTTAGCCCGACGGCGTGTGAAATTCACACATCAGGGTAGGGGGGCCAGTTCCTTTTATGGTTTCCCAGGCCGTTTAGACCAGGCCGTTCCCAGGCCCTGTGCCGTTTATGGTTTCCCAGGAAGATCTGGTACCCGAAAATTCACATAGCTTGGATGGAGCTGTAAGTGTCCAGAGAGGCTTGCCCGGAAATCGAACCCGGGCCCTCCGCTCATTAGTCCAACGCTATACGAGCGCGGGCGCTGGAGGGAACGGATAGGGTGGAATGGTTTGGTAGGGGAAGAGTTGGGAGGGAAGTTTTTAGAAGTAAGGGAGTAATACGGAAGGTTTTGAAAGCGGAGGGAGATTGAAAATATGTGAATTGAGGCAATTAATGTCTAATATTAATACATGGTTCATTCCTCGAATCAAAGAGCCAGATAAACGCCTGTTCTAATGTTTTGATTTTGAGTTGAGTGTCAGAGGAGGCAAAATAACAGTTAAAACAGAGCTACTAATTTATTAATAAAATCCATGACGTTTGAGCTCTTTACAAGTGGCAGTTGACAAATAAAAATAACACAGTAAACTATATTTCCTGATTAAAATCATATCATTTATATCTACAAATCCCTGCATTCGTTTCTCAGCAACAACAAACCACCTCGTGGTGCATCGACAGTCTCAATGAAGATGAATGAACCATTTCGTAAAGTACCACAGTCATTTCTGTGAATGTGATGCAGGCGTGGAATCAGCTCTAATGAGAGGGTATTTCACTGGATTGAACCCAGATGCTGAAAGTGATTCATGAAAGAATTCTGAATCTTTCCCGCAAACAGGAAAAGGCGCCATGTTTGTTTCTCTGCCTCCCGAATACCAATTGACGACCGCTCAGTTCGGGGCGCTCTATCGCTTTGCCACTATTCCCACTCGATTCCTCTCTCGTTCGTGAACCATCCGTCAGGAGGCTCCCCCGTTATCACGAGAGGGGTCAAAGGCCGGCCCGCTCGCTCGAGGGGTTCGTTTGATCCGCGGACGCTAAGCAGCCCCAGTGATGAAGGCCCTTCCGGCGCTGACACGCGCCTCCTCACCTCGACGATCCGCACCCGGCTCCGACGGGGGCGTGGGGGCAGGGGGAAGGGGAGAGGCGGGAGTGATTTTTTTAAGGAAGAAACATCCGCTCCCAAACAGAAGGAAAAGCCCCCCTCCCCCCCCTTACCAACCAATCTATCCCTCAACCAATCCCTCTCCCTCATCCCAACCCTTCCTTTCTTATCCTTTCCCCTCCACACTCCCCCTCCCCTCTTCGCCCCTTCTCGCATTATCGTCTCCTTGGCTGCCCTCCCTTCCTGAGGGAAACACGCGCCCGTAAGGGTAGACCCCTTGTAAACAACCGACGGCCGCCTCCGGCATCTAAAAAAGGGTTATGAAAGGGTCGGCTAAGAGGGGTTCCTTCATATATATATATATATATATATATATATATATATATATATATATATATATATATATATATATATATATATCTTAATATTTGGGAGGTTTTCACTCATAATTCACAGACTTAGTGTGTGGATTGTAAACACTCTGCACGTACATAAACAGGCCTGCGTGATTCAATACTACGTTTGTTTAATACTAAGTTGACGTTTGCCAACTGAATTACTTAAACTACTGCACTGCTGAGAAATACAACTTACAGGATATCATTACAAATGTAATATTACGTTACATCTACACAATATCCTTCAAGCCTGACGCAGGAATAAGCCGCGCCTGATTGGAAGAATAGTTAACTTTTGCCCTTTATTCAACTGATGCACCTATGGTAAGTCCATCAGGATTGTTTAGTTGCGGATGAACGGTATTTTGCAACATTATTAGATCGTCAACGAAATTGGAGAGAGGGAAGATGCGTATCTGCGTATCAACTCATTTTTGTGGCCATTATTCTAGGTTGGCATCGTAAAATTATTCGTAACAATGTTTTCCTGACGAGTGCATGAAGTGCCTAATTAAGATAGCCGATTAAGTGTTAGCATGATTGCAGATTGTATTAATGGCATTGATAAGATGACAGTACACAGCGTAACCACTGAAAATATGGCGATTTGAAAGAAATTGCGCCAAAGTCGTCCCGAAGATCTTTGGACGGACGACCATGAGCAAAATCGAGTGTCTGCTTACGAAGACCTTCTGCAATGATATCGCGACGATTCCCCAACCACCTTACAGTCTCGACTTGGCACCAGCAGGCTATTATTCCTATTCCTATAAAAGTGGAATCCTCCTTCCCTCAAAGGACACCACCACCATGGGACTCTGAGTGCAGTAGAGGAGCTTTCTTTCACGCGTGCACCCTTAAGGACCTTCCGCCTACTAGGGGTCCTTCGAGTCATGGAAAAGCCGCTCTGGCAAAAATGTGTCGACTCGCTTTAGGGATACACTTTGAAGAATTTTGAGGTATCGAACGAGCAATATCTGAAATAAATCTATTTTTCCGAAACTCTTTACGATACACTTTTTATACAAACCTTGTAAATTCACCTTACAAATTGGATCAGGTTCTGAGTTTTTCCGCAAACTTGGTTGATGATTCAATTCGCTATATTTGCTTCTTAGGAAATGGAACTTATTCTCCGACAGTACTTATAATTAAGTGTTTCCTTTATCATGGTGGGAATCAACCTTGACCTAACGAAGCTTTTTGTCTAAACTCACTCCTAAATGATCGCACACAAGCCCATGAAACTCTCCCTTCCACATTCCCTGAAGCCTTGAATCTATTTCCACTCACTTCCTCGATTTCTTTCTCCCCAGAACTATTTCTCCCTCGCCATCCAGTTTCCCTGGAGCCGAGGCGGCCTCAGCTGCGTGCTATTCTATATTTAATATCATATTGGCCGATATCTTTAACATAGAAGTTTGTTCGCCCATTTTTCCCGCCGTCTCTGCATCCTTTCGACTCGACCAGTATCTATGCATGTATGCATGCTTTACCTCTCTTCAAATCGATGGATCGGACGTGAAAAGAAACGCGCGTCTCCGAAAACCAACAGGAAGGCTTCAGACTCCCTTCTCGGCATTTCGACCGCCAACCTTCGCAACGTGGAGAGGAGGGTGCGGGGAAAGACAAAGGTCAAAGGGTTACAGATTGTCCACGCCTTGCCCCGTTCACGGTCACTTGATGTGATCTAATTGTCGACATAACCTTGCGTTTTCGATGGCCAGCGATACTGATTCAGTTAATATTATTTCTACGACCCAATTTCGAAATAGTCACACCATTTAGAACATTTTTTGTTAAAAAGTCTTTAAAATAACTTATTTCTCAACTTATTTAAAGAGCCACCATCTTTTTTTACCTGCCCATTTTTAATAATCTAGTCTAAGGCCTCTCATTTTACAATTCAAAAGTGTTTTAGCCTTTTTAAAACATCATTAAGCTGTAACATGTATTAACGTATTAGTTGTATTATTTTAATTATCAAAGCATCCAAAATAATTTTCATTTTACGATTTTCATACTAATCCGCAACCTGTACTTGTCTCAGACTGCTCAGGTGCGAGTGAGGAACGGGGAGTCCCGATGGTCAATGTTAGGAAGAGGTGTAAGATAGGGTTGCCCATTATCACCGTTGCTGTTCAACCTGTATGCAGAGGAAATGATTAAAGAGGTGTGGGAAGAACTGGAGGTAGGAATGAAAGTGGGCGGGGAATTCGTAAAATCAGTTAGGTTTGCTGTGTCGGTTTTAATATCTACCTGGTGGCTACTGGAGAAAATATCTTCTTCCCTCCTTCGTGGCCGGCGATCTCTGGAGGGGGAGATTTATATTAGAACGGATGGATTTTAAAAGCCGTTTTTTTTATCGTACCATAGGAGATCATACTAGACATGACAGCAATCGCGTGGGAGACAGTTAGAATTGGTAGCGCATAAATTTTCTCGATATCTTGCATGACATTTTTCTATTTAACAGATCCATCTTTTTAACAGTTCTCCCGCATAAGTTGAATATGCGTATCCTGTTTTTGAATAGCATGTAAGTACTTTCTTTTGCAAGATTAATATTTAATGCATTATCAAACAAATATTTGCATAAAGGTGACATGACTGCAATTGCGCATGCATTCCTGGCGACCTAACACCCCCCGCCACGCGCCCTTGCGGGATATTGTGTATGTAGATTTAGATGAAGTACAGTGGGTTGGAACATTCTGTATTTAAAAAGTGTTGTTCTCATGATTATTTGACGAATATCTGCTGAAAACGTTTCGGTGCGAGTCACTTGGCCTTCTTCATCTCCAATAATCGTATATCGCCGGTCCTCGGAGCGTAAAAGACGCACGCAATACACGATTCGCGCCATTCAAGACTTCAAACCCGGGAGACAGCAAGAAGCGCCATATCTCACATTTCGCCACCCCGCTTCCTATTTCTGTGTCTATCCCCCCCGGAGTCCCCGCCCGCCACCGCCTTCACCCCTCCTCCCCTCGCGCGCGTTTACTTTCGGCGAACCCTTCCCCCGAGGCGTGGGCAAGGGGCCAAGCGCGCGCACGCACGCACGCACGCCCGTGGGCCGCTCCGGGCCCACGCGCGCTTCCCGACGGCGGGGCGTGGGTGCTGGCGGCGTGAATGGGAAGGATGGTGACCGGGGGTCACCTCCCTCCCGCGGAGAGGACGAAGAAGGCGGGGGGAGGGGTCGACTTCCGATTAAGATCATGTTGGGGGACACGCAAGGAAAGACTTGCAATATATACGACGTATAGGAAGTAACTTCCGTGATGCTATAAAAAACACACTGGAATAGGCACAGAACATTCATTATTTTCATCTGCAAACTACATATCTCTACTACTTCATGTACACATGTGTCAAAACAGATTTAAACATTGGTCATATCTCTGAAATAGTTTTCAAATTCCTTCGACATATATTCTGCCGCCTAAGATCGCAGCCATCGGATGACACGGCATCTCTTGAAGTTCCTCGTCGATAGGAATACAAAACATGTAGCAACCTATCTTTCTAGTCGTGTTTCGGTAGAGTATAGAGATTACAGATATCGCTAAACGCCAGTTTTAACTAACGTTTTCATCAATTTCCAGGTGCAATTCATTGTTGACCACAGACGGGGGCGTCCACTTCTATCAATCATCATCATCATGGACATTTGTCCGTTCACTCTTAAACGAACGACAACACTGACACACAACTCTCATTGTCACTCATTGCCTTTTGGTCCAGAGAGAGTACAAATTTCCCAATGATGAATTTAGCCGCTTCGAAGTTTTTTTTATCAGCAAGAACCTTATCACTGAACAGACTTCATATTTAACGAGAATTTCAATTGTGTTGTTCACTTTGGCTCGCTATTGTATGAACAAACGGCAAGCGGTGCGACCTTCCAACCACTGCAGTTCGAGGCATACTGACCAACTCTTTGCGTCAATACAGCGACCGTTCGGCTCCCTCTTCCGCTAATTCTCACACTGCGTTAAAACGGAGGATACTTCTGAAAAACAGCCCTCGTATATTATGCCTCGAAAAGTCAATTAATGACGGAAACTGAACCATTCCATAGTTGAAGTGACGTCGGAGCATCGCAACGTCATGAGGTCGTTCGTTAGTCATCCGGAACGGTGATAGACGGAATGGGTTATACGTCAGGCCGTAGTGATAAACAGAATAAATTGAAGGAGAGCGACACAATTGGCGCACGCACGTCGAAGGAGAACCGCGAGTGGCCCTCCACAGGGGGGAGGGAGCGTGGGGCGGGGATGAGGTGGCGGTAGAACAGGCAACGGTGCTCAATCCGTTATGCACACATTGGGTATTGGTTACGTCTTTACCTTCTGCATCTACATAATACTCCGCAAGCCGCCGCAAGGGCGTGTGGCCGGGGGTGTTAGGGTACCACCCATTAAAGAGAGTAAAACCACATGCAGAACCAGCAAATTCATGCCAATATACACCCACAAAGACGAATATATCCATGCGAAAATCTTGATAACTTACACACCAATGCAAATACATAACCTATCAACTAACACACACATGCACCTATGAATGGGGGGGTGTTACTCTTTTGGGAAAATAGTAACACCCCCCCATTTAGTTACAAAGTGAGGCAAACAGAAATCGCAAGGGTAGATTCCTTTAAATACTTTGGTGTAACAATTACTCACGATCTGGCCTGGGGAAAGCACATACGGGAAATATGCGGTCGCGCTAATAAAAAATTGGGATTTGTAAAAAGAGTGCTGGGTAAATGTGACGAAAAAGTGAAGGAACGATGTTTTATTGCCCTAGTCAGGCCCCACCTAGAGTATGCTGCCAGTATATGGGATCCTCAAGAGATAAATTTGATTTCGGAATTGGATCGAGTTCAGCGGAGGGGGGCTAGATTTGTCAAAAATTGCTATGACCAACGCAGTAGCGTAACTACTTTGCTAGAAAATTTAGGCTGGGATTCCCTTACTTTACTTCTATTACTTACTTTTTTAAATCTAGAAATATAGCATCGACCCGAAGATAATTGTCTCCCGAGTCCAAAATATCATACACGAAAAGTGCCAATTGGGTCTCTCAGCGAGAACTCCCATCCCGGAAACCGTGTTGGTTAGTTTGTAAATAAATTCTGAGCATCGAGATATTTCATGATTGAACTTACAATTATGTGCTCTACATCTACATAAAACCCCTAGAGCCGCCGCTGGGGTATGTGGCGGACCACCTGTAAAAGAGAATGAAACTACAATTATGTGCTTTTACAAGTTTTAACGCTGCGTAGAAACCTGGGATATTCTTTGGTCCATATGTACATGCATGTTATTTGCTGGAGTATGTTTCTGCATGTGGTTATGCTAAAATGGACTTTTCATGGATACAGGGTTCGTCCGGAAAATAAGTGTACTGACTCCTGGGCTGGGCGCGCCGCCCCAGGCGCGCCCAGCACCGCTCTGACGGGCTGCGATTGGAGGGGGGTATGTTCGCAAGCGACGCTGAAAAAGGCAGTCGGCTCTGAGCTGTGGTGTAGTGAGGAGCTCTGTTAACGCGAACCTCCACGCTTCGACCCACGTCACGGAACGCGATGCCGAAGTTTTTGGAGCAGCGTTATTCCATCAAATTTGCGGTAAAGCTTGGGAAATCGTCTACCGAAACTGTCGGTATGATTAACCAGGCTTACGGGGAGTCAGCCATGTCCAGAAACATGATCTTTCGGTGGCACAAGATGTTCGTGGAGGGCAGAGAAGAGGTCGACGACGTGTCTTCGAGAGGTTCCCGATGATGCCTTCGCGGGAGCGTTCCAGGAATGGGAACGCCGCTGGAACAAGTGTATCGACTCACAAGGGTCCTATTTTGAGGAATATTAGCTTAAGATATGTAAAAGTGTAATAATTTTTTTTTCCTGAGCTCAGTACACTTATTTTCCGGACCCTGTATATGCACGACTCTGTAGGTGTGAATTCGCATACTTTTGTTAATTTTGCAGGTGGTTTTATTGTATTTTACGGATGGTGACCTAATACCTCCCGCCACACGCCCTTGCGTTTGACTTCGGGGTGTTGTGTAGATGTAGATCCAAAAGTGGTAGGCGGGAAGCTTACCTACGTGAAACGCGATTTCAAAGGAAGATTCCCGCAGAGGATTCGCCAAATTCTCCGAGTTTCCTTGCACAGCGAGTTTTCCAGGTTTTTTCGTGGTTTGACGGACACTTGGATCCTTAGAATCTAGAGTCTCCTCCAACACATCCACCCGTAGCTTCCTCGGATCATTCTCACTCATTCCCCACACTCTTAAACAATAGTATTACCCGTCGGTAGACGCCGTATCTTCTCCCCCCCCCCCTTTGGACCTGACAGGCGATACCATTCTCAACCGTCGTCTCAGCCAGATATAACCAGCAAAGTACCTCCACTCGCGCCATACTCGTCTCTTATTGGTGCAGTCTCTCCCCATTATTTCATAATACATGAAGTCCTCACCCCATGTCTTCTATATTCACCAAAACACTCATCAAATGTCCCACGCAATCACATTTCCCAGTCATTTGCTCTATCCTGGCATTCCCACAGTCGCGTTGCTTTCACGTACATCTACACAATACCCCGCAAGCTGCCGTTGCGGCGTGTGGCGGGGGATGTTAGGTCACCAGACACGAGTACTTACCTAAAGGATAAATATACAGATAGGTAAACGTCTTTAATCGGGTAAAATTGAGACCATATTTAGACCCTTCTTCCATTTAACCCTTCGTCAACTACATAACAATAATAATAATAATAATAAAAGAAAATATAAAGTGATTTAAGTGAAAAGGAAAATAATGGAAAAATGCGTATGTATACTTGTATAATAGCAGAAATAAGCACAAGATGTAAGTTTTTGGGAAAACCTGAAAGGGAGTTCAAACGTGAAGACCCTAGTAAAAACCCACGCCCACGGAAACACCCACGCAGGGAAAAGAAGAAGAGAGAAGCGCAGGAGAGTAGAGCAGGGAGAAGTGGGGTGGGGAAAACCCGCGAAAACCTTGCAAGATAGTGAAAAAATACATAAAGCACAATTAATACAATTAATAAAACAGTGTATTTTATATCCTAAGGCAAACGTTTATTTTTCTGCAATACATATAGCTAACATCTACCTTTCTCCTGCCAATAACACTCCTTTTATTCTCTCCATCTTTCGCAAATATTCGGCGAAGTTATGCATAAAATTTAACTCTCTCCTTATCTTTGTCGCTAACGCTCACTTATAAAGAATAATAGCGATTCAAATTGCTCCCATACTTGTAATTACTTGTTTACTCCGCCCCTTATAACCCAAACTACATACCTAATTAAAAAACACCCCAAATAATAACAAGAACCCTCGTAATAGTAATTAATTATCAAAGGACACAATTAGGAGACCTGCGAGAGTCAGGAGCCAGATGCTTTTGCTTCTCTACAGGGACAGTTGCTATAAAACCGACTCTATTAACGAATTAGGGATTAACGTTGCAAAGATTCACAGCGTATCAACTGGAGATGTATCAACAGTAGTGCCTTATCAAGTAAATACTGGAAGGGTATTGATATGAAATGTTAAAAATATCTCGTAAATGTCTTTTCTGTGTTTAATTAAACTATGTTTAATTAATATTTTGGGGCATTTCACATGATACATAATACGATAATTGCCGAATACGATATATAGGAATAATATAATAAAAATATCGTATCACAATAATAATATCGGAAAATAATAACTAATGATACGATCATTTTGTGGCGTTCGCATTCATGATGCACATAGCACGATCTTTCGATTTCTTTCTTCTGCACAATCGACTCCACCACGACTGTGTCTTCTTCTAAACCCGTCGGGCATTTTTAGTAATCTCGGGAGATTTATTCTTCAAAGGAGCTTCCATCAATCCATATGGATGTCACATCTGAGGTCTGCCGGTGACCCACATTCGCATTTCGCCGCCAGTTCAGAAATAAAACCAGCTACTAGAAGTACTAAAACTTGCCACCAAGGGCATCGAGAGCGCTACAACTCAGAACTCCTACATGATAGCGTACCGGTGACTCCCTTTGTGACCAAAATACGAACTACTATGATTGGACCCGCCAGCTTTAAGCAGAGCAAACCGAACTTCTCTTTTAAATGTTAAAACTATCACCAATAAATCTATATAAATCTAACCCCTAATTAAAATATTATCTCATATACACTCACACGATACTCAGAAAGCCTCCACAATGGTGTAAGACGGAGGGTGTTGGGCGACCAGCCGAACATGCATAAATATTAATTCATACATGCATTTTGATATATATTTCTTAATAGACAAAACAGTCGCGTGCATCTACATACCCAAGATGATGTAAAACCTACAATAAACCAGTGAATTTGAGTAAATTATCAAACTTTTGTCTTCAAGTGAATCTATTCGGGAGATGAGGCTTGAATCAGTTATTATAGCGCATCTTACGAGGGAAGAATGCCTTTGAATCTTGCTGTGGCAATGCGTATCTCTCTTTTTTTTGTAACTTAAGCTCTAGTTATATATATTAACCCGACATCCACCTCCTGGAAGTGTGGCAGGGGGTGTCAACACCAGACATGCAACATAAAAAAATTAATTTTTTCGTAATCGTCAGTTATGATAAAGACGTTATGTCAAATAATTAAAATAATAGAAACACATTGATAACGGCAAATACATGGACTACGAAATACAAGGATGAAATACCTATCTATGCACGATAGACTAGGGCAATATAAACTAAGGCGACATGAAATAATGACAGCACACAATAGGCTAAGAAGAATAAGAAAAGTACATTTCCCTCCCAGCGAAGTCACTTCCAGTTATCCTCATTCCTTATCGTTCATGGGAGAGACGACATCTTAAATCAATCTGTTTTATCCAGCTGGTTGGTCTCTTTGACCTCTTTGTCTAATGATTTCTCCTGATAAGCGTAGTATTATGGGACTAGATATAAAATTTCATCTCATCGCTAAAGAGAACTGTTTCCAATTCTTTGAAAAGATAATTCTCTAATTTAACCTTCGCTCCGTGAATGATTCCCAATCTGGCTCCTCTAATAATCGCGGTGTGCTACTCAGGTTATCATGGCAACATTTTATTTCTCTAGCTTCTTTACACAACACGTGAAATCATTCAGCAAGCAATCCATCTCGCTCTTCCCTCTCCTTCCCCCTCCATATTATGCAAGGTCATTGAACATACGACTGTTACATTGCAAAAAATTCAGAGTATAAAAATAATTCGCCTTGACCGGGAATCGAGTGTGCTCCTGCAAGGAAACATTTAGTAGCGATTGGGGATTGGAAAGCGACGGTAAACGAAGGAAGAGATGGTGATGAGGTGGGGGACTACGGTTTAGGCACGAGGAATGACCGCGGGGAGAAAGTAGTTGAGTTCTGCATGAGACAAGGGTTAGTCATCACCAAAACCGGGTTAGGACATCACAAAAGGCGCAGGTATTCATGGAAAATACCAGGTGACTTAGATTATATAGACACAGGTTTAGGAATATTCTGATCAATCGATTCCCGGGAGCGGATGCGGGCTCGGACGATAACTTAGTTGTTATGAAGTGTAGAGTCCGTTTCAAAAAGATAAGGCAAGGGCGGCGGGTTAGAAAATGGAATGTAGAAGCATTAAATGGTTCGAAAAGGAAGGAGTACAAAATGGCGGTAGAGGAAATGATTGAGGATGGTAAAGAGCTAAGTGTTATCGAAGAAAAATGGGAAAGGATCAAGAAAGGGTTATTGAAAGCCGTAAAAGACACTATTGGAACCGCTAACGCTAAAAGGACTAGGAAACGATGGATCACGTATGAGATGATTACAAAGATGGATGAGAGGAGAAAATGGAAGAATATAGACATATATTTAGGCAAAAATAAGTACAAAGGGTTAAATAATTAAGTTCGGCAAAATGAAGTACAAATAGTTAAAAAATAAATTGCGCTGGGCAACAAATAAAGCAAAAGAAGCATTGTGGAAGACGCAGTGTGAGGATCTGGAAAGTTTGCAGAGGAAGGGTGAAATTGGTGCGCTCTACAGCAAAGTTATATCTTTATTGAGAAGTAAGAAAGGAAGATCTATGCTAACAATTAGAAATAAGGTGGGTAGCATAATATTGACACATATAAGATCCAAGAGAGATGGAAAGAATATATAGAAGATTGTATAGTAAAGAACTTAGACCAACACATTTAGACTTGGAAAAGGAACATGACGTAGAGGTAGAAAGCTTAGGTCCACGCTTACTCGACGATAAGATAGAAAGGGCATTTTGGGAGATGAAACTAAATAAGGCCGTGGTATGGATAACATTCCTGCGAAACTACTGAAATGTTTAGGAAAATGTGGAAGGAAGAGGCTATATGGGCTGATTCGTAGTATCTATGAGGAAGGTACCTGGCCGGAAGACTTTGTGAGATCAGATTTAGTTCCTATTCCGAAAAAGGTAGAGGCTATATCATTTGAGGACTACAGGACAATAAGTTTGATATCCCACGAAGCTAAAGTTGTTCCCGGGATCACAAACAAAAGGATAGAAAGTAGAGCAAATGATAACTTAGCGGATGATTAGTTTGGGGTTTAAGAAGGGGAGAGGTGCGCGTGATGCCATTGGAGTAATGAGATTATTAATAGAGAGGAATATAGAATACAACCAGGAAGTATTTGCCTGTTTCGTAGATTTCGAAAAAGCGTTTGATAGAGAGAATTGGGAAAAACTAATGAGTATATTGTAGAACATAGGAATAGATTGGATGTAAAGGAGGCTAATCTGCAACCTGTATATGTCTCAGACTGCTCAGGTGCGAGTGAGGAACGGGGAGTCCCGATGGTCAATGTTAGGAAGAGGTGTAAGATAGGGTTGCCCATTATCACCGTTGCTGTTCAACCTGAATGCAGAGGAAATGGTTAAGGAGGCATGGGAAGAACTGGAGGTAGGAATGAAAGTGGGCGAGGAATTCGTAAAATCAGTTAGGTTTGCTGATGACCAAGCTTTAGTTTGTCAGTCAGCCAAGGGGTTGTAAACATTGCTGAGTGAATTGGAAATTCAGTGCGATAGGTATGGGATGAGAATCAATATTAATAAAACAGAGGTTATGCGATTTTCTAGAAAGAAAAAGGCTACGCTAAACATTAAAATAGGAGGAAAAAAACTATGGGCAAAACCTAGAGCAAGTGCAACAGTTTACGTATCTCGGTAGTGTATTGGACCAACACGGTCAAAGTAGTATGGACGTAAGGAGAAGAATTGCGCTAGGCAAAGAGGCCTTTACAAGGAGGAGGGAGCTGATGACAGGGTATTTGAGTAAGGATGCTAAGAAAAGACTCGTGAAAACTTTGATATGGAGCGTAGCTATGTAAGGCGCGGAAACGTGGTCATTGAAGCAGGATGATGGACGTAGACTGGAGGCTTTTGAAATGTGGGTGTGGAGAAGAATGGAGAAGGTGAATTGGACAGAAGAGAAAACAAATGAGGAAGAACTTGGTATTGTGGGCGAGGAGAGGGGATATTTGGGAGAAATCCTAAGGAGGCAGGAATAAAGATTGAAGGGTATATTGATCGGCAGTGAAATCCTTAAGACTGTGGTAGAGGGGAAAACGAGGAAAGGAATTGGGAAACGAGGAAAGAGCAGGAATAGGATAGGGATGCTGGAAGGAATTAAGGGAGAAAAGAAGTACACAGAGATGAAGAGGGACTTGATGTAGAGTAGGTCGCTGGATTGTGTTTTACTAGGAGTCGCAAAATATTTATGTGGTAGTTGTTTCCATCCGAAACCTACCCTAAGCGGTAGATTAACTTCTGCAAGCCACCGCCAGATTGTATGGCGGGGAGTGAACACACACCAGAGTAATTTTCCCCGAACGTGACCCTATCGCGGTCGAAAAATATTATTATGATCCCTTATCGTTCGTAGGAAAATAGGACATCTTAAATCCATCTGTTCTACACTTGATCTCTCTAATTTTATGGACATGATCTCTCTTACCGTCGGACAATGGGGGTGATAATACATTTTCAACGTCACTGCTAGAGAGACCTCCTTCCATTTATGGAGGAGATTCGATCCGTAATTTAACCTGTCCTCCATTAAGTGATTCCCAGCCGAGCTCTTCTAATATTTTGGATACGCTACTAAATTTATTATAACATTTTTTTTTAAATCTAGCTCCTCTACGCTGCACGCGATCCAATTCGGCAATTATGTCAACTTCATGAGATTCCCATTTACTGGCAGCATATTCTAAATGTGGTCTAACCAACGACAGATAATATTTCTCTTTGATCTTTTCATTACATTTACCAAGTACTCTTCCAATAAATGCTAATTTTTTGTTGGCTTGTCTTGTCTCTCCTGGGTGAAACACATTCCCCCTAGAATGTGTTTCACCCAGGAGAGATCGTGAGTGAGTGTAACTCCTAGGTATTTAATTGAGTTTACTCATTCCATTTCGGTGTTCCTGGTGCAGAAGGCGTTCTTGAGGGAATTGCACTTTATCCAAAAACTTATGAGTAAGCACTTTTTTAAGTTTAATTCTAATTAGTCGAACCTGCATTGTATAGCGTCAGGGTAATCTGACAAAGCTGCTGGGTCCTCTGGATCATGGATATCACGGTAAACTTCTGTATCGTCGGAAAATAAACGTATCTTACTAGAGACTACGGAGTCATTTTCGTTAACGTAAAGTAGGAATAAAAGAAGTCCGATGACACTTCGCTGGGGAACACCTGAATTAACTTTTACGGGATTTGAGTTAACTCCATCGATCACTATTTGTTGAACCCGTCCATTCAAAAAGTTTTTGAAGAAACCCCGGGTATTTTTATGCCTGCCATATGCTTCTAACTTCGCCAGTAGTTTACCATGAGGTACTTTGTTGGAGGCCTTCTTTAAGTCTAGAAAAATCGGTTCCTTTGGAAGATTAATGACGCAGAATAGAGGATCAACTTTTTATATAAAAGCGGGTCAGTGTTCACGTGCGTCCTAAACGTTTAGCCCCAAGACCATACAACTCTTCATTGCCATGAAATAAACTAGCATTTTACTCACCACCTCGGGAATTGTATTCTTGCACTTATTAAACAATTATTATTCCAACTCTACCATTGATATTTTATGTTCATGCTTTGTAAGCTCGACAATTTGACGTCGTATGGAGTACACTTCTATTTTGACGCCCCGGAGTGGCGAACACGCCAAATTATCACACTGTGGACACTTCAAAGAAATACACATATTTCTAGAGCAATGAAAGGTAAGTATTGAATGACGTCAAGAAACCCAATAGAGTTAAGTTCTGATATCACTTTATTTACGCTCAGATCACACGACCGATTCGCCCCTGAATAATCTTCCTCAGCACACTTACACATACACTCTTGACACCCCTTGTAATTGTAGTTGGATATTTTGATCTTGATAGAATCATTATGGCCCAGATATCAAGTGATTTAAAATATTTGCAATAGGTTCAAAAGGCCCCAGTCTTTGAAACGTGGACGAGGCAATGAAAAAGAATCCGCGCAGCTCAGTTGTCATCAAACGAATCCTCCACACTTCGATCGCCAACACACACTTATGAAAAATACGAGCCGCATTCAATAGAATGGATTACTCTGAGAATGCTCACCACCACACTTTCGAATTTTGCGTTAAATTGCAGGTAGAAATGTGAATGAGGGAGGGCGATCGTACTTATCTGAAGGAGCAACGGCAGTGAATTGGAAGGGTGAGGCCACCCGCCACCACAACCGTCCAGATGCGATCGACTGCGGAGGGCACCACTTACCTGCAAGACGAAGAAAGAAAACATTGAAATGAAAACATTAATTTAAATAAGGGAAGCATAGACAATTACGATTTAATTCTATCTCATTGATTCAATTTCTTTGACAATTTCAACATTCGCCGCAATCACTCAGCGCCTTGCCCCATTACTCTCCGACATTCCTTCCCCTTACATGCAAAATGCGCCGTATCTACGTCACATCCATGCATTGCCTAATTGTCCAATGTTGAGTGGTTCCTCTTCCCTATTCGTAGCATTTCCCCATTAATGGTTATTTCAATGATATATTTTAGAGGCCACGCCCATATGCTAACTTTAAATTTCGTAGAAACTAGCGAGCTGATACCTACGCATTCGTGTTGCTGTAATGGGCAGACGTGAGGTACGTATTTAAGAGGCATAAATATCATTGACTCTGCTTTAAAATGAAATATTTACGTTGCCTACACTTTAAATACAAGCCTTGACTTTGAAATTCCACTTGCCACCCTCAGCGTCCAGGGAATAATTAGTTCTACTTAATTGGTCACACTGCCACTAACGTGTTTGTTGTCAAAACCCTTTCATCCTGTATGACCGCATTAGAATGCCATTCAATAATGTAACGCTCTTCACAGTATTCCTTGCTCTGCTTTGAATGTGTTTCCCCTTCAATCCTTCGCCTCTCCCCGTGGGGGGACCCTCCCGATATCTGCAGCGTTCGGTTACATTTCCTACCTTTCACAGTCTCCTTGGCGGTGAAAGCGTTTTATGTTGCATGGTAATGTGGAAGTGGAATCTCGCCTTTTTACTTATCATATTCTGGCTTGCGTGTTGTTGGATGGCTTTCGTACTGCATCTTGGGGTGCAATTGTTAGTTGGTTTATGCTATATGTGTTTGCATGAGTGTTGGATGAAGGGATTTTTGCATGAGTGTTTGCGCCGCTGTGAGTGTAGTTTTGCACGTACGTGTTGATTTTGTACATGGTTGTGTTCCTTGTTATGAGTGGTGCCCTAACAGCACCCCTTCTTGCGGCGGCTTGCGGTGTATTATGTAGATGTAGAAGGTGTGTATAACATGTATCGGGAAAAGGTTCGGAAAAATAGATTTATTTCAGTTTTGGCTCGTTCAATGTCTCAGAATTCTTCAAATTACTTCTTCTCTTGAGAGCGTCGACACACTTTTGCCAGAGCGGCTTTTCCGCGACTCGAAGGCTCCCTTCCGGTAGGCGGAGTGTCCTTAAGGGTACAAGCATGCGAGCTTCTTTGGCGGCACTTAGTAGTCCAATGGTGGTGGTGTCCTCTGAGGGAGGGATGATTTGAGGGTATAAAATGGTCTTCTGACGCTAAATCGCGAATGAAAGGGGGTTGGGGAATCGTCGCGGGGTCGTCGCAGAAGTTCTTCGCAAGCGGACTGATCTGTCGCCCTTGGTCTTTCGTCCAAAGACCAAGGGACGAGCGCAGCGAAGATTTGTCGCATCGCCAAATTGTCAGTGATAATGGCGTGTGCACTGTCATATTATCAATGCCAATATACGATCGGCGATCATGTTCACGCTTAACTGACACGGTCTGAATTCATCACTTCACGCACACGTTGCACGTAATCGTCGGTTCTTGACGTCGAGGTTCGTCCAGCGCGGGGCTCGTCCTCCACACTCTCCTGGCCATCTTTGAACAGCTTCTGCCACTGTTAAAACTGCAGTTAAGACACGCTTGAACACTCGGCTAACCAAGCACAACGCCTCCGTACCCGATTGCCCCAGTCCAACACAAAACTTGATGGCGTACCGCTGTTCGCTGCATTGGGCGCTTGCAGCGAGGCACTCGACGGAGGTCCACTGAAAACACGATCAGAGCGAACGCACGCAGGCGAATGGCGCTTGCTGAAGGTCAGACCCCCCAACACCAAACCAGCGGGGGGTGAGCACGCTGCGACGTACAGTCACGTCAGGTAAAATATGTCCCGATACTTTTCATACAAACCTTGTAGTTTTCAACTGAATCTGCATTGGATATTTAATTTTTTTCCCAATCAACATTCAAAACGTACTTCCTCTGGCAACCTGATACATGGATGGGTATAAACTCAATGGTCACACAGTAAACACTTGAGGCGACTTGCGGGGTATTGTGCAGATGTAGATAGTATATGTGTAGATGTACTCTACTCTGAAGGTGTCGATCATCATCCCACGCACTCCATCTCATAGTCGCAAGATGGACCACAAATAAAGGATCACGGAGAGAGACGGTTCAAAGGAAGGGTGATTGCCGTCTTTCTCGTGCAAGATTACAACATCCAAAATCTTTATTTTTCAAGCCGTGAATTCTCAAGATAGATGATGACAAGGTTTATTTATTGAAATCGTAAAAATACATTAACTACAATCTCCTGATAACGGAATTGCAATGCGGTAAAAAAGGCATTTTAGTAATCCTTCGAAGCGAATCCTTCATTTGAAGCGGGCGGACTAATCTTTGTTCATTTCGTGACTCCATTTTAAGAAGCGCCTCGACTGAAGCTTTTGGTTAAGTGCTGATATCGCTTTATTTACACCCACATCACACGACCGATTCGCCCCTGAATGATCTTCCTCTGCACACTTACACATGCACTCTTGACACCCCTTGTAATTGTAGTGGGATATTTTGATCTTGATAGAATCATTATGGCCCAGCTATCAAATAATTTACAATATTTGCAATCGGTTCAAAATGCACAAAACAGCAAAAATGAAATGATGACAAAGCTACTTAAAGTGAAAAAAAATGTTTTTCCCACTTGGCGCGATCTCCTTTATTCATTCTGATCCTTAATTTAAACCTAATAACCCTAGAAACCCTATTGATTTTAGAGGTTGGCCAACAGTTTAATATTTATCCGAATAAAATAGAAATTCCTTGAAGAAGATGAATAAATTTTTCTGCCTCACCGTCTCTCCTTTCGCCCCAGATTACATCTGACCAAAATTATTACAATTTACCAGTCAGAGGAATTATGGTTGAAAGTGTCAACGATAATTCCTCAGCCAATTGTCAATTTACCAATTCAATTTACCAATAAAATGAACGCGTCTCGTTGAAAAAATTACAGTAAATAAAGCTACGTTTTAATCTTTTCTATGGTATCTCGCAAGCCGCCGCAAGGGCGTATGGCGGGGGGTGTTCAATCAGCGTGCTTGCATGCATGCACTCACAATCATGTCACCTCTACACAAATATCAGTTCGATCATGTACTCGAGAGCAAAGTTAATCACATGAAAGAAGGTATTTACTTGTAAGAATATTCAATAACAGGATAATTCAAATCAGGCGGGAACAATGTCATAAACATGGGTCTATTTGAAGATCATGCAGTACCTAAAAAATATATACCCTACCAATACTAATTATCCCCTTCGTACCTGTCAGTGCATGTCTATTTTGGCATCTAATGGTTATTGGAAAAAAATGACATTTTATATCTATCCGCTCTTCTATTAATCTCCCAGATTTTAAGTTGGTGATCTGATGTAACATAGTAAGTCAGGGCTTGTAATATGCCCTTAACATCCTCGGATAAGTGACCTGCTTCAAATGCACGCATTAAATTTAACGTGTATTTAAGCCTACGTACAACTGGGGCCTCCCATCCTCATTCTTCCATCAGTGCCGTGACACTGCTCCCTTGTCCATAGCAACCTTTCACAAACCCTGCTGCTCACGTTGCACTCGGTCTTGTTCCAAAATTTGAGCCCACTGCATGAGGATCCTTCATGCGATTTGGCTGACCAAAGGACAGTGCAGTATATTATTTTCGAGGGTAGGTTGAAAGGTAAATCACATATGCTTGTAGACCACATACAAGAAGAAATAGCAAGATCGGACGAAAAGTAGATTAAAGCACAGTTCTTCAGTCTCAAAATTATATCTATTTATTTTTCAACATAGTCACCGCTAAGGCTAACACATATCTCCCAACGTGTAACAAGTTTTTTCATTCCGTCACTGAAAAAGTCTTCCAATTTTTTTCGCATCCAAGACTTGACAACAGCCTTCACCTCATCGCCCGAGGTGTAATTATTACCCTTGAGGTGTCTCTTGAGTTGAGGAAATAAATAAAAATCGCAAGGCGCAAGATCGGGGGAATAAGGTGGGTTTTGTTTGTTCTCGTCTGTGAGACGGCGTGGTACCCATCGTGTTCACGGTATCCCAATTGTTGAATAATAAAGCCGACACGTTACCTGGATATTCCAATATGGCTTGCGATACTCATTTGAGTGATTCGCCGGTCATATTGAATCAAATCTTCGACGAGTTTGCGATGTTTATCGTCTTTGGCACTGATCGGATGTCCGCTGCGTGTTTCATCAACAGTTATGGCTTTTCCTGGTTCGCAGCCACGAAATTTTACCACCCATCGATTTACAGTGGACCTATCAACAGCATCCCCACCATAAAACAGCCTTTAAACGACGATGGATCTCAGCAGGAGTCACTTTTTCAGCAGTTAAAAATTCGATAACAGCACGCTCTTTAACTCGCGTTGACATATATCACTAGAACTCGTCTCCAAACTTCCGATTCTCAAAATACACAGGATGAATGTAACGACCTCAAAGCTGCGCATGCGTGTTGAGGGGGAATGTTACTTCCACATTCCACCAGGAGTGCTTCTGAAGGCCATTTTGTTTGTGGTCTACAAGCATGTGTGCATTAGTTTTCAGCCTATCCTCGTATCCAACTATTCTGAGAACTGACGTGACTGTACTGCAGATCGTATTTTATAAATGTTGTCTTTCAATCAATTATGTATCTTCGATGAACGAATAACGGAGCTTGATAATGGTGGCGCACCACAAATGAAGAAAGAGGAACATTTCCTCTGCCGCATGGTTTATTTCGTGGTATGTTTTTGTATATTTTCGGCAGACGGGAGCAGCGCCTTGTATCGGTCGCCATTAACGAAACAGCAGGAGGGCGGCGCAGGCGGTGTTGGATGGGGGTTCTCCGAGGGATTGATTTTCCGTCCACCGCCGCCACCTCCTGGAGCCTCATGGCCCCCTGCCACGCCCCGTATCGCTCCCTCGAACCACTCTGTTCATTCGAAACGCAAAACAAGCAAGGGGCAAGTAAATAAGTGTACACTTACACACACACAACAAAGCAGCGAACGACACGCGAATAAACAAAGGATGCATCCGGCAGCCAGTAGCCTCGCCGCATCGCCACACGTATCGGCCGGGGGGAGATGGCTCATTCGAAAGGGCGGGAAAGCCCCCCTCGCCTCACCCCGGGGGGAGACCCCGGCATTCACGGGGTCGGCCCATCCTCCATCTCCGGGTCCGCGTCTTCATTCCGTTCAGCACTCCACCACGGCCGCCCCGCCCCCCCTTCCCCCGACTCCGGTCCCCTCCCCCTCCGCCGCTTCGACAGGCCGACAGCGGAGCAGGGGTCTCTCCCCCACTACCCTTGCCCCTCCGTTCCGTCCGCTAGGATCGATTCCCTACGTTCCGCTGGAGACTCGAAACACCTCTTACCCTGACATGCAAGCCGTACACCTCTCGTATTTCTCGGGGAGTGAATATGTATATATCTAAATACAAGTACACACACGCACACGCAAGCGCGACCCCCCCCCCTCCCCCCCCTACCCTCCCCACCCCCCTCCTCGTCCCCTTGGCAACCGGCGAAACATTTCAACTCAAAAAGTCAACTCAGATTTTGGTTCGATCGGAATGGAATCTGGACCAGATGGGCGCGTAGTGGCCTATTTCGACCACGTCCTCTCACAAGACGATTTCCTTTACATCTGTCATATCTTATCACTTAATTTGTTTAACATGGCGTTGACTTTTGATTAGATTGATTTTAGCGTGGCATTCGAAATTGGGCATTCATAATTGTGTAGTGTTTTCAAGCTAATGCCGAGATTTTGCTGCTTTGAATTGTTACGAGATCCTCATAAAAATCAATAAAGTAGTCGAAAATCCGCTAGATACTTCATAGTATAAATTGTGAAGCTACATGCTAATAATTACTACGAGTAGAGCATTATGACGAATGGGTTTTAAGCTCAAGATACTTCCGCGGGCAATCTTGATGGATTCGAAAATTCATAGTCATACAAATCGTGGAATAGCATATTGTGGCCAAACAGAGTCCTTAATGTGTTGATGAAAGTCTTACGGGAGTCATGCTGAAGTTGCCTAAGGAAGATAGATCAATATTAATTAAACGAATAATCAAAATCCATTGATTTTATTTGAATCGACAGTTTTCACCGTTCCCATCCGACATTCCTCTTCTCAGCTTCTCCGAATGCGCGCCCTTATCGTCCGTATTTGCGACCAAAAGTTGTTTCCTCCGCCATGATACCTACAAAACCAATCACATTCAAAATTCATCACTACAGTTTATTCTCTGTTCACCTGTTCTCGCGGACTGCTCTCATTCAACAGTGTTCTCACCGGAATCGAGCACAGGAAAACGCAATGCCATTGGGATTAGTGTTGCCAATGGCATCACTAATGTAGGCATGGCCTAACCGATTATCCAAGTGGATGGAAAGGAGATTGGGTGATATTACAGAGAGTCAAGAAAAACAATTAGATTCGGCGTAAATGCCTAAGTAAGTGCGCATAATTCTCTTTTTCCGAGATAATTAATCTTTGATTGTGTTATTGGATTTAAAATTACTGGGAATATATTTTCTAAATCTTATTGCCCTGGAAATCAACAAGATGGCGAGTGGCAGGGGGTGATAAATCCCCGGTCATTAGAGTAATTGGCGATGAACGGTGTTCGGGAATTTTAAAATACCATACGTTGTTTCCTTCGAAGCGAGAAGTTAGTTACTATCGAGAAATCTTGTAACGTTACTGAAAATTATGAGTTCAAATATTTTATAAGTGATCGATGCTAAAGAAATGGGTCGGTAATTGGTTGGTTTATCTCTATTCCAACGCCTTTACAGATGGGAGTCATATGGACTAGCTTCCAGTCGCGAGGCACTTTACCTTCTTCTATCGATTTTAGAAAGACAATATGTAAAAACGAGGTATTCTCTTGAATACTGCTAGTTCCTTTAATATTCCAGCAGGTATTTTTTCCGGACCAGGTGCCTTGTGTGCTTTGATACTACGGAGCAGATGTTCTTTTTCTTTCTTGATCAGTGTTATGTCGCTCATGTGTTCGCCGGGTGGGCGCGGAAGCTGGTTCGGTGGGTTTGCGTCTTTATTATCGTCGCTCTGGAAAACCTTGTTCAAAATATATACCTTTTCCTCGTTACCTGTAATGAGTTCGCCGTTTTCTGTCTTCAAACAATGTGCAGTTGGACGTTTACCCTGTGTTTCTCTTGCATAGGACCAGATTGGATTTTCCTCCGGATATTTGCTTAGTATTTTTGATTTGAACGAGTTTAGGGTTTAGTGCATGATACCATTCGTTTCACCATGAAATTCTCATTGTTTCCGTTTGGATTTACTCACATAAACTATATCGTCACTTTTTTAACTCTTAGTAAAATCTTAATGCAGCCATCCTCTGCCTTCTTAATGCCGATCTGACCTCCCCGATGTATCATCTAGGTTCTTCCCTGTCACATTCATTCAAGTTTGGATGGGATGTGCGCCCTCATTCCTTCGCGTATTATATTTCAGAATTATTTTCATGTGCTCTCTGTATCAGTTGTCAGTGTTTTCGTCTTGAATTCTGGTAATTCCTTTTTAAAGTATTCAAGAATTCCGTTAAAATTTGCTTTGCTGAATTAGTATATTTCACACTTATCTTTGTCTATTTTCACGAATTTAGTTCTAAATTCTACAAAAATAGCTCTATGGTCACTTTTGCGGTCCATTATTTTAATGTTTGTGATGATTTCTAGCAAAAGTGTCGCGAATATATCAAGTATGCTGTGGTCCCGTATTAGTCGCTGTGTATGTTGCTGAGAGTGGATATTTGGTCATCGAGCTTATACACATAGAACATCTGTTATGGAATCCGGGGGTCTGTAAGGTGTGCACACGAATAGGCTTCTGTCGCTGTAGTCCTTCCTCATGTTGCACCAAACGCTTTCTGTCATTTTCGTCGCATTCATATCGTTGGCTACTGAGATGCACATTTACAGCAATGAATACTCCCCCACCTTGTCCCTTCCGTAAATTGTGAAACCGCTCCGAAGAACTTCATTGTTTGCAATATCTCCCGCGAGCCAACTCTCCGTTCCAACTGCTATGTCTGCCTCTGTACTAACAAAATAATTTTAATATCCGAAATTTTGTTTCCAATGCTACGGCAGTTTTAAGTTATAATTATATAGATGATAGACTTAAAGAGTATTTAGTCTATCACCTTTTGTTTGAGGGTTTTCTGGACGCAAGAATTCATTGCTAACAGAGGCACTAGTTTTATATTCACCCATTTCACTATCTTGACCGTTTTTCGAGGCACTAATTTAATTGATTCTACGCGGGTTATATGTCGTTTTAACGCTAGTGTTTGTTTGTTTTATTATTTTGGGGATATGAAAGTCATAGCCTGACCTGAAAGGAAAAAATTACTGTAGATCTTGCTTTGTATTCCCGAAAATATAACCTTCGCACTTACCTAAGAGCCACGCTAATTCCTTGAAACGTGTTCGTGTATCCCACGTGCACATCCCACGTGCTACCAACCGCGATGCCTCGGCAGGATAGTGGACCCCGGAGCGATTAAAGGGTGCCCGGCATGAAGAGAGGATCAGACCAACAAAGTCCGCTCCGAAACTGACCTCACACAGGTCAATGCCGCTTCCGCGGTCAATACACGGTACGGTATTGCAAATAGTTTAATTAATTTGGACCTTCAACTCCGCCTCGACTCGTTTCACATCTGAAGGAAGGGAAATAATAAAGGACGTGATGAAGATATTGATAGAAAGTTGAATAAGCGAGAGAGGAGGAAGAGAGAGAGAGAGCAGTGGATGCAAGGGACGGAATGACTGGAGGAAGGGCTTGGAGTTGAAGAATGGCTTGCCATTGCAATGCAGGGCCTTTGGGAGATGATTTTAGCGCAGGGCCGCCTAAGGGTCGCATCGATAGTCGCTAATTTCTCGTTCTCGTTTAAATCAGAATGAACGAATAATGACCGATTCACCCTTTATCAAACCCGAGCCACTGTTCTTCTCTAAACATTCGAGAGTCGTTCGCGGGTGACGTCTTAGGGCAGAGACCATTAGTTGCATGTTCGTGTGATAGCAAAATTCCCCTTCCTAATTCCGCATGGTCTGTCGTATAAATGGTTGAGGTTCATTTTTTATTCCCTTCGCTCGTATAACAAATACATAATTTATTACGTGTATAAACCCTTGTTTTGAATTAAGTCTTCCCCCAACATGTATAGAAATTGGCACCGTATTTGATAGTTTTCAACTGATCGTTATTACCTTTTCTCATCCTCTCCCTCCTTCCTCACACTTACCACGTGGTGTGATCGCGTGGTGTTTACGTCGACGTGAGTCTAAAGTGACGACTGACGAAAGCAACTTCCGTCTTCAAACTGTGACGCGCTTAGAAGTACGTCGAGCGAACAGTGACGTCTGAAGATACGACACTTGAAGAAATGCTGAAAAATTTGAGCGAGGAACTTCCTTATGCAACGATTTCGCTGGATCCACTAGGTCCTCCATACCCTGATGGCCAACGCCTCCCTCCCCTTTCCCACGTGCCTCTTCCCCTTCTCTCTCTCTCGGAGGTCACCCTCCCCCCCCCCTGTGGTGCACGCGAGCCTCCGTGCCATTCTAATCCTGCCTCGGCCGGTCGCAGGGGCTGCGAAGTAAGCAGGCCCCGTGCAAGGATTTCGGAGAGAGGATGGCGCGCCATTCCATCACGTTTCTCGCACGTGGGTTGGGGAAAGGTTCAAGATGAATCTTAGTTGAGGTCAACAATTGATTTACTCCAGCCATTGCTCATTTAGAAATCATTTTATCAATCCTCGATTACTGAAGAAGACATTATGCAAGTACCAATGAAACTGTCGTTTCCAAATTACTATCTACGCATTTGCAAACCTTTCGAAAGACAAAATGGTTCCAGGCTTCACTTTGTGGAATTCCTTCATGATGAGGGTGGAGAAGGAAACTTTGCACTTCCGCATAAATACTTAAGACGTCACGCGGCCATGGTTCCGACGATACGCAGTATCGAAACCGTGGACGTATGAAGTATTTAATCTTTATGTGGAAGTGCAAAGTTTATTTTTTTACCCTGTTGAAAGATTCCGAAATGGTTTGCTCATTTCCTTGCATATATGCATCCTGATGCCATGAAAATTAAAAAAAAACATTGCTTTTCAAGAGGTAGTGGGTGTAATTTCTCGCGTCGAAGACGTAATTGAATTGAGTAATCATAATGAAAAACGTTTCCGTCAAGTTTTAAAGCGCAATTTTCTTTTTTTTTTGTAAAAAGGTCAACTCTAGTAAAATCTACATTATTGCAATTAATAATAAATCTATATTAATCATTCTCTACTTGTGTCTTTGGGGGTGGAGACCATGAGTTTGCATGTTCGTGTGGTAGCGGACTTTCCCCTTCTTACTATTCAATCCTCATTCTTACGTTATTGAATAGATTTTTACCCCACTAGTAGGTTCATGTCCCCGCGTATGTTAGCTGATAGGGCGTGTGTTTGCATGCGTGTAAGTCAAAAAGGTTTTAGCATGAATATGGTATACGCCATTGTGGGTGTAGATTCGCACGAATATGTTGGCTTTTCAAGTGGCTTCATTCTGTTTTACGACCTCACACCCACCGCCCGCACGCCCCTGCGGCGGCTCATGGGGTAATATGTAGATGTACGAAGTACTAAACTAACTGTAATGCTTATGTTTACGCAAGAGGAGTGTATTCGGGGATCCGACAATCACGGGAGGAGTAGATGACGTCATGCGCATCCTCGAAGCGGAGGTTTAAAAAAAGACGAACCCCGCCCCGCGCAATTGAAGAGAGGCCCTAACAACGCAGCATCTTCCATCTCAAAATCCTAACTTCTCATGACTACTCGTACGTATTCCCTCTCTCACCTGCCACGTCTCGCCTCCATACATTATGCAGACCACTCCGGCTATCGATAAATGACAACTACGGCGACACAGTTGGGCCCGCACTGTTCCCACGCTCTCCTCTACCTGAGGGTGGGCGGGTGGGATATGTGCTTATATATCTGCGGCGAAGTCATGGTATGTCCCGCGCAGCAGGCGGCCATGAGGGACGGGGCGGTATCCTTCCCGCCAGGGCCGGCTCCCGCCGCCCGAAACGACCGCCAGTCGCCGACTCTCCTGAATCCGCCGAGATAATTCCCTCGTCATTCGACGCTAACGCTGGCACTCTCCATTCTCTCAATTATAAGTATGAAATGGAGCAATTGTTGACGCCATTCAGCGACGAGGCGATTAAAACAGTACGCGTATTATTTTGGATTATGAAGTGCTTGCGCGTTGATCATACGCAATCTACAAGGTTTGTACACATAGTATCGGTAACAATTTTTTCCTGACGTGTGTGCGTGAAGTGCTGAATTCAGACCGTGTCGGTTAAGTGTGATCGTATGATCGCACATAGTATTATTGGCATTGATAAGATGGCAGTGCACACACCATTGACAATGAAAATTTGGCGATGGGAAAGATCTGCGCTAAACTCGTCCTCCCGAAGGTCTTGACTGACGACCAAGAAGAGCAAAGCCGAGTGTCTGCTTGCGAAGACCTTCTGCAAAGACATCGTGAAGATTCCCCAACCCCCTTACTGCCCTGAATTGGCACCAGTACGATATTTCCTACTCCCTACAAAAATAAAATCCTCACTCCATCAAAGGACACCCCCATAGGACTGCCGTAAAAGAAGCTTGCACGCATAGTACCAGATGCGGATGCGGATGCGCAGATGCGGACTCTGACCACAACTTAGTTGTTATGAAATGTAGCGTCCGATTCAAAAAGATAAGGCAGGGGCGGCGGGTTAGAAAATGGAATGTAGAAGCATAAAATGGTTTAAAAAGGAAGGAGTACCAACCGACAGTATTTTATTTGTGTTCTATTGTGCCGTCCCAATATTTAATGCTCCTGTGAGTGTTTTTATATCATCGATAATGTATATACATATATATATATACATATATATAATATACATATATATATACATATATATATATATATTTATATATATTTTTTTTTTTTTAAGGTAATCTACCGGTTAAGGTAGGTTTTTGGATGGACACAACTAACCACCAAACAGATATTTTATTACTCCTAACAAAACACAAAATCCATCATCCTACTCTATATCAGGTCCCTCTTCATCTCTGAGTACTTTCTTCCTCCCCTCATCCCGTCCAACATCCCTATCCTGTTCCTTCCCTTTCCTCTTTTGCCCAACATTCTACCCTCTATTACAGTCTTCAACATCCCACTGCCGGTCAACACCCCCTTCATCCACTTTTCCTGCCTCCATAGGATTGCTCCCAACAAACCCCTCTCTTCGCCCACCATACCAAGTACTTCCTCATTTGTTTTCTTCTCTGTCCATTTCACCTTCTCCATTCTTCTCCACACCCACATTTCAAAAGCCTCCAGTCTACGTCTATCCTCCTGCTTCAATGACCACGTTTCCGCACCGTACATAGCTACGCTCCATATCAAAGTTTTTACGAGTCTTTTCTTAACATCCTTACTCAAAGTCCCCGTCATCAACTCCCTCCTCCTTGTGAAAGCCTCTTTGCCTAGCGCAATTCTTCTCCTTACGTCCCTACTACTTTGAGCGTGTTGGTCCAAAACACTACCGAGATACGTAAACTGTTCTACCTGCTCTAGTTTTTGCCCTCCTATTTTAATGTTAAGTTTGGCCTTTTTCTTTCTAGAAAATCGCATAACCTTTGTTTTATTAATATTGATTCTCATCCCATACCTGTCGCACTGAATTTCCAATTCACTCAGCAATGCTTGCAGCCCCTTGGCTGACTGACAAACTAAAGCTTGGTCATCAGCAAACCTAACTGATTTTACGAATTCCCCGCCCACTTTCATTCCTACCTCGAGTTCTTCCCATGCCTCTTTAATCATTTCCTCTGCATACAGGTTGAACAGCAACGGTGATAATGGGCAACCCTGCCTTACACCCCTTCCTAACACTGCCCATCCTGACTCCCCGTTTCCCACCCGCACCTGAGCAGTCTGAGACAAGTACAGGTTGCGGATTAGCCTCCTTTCCCTCAAATCTATTCCTATTTTCTGCAGAATACTCATTAGTTTTTCCCAATTCACTCTATCAAACGCTTTTTCGAAATCTACGAAACAGGCAAATACCTCCTGGTTGTGTTCTATATATATATATATATATATATATATATATATATATATATATATATATAATTATATATATATATATAATTATATATATATATATAATATATATAATATATATATATATATGTATATATAATATATATATATTATAAATAGAAAACTTAGTATTAATCATGTTTTATGAGATAAGGGTGAAAACTCCTTTGTCGTTTACTCGGAGTAACCAAGAAGTCGGTTCTGGATTGAGTACTATGAGTGAGTGCCTTTTGTCCATGCAGGCTTGAGCGTCGCGAAAGTCAGGACGCATATTGCGTGTGAGTCTTCCTACTCATTTGTAGGCGAGTAGTATGTTAGTAGATATTATATACATGTGCATGCGAGTAAGTGTAATAGGTTTTAGCACGAAAACATGCGTCTGTTTGGGTGTAAATTGGCATGACTTTGTTGGTTTTGCTTGTGGTTTTAGTCTGTTTTACGTGTGGTGATCAAAAATCCCCGCCACACGCCCTTGGGGCGCTTTGCGGGGTATTGTGTAGATGTAGATGACAATTTCGCCACGTCAGGGCCATTAATTGCTCCTACATGATTCAGTTGGTCATGTAGGAGGAAATGTATCTTTTGCAAAATTTACGAATTTAACGAGGTGAAATTTCCCGGGAAAAATAATGCCGCACCATCAGGCGGAATTCCGTGTAACCAGCGATTCGCGGGAAGAACACTCGCAGCGCTAGTGGGCGGCATCCACAAATTTCGAGTTTCCCTCTTCGGCGAGGGGATATTCGCGAGAACCCCCGTCGTTTTGGCGGAGCGATATAAAAAAAGAAAACCTTGGGCGATGGCAAAAGGATTGACGGCATGTTTTGTATTCGTGTTTACGCGGAAGTCTTTCCAGCGTGTCCAGATTAGCCATCTTGTCTGTATCGTATTATTTCGGCTTCAGAATGGCTCGACAGAAGAATACGGAGGGTGCGAGGCCGCCATGATAGGGCAGGAGGTCCACTCGCGCGATCCGCCAGCAACAGAAAATCAATAATTTCCAAATATTTGGGCACGCCCTTGTTTCGTTGTCGACCGCCCTTCGCCCCCGCCCCCTCTCTCCCCCTAAGACCTTCGCAATGGCGGCGGACGGATCCGCCCTTCCTACCACTTGGAAGGAGTAACTCCTGGAAAGGGATGATATTGGATCGCCCAGAGCACGGTTAATATAACAACTTGCTGCGAATCCCTCGGGAGGTGGGTCATAATCCCAGGGGCGGGTCGGTATGGTTCGCACCCAAATGGACGCACGGTCATTTAAAATACACATCGTATGCTCTTTACACCTACTGTATCGGGAACACCGAAATGGAATGTGTAGACTCGATTAAATACTTAGAGGTGCTACCCTCACTCACGACCTCCCCTGGGTGAAACACATACTAGGGGGAATATGTGGACAAGCTAACAAAAAATTAGGATTTATTAAAAGAGTACTGGTTTGAAGTGATGAAAATGTCAAAGAGAAATGTTATCTTTCGCTGGTTAGGCCCCATTTAGAATATGCTACAAGTATGAATGTGATCCTCACGAAGTTGGATTAATTGCCGAATTGGATCGCGGGCAGCTTAGAGGAGCTATATTAGTAAAACGTTTTAATGATAAACTTAGCGGCGCATTCAAAATATTAGAGCAGCTAGGCTGGGAATCACTCAGGAAGCGAAAGTTACATTACAGATTAAATCTCTTGCATGAATTGGAAGGGCGTCTCTTTAGCAGTGATGTTGAAAATGTATTATTACCCCCATCGTGCTACGGTAGGATAGATCATGTAAATAAAGCTAAAGTGATTAAGTGTATAACAAGTAGACTAACGATGTCATTTTTTCCACGAACGGCAAGGGATCAGAATAACATTGTCCGACCGCGGAAGGGGTAAAAATATTAAAGTGGAAATTAGTCTGGTGTGTATTCACCTCCTGCCACACACCCTAGAGGGCACTTTTATTACCCTGGCAGGGTAATAAAAAATAAAATAAAAATTTATATAAATGTAATGTATTGTTTCCCTCCAGTGAATATCATTACTTGAATAACAGCCAAAGTTTATCATGGCGAGGATTGTTTTTTAGCAGCAGTCAAAACTATCCAGTTACATTACTATGCACTTACTCTCTCATAGCTGTTCCCATGGACATTTTCAATCCTTGCCTCAAGAGGCCCTTGCTAAGCTTTCTCTCCTCCAATTCTTTCCCACCGTATTTCTTTCAATCATGATCTTCGGTAAACTATCATAAGGTCAGCACGTGTCCAATCAGTTGCCTCCTTCTTCTCGTAAGTGCCCTCACTTCACCCACTCATAGCACTTCTCCATTTCTTACTCGGTCCATCATTTTATTCTCAGCATTAGTCTCCAGCATCTGCATCTCGTCCATTGTTCTTTCCCCATTGGAAAAAGGATCATCAACAAAAGGACGGAGCAGAGGGCTATTTGAGGAGGCAGTTGAGGAAAGGAACTGTCGCCACTTATCATTAAGACCCCGCGCGTCCTTCGGCCCTCATCCCCGTGTCCCCTCTTACAGGGTGGTGAAATCCATCCGCCAGTCCTGAGTCGACGCCTGACGCGCTCTCGG
This sequence comes from Hetaerina americana, assembly GCF_022747635.1. NCBI lineage: Eukaryota > Metazoa > Arthropoda > Insecta > Odonata > Calopterygidae > Hetaerina > Hetaerina americana. The sequence goes on along the minus strand of NW_027286841.1, from coordinate 3,775,592 downwards.
AGCTGGGTTTGACGAAGGACGACTCGCCGTGATTTGTCCGAGTCGTGCCTGACGCGAAATTAATCGGGAGGTGATGACGCCGCGCCCCCGAGGCGATAACTCGGAAGGCCTCGCATCATCTTACTGCGCATGCGTGGCACTCGCCCGACATGATCCAACAGTTCTCCGGCGAGCTAAGAGAGAATTTCCATTATTTTCAAATAAATTGAGCGCGCTGGAAGTGAGACACCCGAGTCGCGGGATGGATTCACGCATAACCTAAAAGTTTGCATGTTATGTATTGTATGATCTGAATAAGTTTTGTTCAGCTCAAGTCTACTTCTGGATAGAAATTGGGGTTAACGAAGGCTGAAGCATATCTTGTGAATTGCCCCTGTTCGCGGTGTGTCACATTCCTTACTTCTGTACTTGGTAGCGGAGACAATTAGTTTATACCCTGCAAGCCACCGCCAGGGTCGGTGGCAGGGGGTGAGTAGCCACCAGAATAATTTATGACCCAATATGACCCTATCACGGTCGAACAATGTTATTACTCGTATGATCCCCTAACTTTCGTGGAAAAAGTGGCATCTTAAATCTATCTGTTCCAAACATAATCTATCTAATTTTACTGACATGATTTCTCCTACCGTAGTACGATGGGGGTAATAAAACATTTTCAACATCACTGCTAAAGAGACTTCCTATTTATGTAATAGCTTCAATCTGTAATTTACCATCGCTCCACAGAGTGATTCCAAGCCTAGCTGCTCTAATATTTTGGATGGATAAGTTTACCAACGTTTTACAAATCTAGTTCATCTACGCTGCTCGCGTAGTAGGGGTAAGTTGCATGTCCGTGAAATCTAGGAATTTCCCCTCTCTTAATTTTCAATTCTCATCACCTGTCTTGTTACGGTGGAGGTCTGTCGTTATCATCCTCGTGGTTGATTTTTATTTCCTTTTTTCGCATAAAAAGTTACTAGTTTGTTGGGTGCATTAACCCTTGTTTTCGATTAAGTCTTACTCCAGCATGCATACAAATTCGCACGTCATTTTATAGTTTTTTACTGAATATTTCTCCCTTTTCCCTTCCTCTCACATATCCTCCCTCCCACTCACCCTTCCCACCTGGTAGTGCCTGCACCCCCTGCCACACACACCTTAGATGGTGCTGGGGCTAACGTACTGGCTTCCCACCCAGAGGGCGCGGGTTCAAATCCCGGCGGTGTTGAATATTTTTCAGAGGTATCTCGATCCCTACTTGAGGTGCTTTGTGGAGGGCACTTTGAGTGAGTACGCCGTCCGTCGGATGGGACGTTAAGCTGCGGACCCCTTGGCGCCTTTCGTAAAGAGTAGGCTAATGCCGACGCCGGGTTTCTCTCCACCCTTCACCCTTTCCTATCCATCCCCTATGGCGCAAATGACCTCAGCTGTCGGTCGCCTCCCCTCAAAACTACTACTACCTTTTCGGAGGATCGCGGGGCTTTTATGTCGATGCCACGGGAGGCATCACTTGAACTTGACCCCGGGCCCTCTGGCCAGTAGCCGGAGTTACTGGCATTCTTCTCGGGCCACGACGAAACTCTCATTTTCCGAAACCATAACCCCTATGTCGTCATTTCACGAGTGATTTCGCTCTCCACCCGCGATGCACTGATTCCCGAGGACTCCGGAGACCTCGTGCACCGTGCCCGTGAGTGTGGCGACCCCGCTCAATGACTCCAAACGCTCTTCGAGGCGAGGGCCGCCCGCAACAAGAGTTCGCAATGCAGAAGAAGCACTTCAGTCACTGCTGACTGTGTCTCCGGGTCGCAGGCGTGAGTGCGTGCCCGTTCGCCGACGGGCGAGGGGAGGAAGAGACGTGGGGGGCATGAGGGGAGGGGCCTGCCCCCTTCTGCCCCCCGCGGATGCAAACATGAGATGAACGCGCGGGAAATTTAGCCCCGAACGAAGATGGCTCGGGAATGATTGCATAAGCCCAGCGATACCTCTCTATTTTCTCTCTGCATTCCTCCTCCTCCCTCTCTCGATGATCCCACTTCTGTCCCACATCCAGGGGCTGCTTTATCGGCGCCCATTCTCTCTTCTCTCTATACGATCTGCAACGTAATACATAACTTCAGAATCCGCTTACTGTGTCAAGACAAGTAACCAGGGCACCGTATACATAGTTTGAATTAAAAGTACCATAATATCATATTCATTTCAGCCCTCCCATGGACTACAACCTTGACGTGATGGAAGGGCTTGTGCGTTCCGATGACCCATAGAGCTGTGCTGGCGGGAGTAATAATAATTGCTCCTGGTAGGGTCACCCATGCCAGATAGGTCGAAGGTTAAGAGCCAAACGAAAGGTAGTCCACGCAGCGTCCGTTCCTAAGTGAGGCGGCTGCAAAGGCGATGGACCCAAGTGGGACGGCCACACGGGACTAGTCCCCACTTAGCGAAGTCCCATTTAGTGTATGGAATCCGAGTGAAAAAGGCCTCATTTGGTAAATCGAGAAGGTTCTACGCCGGTCGGCCCGTTTCGTTAAAAACTCTAAAGATAAAAAGAAAAGCGTCATTGAAATACTAATGGAGATTGGGTGGGAATCATTGGCAGAGAGGCGACTCAATGCTGGGTTGAACTTAGTAAATAAATTCAGATCCGCATGTTTCAGCACCGAGGTCTCGCAAATTATTCGTACTCGTACATACATTGGTCGCTGGGATCATGCATATAAAATTCGGAAAATAGATGCCAGAACTAGCAAACTCAAGGACTCCTTCTTCCCACGGACAATACGGGATAGCAACTGTGGGGTTATAGATAGCAAATATTTCAATTGTCACCCTCAGCGTCTAAGGAATGATTAGTTCTTCTCTATTGCATGCACTTTTACTAATCTTGTGTGTTTTGTTGTCAAAGCCCTATCTTTCCGCATGACCGCATTAGAATGCCATTAGATTATGTAGTGCTCTTCTCAGTATTGCTTGCTCTGCTTTGCTTATTTTAAAACTTCTCCTTCCATTCTTCGTTTCTCTCTGTAACTATGTTTGGGCGTGAGGGGGGGGGGCGTCCCTCTACCTACAGCGTTAGGTCACCTTCCCTATTCTGTTGCCTTGGGGAAGGAGACCATTGTAAATTGCATATCCATGTCGTTGTGGAATTTCGCCTCCTTGATTTTCATATTCTTGCTTGCAAGGTATTGGATACATTTTTACTACATTCGCTGCGTGGACTACCTTTCGTCTGGCTCCTAACCTTCGACCTATCTGGCATGGGTGACCCTACCAGGACAAATAATTATTACTCCCGCCAGTACAGCTCTAGGGGTCATCGGAACGCACAAGCCCTTCCACCACGTCAAGGTTGTAGTCCGGGGAGGGATATATATATATACTACCTTGATCAAAAAGTTCCCGGAATAACCACCGTGTGGCGCTCCCATCGTTCCGATTTGAGTTCTGTTTTTTTTGTTAAATTGGTACATCTGTTGTTGATATTCCCTTTAAATCTTAGTGTCATAACTTGACATTTGCAAAAGTTACGTAGCCAAGAGTACATCTATCTCTGTGTGTGTTGGCGATTTTTTACAATTGCAGAAATGGATTTAAATTTGCAACAACGAACTTGTATTAAATTTTGCGTAAAAAACGGATTTAGTGGCGCACGGACGTTGGAAATGTTGGAAAAGTGTTTCGGCAACGATTCTCTAAAAAAAACGGTCGTTTACCAGTGGCACGAGCGGTTCAGAAGTGGTCGTGAGTCAATCGAAGATGATGAACGCAGTGGCAGACCATCGACATCGAAAGTCGGTGAAAAAATTGATAAAGTAAAAGAAATGTTGGTCAATAACCGCAAATTAACCATCAGAGAAATAGCGGAGGACTTGAACATTGCCTATGGATCCGCCCAAGACATTGTGGTTAATGATTTGGGTTAGCAGCAAAGTTGGTGCCAAAAGACCTCAATTTCATGCAAAAAAGAGACCGTGTTGACGTCGCAAAAGACATGATTTGCGAGGCTGAATCCGATCCCACATTCATCAAAAGGATCATTACTGGAGACGAGACGTGGGTTTATGAGTACGACACGCAATCCAGACATCAGGCAAGTGAATGGCGTTCACCAAATGAGCCGAGACCAAAAAAACCACGTCGTTTTCAGTCAAAAAAGAAGGCAATGCTGACGGTTTTCATGGATTACAACGGTGTAGTGCATCATGAATTTTTGCCAGAAGGCCAGACAGTAAACAAAGAGTATTATTTGGGCGTTATGAGACGTTTGCGTGAAGCAATTCGCCGAAAGAGACCAGAAATGTGGGCAGAAAACTCGTGGATTTTGCACCATGATAACGCACCGTCGCACAGTGCTATCATTATTCGTAATTTTTTGACGAAAAATGCAACAAATACCATCCAACAGCCACCGAATTCACCTGATTTGGCTCCCTGTGACTTCTTTCTGTTCAATCGAGTTAAAAAACCATTACGGGGAATGCGTTTTAGCAGCCGAGAGGAAGTAATGGAAAAATCGCAGGAAGCACTGATGGACATGCCGAAAACCGAATATAAAAAATGTTTCGAGGATTGGATCAAGCGCTGGCATAAGTGTGTTGCAGTCGATGGGGATTACTTTGAAGGGGACAATATAGATTTAGATTAATAAACTTGTATTTTTAAGTTTCTGAATAAATTCCGGGAAATTTTTGATCAAGGTAGTATGTATATATATATATATATATATATATATATATATATATAATGGAAGAATATAAATACAGAATTAGGCAAAATGAAGTACAAACAATTGAACAATAAATTGAGGCGGGCAACAAATAAAGCAAAGGAAGCATGGTGGAAGACGCAATGCGAGGATATGGAAAGTCTCCAGAGGAAGGGCGAAATCGGTGCGCTGTACAGCAAAGTTAAATCGTTATCGGGAAGTAAGAAAGGAAGAGCTATGCTAATAGTTAGAGATAAGGCGGGTAAGGTAATAGTTGACGCAGGAAAGATCCAAGAGAGATGGAAGGAGTATATAGAAGAACTGTATAGTAAAGAACTCAGACCAACACAGTTAGACATTGAAAAAGAAAATGATGTAGGGGAAGACAGCTTAGGTCCAGGCATACTAGACAATGAGATAGAAAGGGCATTAAGGGAGATGAAACTAAATAAGGCCGTGGGGGTAGATAACATTCCCGTGGAACTTTTAAAATGCTTAGGAAAATGTGGGAGGAAGAGGCTATATGGGCTGATCCGTAGCATTTATGAGGAGGGAATCTGGCCGGAAGACTTTGTGAGAGCAGTTTTAGTTCCGATTCCGAAAAAGGTAAAGGCCACGTCATGTGAGGACTATAGGACAATTAGTTTGATATCCCACGCAGCTAAAGTTGTTCTCAGGATCATAAACAAACGGATAGAGAGTAGGGCAAATGATTACTTAGGGGATGATCAGTTTGGGTTTAGGAAGGGGAGAGGGACGCGTGATGCCATTGCAGTAATGAGATTATTAATCGAGAGGAATATAGAACACAACCAGGAGGTATTTGCCTGTTTCGTAGATTTCGAAAAAGCGTTTGATAGAGTGAATTGGGAAAAACTAATGAGTATATTGCAGAAAATAGGAATAGATTGGAGGGAAAGGAGGCTAATCCGCAACCTGTACATGTCTCAGACTGCTCAGGTGCGGGTGGGAAACGGGGAGTCAGGATGGGCAGTGTTAGGAAGGGGTGTAAGGCAGGGTTGCCCATTATCACCGTTGCTGTTCAACCTGTATGCAGAGGAAATGATCAAAGAGGCATGGGAAGAACTCGAGGTAGGAATGAAAGTGGGCGGGGGATTCGTAAAATCTGTTAGGTTTGCTGATGACCAAGCTTTAGTTTGTCAGTCAGCCAAGGGGCTGCAAGCATTGCTTAGTGAATTGGAAATTCAGTGCGACAGGTATGGGATGAGAATCAACATTAATAAAACAAAGGTTATGCGATTTTCTAGAAAGAAAAAGGCTAATCTTAACATTAAAGTAAGAGGGCAAAAACTAGAGCAGGTAGAACAGTTTACGTATCTCGGTAGTGTTTTGGACCAACACGCTCAAAGTAGTAGGGACGTAAGGAGAAGAATTGCGCTAGGCAAAGAGGCTTTCACGAGGAGGAGGGAGTTGATGACGGGGACTTTGAGTAAGGATGTTAAGAAAAGACTCGTAAAAACTTTGATATGGAGCGTAGCTATGTACGGTGCGGAAACGTGGTCATTGAAGCAGGAGGATAGACGTAGACTGGAGGCTTTTGAAATGTGGGTGTGGAGAAGAATGGAGAAGGTGAAATGGACAGAGAAGAAAACAAATGAGGAAGTACTTGGTATGGTGGGCGAAGAGAGGGGTTTGTTGGGAGCAATCCTATGGAGGCAGGAAAAGTGGATGAAGGGGGTGTTGACCGGCAGTGGGATGTTGAAGACTGTGATAGAGGGTAGAATGTTGGGCAAAAGAGGAAAGGGAAGGAACAGGATAGGGATGTTGGACGGGATGAAGGGAGGAAGAAAGTACTCAGAGATGAAGAGGGACCTGGTGTAGAGTAGAATTTAGGGTTGTGCTTTGTTAGTAGTCACAAAATATTTGTTTGGTAGTTGTGTCCATCAAAAAACCTTTTAAAAGGATATATTTATACGTGTTCCTATCCCTTATCCTTATATATGTTTCTGTATATATGAGTATTTATTCGCCGTTTGGCGGGATTTCGTGTTTGAATGTGTATTTGGCCAGTGTGGCTCATCTCTTTCTTCTGGCTATGCGTGCCACGAAACGCACTGTTCTTTTCCTGTATGATGTTGTATGAATTCTAACCACTGTCCTTTCCTCTTGTGTATTGTCTATTTCTCCTTTGGTGGGTGAAACAGCCCCCTGACGCCATCTCTTGGCTAAAGAATCGGGGCGCTTGGCGACATATAAGACCCACGGATCTCAGGGTAAATTACATATCCTCGATAGCTCAAGTGGTTAAGAGCATCCGCCCGGCAAGTGGAAAGATCCGGTGTTCGAGTCCCGGTTGAGGAGATATTTTTACTCTTGTGATCCGTTCGATTCCGCCTTCCCCACCTCTATTGTGTTCGTCCTTTATACGTGTTCCTATCCCTTATCCTTATATATGTTTCTGTATATATGAGTATTTATTCGCCGTTTGGCGGGATTTCGTGTTTGAATGTATATATATATATATATATATATATATATATATATATATATATATATATATATATATATATATATATATATATATCGATGATATAGAAACACTCACGCGAGCATTCAATATTTGGACGGCACAATAGAACACAAATAAAATAGTAGCACATAAAAGGGCACTCACATTGTCAATTGTTTAAGCTTTTGGCCTCCTCCGAGGCCTTGTTCAAGTAAGACTGCACCTTCTAAGTGTTACTCTTTTATTTATGTTTCTATTGTGGTGTCCAAATATTATGTATTTTTATATTAGAATTAAATAATCAATATTAATAATATAAATAATAATAATGACTCGATGAATACGTCCTGAGAGTGACAGGCCACCTCCAGCCCTCTCCCACTCCACTATCTGCCGGGCGGGCACCCACACGTGCCCGGCAGAAGCCTTTAGGGGCGGAAGGGAAGAAGGAACAAAAGGTGGGGGAAGAGGCGGCGGTGTAAATCGGAAAAAAATCTACCCTGCCGGTCAGTCGGTGAGGAGCGTGGTGTCCGCCTGGCGGGGGCGTAAGAGGAGGGAAGGAGTGGGGGGTTGAGGGAAGCATTGGAGGGGAGTGGAGGCGGGGGGAGGGTAAAAGATAGGAGGACGCATCGCTTTCCTTTACGGACGATGGCAGATGGCTCTCCGATCACGCCGAGTCGGCCATTATTTGCGGCGGGCGGAGTGGCGTTCGCTCACGCCGAGTCACGGCGCCGCAGGCACCCACCGCCCCCGGGCACCCCCTCCCGCCCCTCGCGGCGTCGGGGGCCGAAGTGAAAGGCGGAGGGAGGGCGGCGTGGTGATCTATCGTTGGCGATGCGGCGCGACACACACTCGCGCAGCATCGCTGTGCAAGCTGGAAGGTTCACCCACCAAGGAAGTGCTTCACGAGAAGGCAGAGCAGCTAGTGCACGAAAGACGGCGCCGAGGGAAGGGGCATTTAAAAAGAGGAGGGAGCTGGTGCTGCACAGCTGCATACTAGTAAAAGATAAAGAACAGCAGTTAAAATTATAATGCGGAACGCATTAATGTACAATTCGGGAACGCTGGCCCTCGCGGGATGGAGGGCAATCATGGAATGCAGGATTTTCAGATGTGACTATAAAGAAGAAATGGAAAAAGCGAACGAAAAATTACAGGGCATGGTAGCGGAAGTGAGAATTGGGAGAAAGCTGGAGAGAGGATGCAATTAAGTGGCAATGGGATGTTGAACACACAAACGAATGTGTGTGTGTGTGTGTGTACACGGGTATTTAGAGGGGGAAGCGGCAGCGAGAAAAAACACAGAGGATGACACGCAAATGAAACCGGCCCGTGTTCCGACTTTTCGGTGGCCAAACCACCTTCCTCTGAGGAATGATGGCCACCGAAGCACCTTCCTACCTTCGAGAAAGCCACCTTATTCAATTCCTTCTATACGCGAATACATACACACATGTCGACAGATAAATATAGAGAAAAAGTGATATCGAACGCTGCAAAAGAAACTATAGGAATTGTTAATAGGAAAATGACAAGTAAACCATGGATCGCGGACGAGATAGGGAAATGGAAGAATGTAAATACAGAACTAGGTATAAGGAAGTACAAAGAATTAAATAATAGATTAAGACGGGTAACAAAGAGTGTAAAAGAAGCGTGGCGGAAGACGCAGTGCAAGGATATGGAAAGTTTGCAGAGTAAGGGTGAAAATGGTCGCTCTATGCAAGAAGGTTAAGATATTATCGAGAAAGATGAAGGAAAAATCTGTGTTAGCAATAAGAGATAAGAATTTTAAGATAATAGTCGAAACAGGAACGATTCAAAAGAGATACGAGGGTCATCCGGAAAGTAGTACCCGTTCGTGAAATAAAGACACAAAAGTAAATATTAACAAACATAAAAAATTTTATTTGAAAGAGGATACTTTAAACTACTTCTCAACATAATCTCCAAGCAAATTAAGGCATTTGTCATAACGTGTGACAAGTTTCTGTATTCCTGCTGCATAGTCCTTCGCCGCCAGCTCATTGAGATACAGGGTCACTCCTTCTTTAAGTTCTTCATCGCTGTCAAATCTTTTTCCTGCCAAAAAGTCTTTAAGCTTTGTAAAGAGATGAAAATCTGAAGGGGCCAAGTCCGGGCTATACGGTGGATGGTCGAAAGTTTCCCATTTGAATTGCTGCAAAAGTTTTTGTGTTATCCCAGCTGCATGAGGCCTGGCATTGTCATGAACGAGAATGACACCAGTAGACAATAGACCTCGCCGCCGATTTTGTATTGCCCGCCGTAATTTCTTTAATGTTTCACAATACGCATTGGCATTAATAGTGTCTCCACGGGCCATAAAATCAATAAGCAATACACCTCGTCGATCCCAGAAAATGGTTGCCATGAGTTTCCTGGTGGACAGAACTGTCTTGAATTTTTTTGGTTTGTTTGGTGAATGAGCATGATGCCACTCCATTGACTGTCGTTTACTCTCAGGTGATGCATAACAAACCCATGTTTCGTCACCAGTAATTATGCGAGTCAAGAAAGAGTCTCCTTCATCAGAATAACGTCCCAAAAACGTCAGTGCTGCAGCCATACGCTTGGTTTTGTGCTCATCTGTAAGCTTGCGAGGGACCCATCTTGCACAAATTTTTGCATAATGCAGATGGTGTTTAACAATTTCATGAACAATTGTTCGAGAAACATTGGGAAAATGCTCACAGATGTCATCAATTGTGACGCGCCGATCGTTCCTCACGAATTCGTCAACTGAGCTCACCAGTTGGTCTGTAATGACAGACGGTCTCTCCGAACGCTCATCGTCGTGTGTGTTCCCCCTCCCCATGTTGAAGTTGCGACACCACCGCCGAACAGACGACTCGTCCATTACATTGTCTCCATACACCTCCTTTAATTGGCGATGAATATCACATGGGCGAACGTTTCTTGCATTGAGGAATTTAATCACTGCCCTCACTTCACAACTGGCGGCGTTCTCAATTTTTTTAAACATTGTAAACAATCACAGAAACAACACAGGCAATGCTAGCGTCACGCAACTTGGCTCAGAGAAGGCAGACAAGCCACTGAAGCTATCTGACCTCGTCCAGCGGCTACTCGCGTCGTCAGCACTTCATGCGGCACGAACGGGTACTACTTTCCGGATGACCCTCGTAGAATCAATGTATAGGAGAACTGAATGGCAAAGAACTTAGGCCAGCAAGGTTAGACAGATAGAGAATATGACGAACTCAATAATGAGATAGAAAGGGCATTAATCGAAATGAAATGAAATAAGGCCCTAGAGGTGGACAATATTCCTGCGGAACTACTTTAAGGTTTATAAAAATGTGGAATTAGACCGTATGATTACGTTAAGATCGTTTAAGGTTGGAGTGAGACATATGGCATTGCTTATTCGCTGGATCCATTATATTATACCATGATCGAGACTATTCATAAGAAGATTGTTCCGCAGAAAAATACGATATATCGCTTTGCAATATAATACATTATTCTATATAACTCGATATAGTGCGATATCCACCACGTATATTGTCCTTACGTTTCGTGAAATCTTTGCATCGACGCATTCGTGATACAAACTTTGGATCGGCGGAGAATTTGCGAAGGAGTGACGGATGGGGTTATAGGTGTATCCCCAGCACCAATTCATCCCTTCTCCTCCCCCTCCCATCCACACATCGCCCCTCCCCTTTGCACGAAACCTTGCTCTAGGCATCAAAGCGACGGCTTTTCAGGGTTTGGTACGCAGGTGGGGAGAGAGTTCATTGTTCGACCTCATTGAGGAAACAATTTTGTTTTCAGTGCGATTGAATCGCAACGCCACTGATGCAGGGTAGCGAAGCATGGTAGGACAAGGGAACAGCGCGTGAAAGCAAGTGTGGAGGAGCGTAAGTCAATATCACACGCTAAAGAGAAGTTTCCAAAGACAAGGCGAGTGCTAGACGCACAGAAGTTTTTGGTTACGAAATAAAAGAGTACTTGAGAGGATTAATTGTGGTTTGTGGCACTCCATGGCTCGGAGACGTGTGTTCCAGAGAGGGCAAGAGGTATTCGGAAGCTGTTGTTGCAGTAGGCCAATTGAACAGAATGATAGCGAATGAAATAGAAGGGAATAATCTATCCACGCCGGTGTCCTCAGCTAATAATGACCCGCAACTCCTGGGCAAATGCGTAACAAACTGCGGACCGCGATGCTATTCCATCGGGTAAGGCCAATTCCCCTAGGATTCCCTAATTGGACAGGGGTCATCGAGCCCTCAAGGGAACTCCGAGATCTAAGAAAGGGCGTGATTCAGGTTCCCCGACACACTTTCCATTTATTAAGGCCATCATGGTCGCACCTTTGACATAAGAGCCGAAAGGAACCTCGTAAGTATTGCGCGAAAAATAAGCCGCTCTCAGAAACGCATACATTCGCCACAGCAGCTATTGTTAAGGACGCTTGGGATGGAATCTACCAATCGCACCAAAGTTTTAACTTATCGTTTCATTACGTATTTACTAAGCGTGTCTTGAAGCAACTAACTAACCTTTTCATCTGGAGAAATTTTTCCCTCAATCCCCTGCCACTTGCCCACTTTCGATGTTCTTCGAATGTTAAAGATTTTTGTTAAGTTAGCATGAATTCCCTGGAATGTAAATTTACTGATGATAATAGAATAATATATGTCAATTGCAAGCAAGTCGTTAAAGGGATTAGGTTTCTCAATCATATTCTACGGCTGAAACAATGGGCATTGGTTTGTGTTGAAACAATTTTAACCTAGCGACAACTTAGTGATAAGCATTCCAGGAAAATATGCGCGCATGCGAATCTCAAGATATTCTAATTGCTGATGGTACATACTCATTAATTTGTAAATAGTTGCAAGATCATGCGTAGAATCTCCTAAAGGTACACATTTTAATCTTTTAGTTGCTGTCATGCGCAAGATGCGTAGAAATGGACATGTATTCCGCATGCCTGGGATTGTAGAAGTTACAGTTAAATGAGGCTTCCACTTTGAAAATAGTGAATAGTGGCTGAAGTAAGAAACGCCAATGTATCTTACCTCCCTATTTTTTATTTGATACAACTAGTTTGGACACATCGGCGTCATCCTCCCGAGTCACATGAGGATGACGCCGATGCCTTGAAACAAGTCTTACCGAATAAAACATTTGGTGGAAAGATACATTGTTTTTTTTACTTCAGTGATAATGGATTTCCACAAAGTTAAGCTTGAATACATTGAATACAGTGAATAGAGGACAAAATAAATTCATATAGTTATAGACATTGATATATTTTTGAACGAAAAGAGTGCATCGGTCCATTGTCAGGAATGTTTTTTTTTTAAATACTAAGCATCTCTACGGACATCGCGAAATGTGCTCGATAAAATGTTTGTGTTCCCATAGCTCCGTAACTAAAGGTTTCACAAGCATATGTTTCTTGACAAAAATGTTCAACATCAGATCCCCTGTCGTATTCTCGAAGTATCGCCGTTCCCCCTGAAACACCCTGGCGTCAGAGCAGAGTTGGAGGGAAACGGGGTCGGGACGATGGAAGGCCAGGGTGGGCGTTTGTTTATTCGGGGTCAACCGTCAATTCCAGTATAACCCTAAAATGAAACATTCGGGCGCGCGCGTGCCCCAACCCTTTACATTCTTTGTCCCTAATGAAATCTTATTGAAATTCTTGGCACCAACTAATAAAACTCAGCAGGGAAGTAAGTAACTTCTTCGGCTATCATTAGTAAATAGAATTTCGTCGAAGGGAAGAGCGAATTTATGAAGTTTATCCGAAAATTTCTTGAAAGGTGTAGCACGGAAATGTTTACGATCCTTAGTCTGTGTCCAATCTAAAACCTGCATTCAACAGTTGACTACCAAATAATAATATTGCATTCTAATATTTAATAGGAGAGGTTGAAATATTTTCTTAGTTCAACAGCAGTGACAAAGTGATCGAACGTGTTATGACTTTTCAATCAATCAAATTAAGGGAAAATGGAACTTTCGCTAACATTATTCGATATTTCCAAGCCCTCCCAATATTAGCCTCTATTTTACAACCCTCATGATTTAGAGGTTAGTCGGCGGGTGAGTCATGAATTAGTTATCAATCCGGGCCGTCCGTGGCGCTCGCCGATAACGCGTGGAGGGGACCCCCGGGGGGGGGGGGGAGCACTCGTGCTTCAAGGAATGCCACCCGCGCATGCGCACACGCGAAACGGCTCTTCGGGTCCATCCTGGGACCCATCGCCTCGTCTTCGAGCGCCCAAGAACCGCGGTTTACGATTCTCTCCAGCAGAGGTACCACTCTCCTCCATCCGCTAGAGAAAAAATATGAATGAAATCAATCAGCGTGAATGCATTACAAGGTTTGTCCCAAAAGTGGTAGGACTAATTTTTTCCCGGATAGACGGACGGACAGGCGGCGGTTTCCCTGGCTCGGTTGAGGGAGGGGCGTATCAGAAAAGGAGCAGCGCTACGCCATCAAATTTTGCGTGAAACTTGGCAAAACTGAGAAAGAGACTCGTGACATGCTCAAGACAGCTTATGGCGATAACGCCATGGGTAGAGCGGTTGTTTTTGAGTGGCGAAAGTTGTTTCGGAAGGGTAGATAGAGAAGATGTTGAAGAAGCCGAACGTTCAAGACGCCTTCGACCTCAAAAAGTGACGAAAAACTTGCCAAAGTGAACGCTTTGTTGGACAGGGATTACAGGTTAAGTGTTCGCGTGGTTTCTGATGAACTAGGTATCCCTAAAAGTGATTTGCATCGACTTGGGATCGAAAAAATGGGCACGAGGAAGGTGTGTCTGCGAAGTCGGTGCCGCGAGTGCTCTCGGACAAAGAACACAAGGAAACTCGCACGCGGATCTGCCAAAAGCTCCTCGACCATACCTCACCCATCATAGAGCCAAACCGTTGCCCCACCAGACGTCTTCCTCTTTCCCCGCCGGCTGAAGTCCGTGCTGAATGGACGTCACCATGGCTCGGTGGAAGCGTTACAACAGGCCGTGACGAACTAGCTTAGCATCATTCCGGGCGCCGCCTTCCAGAAGGCATACGAGGCGAGGAAAACGCGCTGGCAACGGTGTATTGACGCACAAGGGTAACATTTCGAAGACTTTTGAGTGGATGTATCAATATCTGGCAATACATTTTTTAAATCCATTCAGTCCTTCTACTTTTGGGACAGACCTCTTATGTCAAAATTATTGAAGAAATTGCGCACACTCTTAACAAAATATTCTGGACTTGTTATTGAATAGTCTTTCGGGGACAGCTTTGCTCTATTCCGCTGCAGTGCTCGCTTTTGGGCCAAAGGAATAAGCATTTGCCATGCTTGTAATTTTTTGAGACAGAAAGTAACTTCATTTGAGTTACATGAGTATTCTCTTTCTCCTCCAAGGAGTCACATTCCGTGGAGGTCTCGTCATATAATTTCCACGAGGGCATTAATTCAGAATGCAATCCTATTCTCGGGAATCACAGTGACCAGTTGCAGCTTCCCTTCTACCAGTTTCTATTCGTTGAACTTTTCATGTCTCTCCGTCGCTCTCTCAGGTTAGTTGATACTTTTTATCGTTTAACGGGAATTCAATTACAAATAACTCTCTCCACCTCTTTAATGGCAATTCCATTACATCACTGCGTGCCCCAAAACTGGGAGACGTTTCATGACATCGCCACCGAATCACACGCGCCTTGCCATTATGACTTCCTTAGATCGCCTCAGCAGGACGTCTTTCTGCCATGGAGCACAATCTCACAAAGTCATCGATTATTTCTGCTCTACCTCCGTTTGTCCCTGTCACACGCGGAGGGGTTTTTCAGCCTACAAACAATCACGCAGCAAATCTATTCGGCGAAAGAGGGAGTTTACGAGAAGGTATTAAATAGGCTATTATCCTGGCTTCGTGCCGGTGAAATAATTTCCTTTTGGCTCCCTCTGAAGTTGAAACATTTGCTGCCGTCTGTCGTCTTCAGAAGCATTCTGAAGACGACAGCCGTGCTGTCGAAACGTAAAATAACAAATTGTGAGTGTCCTTTCTTTGTGTCTCTATATTCTAAAAATCTACATCTGTGTTTATATATATATATATATATATATATATATATATATATATATATATTCCTGGTCGTTGAAGCCGGAGGATAGACGTAGGCTTTCACAAGGAGGAGGGAGTTGATGACAGGGACGTTGAGTAAGGATGTTAAGAAAAGACTCGTAAAAACTTTGATATGGAGCGTAGCTATTTACGGCGCGGAAACGAGGTAACGTTTGAAATATCAAGAAATAACGTGTGAGTGTTCTTCTTTTTTTGCGTTTCTATATTGTGTGTTACTGTGTATTGTACTATTCGGCACTTCCGTGTTACGTCTACGAAAGCATATATATATATATATATATATATATATATATATATATATATATATATATATATATATATATATTTATTTATTTATTTATATTTATATATATATATATCATAAAAAAACCATAAACACAGTAAGTAATCAACCCGACGTTTGGTTATATATATATATATATATTTATTTATATAAAACACAACCACGTATGCTGATAATCAATCGCTTACGAAAGAGATAAGTGAGGTAAGACAGATGAAATGGATCCTAAATTAAGAGAAAGCAGTTGCAATTGTCCCCGGTCCTAAGCGGGTTTCAATTTCCATCGATTTCTCGCCAATCCAGGAAACGAAGGGAGACGCAGTCAAAGCGGCAGACGAGTCTAGAGCCGTCGTCGATTAGGTAAGCGCCCGCACCTCCACAGCACCCGGCGGCCCCCCGGACAAATAAGAAACTTGTGCGTAATAGTCGTCATTTGTTCGCCCCTCGCGCAGGCGTAACGATGGCACAACAGGCATAATGGGTCGAATGGAGGGAAAGAAAGTGTTTGTCTTCGGGGCACCCGGTTGCGGCGAGGGAAAACCTTCCAGTGCGCCCCCTCCTACAGCCCGCCGCGTGACCCGTCGCCGAGAGAAAGGCGCCCCCCTCCGCGATCAGCTGGTGCACACTATTCCGCCCTGATCTTCGTCATTCGATCCTCCCGAGGTACTTCCTTCTGCCGTCGGGGGAGGCGAAGGCCTTGGATGTGCGATGCTGAAATATATCCGAAGGTGGGATGTACACGATATTTTCAAATGGATCAGGCCCTCATAGTTAATTCTTACGTCTGATATGTCGAGGGCCAAACATTGACATCGTGGGCCAGACATGATTTTATGGTAGATATGGAATATAATGTCGAATTGTACGATACTGATGGTTTGTCTTTAGCCACACATAATACATTTCAGCACACAACACGAAGGATATCGATGTTATGAGCTATAAAAAACAATCCGAGCTAGTATTAAGCTGAGCGTTCGCCAAACGGTAGTTACCAGAACTCGTTGTTTGTCCGAGAAGATAAAGGCTAAAAAATCACAGCAATAATTATTTTACAGTGAGAATAACTTTAAAACTTTAATTTTATTTTAAATTGTAAAATGTTTACTATCCTGCTGAAGTCATTGGTCCTGTGGGATTCAAATGGTTAGCGACAACCGTCTCATGACAAGTACAGGAGAGAATGATATTCCTGTATTCCCAAAAGCGTGGAGTAATAAATAATACGGATTCACAAATTCTCTTCCCACGTAGTCCCGAAAACGTTCAATGGTTATGGCACGGCTGTCCACAGAGCGGAGTTCGATCGATCCTTCCGCCTCAACGGGCAGGCGCTGAACGGGCAGGGAAAGCCTCCAGAGAAGAGAAACGTCATTTCTTCCAATTGAATGAGTTGCTGAGCATCAGCAATACGTAACTCATTTGTAGAATGGGTCATAGCGCATACTGATGGCACGTTTAACACGTTTTCGTTCTCTAGAGACGTTCAAATATTTTTATTTTCATGAATGCAAACAAATGCATCGAGTGACACAAAATAGCTCGACGGTTAATGAACGGGTGTGAAACAGCTTGTCAAGGAATAAGAATACTAATATCATCACAGCGGAGCAAGAAATTTATTAAAAAGTTTCTTCTTCCGTCACTACATATACATTACATTCCATAGTACGCTGCAAGCCCCCGTTAGGGTGTACGGTAGGGGATGAATTCACACCAGACTAATTCGGACCCGAATATTTATCTCCCGTAGCGCGATCAGGAAATATTTTTCTCATCCCTTACCGTTCGTGGAAAAAATGACATCTTAAATTAAAGTGTTCTACACTTAATCTCTCGAATTTTATTGACATGATATCTCCTACCGTAGTACAATGGGGTATTAATACATTATCAACATAACTACTAAAGAGATATCCCTCCAATTTATTCAAGAGATCCCATCTGTACTTTAACCTTCGCTCCATCGAGTGATTCCCAGCCTAGCTGCTCTAATATTTTGGATACGCTATCAAGTTTATCATAACAACGTTTTACAAATCTAGCTCTTATACTCTGCTCGCGATCCAATTCGGCAATCAATCCAAATTCGTGAGGATCCCATACACGCTTAAACTGAGATAATCAGTTTCAGATGGTTATATTGAACTCTTAAAATTGATAGCAGTAACTTTTGGAATAACGGAGTGGCATGAAATAATCGATTTTTCGGTACGGCGCCATCAGTCAGTCGCTGCTGGAGTTGCCCGCCTGTTCGTTCACCCCACTCTGTCCCTTGATGATTCCTGGTTAAGCCGGTTGAGCGTCAACTTTCACCCTTGGCTCTGCACTAAGGCGCATCGCTCTCACGCGATAGGACTGACCCAATGAAGTCTCCTGTCAAACGCCTTCCTCGTTGATTTGATGCATAAGTGCGAAAAACATCTTACTTTCCGATTTCTCTTCAAAACATTTAGTAATATTGAGGAGAAATACGATGGCTGTCCAGAAAGTAAACTCCATTCATAAGTAATAAAATATGAATGTAGTAATTCTCACGCCTAAAACTTCTAGGAATATGTCTATCCTGTATTTCTAATAAAAGAGCAGTCCGTGAAGTAACTTACGTTTGCGTGCAGCGTGGGGATTGGAGGAAGAGGGAGCCGAACGGTGGCTGTGTTGACGCACGCACAGTTGGTCAGTACACACGCCTCGAGCTGCAGTGGTTGGACGGTCGCGCCCCTTATTGTTTGTTTGTTTATGCAATAGCGAGTCAAAATGAACAATAGAATTGAAATTCCCGCCAAATTTAAAGTCTACTCAGTGATAAGGTTTTTACTGGCAATAAACTTCAAGCCTGCTGACATTCATCGGGAAATGTGTCCTGTGCACCGACTAAGCGATGAGTGACAGTGTTGTGCGTCGGTGGTGTTGTTAGTTTAAAAGTTAAGGGACAAATGTCCATCATGTCTTGGAAGAACTTGCCATTCATCAGTTCTTATCTGTCACAAGGCTAGGTCGACCACAGCGGTGGACCTCGTCGTGAACATTGGTGCCTCGGCCATTTTTAAACTTAGAATGCACCACTGCCTCCCTCCGCCTCCACTCATTCATTATTCCGTCTCCGTAGACACACTTCAAAAAGTTGCCAATCTGAATTTCAATTGACTTGTTTTAGTTTTTTGCCAATTAAAACCTAATCACAAATCGCACTTCACAACTCGCGGCATTTTCTATCGCAGCGCAATTTTAACAGTCCGCCGAGTGAGCAAAATAGAAGAACCTCAGCCTGCGCACACACGACCACAGGAAGATGCGGGCTCGCAGTCTACTCCCTTGTCCATCCCCCGTGCTACATTTTGCATCTAACTGGACCTTATTATTCACATATTGAAATTTTCCTCACTAGAAAGAAATGTGGGTAAAGTGTGAAAACCTTACATGTATATCTTTCGCTTCCGTTGACAGCTCGTCCCGTCTTATGTACGACTGCCTTCAGAGCTTTCACTCAACTGGGGGCTTAGGATACAAAGAAAAAACCAAATGACAACTCAGTATCGTGTAGAACAATGAACAATTAAACAAAATATATTATAACCTGAAGTCGAAAATGCGTATTAGCGGAACACGGTGTAAAATAAAATTGCTATAATTCCGTGAATGCTGGTGGGAGGCGATCTTTATCCGATTCGTTGGTTGTATGATGACGTCATTTCCTTCTATACAGTCTTCGCTGTCGATTGGGGAGGGAGACAGTTGAGGGAATTAATGCGCCACTTGGCGAGCGTGCCCCCCTAGCATGACCTCCTCCCACGCCCACAATTACCCAGCATTCCCCATTCCACCGCAGTGGTATTGGCGTCCCAATTCCACCATTCAAAACATCTCCTCGATGTACTTATTTTCCCCGCCACCCTTCGATTTACCCCTAAAATCCCTCTTCTTTCGAAGCACTTGAGTCGCACAGCTTTTCCACTTCTCCACATTAGTACTAAATTCATTCTTCTCTCTAACCCCAACGAATGCCTCCTACCTCCAAGATCAACTTTTGGATCCGTTGAAGAGTTCGCTCCAGATTTTAGCCCCAACCAATAATTTATTTGTGCATTTCAGACACTTAAATAGAGTTGGGAGCATCATTAATGATATCTTGCAAATTTTTAGAAGAAAAAATATAGAACAGTCGCAGAAGCGCCCATGCAAATAATATTTCCTTGGTCTGTATAAAAAGTATCGGGAAATTTTTCGGAAAAATAGCTTTATATCAATTGATATAAATATATACATTATTAATATAATAAATTGATTATATTAATAAAATTATAATGACACAATTCCGATAAAAACTCTGAAATACTCTTGAGCCTCGCTACACTTCTGCGTGCGATTTTTCCACGACTCGAAGCACGCGTACCCTTAGACCTTTCCGTTCGTTCCTTAAACCTTCGGGTGGACGAGTTTGGCGCAGTTCTTTCGCATCGCCAAATTTTCATTGATAATGGTGTGCACTGTCATCTTTATATCAATGCCAATATACGATCTGCAATCATGCGCACACTTAACCGACCGCCTGGATTCAGCACTTCACGCACACGTCAGGAAGCAATTGTTACCGTACCTTTTAATAAAAACTTTATATTTGACTTTTATGAAGAGCTACGCTTTTCAGGAATATTAACAAATAGATGTTGAAAACATGGCTCGGCATTGGTATTATGCTGGACGTTTAACGTTTACCTCGCAAATAAAAATATTCCAAGCAATGACAGCTGATTTGCTGTGAATAACCACCATATGTAAAAGAAAAACGCGTCCCGAGTTCCTCCCCTTAAGAAATTCAGCGCCGTGAAGAGTTTCATTGTCCTCCTCCGTCGAAAATCACCTTTTACTCATCATCATCATGACTAAACGATTTAATTCAGATATTTTTACGGACCAAAAGTAAGCGTACAGTAGATAATTGTTCAAGGTCGGCAAAATCTCCTTTTGAGACGTCCTCGATGGAATGGGCACGTTGGAGGGACAAGAGACACCCGCGCACACACTTTGGCGCCGTGGGGCGCCGCGAGCCACCGCGCTCTCTTCAGCCCCGCGAGGCAGGGAAGCCTTCGGCCACGCAGCGCCATTCCCCGGAAACGAGGGCGTTCCGGCAAACGAGACGAGGAACCAGGAAAGGCGGTCCTCGTTACCAATTCATCGAGTGGACTTAAACAAGGCGTGGCTTCGTTACGAGAAGGGCCTCGCGCCTCGGGGCGACACCAATTCCCGGATGTGTAGTGCGGTTTGTGATTTGCACGCCGTAGCAACAGAAATGCAATGCTCAGAGTTTCGGAAAAGTTCTGACGAGGTGCCAACTAAAATTCACCGCGATACACAGAAGACAAAATTGTTTAAGGTTCGAAATACAAGCATAAAAATTTTGGCATAATATGAAATATAAAACCAAAAATATCAGAAAAATAATCTGGTAATCGTTAAGAGCATAAAAATCCGGAAGGAGCCGGAAAGAATGGCAAAGCATAAATCAAGAAAGAAATGCGCACTGAAGATTAAGAAGAATATTAACCAAGTAAGAGAAATATTAGAAATAAAAGAACCAGCATGCTTAAGGAAAGGAAATTGAGGAAAGAAGATGGCAAATCTAGAAGAAGAAGGATAAGCAACCAAGGATGAGGAATTAGCTGGGAGTTCAATTAGGAACACCTAAAGGAAATGACAAGAAAGGAAACGAAGAGAGGGGAAGAAGAGCGCCGGTTGCCTGTGGCTGCAAGTTAGTGCCCCAGTATCTTTTGTGATCAAATGTATAAATAAAAACATTCTAAAATTTTAAAATGCCATGCAAGCAACCTAAAAATCAAGAGATAAAAAAGGAAAGGGAGTATTTGCGGGAATCCCCAAAAATAATATTGTATTACTAGCTAATAACATTCTAACACAGTTCAAACAGTCATCTATTAAGGACGCATGTCAAATAGTGCTGATAAAGTTTGGGTCAGATTTATGAATTTCAGTTTTTTTCATAACTCAACAAAACACTAGGAACGAAAGCACGTGTGGAAGACGTGGAAAATGCAATCAAGCTCAAGCTAAAACGGAAAATAAACACAGAAAAGCAGAAAAACGGAAAATACCCGTCAGAAAAAAGCAATAAAAGTCTTCAAGAGTTGTACTGGGATGCAAAGCATAAAGAATAACTACACCACGTTGGGTTTTTACCAACCCATTTTTCGCTTTAATAATCTCCAAAAGGGAGGCGGAAATACTAAATATAATGAAGTACCGCAAGGATGCATCGTCTCACCAATACTCTCCAGCAGATACTTCCAAAAAGGGCGAAAAAAGAATGACGGGAACTGGAAATCAAAAGGGATGGAGGAAGATGAGTCGGGAAGAAATTAGCATGTCCAGTTTCGCAGATGACATAGCAGTTACGGCAGAGGATAAAGATGACCTGCGGGCATCCTTGACCTCAATGGATCAAGTGCTTCAAGGATGTAACATGAAAATCGAAAGGAAGGAAACTAACATCTCCGAAGGCGGAAGAGAGAAACCGGAGACGCGAATCGAATTGAGAGGAGAGGAACGGCAAGGACTGGGACCACTCGGCCCAAACAGAGGCAGGGCAAGGAGCTAAGTAAGTTTGGCAGAGTGGAAGTGGAGAATAGTTAGGCTAGGCAGGCATCCAGAGAGAAGAGGCAGCGGCAATTAGGCTCACCGAAGCATGGGGAAATCGCACAACGTGCAATGGGGCGGCTGGACGGGCTTTGAAGAATCATTTTGAGTTCCCGAGAGAATCCATAATAAAGAATTCGCTAATGTGAGAGAGGGAAGCAGGCTAGACAACGGTGTCCGATGGCTCTTGGCTAGAGTTGTGGTACTCCATAGTGCGGGGCGTCTAAGAGACGGAAGAAGAGAGACGTAGGATGGGAGGCTTCGAAACGGCGCGACAAGTCGGAGCGTGTGGATGAGCATAGAACGGGGAATGGAGGAGGAGAAGCCGACAATCTGGACGGTGATGTCAGAGGAAACAAATGCGCCAATGACTAATAGTTTAAATAGATGGATGCACAGCATAAATTAAGTACACAGACTGATGTTTCGGCGGCCTTATCGATTACAACCTTGACATGGAGGAAGAGCTTATGAATTCCGACGAGGTCTTGAGCTGTGCT
The DNA here is from genome assembly GCF_022747635.1 of Hetaerina americana. Lineage (NCBI taxonomy): Eukaryota > Metazoa > Arthropoda > Insecta > Odonata > Calopterygidae > Hetaerina > Hetaerina americana. The sequence continues at coordinate 3,752,860 of NW_027286841.1, read as the reverse complement.
GGCGGGAACATAAATTATTGCTCCTAATAGAGTCACTCACATGAAATAGCAAGAAGGTTATGAGCACACTGAAGGTAGTCTGCTCCTCAGCAAGAAGGCTTCAAAGGTGTCTGACCCCAGTGGGGCGGCCATTGAGTGATGATAAAAAAAAGCCATAAACACAGTAATCAACTCGAAGGTCGGTTTAGTAGTTGATGGTAGAGTTCAACCAGTACTAACCGCGTATGAAATTCACACATCAGGGTATAAAGGGGGGCCAGTTCCTTTCACTGTGCCGGTTATGGTTTCCCAGGAAGATCTGGTACCCGAAAAATCACATAGCTTGGGTGGAGCTGCAGGTGCCCAGAGACTCTTGCCTGGGAATCGAACCCGTGCCCTACGGTCAGTTGTCCAACGCTCTACCCACTGGACTACCGCGACCGTCACGTTAAAATCATTATTGAAAAAGGCAACGGGAAACCACCTCAATTATTTAATCCATGACTTTTAGGATGGACACCATAGTGAAAATGAGTCCTGACAACTCGGGGATTCGGCCCAATCAACCGTGTGTCGTGCCCGACAGCGGGAGAGGTAAGCGGTTATCATCTCACGACATTATCCAGAAGCGGAAACAAAAGCAGCAGCCCAGAAAAGGGAGCGGGAGATTGATAGACGAAATACAGGTGCATTAGAAGCATGCAAGGTGAGATGGAAGGAAGCGGGGATTACTGGAAAAATCGTTATATAGTGATGCACAGCGAAAGGGAAGGGAGCCTGCGAGGCGTTGCTATAATATTGAATAAAGAGGTAGGAAGAAGCGTAGTCAGCGTAGAAAAAGCAACGGATAGAATTCTACAAATAGAGATGAAAGCAGAACCGACCATCTTGGTCATTGTTAAGGTATACATACCACCGAGCAATCATAAGGAGCAAAAAGTTGATAGGATAATCGATACGATACGATACGGGATGACATATACGATACGAGATGACATAATCGCGTTTGTCCCTGCAGGGAAATATTTGATAGTGATGGGGGATTGGAATTCGACGATAGGCGAAGGAAGATATGATAATAAGGTGGGGACTAGGTTTAAGGACGAGAAATGACCGCTTGGAGAAAGCAATTAAATTCTGCAGGAGACGGGGGTTAGTCCTCACCAACAGTTGTTTTTTACCGAACCCTGATAACCGTAGGGATACATAAAATATGGACGGACACTAAGATATCAGTTCGATTACACAAGTATATGTTTATACACATATTAAGGAACAACGCAATCAATTCGCACAGTTTTTTAAATTTATTTATGCACCCAGCAAGCCTAGGGCGGTTGGCAGGGGTTAAATACACAACAGAAAACTTGATCAAAAACTGATCCGGATTGATATCGTAGTTTAGGACAAATGAAGTGTAAGGTCAGATTCATGAAGATAAAACAGGAAAACAGATGAGGAAATGGTAAATAAAAGCATTAACCAGGACGAAGAAGAACACCAGCTGGTAGAAGAGAAAATTGTGAGTTGTGAAAGACGGCAAAATAGAAGAAAGACAAAAAATTATCAAAAATGGGAAATCGAAAGCCGTAAACAAAACTATAGGAAAAGGGCAAGGAACCAAAGAATCACTAACGAGATGATTAGGGAGATAGAAATGAGACGGAAATGGAAGAATATAAACACAGAACCAGGCAGAAAGAAGGCAAAAGGATAAATGATGTTGAAATGATGATGAAACTGAGGCGGAAAAGTAATTGACGTAGTGTGGAAGAAGCGCGATGGACTCGCATGACGAGGTATTTGAGACTTGAAAACGGAATGGATGAATCGGTGTAGAAAGGATATATCATTATCAGGAATTAAGAAGAGAATAGGCGTGCAAATCATTGAAAATACAGCAGAATAATTGTTAATCGAATTAAGAAAGATTCAAGAGTGATGGAAAGGAAATAAATATCTCCAAATAGCATTAGACCAGCAAGCTTAGGTATAAATAGAGAGCAAAGCGTAGATGGGTGTAACTAAGTACGCATACTTAACTGCGAGATAGAAAGGGCATCAAGGGAATTGACATTAAATGAGTTTTGGGGACGGGTTAGATCCCTACACTGCTTCCTACGGGCTAGGAAGTACGCGGAGGGTATGGGAGTCTCTACGAGTTAACTCGTAGCATTGTCAAATTTGACCGGCAGATTTTGTTAGATCAGTTTGATTCATAACGGGAAAGGCAGGCATGCGAGCACAAGAGAAAAATAAGTTTGATATCACACTCAAGTAAGTTGGTATTAAGTATCATCAACGTGAGGATCGAGAGATGGGCAAAAGAAAACTAAGTACGGTTAAAAGTACGTGTGAGTCCACAGCAGTTAGGAGGTTACTAATAGAAAGCGACATAACACTGCAATGAAGATGTCTTTCTTTATTTTTTAGCTTTCAAGAAGCAATTGATATAGCAAATTTGATGAAATTCTTTGTATGTATGAGGGCTGACCAGAAAGTAACTTACGCGGAAAATGGGTGGGGATTAGAGCCACCATCTTGGTGTTTAAACGTCCCTATACTCAGTGCACGCATCCTGCTGTTGTAATGTGAATACAGACTGTGGTTCTCCTACTTCGCTCGCATTGCGAAATGTGTGCGCTGCAATAGAAAACACCGGAAGTTGTAAAGTACAATTTGTAATTATGTTTTCCCTGGCAAAAAACTAACCGAAGTCAATTGAAATTCATGTACAACTACGTGAAGTGTGTACGGAGACGGAATAATGAATGAGTGAAGACGTAGTGAGGCAGTGGTGCATTCTCAGTTTAAATATATATGGCCACAGAACCAATGTTCAAGATGTCGCAAGTTTGCGACATGGTACTCCTTCCCTGGCTCCTCCGAATCTCCCACGTGACCAAAGACAATGTTTCAAGAGTATTCCTCCCCCGGCTCCTAAATTGGGTATAAAAGCCCTGGTCGCGGGGCGAAAAGCGGTCAGTTGATTATCTAGCGGTGGCCGGTAGGACACGACGCTTCGGCTGTGTTGCACTTGTCGCGACAGCGTGTCCTATTGCTGACTCAACTTCGGACGAGGGCTCTGCCTAGGTTACGTTCGTCGTGACCGCGTCCACCCTGCCATACTCCCTTCGTTTCCCACGGACGAGGGCTCTGCCTAGGTTATGTGTGTCGTGACCGCGTCCACCCTGCCATACTCCCTTCCTTTCCGACGGACGAGGGCTCTGCCTAGGTTATGTGTTTCGTGACCTAGGACCTTTGCGTCCGCCCAGCCTTTACCCTGTCCCAGGTAATGTTCTGCCATTTTAATGCTGTCCGCACTCGCGTTGGTTTACCGAGGGTCTAGCCATCCATAATTTGCTTATACCTATGTAAATGGTGCATTATGACTGATTTTGTATAATATACGATTGTTTGGGTAAGACTCGGTGTAGTTATTCTGACTTTCCCCGATACCCTTTGTGTCGCATCATAGAAACGCCCCTTGCGACAACGACGAAGTCCACCGCAGTTGTCGGCCTAGCCTTGTAATGAGATGAACTGACAGTGAATATCAACGGAAAAATTCGTAAAAATCGTTGATTTACGATTACGGATCTATCTCTAGACGTGGCTTGCAACACGTGCGTCACTTTGACAGTGACGCAGAATTGCATGCTGGTGTAAACAAGTGATTAATAATGTAAGGCGGCAGATTTCTCAAAGAGACGGAATTGAAAAGCTTTTGTATCGTTAGGATAAACGCCTCAATTGAAATGGCTACTATAAAAGGAAAAATAGTGGAAAAGGTGGAAAAAATAGTTTTAAATGTGCCTTTTAAATGTTCATAATAAAACCTTGTCTTATCACTAGGTTCATATTTTATTTCAAAACGTAAGTTACTTTCTGGACAATTGTTGAACATGTCTCAGATTGCTCAGGTGTGGGTGGGGGCGTCCGGATGGGCAGTGTTAAGAAAGGGAGTAAGGCAGGTGTGTCCACTATAATCCGTACTTCTCAACGTTTGTATATAGGATATTGTTAACAGGATCAAGAGAGAGCTCGAGATTGGCAGGAAAAGGATCGGTGGAATTCATCGAATGAGTTAGGGTTGCGGATGATCAATACTTAGTTAGTGATTCGGCCAATGCTAAGCAAATTGGAAAATCAGTGTTGGACGTGAATGAATATAAATAAAAGAAAAGATATGAAATAATCAGATGATGTTTAGACTCGTGACTATTTATTCATGTAAGTTGCATTGTATTAAATTAAACAATCATAGTACTACACCCGAAACCTCAGTTTTCCATTGCAATATATGCGTACACAACCCTTGGCATCGAAAAATGACGCAATGTAACTCAACGAGCAAACTGCGCCCGATGTCCTTGTGCGGAACGTGAGGTACCACACGGCCAATGCGCTAGCACTGAGGAAATTACGTAGGAGTGGAAAAATACAGAAGCAACTACCAAAGGGTCGAAGAAGAAGCAAGACAAAGGAAAGAAGAACCGGATGAATTTATTCAAATATGCATCCTCGACGCAAACCGGTTCATTGGACACAACGTCACAGTAGGAGAGAAGGTCAATTGGTACAGAGTGGACCAATTGTAGCCGAGAATGTAAGGAGGAAGAGCGACCAGAAGGATTAGCGTTTTTGGACAGGGTTAAGAATAAGAGGTTTGCCATCGTTTAAATCTTCGTTTTAATGTCTGATGAATACTCGATGCCGTCCACAATGAACCATTGCTTATGCATTTCTGAATGCTGATAAAATGAAAAATCGAGGCGGTGACGACTTGGCCAACATTGACGACAGTATATCGAGTAATATCAATCATTTCACAACTATCGATCAATCAGCCAGGGTCGTCCAATGAAGAGTTGATCACAAAAAGGAGGACGGGGTAGTCCAGTGAGTAGAGCGACGGGCTTGTGATACGAGAGCCCGGGTTCGATTCCTGGGCACCCTCAGCTCCACCCAAGCTGTGTGATTTCTCAGATAACAAATCTTCCTGGGCAGGGTAGCACAGGGAAAGAAAATTGCCCTCATTAATTCCCTGATGTGTGAATTTCACCCGCCGTATAGGGCTTAGTACTGTGTGAACTCTACCCCAAACTGTGAAACTGACCTTCGGGGTCATAACTGCGGTTTGGGATCACAAAAAGTTATGATGACATAATTAATCATTCAAAACTTAGTTTCAAGCTTAATTGTTGGCATAATAATTGTATTTAACGTGTATTAATGAAAAATTTCAATGATTCGACTTCAGTATTGGGTCAAGGATAGTGATTGCACTGAAATATATGTTCAGTTCGCGTTTAGCCATTTCTCGTCTCTCTATGCCAAAATTATTTTCACCCTTCCTCGCCTCATCCAGTTCTCAATAGACTCCTATCTACGCTCCTTCGATTGGACGAAGGACCGGTTTTCAGATCCAAAGAGCAATGCGCTCCATTATAAATGTTATATATATTTTTTCTTTGCTTCTTCAATTACCGTATATGTCATTAATTTCCTTTTATGATTAACTCTTTTTCCACCACTGCCATTCTTCCCTTGATATATCCATTACTGTGACCATTTGCCTCTAAATGCGAGGGCTGTCCAGAAAGTAACCTCCGTTATGCTATAAAAAATGCACTGGAATAGAGAATTTAAAAAATTATTATTTTCATCTCAAAACTACATTTCCCTACTACTTTATGAATGTTAGCAGGCTAACTTTTCAATCATGCTTCCATGCAACGGAGTCTTAGAAATCTGTGGAAAACTTACTAATGATTTCAGGTATCGTAACACGCCGGATTTTCCCAACTTTTCATCAATTTGCAGGTGCAATTCATTATGTTCACGACAGACGGGGGCGTCCACTTCTATCAATCATCATCATCATGGACATTTGTCCGTTCACTCTTGAACGAACGACAACACTGAGATACTCAACTCCTATTGTCACTCATTGCCATTTGGTCCATAGAGAGCACAAATTTCCCTATGATGAATGTCAGCGTCTTTGAAGTTCTTTTTCATCACTAAAAACCCTTATCATTGAAAGAAATCCACATCTAGCGGGAATTGCAATTATATTGTTCTTTTTGACTCGCTATTGTATAAACAAACGATAAGCGGCGCCACCTTCCATGTACTGCAGCTCGAGGCGTGTAATGACCTACTGTGTGCGTCAATACAGCGATCATTCGTCTCCATCCACTGATTCTTACATCACACGAAAACGAAAGTTACTTTCTGGATGGCCCTCGTACTTCAAAAATACGATAACTGCCCCTCCTCCTATCGTTTATTACCTCTTACCTATCTTCTTACTTTTCAAGGAAGTCATAATGTACGTCCGTTGCACCTGCTCCTTACGATCTTCGACATTGAATTGGTTGATATGAAGAAAGATGCGAATGGTGTCGATATTTGCCGGTGCCTCGTGCAGGGCACACGTCCCCAGCCCTCGTCGCTTGCGGGAGGGGATCGCGGGGGGGGGAGCGGGCGGTTGGGCACGCGAGACTTTCGACGCACGCGCGGGGACTGCGACGATGTCCCGTGGACGCGTGGAAACGAACGAAGCACGGTCGCTCGAACGGCGGAGACGGGAGAAGCGCAGCGGAGGCTTTGGTTGCCCAACGAGTCTCCCCCCCCCGGCCCCAACCACCACCCCTTTCCCCCTGCATCCCCCTGCCTCCTTTTCCTTTACAAGTATTTGCTTCTCTTCCTTCGAAGAGGAATGGAAACTCTCAGGCGACGTAAGCTCACGTTCAGTGAGTTAAGGGGAACGCCTTCCCTCCCTTCGTCCCTCCTTCTCGCCCACCCCTTCCATTCTAATGTTTGCCCAAGTGGAGAAGCGAGGCCTTCTTTTCTTCAACCGCGAAAGATCCCAAGGGTGTCCGTTATCCGACACTTCGGAGGTAAAAAATTTATCCAAATAAAATAAATAATTCAGCATTCAAAATTCCTTCTCCTCGCCTCTCTCACTCCGGTCCCCCATTTGGTAAGATTCTTTCCGCGGTGGACATCACAAGAAATAAAAAAGCAAACAAGCGCCGAAATTCCTTTTCGACGACGTCCCCCTCCCCCTAACCGACAAGTCGTCTCCGCGGCACATCACCTGAGGGCAGAGAGGGCCTTCGCTCGGAGGCTGCGGGGAGGTGACGAAGGCGCGTTCCTCTCCCCAGGCGGATCTCACCCAAGCGCACGGGTCCCGCGCCCGCCCTGCCGGCCCTGCCGACGGCGGAGTCCGGCCATAAATGATTGGGTAATCTCCCTCGATTCGGACAATGCCTTTCAGTTCCGTCTGGCCCTTGGCCCTATAAATAAACCATCAAACGCAATAATCAACCCGGAGGTGGGTGATGGTAGAGTTTACCCAATGCCCTATATCACGTGTGGAACTCAGGGCAGGGTGATAAGGGGGTTCAACTTTCAAAAGTATATGTCATGCGACGAATATTAAGAAAAAAAACCGTAAACCCGAAGGTTGGTTTGGTAGGTGATGATAGAGTTCACCTACTAAGCCCTATACAGCGTGTGTCATTTACACATCAGGGTAGGGGGGCCAGTTCCTATCCCTGTGCCGGTTATGGTTTCCCAGGAAGATCTGTTACCAGAAAAATCACACAGCATGGGTGGAACTGCAGGTGCTCAGAGAGACTTGCCCGGGAATCTACCCCGAGCCCTCTGGTCAGTAGTCCAACGCTCTACCTACTGATTACCGCGACCCGCGAATATTAAGATATTAAGCAAAATTCATTTTGGTCAAACGTTAGAGAAATAAATTCGCACAAGGGAAGTGTCCCATTATACATTTTCTAAAGGCAAAAAATCGCGAAATTGAAACTGGGCAATATCTTTAATTTATTCTTTCAGAACTTCAAAACCAAAAATATTGGCGCAAAAAACACAATTCCGTGACACACCTGAAGAGCTCAGGAACGACGACATACATTTGTTGTCGGCCAGGAATAGGGAGGCAGCTCATAAATACAAAGCCAAATGAAGCCCAACGACGGACCTGGAGAAAGCCTCGCTATCAATGAGATTCTCAAAAATATAAGCTATTGCATCAACCATTCTTGAGTCCTTTTAACTTTCCCACTAAGTGTCAGGCTAACTCATTACTCAAATAGTTCAATCTTTTCTGGACAAGAGCACGCTTTAATGACTAAAATTCTATCGGGGATAAAATAATGGCGTTTTCTATATATTGATTTTACTTTTGATTATACACTCTTTATTATCACTAAAATAGCTGTTGGTAATTGTAACAGCTATTCCCTGAGTAGAATCTTTCTACATCTGCATCTACGCAATACCCCGCAAGTGGCAGGGGGTGATAAGTCACCAGCCATACATGTACAATCCTAATCATGTCACCTCCACACAAATATCAATTTGGTCGTTCACTCTAAATACTTTAATCTTCCGAAAGAAAGTACTTACATGGAACAATATTCAATAACATGAACGCATGTTCAAATCATGCCGTGGAACTGTTAAAAAGATGGGTCTGCTAAATGAAAAGAAATTTGCTGGATATCGACCAATATATACGCTACGAACGCTGATTATCAACTTCGCCCCTGAGGTCATATCTATTTTGATCTCTAATGGTACGAAGTAAAAACGACGTCTAAATCCACCCGCTCCACAATAAACCTCAATGGTTGTCGGTGATCTGATCGACCATAGTAAGTTGGACGTGTAATGTGTCTTTATAACATCCTCAGATAAGTAACCAGCCTCAAATTTCCGCAATAAATGTAACTTATATTTAAGTCTACGGTCAAATAGGGCCTCCCGTTCTGATTCTTCCAATAGTGTTGTGACACCGCTACCTTGTTCATAAAACTTTCCACAAGCCTTGCTGCTCTATGTTTAGCTCCAAAAGTACTCGTTTATTTACATATTTTAACCCTTTCAGAGGTAGATCTTTGACAGATTCTTCAACTGCATTAAATCAAGTAGATGAAATAATTTTAAGTATCATTTTCTGGCTTATTTTAATCCTTTTTATATTTGTTACCCCATTTGAACCGCATTACAGATACCACATCTCAAAGTACTCATATAGTCAAAATAATCATTATGAAATATGTATTTTTGATACAATATCCATAGCATAGTAGGACTACAAGCATAACACATCTGAATTAATTACTTAGTTTTTATAAATGATGAACCTAATAAATATTTTCCTCAATTGATAAACCCAAATATTTATATTTAGAACTTGCTCTAAAATGCAACACCTATTTGCTGGCATATTTGCAGCGTAGGCATTAATAATCTGATGCATAATGATTGAACATTAGAGGATAAATAAGTAACGAGTATTGTTTTTAAATTCATTGAAAAATCTTTTTTCATATTTTTCACCGATATATTAAACTCAATCTGGCTTAACAACAGGAGAGTGCCATCTGCATACGGAATCAATTTCCAAGAAATAAAATGATCACGTATGTCATTTAAAAATATTTTTGGAACAGGCAAAAATCGGAGACTAGCCAAAACACGTCCCAGAAAAACAGCTATCAACAATTAACTGAACGTTTAAAATGGCCAAAATTTTCGGCATAACTGAGAGACATAAATACCAACATAACATCACAAAATAATCGAAAATCGAATATACTTAACCCGCGGAAATTCAAAATTCGTGATACTTTTGGAACATAACACATATATTCCTCAGTTTCATCTCTGATTCGCTGCTTTGGTACGTATCCGTCTTCAAAAAAGTTCGAGGAGGATTTGTTGTGGACGTAGCGACCTGATTTTGGAAGAATCACGGCTGCTTCGTAACATCTTCAGGTAAAAATTGAGCTGTTAATTTTTACCTGTAGATGTTATACCAAGCCCAATGAAGTCGTAAATGAATTTTCCATGTGGAAAAGCCAAGTTAGCTGTGGTTTAATTTCAAGACAATAATTATTTAAAATTGTTTACCATTAAAATATACCAAAGTGCATTTAATGTCTGCGTATTGAATGAATTCACCCGCGCTGTCAACCAAACATTACGGAGGAAGGTCGTGTGAGATTTCATAGAAATCAGAATTTAATTCTTGAAAAAGTGATTTGAATGTTCCGCATTTGAATGGACTTCTGAATAAATTGTGGAAAACTATCGCATGCGATTGCTTGTTTTCACTCTAGGAAATGAAGTGTACGACCATTTTACAGACCATTCAAGGCATTAAATACCAGTTGACTGCTCCACTATTGACTATGAAATGGTGTTTCGAAGTTTTCCTATTTTTATGGATTTCACATTCATAATAAGGAATTGGTACTTACACCCACTTAATGCACCAATGCACAGAACACATAAATGTTAGCCTGTAAATGCAGGCATAGTTGTAAATAATTGAAAAATTCAAATATAGTGTGAAGAATGGGAACTGGAATTAAATGCGACTTAAACCAATACTATATATTCCTTTCTTAAACAATAGAAAACACGAGCAAGCTTCTCGAACTTACACACTCGGAGGTGTTCGGATGAGCGTCGCGGATTAAGGAAAATACTTGGGGGGGTCACCATTGCATGGGATCTTTCTTGGGGAAATCATATACGCACAATTTGTGGAGGGGCGCTAAAAAAGCTGGCATTCGCCAAACGTATAGTCGGAAGGTGTAATGACGAAAAATTGAAGGAAACGTGCTATTTATCTTAAGTAAGGCCTCATATGGAGTATGCGGTGAGCGTTTGGGATAAATTTCAAAAAAACATTAATTACAGAATTGAATAGGATACGATAAAAGGAAAGGAAATAGAGTCTCGAACATAAAAAGGCCGCTATGTTCATGAAAAACTCGTGCCAAAAGACGCAAAGCGTCAGACATTTAATACATAATTTAGGGTGGGAACCTTTAGATATGAGAAGACTCAGGGCAAGATTAAACTTAATAGTAAGATATAGAGCGTGTTGTTCCGCATTCGACGTTGGAGATGCAATTAGGCCCACTAATTGCAATGGCAGGGCCGACAATTGTCACAAAATTAGAGTCAGATTGTCGAACTAATATATTCAAGTATTCGTTTTGCCCACGCACTATTCGGGACAGAAATAAAATGGGGCACCCACAAGCGAGCAATGGGTACGCGCTGTCGAAATTAGGAATATAAGTACATGATTAAATTCCCACCAAACACTCTCCGAGGCTGGCTTCTAACGTCCCCCGTCGTACGCCATTGTGTCGGTTGGAGTGTAGGTGAATGTATACAAAGCTTAATAACAATCCTAGAATTGTTCGTCCGGAATGCGAAGAATACTAAACGGCATTAAGTGTCTAAATTTTATGCCGGCCTTCCCTCTTTGAACGTATTTTATTGTCCTCTTTGTGTAGGCATAGGAGCCACTGCTAAAAATATAATCCTCTTAATATATGTCGACGTGTTGCATGTTTGGTGTTCGGTCACCCCCTTTCCAAGCCATTTTTGGGTGCATCGCGAGGTGCAAGGCGTATGAGGAAATATAGGGAATACGTGTAGAATAACTGTTGAACTACCACCCCCTGCCATACGTCTTTGCAGCGGCTTGCGAGGTATTGCGAAGATGAAACCATTTGCTAAGGTCATTGGTTGTGGGATATGAATATGAATTCTACGAATCAAATCATTCAATCGATACGAAAATCAAATTTCGAAGACTCGGAGATCCCTGGGTCATCTATTGTCGTCGGAGACACCGTTTAACCGATGTCCTGCGGATAACAACGGATAAACACCGTTCCTCAAATCCGCCCATTAATTGTAACCATGGCTTTCCCGTTGATTCCTGCTCACTCCCACGTAGCAGCAACTGGCCGGACGATGGTTTCTCTGGCGTTGCAGCTGACGTATCTTCAGGGCCATCACGTCGGAACAAAATATTCCATTTGCCCCAACATCCCTGGAGTCAACACAACCATACTGTTGCAAATTTATTTTTGACAACCAACTATCACTGCTTTCCTCACACACAAAGAAAGCCTCCATCAGTGAGTCAGGTTTCGCAATAATTTATTAATTTTGTTGAGTTATACGTATACCCTTTCAGCGGTAATAATGGAAATGTCGTTTGCCATACACTCACAGGTTAAACTATTCGTTTGGATGAAAGGCCTCTCCCAAAAGTGACTTAACTAACTTTACCGGATAGACGGACGGACGGGCAGCGATTTCTCTGGCTATGTTCGAGGGAAGGGACTCTCTCAGGAATGGCTTGGAGGCCGGTGACAGATGGATGGGTCCCAGCCTTTGCGGAGTGTGGATGTTTCGTTATCGAAACCTCTATAACATGATCACGTTACGCCTCATCATAAACTGGTTATTGGAACAGCGCTACGCCATGAACTTTTGCGTTAAACTGGGCAAAACCGGGAATGAAACACGTGATGTGCTCTGGACAGCTTAAGGTGATAACGCCATGGGTGGATCGGGTGTTTTTGAGTGACACATCTTGTTTCACGAGGGTAGAGAAGATGTTGAAGACCCTAGACGCTCGGGATGCCATTCGATCTCAAAGAGAGACGAAAACCTTGCTAGAGTGAAGGCTTTGTTGGACATGGATCGCAGATTAAGTGTTCGAATGGTGAATGGTGAATTTGACATCCCTTAGAGTGATGTGAATCGATTTGTAACCCAAAACATGGGCACAAGAAAGGTGCGTGCGAAGTTGGTGCCGCGAGTGCTCTCGGGCGAACGAAAGGAAACTCGCACCCAGATCTGCCATGAGCTTCTCTACCCAATGAGTGAAGATTCCAATATTTTTAGACATTGCTCCACTAGACTTCTTCCTCTTTCCCCGCCGTCTCAAATCCATGCTGAAAGGACGTCGCCACGACTCGGTGGAAGCGTTACCACAGCCCGTGACGAGGGAGCTTAGCAGGCGCCGCCTTCCAGAAGGCGTGCGAGGAGTGAATGTATCAATTTTGGCGATAAATATTTTTTAATCGACAACTTTAATTTGAACAGCACAAAAAAGCAGTATAAGGAGCAGTTACATCGATAGTTTCGAAGCACTGACGCGTAACCCATCGACGCTTAGAGGACACAAATCGAGATAGTCGATCGAAGTAACACGGCTTACACTCGCCGGGGTCTTCAACTGGTATCGTTTGCCCGTTCAGGGGCGTGCGGCGAGGCAGCGGAGCAACTCGATGCAAAAGAGAGCGAGAAAAGACGAGGGCCTTCGGACCCCTCCGCGGCCATGACACCTGACTCCCTCCCCCTACTCCCATATGTCCCCTCGCAAACGAATGTTTCCTCCCCCCTTCCCTCCCGCAGCGCCACTCGCGCGAATTACAAAACGATGAAACAGGGGGGGGGGGGAGCGATCACGCCCCCTTCCCCCAAACACGCGCAACTGGAAGTATTTGACTTGCGCAAATCATTCTGAGGTCCTTGCGCCAGGCCAGTCGTGAATCAATTGAGCCACGAGGGGGGGCAGGGCGGGGTTTCACCCAAAAGGGAAGATGCGTACGTATTCAAGGGCCTTCCAAACGGTAAAATACGAGAGTGAATCTAGCGAAATCCTTGAAAATGCAATAACATTTCAAAATGCAGTTTCACTGTCACGTTGGCTGTCAATGGTTATAGCCATAGTTTGATGAGTGTTCCACCGTTAGCAGGAAGGTCCCGAAAAGAAATAATATGGTGCAAAAATTGTGGAAAGATGGCTGCTGCATTTGCAATATGCATCAAAGTAAAAGCAAGGCCAACAGAAACTAACAGAACTGGCACCATACGCGCAGCTCGACGATCCGCCAAGGACAGACGGCTCATTGGGTCTCAGGCAACCAGTGTCGCTTTGTCGCTAGTGGGCGGGGTCGCTATGGTCCGCGTCATGGCCGTCAGATTACACCATTTGCGTATCTATTGGATAGGCCTCGTGCATTATTCTATAACTCCAGTAATCCCCGCCATCCTTCCATCTTATACACATGTATATAAAACTACATGTGTGAGACGCATTGATTTCGGGCGAAATTAATCGCCGCTTGCTTAAGATTAAAAGTCGACGAAGGCGCTATCTCGTGGTGTTTAGGGTCGCTTGAGTTAAGAAGAAAACATTTCGGAAACAGTCGATGGAAATGCAATAAGCCAAGGCATGATTTCCAGAGGTTTCAAACGTGGCGATGATACTAACAGAAGCACGAGACTTTAATTACAAGCTAATTAGCGGAGGGAAGTTGTAAAATATCAAGTGGGATATGGGGAGAGTACCTATGTTACGTCTCGGCCAGGAGAGATGGAAGGATGGCGGGGATTCTCGCGGTGCTAGTTACAGAGCTATGCATATATTACGGAGGCGCGGAGACTCATTCGCGGGGTCCTCATAGTGGCGAATGGGAAACTGCGGAGACGGGCAATGAAAGTGGAATCCGTGAAATGCTAGAATCACACAGTCTATAAATCGCCTTTACCGGCATGACCTTGGCCAATGGTTTTCGCAACATGTGAAATTTCTGCATTTCGCAGATACTCATCAACATTTAGTTCAAGTAACTGCCGCAGTAGAGCGATGAACAGTCTCTGTCAATCCAAAACCATTCGAAAAATTCAGTCATCATATCGTATCGTATCTTATCGTATCGTGTCGTTTCTTGTTGTGTCATGTCATGTCATATCATATTATATTATATTAATGATTGTAAAAAATCATGTACGCATGCTTTTCATAATTAAAAATAAGTGACATGATTCACTTCGCTGCTTATTAAAATTACTGAAATGTAAATACATTTGTTGCTATTAGTTCTGTGAACACGCCATCACACATGACATACACCACAGAGAAAATTCACTCTCGATTGCGATCCAACAAATACGGAGTAAAACGTTTGTTTGGGCCGCGATTTTACAATCATGTACAGTACTTCAAGAGACATACATTTCAATTGGTGCTTTGGAATTGTATAATTGTCATCCTATGTTGACCTGGGAACAAATGAAACTTTGATCCTTGTTTTTAGCCAGGCATATGATAATGATTAAAGGCCTACGATATGTACCCGAGTCACCTGGTTATTCAAAACGATGAGAGTACCTATGTAAAATAGTTTCCCTTAAAAGTACACCACAAGTAATTTAATGAAATGCACAAAATGAGGAAATCGCAATCAAATTTCACTAAATTTCGCGGCTTGTAGATGGTTTGATTTTTTTGGCAGGTGAATAAATCCAAAATCAAGTCATCTTTAAATATTGCTCTCCCTGAAAATATATTTAACGCGGAGGATGATGAATGACAGTATTTTTGACAATGAGCATTTATTTCACATTATTGGCAAACGGTTTGGACGAATGAATCCCACTCGACTGATCGTATTCCCTATTGGACATCCAACAAGGTCCCATTCATATAAATCGAATTAGTTAAGCGTCGGAGAGCACTTCGGACCTTATTTTGGAAAACATGTTGAGTAAAAATATGCAGGCTTCTGGCGAATATGTGACCAATCTCAAGCTTGAAAAAAATCCTAAAATCTCGTATAGCGGAAGCAATGCCGTTGGAGAAAATCCAGCAGAACGATTAAATATGAGGCGCGTTGATTACAGTAATATGTGCTCAGTATTGGTTGAGCCAGTGATGAGAAAGATAAAAATAGAATAATTACTCGTGAGGAGTACTAATAGGATGCATAGGGGGTGACACGATAGGGGGTGGAGGGAGCGCGCTCTGGCGGGAATGAAGGAGATCCCTTCAGCATTTTCAGCATCGCCACTGCCTTCGGAGTTGGAGGGCCCGACCTTTGCTCTGATTTCTCCCGATGCGCCCGATCGTCCGCGCCGAGCATACAATAATTTCGACCCAGTGGAAATGGGAGTCACTCTTGGACAGGGAGGCTAAGACAGACCAAGTCCCGCAGATGACAGATATATCCCTAGAAATAAATAAGGCTTACACACACACAATTATTAATAGAGTCATACGGCTATTACCTAAGCACCGGATAAGGCGTGGTGGACAGGTAAGATGTTCAAATAATAATTTTTTGGATAGGATATGAACGTTTTTCGTGAAATTCAAACTATTTTCCGAAAATGGACATTTTTCAAAATTCAACCTGAAAAATTTTATCCAAAAAAGCTGTTCACCACTTCCGTGATGATCAATGTGTGAGAACCAATGGATATTCCCAGAACTTGTAAAAAGGACTTCATGTAATCAAAGTCGAGGTAATGATTATATCCTAGTCTTTAATTGGATAAGTGTAGATGGGGGATCAGGTTGGTGCAGTGGCTAACCTTCTGGCTTCCCAGCGAAAGGGCCCGGGTTCGAATACTGCAGATATTTTTCAGTGGTATCTCTGTCTGTGGTCTTCAGTGGTTTCAGTCTTTCGAATGGGACGTTAAGTTGCAGACCCCTTGGCGCCTTTCATTAAGAGGAAGCCAATGTCAACGCCGGGTTTCTCTCCACCCTTCATCATCTTCCGTCCATCCATAATGCTGCAAATGACCTCAGCTGTCGGTCGCCTCCCCCAATAAACACTACTGCGATATGTATGGATTTTATTTTAGAAAAAGGTTTTAAAGTCAAATTGAAAAACGAAAGGCGATAAGAATTCTGTTAAATAGGGCACCCTCCGGTAGAGGGTCTCCTTATCTCTCCTCATTGTTCCCTCCGAGAATTATAAAACAAATGAGGCGCTAATACTAGCTGGTATATTTCCACACAACCTCCATTTAATAAGTGCTTTATCCACAGAGTAGCGCCTGACACCGTTTCAACGGACCAAATGTCCGTGTTCTCCGAAAATACCCTAATTGGAAAACAATTGACAGCGTTAAGAACCATAGAATAATGAAATTATGAAAATGGAACCCTGCAGAGACGTTTTTTTGAATATCATTGCACGTGTCTAAAATCTATATAAAGGGAAAACTTAAAACTACACCACAGCCTTCATTTTGCGATAAAAGGAGTTTGTTAGGGAATCAATAGCACCAATAATTAACTTTGGTTAGGACTGGAAAACATGGGAGAGGCGGGAACAGCTGAGAAAAAGTATATTTTCTCGTTTTCAAGCCTCTTTGAAATTCCCACGCATATACAAGGTTTGTATGAAAAGTATCGGTTGCAATGTTTACCTGGCGTGAAGTGCTGAATTGAGACCTTGTCGGTTAAGTGCGTGTATGATCGCAGATCGCATATTGGCATTGAAAAGAAGACATTGCACGCACAATCATGATCACTGAAAATTTGGCGATACGAAAGATCTGCGCTAAACTCGTCCTCCCGAAATTCTTTACGGAAGACCAAAAGTAGAATTGAGTGTGCCCTCTTACGAAGACCTTCTGAAACGTCATCGCGACGATTCCCCAACTCCCTTACTGTCTCGATCTGGCACCAGTAGACCATTTTCATATCCCAAATGTGAAATCTTCCATCCTTCAAACGACTACGCCATCATGGGACCGTAAATGCCGTCAAAGAGGATTGCACGCTTGTACCCTTAGGGACCTTCCGCCTACCAGGGAACCTTCGAGTCGTGGAAAAGCCACTGGAAAAAGTGTGTCGACGCTAAAGGGATGTACGTGGGCGATTCGAAAAGTAAGGTCTCCTATTCTTTTCATGAAAAATCAAATTTATTCTCAACTTTACGTACAGTGTAGGAAAGGCTGAGCATTTAGCTATTTTTCAACATAGTTGTCTTGATGATCAATCACTTTTTGCATCCTTTTAAGCAGCTTTTTAATGCCGGCGTCGTACCTTTCTCCTGCCGCGTCACGAAGCCAACTGACGACTGCTTCTAGCACTTCCTCGTCTGACTTGAATTTCTGTCCTCCAACGTGTTTTTTTAGAGCGGGAAACAAGTGGTAGTCGCTAGGGGCAACGTCCGGGCTGCAAGGAGGGTGGCCCATGATATCCCAGCCGAATTCATTGAGTAGGGTGGTCGTTTGATGTGAAACATGTCGAAGTGAATTGTCATGATGCAAACACACTCCTTTAGTTGTACCTCTGATACAATGTTCTGAACGGGGAAGTAGCCACTCTCTTCATTAAGGCCTTCCTTTATCTCATGAAGGGTAATTCTCCGGTTATTGCACACCATCTCGTCAATTGGAGCCACCGTTGATTCCGGCAAACTCGGCCGCCCCGACCGCTGCTCATCGTGGACGTTTTCCCGTCCATCAAAAAACTCCCTGCGCCACTTCCGCGCGTTTTTGATGTCCATACACTTCTCGCCGTACATTTCCACTAAATGGCGATGAATTTATATCGGAGATGCAGTCGTCAGTTGGCTTCGCGACGGGGCGGGAGAAAGGTACGGCGCCAGTATTAAAAAGCTGAATACAAGGATGCAAAAAGTGATTAATCGTCAACGCGAATATGTAGAAAAATAGCTAAATACTCAGCCTTTCCAACGATGTACGCAAAGTTGAGAATAAATTTGATTTTTTATGAAAAAAATAGGAGACCTTACTTTTCAAATTGCTCTCCCACTCAAAAGAATTACGAGGAATTGTTCGAGCAATATCTGAAATAAATCTATTTTTCCGAAACTTTTCCCGAGACAATTTATGCAAACCATATATTATTGCACGCCTCACCACATTCAATTACACATCCTTCAAGGGAGTTGTATCGCAGAGCCGGGAGACGGATTACAACACCAGCGCTAACGAGAAACTCTCCCCCTATCTTCCCCCCCTAATGAAATTTCACTTGGTGCCGAAACAGCATCACATCTGCAAGGGGCGAGCGAGTATACTTACGAGTATAGAAATGACATGAGCGAGGCGAGAATGTGCAATCTCGTGAAATTCGAGAGAGCAATTAAAATCGCGTGGAGGAGTGTCCAAATGCTTTCCCACATCCTCATTAATCGGCGTTAATTGGCCACGGGAAAGCGCCGCGAATCGCCCACCTCGGATGCCATCGAAAGTGGTCCCTTCTCGGCGAGGCCCACTGATCCAGGATCCCAATCATTGGGCCAAGAGCCTACTTAGCAAATGCGCTCTGTTAAAGAACATTACCATCTTCCAAGCATTTTATTCTAACGGCCTTGAATGTCATAGGATTCATCAAAGGTGTTTCGGGAACCATTTCATCATCGACGGAAAATCTTAAAGCGAGGGCTCAATATTTGATCGAAATATGAAAACTACAGCGCTTGGTACTTTTGAGTTGGTTTAAGAGAGCTAATCGTGAATTTCAACACGATGGCAACAACACTAATTTCACACCAGCGGCAAAGTCGATTTAATCTGGTGCACCCACATTTAAAGTAATGGAAGCTATTGTGGATTGCCGAAGTCTCGTACAATTTCAAACTAATAAATAATTAATGAAAACGGTACCCGAGGAAATATGTTCGATGATTTCCTCAAAAAATCTCTACATCATTCGAACGTGAAACTGTGATATAATTTAATCCTTTCAGACGTAACTTTGTGGAATTGTTTCATGATGAATAATGTCAAAATAAATCATTGTAAATCCACGTAAAAAGTACACATTAATGCGACTTCACCGCGGTTTTACTACGGATTGCGGTTTCACTGGGCCTAATTATGCTGTACCGCTGTGAGACCTGGGTCGCATTTAAGTTTATTTTCCATGTGCATTTACAAGGTGTTACTTTGAAATTATTCATCTGAAAAAGTGACTCTTACACAAGACATCATTTTCTTTTTAAGCAAGGCTGTAGTTCTTCAAATATTGATAATTCAATCAGATAGCGTTCAAATGTATCGGTGGGAAGAGTGAAAATATCAATGTCGTTCGAGGATTTGCAAAGTATGACATCCTTTTTCCTCAGAGAACCACTATTGAGTCTTCTAAGAGGGCATAAAGGTACAATGAATTCATATCCTCCAGTGAAATTCAACATTCTATGATCCTTTAAATATATCTATTTGATAATGTATTAAATGGCACCTGTAGTCTTGATAAAAGTTTACTGCCCTCCTGACCCTTAGGTGAAAAGACTTTTTAGGAACAAGAGAATTTCAAATGAAGAAGGGTAGGAGTACTAAATAGTAATTGGGGGACTGTTAAGTGATTAACCGAGACATTCCCTCGTTGAAATTCAGAAGTCCAAAACGTACTTGAGACGGGGAGAGAGGAGACAGTCCAATGCTAATGAAGAGTTGTACCGTTACCAGTTCGAGGAGCACGACGCGTGCGGCGCGGCGGGGATTTCGGAACCAACGCGATAATTAATGAACCCTCCCTCTCCGCTTGGGGAGACCTCCCTCTCAAGCTTTGCGATGTATTCACCTCCCTGGAATGCATCTCCAGAATGCTGGAAGCCGCTGTTCTCCAGGCCTTCCAATTCGCGCAACTGGATCCCCGCGCTAAAGATATTGGAAACAGAAACAATTCATAGTTCCGTCTACAATCATTGGTGAATCAGTAATTCTTTTTCTATTTGCGATTGCTGTCCAGAAAGCAACCACCATTTTGCTAGTATAAAAATTAGACTGGAATACATAGAGAACATTTATTATTTTTACCTCAAAACTACACAAATTCAACTATTTTATGGTGTACATATTAGCCAAACAGATTGAAGCAGTCCAACGCTCTACCCACTGGACTACCGCGACCCACATATATATATATATATATATGGGTCGCGGACCCATATATATATATTAATTATTGTGTTTATTGCTTTAGAATATATGTATACATTTTTGTTATTATTTAATATTATATATTTTTTTAAATAATAACAAAAACATATACATTTAAAAGCAATAAACACAATAAGTTACCCTGGGTAGTAATGGGTGAACTCCCCTACCAACGTACCGGCGATGGCAAAGTTCAACCAGTACTATGTAATGCGTGAAATTCATACATATAGGGTCCACGATAAAAGTAATTCGCATTCTCTGGGAAAAATAGATTAATTGATCGCACTAGTACAAGTGCTTAAAGGTTTTCAAAATACCCTCCCCCTGCATCAATACCCTTGCGGATACCTGTCTGCCACATCTAAGAAGGCACCCTGAAACTCCCATCTACGGGAGTAACTCTCAGGGGCGTAGTAACATGCCTTTGGATGCTTTCCACGGTCTCCCAATGCTTCCCTTTCAGCTCTCTCTATAGTCGGGGAAACAAATAAAAAGTCGCACGGAGCCAAGTCGGGACTGCAAGGGAGCTGGGGGATCACCGGGGTGGTGCTCAGGGCCAGGAAGTTGGTAACTATGAAGGACGTGTGGCTGGGGGCATTAACATGGTGGAGCTTGACCGTGTCTTTGATGTCAGCCCTCACGCGCGCGACTTAGCGTTTCAATCTCTTGAGCACCTCCAGGCAAAAGATTGAGTTGACAGTTTCTCCCTGCGGCACAAACTCAAAATGGACGAGTCTTCGAACGTCAAAAAAGACAATGAGTACCGTTATAATGCGATAGTCGCCCATTCGCGCTTTCTTGGGGCGGGGGGGGGGGAGGGGGTGAGGGGCAGCGGGCCACTCGCTGCTCTGCCTTTCCGATTCTGGGTCGAACATCCTGGATTCGTCTCATGTAACGACAGAGTTAAAAAGTCCAGCTCATTTTGAATGAAATCCAACAATTCTTGACAGCGTGAAACTCGAAGTTCTTTCTGGTCTCCAATCAACACTTTCGGCACAAGCTTCGCGCAGAACTTGCGCATATCCGGATACTCGCCCACTATCCAATGTATCGTAAATGTGGACATATGAAGAGTTTCCGTAATTTGCTGAATGCTCAATTGACGGTCGGAACGCAAAACTTCGCGCACACGATTCACTGCTCCGTCGGTTTTGGCCGTTGTTGGGCGTCCAGAACGGGGTTCGTTGGCGACCTCCTCCCGGCCCTAATTGAAAGCCTTCTGCAACCTCCCGGGCTGTGACCTTGAAATGCAGTCGTCCTTGAAGGCCTCTTCAAGCATCTGGAATGTTTCGGTCACATTATTTCCAAGCTGCACGTACAACTTGACGGCGTAACGTTGTTCAAGAGAACGCTCCGTCGCACCGTGTTACAAAATCGAAAAACACATTTCACGCGGAGGCACTTCTTTCCACTCAGACTGTTAGAAGCAAATTGTCGACTGGCTGCGTTGGAAGGGTAGACCCCTCGCCCCATGTTCCGACCGGCTTTATCGCGCTGCCATGGACAATCGCGTCACAATAAAATTATGCGCATTACTTTCATAAAGGATCATGTAAGTGTCATAATAGGGGGCCAGATAATTTCCCTGTGTCGATTATGGTTTCCCGGGGAATTCTCATACTTGAAAATCCGGGTTTACGTTGAGGGTGCTCAAAGAGGTAATCGAACCCGGCCCTCCGGCTAGTTAGACTACCTCTAGACTGCTAGGTCCCCTATAAACTTTTAAGAAGTTCCACAGGAATATTGTCTACCCCCACGGCCTTATAGGATTTCATTTCCCTTAATGGCTTTTCTATCTCCTAGTCGAGTACGTCGGGACCTAAATTATCTTCGTCTACCTAATTCCCTTTCTATGTCTAACCTTGCTGGCCCAAGTCCTTCACCATACAGTTTCACTATATAGTATTCCTAATTCTTTCTTGGATCTTCTCTGGTTCAACTAATATTTTTCCCGGTTTATCTCTAACTGGTAGCATAGGTTTGCCCTTCTTAATTTCCGATAGTGATTTAACCTCGCTGTAAAGCGCACCAATTTCATCCTTCTTCTGTAAACTTTCCATGTCCTTGCACTGCGTCTTCCTCCATGCTTCTGTTACTTTATTTTTTGCCCGTCTCAATTTATTTTTAACTATTTGCACTTCCTTCTGCCTAGCTCTAGGTTTACATTCTTCCATTTTCTTCTCTCATCTATTTTTGTAATCATTTCACTCGTGATACACGGTTTCCTTCTCCTTTTCATATTAACTATATTATATATATAACGTCCCTATAGATTTTTCTATGTACCTTTTTTATGTCTTCCAATTTTTCCGATAGAGTATTCAGCTCTTTTACCTCACTCATGTTTTTCTCTACAGTCTGCTGGTACTTCTTTCTTTTCAACCCATGTAATGTTTCTACACTCCATTTTCTAACCCACAGTCGCCGCCTTTAGGAGGGCAAAAACTAGAGCAGGTAGAACAGTTTACGTATCTCGGTAGTGTTTTGGACCAACACGGTCAAAGTAGTAGGGACGTAAGGAGAAGAATTGCGCTAGGCAAAGAGGCTTTCACGAGGAGGAGGGAGTTGATGACGGGGACTTTGAGTAAGGATGTTAAGAAAAGACTCGTAAAAACTTTGATATGGAGCGTAGCTATGTACGGCGCGGAAACGTGGTCATTGAAGCAGGAGGATAGACGTAGACTGGAGGCTTTTGAAATGTGGGTGTGGAGAAGAATGGAGAAGGTGAAATGGACAGAGAAGAAAACAAATGAGGAAGT
The DNA here is from genome assembly GCF_022747635.1 of Hetaerina americana. Classification (NCBI taxonomy): domain Eukaryota; kingdom Metazoa; phylum Arthropoda; class Insecta; order Odonata; family Calopterygidae; genus Hetaerina; species Hetaerina americana. Next base: position 3,729,545 of record NW_027286841.1, on the reverse strand, counting down.
ACTTGGTATGGTGGGCGAAGAGAGGGGTTTGTTGGGAGCAATCCTATGGAGGCAGGAAAAGTGGATGAAGGGGGTGTTGACCGGCAGTGGGATGTTGAAGACTGTGATAGAGGGTAGAATGTTGGGCAAAAGAGGAAAGGGAAGGAACAGGATAGGGATGTTTGACGGGATGAAGGGAGGAAGAAAGTACTCAAAGATGAAGAGGGACCTGGTGTAGAGTAGAATTTAGGGTTGTGTTTTGTTAGTAGTCACAAAATATTTGTTTGGTAGTTGTGTCCATCGAAAAACCTACCTTAACCGGTAGATAACCTTAAAAAAAGTCGCCGCCTTATCTTTTGGAATCGGACGCTGCACTTCGCGAGCACTAAATTGTGATCAGAGTCCGTATCCGTTCCGGGGAACCATGCGAATAGGTCATGATGTTTCTATATCTCTGCCTGAACACAACATAATCTAACTGGTACTTTTTCGAGACACATTTTCCACGCATAAAGGGCAGTCAAATGAAAACCGATTACCCGCCATAACACACACGTCCTCTAAAAGCTGCCTTTTTACGCATCGCTACTGCCATCGCGGTGGTAAGAGGAGAACCGCAGAGTCGTACAACTCACACAGGCGCACGCAGTTGGTGTTGGGTTACTATGCCCTTTTTGGTGCGCCGACTGGTGTCTGGTGTGTTCGTCCGTTAGCTTTTCATTTGACTACCACTCATTCCTATACTTTTGGTGGTGTCTGAACCAAGAGTTAGTGATGACTAACCCCTGTCTCCTGCAGAGCTGAATTACTTTCTCCCCGCGGTCATTCCTCGTGCCTAAACCCTATTCCCCCCTCTTCATCGCCATCTTTTCCTTCGCTCACCAGAAATTTAAATTACAAATTATTATTTTTGGTAATCAACCAGTTAAGGTAGTTTTGCAAGATACAAGGTGCAAAACAGTTAGCATTCCATTTCCATTTCTCTCTAAATAAAATACAATCTTACATCCAACATTACGATAAGACCCCTTTCCATTGGGAATACTTCCTTCCCGGCTTCGTTCCGTCCAACATCTCTATCCCATTATTTCCCATTCCTCTTTTACCGAACGCTCTCCCCAGTATTCAACAACCAATCAAAACGCCCCCCCCCCTCGACCTCCGTTCCCCTCGCCCCACCAACCCCCGCCTCCCAAAGTGCCCTCCGAACCAAAACATTGCGCATCTCATCCCTCACCCCACCGCAACAAACCACCTCATCTTAATCGCTCTTTCAAAGCTCCCTGGCATCTCCGGCGCGGACGAATTGCCTCTTTTCATTGCCATGGTGTTTTTTTTCGCTCGGAGCGATTGAATATAATCGCATTAAGCGCCGCCAAGCGTGTCGGCCACGATTCCGTCTTAATGTTGTTCCCACACCACGGACGTCGACTGACGAGAGTGAAAATTCGATGATGACGATTCGCGCGGACGCGGCGGGCCGAGAGGGGCAGCGGTCACCCTAATGGAAGGGGGAGGAAGGGGGGGGAGGCGTGGAACGACGTCAGTCTGCCCACTATTCACATCCCGTGCTCCGGGTTTCGGCTTCGCGGCGGCGTCACCTTTGCCGAATTTCATACCCACATCGCCTTCACCCAAACCTCTTTCTCATTCTTCGTCGATTTATAGAATAATATTTCGTAAAATGAATGCCTATGACCTCGAAAGATCACACAAAAATATGTGCCATTATGGAAATATTTCTATGAAGTTCTTTAAACAAGAGTTAAATTATTATTCGGCGATTGGAAAGGATCGTGGATTCACGTACTTCGCCATCGTCGTCGCGGGATGATGGGTCGTGCATTTACTGAAACAGAGAGAGAAATAAACAGGAGCAAGGGGGTTGGGATGGCAAAATACGAGCATTGTATAAAAAGTATCGGTAAAAATTCTTTCTGGCGTAAGCCTCAAGTGCTGAATTCAGACCGTATCGGTAAAGTGCGCGTATGATCGCAGATCGTATATTGGCATTGACAAGAAGACAGTGTACGCACAATCATGATCACTGAAAATTTGGCGATACGAAAGATCTGCACTGACCCGTCCCGAATCTCTTACGGACGGACAACCAAGAGCTAAGTCGAGGGTCTGCTTAAGAAGATCATCTGCAACGACATCGCGACGATTCCCCAACTCCCTTAAAAGCCCTGACTTGGCACCAGCAGACTGTAATTTCTATTCCCTTAAGTGAAACCGTCTCTCCCTCAAATAACACCGACGCCATGGGACCCTATAAGTGCCGTCAAAGAATCTTGCACGCTTGTACCCTTAAGGACCGCTTCCGCTGACCATGGAGCCTTCGAGTCGTGGAAAAGCCGCTCTAGAAAAAGTGTGTCGACGCTCGACGGGATGTCCTTGAAGAATTTTCAGGCATTGCAGCAATATCTAAAAGGAATCCTTTTCATCGAACCTTTTCCCGATATTTGGGCATGCATTTAAATGGGCAAGTCAATGCTCACGGAAACTGAATAGGGAGCCTCATCAAATAGATTAGATTATCAAAAGATTCGATGATGGTGGACATTACGAAGCGGCGCGGGACCTCAAATTCAGAGTGCTCGGAGGGTGGGGCGTGAGTGCGTTGTGTTACGCGAGGCTAATTTGCGCAAATTCGGAGCACAAAGTGCATTCAAATGGCGAAATAAATTCAAAAAGAGGCACTGCATCATTGGAGGCTTATATTTCATTTGAATTTCCGCAATTGTCTTGCATCCAAAAACTGGCAATCGTCAATATGGCCTCCAGAAACCCATCAACGTCCTCTCGCAATAACTTTCACGTCAGTCGGTGTGCTATGAACGCCACACAAGAGATTGGCAGACCCACGAACTTTAAAATTCGCTCTAGTCGTGATTAAGGAATAATATCAAAATGGTGTCGGCCAGCATGCAAAAAATCTCCAACAGAAGGGAGGGACATGCTACCACAAGGGAAATTTCAGGTCATTTCAACGCCTGCACGCCTGGGCGTATGAAAGACTCATGCGACGACCAGCTAGTTACGAGGACTGCCCATGAAGAAATTTACGTTTTGAAATAAAATGTGAGCCTAGTGACAAGACAAAGTTTTATTATACATATTTGAAAGGCACACCCTTATTACACCCTTATACACCCTTAAACTATTTTCCTGCGTAGTCGCCATTCAAAGTGAGGTATTTATCATAACGATAAACAAGTTTTTCAATTCCGTCTCTGGAGCCATCTGCCACTTGTCACAAGAGTGGGCCGACCGCTGCGGTGTCCTCTCGTCATGCGAACATTGGTGTTGTGGCCATTTTTAAACTGAATTCACCACTGCCTCACTCCGCCTTCACTCTATATTCCGTCTCCGTACACACTTCACAAAGTTGCCAGTGAATTTCAATTGGCATGTGTTAGTATTTTTCCAGTAAAAACCTAATTCTAGATCGCACTTCCCAATTCGTGGGATTTTCCATTTCAGCGGATACATTTTAACATTTCGCAATGTGAGCAAAGTATAAGAACCAAAGTCTGCACACACACTACCACAACAGGATGAGTAGTACTGAGTGTGGTAGGGATGTTTAGACACCAAGATGATAGCCCTACCCACTGCCATACTAGACCGAAACGTTTAATTCTTTCTGGTCCGCCCTCGTATTTGAATATGAGAAATAGCAAAAATGTAAGGTTACATCGAAAATTTTTCAAGAAGAAATTTTATGATGATATTGAGATTTTCCAAGAATTAATTTTTATAATAAAAATGATAATTCACGAAGAGTATACTGGTAACTAGGAGCACCAAAAAATAAATAAAATTCGCAAAAAGTACATATCGTATGCTATTAGAGGGATGCAACATCAGTGGTGAACTCCATCATCAACGAAGATAGAACAACCACCATTCCAACATTGCCGAGTTGCCTAAATTGCCAAAAAAAATCCCTTGTCAATGCTGGAAGTGCGCAGTATTGAACGACGAAAAATCACTGCCTTTGGTCGGAAATGTCAAAGTCAATACGAGTCGAATGCCTGAGAGCAGACGCGCGGTTACCTTTGAAAATGGGCCCTCGGGCACTCGCCGGCGAATAAGACTGCAGCATCACCAAATGACGCGATGTTTATAGCGTATCGGGGTCTATTAGTGCGCCCCAAAGCTCGCGATGAACCCACGACCTTTGAAGCGACGCTCCAGCCTCCTTTCAGCAGTGCCCAGAGGGGGATAAATCGAACGGTAAAACCATAAATTTTTTGCCTGCGCCTACGCGACCTTGAACCGCGGGGAGGCAATCTTCTTACTTTACATAACCTCGCCATTTGAAAGGCCAACCTGCTGGTAATTCCCTTCTAGCATTTACGGTATCTGTCATTTTCAACACTCTTTTCTCCACTCATTTGATTCGATGACTGCTTCCTCAATCTATTGTGGCCAAAATCAAATGATCCTTGATCGGGACGAGGCTGAAACGAGCCGGCATCGATTTTGTCTCATGTCATTCATTGAGAATTTTTCATTTCCATGATTAAAGTTCAAGAAAATAATTACTGGGAGATAGAATAATGTCTTCGAGGAGTGGCCAAGGTATGCCGTTCACATTTCTGAGGGGATCGAATTGAAAATCGCGAGAACTGAACATAAGAATGCCAGACTGAGTTTTCCGACGCTGATGCTGAAAACAAACCTCTGCTACTCCTAATAAGGGCGACGACCCTTTTGCGTCCTGGGCCCTGTTGGGAGTAGATATGGCGTGCGCACCGAGTTCGAACGCCCATACGGTCAAATTAAACGGATTTCATTTGTTACATTTTTGTGTTTGAAATGAATTGGAAATAGTGTACCTCTGCAACTCAAAAATGACAGCTCCAAAATGAAGGACAAAAAAGGCCAGGCACGTAAAGAACGTGTTTTAATCCTTATTTCTGAGTAGCTGAAAATACCATGCACGCATGTATACTGCTTGATGTCTACGTAAGCAATTATTTCTCACAGGTTTTAGACTCAACGTTAATTGAAGAATATCGAAATGAAATAATTAACTTTGTAATTCCACACACACTATGATTTCTTCCACACGTTGGATGTCACCATCAGGTGATGATGACGTCCAACGTCGAAACATCCGTTGTGTTCTGAATAGAGTGTGTGTGTGTGTGGAATTAGAAAGTTACTTCTTTAATTTCAATGTGTTTTGCAATTTCCATTAAGTTATAGCCGGAGACAACAACTTTAATTGAATGTTCCCTCTGCCAATCTAAGATCGTATTCCACTGTTTTAACGACAACCCGCACATGTGTAAGTAGGATATGCAAAAACGTACATTTTATTTTTTAATTAATACCAAAAGATGTGATGAAAGAACAATGTCTGTGCCACCAAATGAGAGAGAGAACGAACTTTTCCACAGTTATTCTAACTTCTGTGGGCAAATACGTCCTCTCTTTAATTTTATGGGTATAAAAATCTTCCAAGAAGTGAAGAGTGGCCCTGTAATTTTACTCTCTCTCTCTGTCCCGAGTAAATACTACCTTGATCAAAAAGTTCCCGGAATAACCACCGTGTGGCGCTCCCATCGTTCCGATTTGAGTTATGTTTTTTTTGTTAAATTGGTACATCTGTTGTTGATATTCCCTTTAAATCTTAGTGTCATAACTTGACATTTGCAAAAGTTACGTAGCCAAGAGTACATCTATCTCTGTGTGTGTTGGCGATTTTTTACAATTGCAGAAATGGATTTAAATTTGCAACAACGAACTTGTATTAAATTTTGCGTAAAAAACGGATTTAGTGGCGCACGGACGTTGGAAATGTTGGAAAAGTGTTTCGGCAACGATTCTCTAAAAAAAACGGTCGTTTACCAGTGGCACGAGCGGTTCAGAAGTGGTCGTGAGTCAATCGAAGATGATGAACGCAGTGGCAGGCCATCGACATCGAAAGTCGGTGAAAAAATTGATAAAGTAAAAGAAATGTTGGTCAATAACCGCAAATTAACCATCAGAGAAATAGCGGAGGACTTGAACATTGCCTATGGATCCTCCCAAGACATTGTGGTTAATGATTTGGGTTTCCGTCGTGTAGCAGCAAAGTTGGTGCCAAAAGACCTCAATTTCATGCAAAAAAGAGACCGTGTTGACGTCGCAAAAGACATGATTTGCGAGGCTGAATCCGATCCCACATTCATCAAAAGGATCATTACTGGAGACGAGACGTGGGTTTATGAGTACGACACGCAATCCAGACATCAGGCAAGTGAATGGCGTTCACCAAATGAGCCGAGACCAAAAAAACCACGTCGTTTTCAGTCAAAAAAGAAGGCAATGCTGACGGTTTTCATGGATTACAACGGTGTAGTGCATCATGAATTTTTGCCAGAAGGCCAGACAGTAAACAAAGAGTATTTTTTGGGCGTTATGAGACGTTTGCGTGAAGCAATTCGCCGAAAGAGACCAGAAATGTGGGCAGAAAACTCGTGGATTTTGCACCATGATAACGCACCGTCGCACAGTGCTATCATTATTCGTAATTTTTTGACGAAAAATGCAACAAATACCATCCAACAGCCACCGAATTCACCTGATTTGGCTCCCTGTGACTTCTTTCTGTTCAATCGAGTTAAAAAACCATTACGGGGAATGCGTTTTAGCAGCCGAGAGGAAGTAATGGAAAAATCGCAGGAAGCACTGATGGACATGCCGAAAACCGAATATAAAAAATGTTTCGAGGATTGGATCAAGCGCTGGCATAAGTGTGTTGCAGTCGATGGGGATTACTTTGAAGGGACAATATAGATTTAGATGAATAAACTTGTATTTTTAATTTTCTGAATAAATTCCGGGAAATTTTTGATCAAGGTAGTATTTAAACTTCGCTTTGCCGTTTGTCACCATCGACGGAGGAACTGCCGTTTGATCGCTCCTCTCCACAATAAATTCTTGAAAATTCTGAAGTTTTAGTGCAAGCCTAACTACCTAATACCTAAAATAATTCAATTTCCACGTTCAAGACCACAGTAGGGATCAACATAATCCTTTCCTCTGAAACCATTTGTCACCTACTCTGCGACTCTTCTTATTTTAATTGCGAGGAAATTCTTGGTACGCGTGCGTTCCACCAGCTTATTCGTGTGGTCTACGAGAAATTTAGTGTACCACATTTTTATTTTCCATCCAAGTGAAAGGGAATAATAACTAATTTTTCATGAAAGAAAATAACATTATCTCAGACTATGAATACTCTATTGGAATTCTTTTTCGACAGCCTTCAATGTTAAAATAAAATTACCACATTTCAAAACATTAAAGTCCCCCGGTACTTTCGTATAGAAGGAGAAGATATGCCGCGTCGTATTTGAGAAATTTCATCACCGTAAAAGCGACAGAGGGCGGGCGGGCGGGCGCTTTAACTTTCACGCGGTACATCTCCCACGACTCCCGTCCTCGATCTTTCGACGGCATGGATGCTCGCTTCCATTCACTCCGCTTCATTCCCATTGGCAAACCCGGCACAAATGACTCCATCGGTATTACGTGAGCATTTGGGGCGCAATGCAAACATTTGGGCGGTATTTCTACAACATATCACGTATTTTGGCCGGCGATCAAATACGTTCAATTACAAGATGGAAAATATTCACTTAAGAATAAACTCCCACAATGCCCGAATTTTCGACGAAAAATTCGTGAAATCAATATGCTGGTTGGTCACATATATAAGTAAGAAATATCGGTAGGACAATTTGCATGATGCGTATCTTATTTTCGCACGCATTCGTACTATTTTCCATGGAAAAAACCTCTTAGAGATTTGAGGAAGCATCTTCCTTCCCAACTCTCAGCATTGCACACCTTTGACGAGTGGTCTCACCTGTCGGTCGAACATCGCAAATTAAATGAGACGAATACGATTTCCGATCTATTATGTTTATTTCTCTCCATAATTCGCCATAGTCATTTACATTTACGTAATTTAGCTCAGGATTATACATATCAGGCATTTTCTCCCATACTGATTGCCGTGCCATGAATTCGTGAAGTTTTTCTTAAAAATTGTCAACAGTAATTATAGGTCAGGTCTGAACTTCTTTTCCTTCTTCGAGTCCCTTTGCGTGCGACGCGGTCGAATGCCCTCTTTCTTTGTGCCACCCCTTCCCCTCGCCTCTCAATCACACAAAACGCACATTTATCTTTAAGACTTCCACCACCAACCTGCAATGCAATTCCTCCCTGACCCATTCCGAGCACCCCATTCCCTCCATCCCCGCGGTGCTCTTCGTACCCCCTCCTCTTCCTTTACTCATCATTTGGTCTCCCTCATGCATGTAAAATATGCGTATTGTATGTGGTGATTTTATTTTCATTAAAAATATGAATACATATTGTTAACTTTTGTTTTTTTGCATTCAGCTTTTTTTAATTCAGCTTGTTTTTTATTTGTTATTTGTCCAATGTGATTGGCGTGACGCTGTGTTCGGACTAAATAAATCATTTCAGTCCGAGAGCAAGATATCAGCATAGGCATAGTATATCGGCTTTCATTCCGTCATCCATAGAAGAGTCACACAGACACGTTTTACGTTCGAAACAAAAATACATCTCCAATTCAGATTCTTGCATCACGACTGTTCTTATGCTTTGAATAAATAAAAAAAATCGGTGTCAACAATTTCTTTAAATACGTCTCGCGCGAAACTGCGAGGACTCTCTCTTTGATTGCGTATGAATTTGATGGCTTTAAATCACTACTCGCAACATTGCCATTCAAATGAATTGAACGTCATCAATTTGCCAGCTTACACAACACGTAAAAACCTTTTCTTTTAACATGGCTGGACTCTCAGTTGTAAGAACGTACGCGCGAAAAAAGGGAATCATTAGCTATTGGTATTCGAAATAGGAATACGCATTTAGCGGACATCCTTAAACCCAAACGCTTCCCCTGCTCCACCAATGACGACCAAATATCCCAGACACCGAGGCTCTCTTCAATCGGCTCATCAAGGGAACGTTCAGATAGGCCCGTGGAATTGACACCGGATCGCCGTCCGCGGCCAATCCGGATCCGCCGCCGCATTTGAGATGGACCAACTTCCGGCGAAGGATAACCTGCATCGCGTTTCGGAAGGAAAAACTACTCTATTCACCAGAAGAAAAAAAATTGAAAATGTTCGAGTGAGTAAATCACCGTCAAGAATTGATTTTTCAGTACAAAACCTATATAAACATATTAGTGAGACATAAACCTAGTCGTTACTTTCTAAGAATGTTAATATCAATTTCTGCTCTGATGTATTTAATAATCAAACGTGTTTAACGGTTTCACTACTAGTGCAACATTCCCAGGTTACTTAAGGTCTCACTTCGTATTACATCAAGCGAAACCTTGAAGGGTGTCGCAGTTAATGTCATTATGAAAACTAATTAGTGACTTATTGCAATGATGTGATTATTTAATATTTAGCATTGTAGAAAACACTTTAGTCCTCTGTAATAAAAAACAGAGCCCTGCGCGATTGCTGTCTATTTATTTTACGAAGAAAAATGGTATCAATCTAAGCGTTAAATTTTCTTTTTCCTTTCCCTCAGTTTATAAGGTTTGTCTAAAAAATAATGGAAACAATTTTTGCATGACGTCACTGAACGTTGCAGCGTGCTCGCAGCGCGCAGGCCCGGTGGTGGGCGTCTGACCTTTAAAAAGTTCCAATCGCCAATCGCCTGCGAGCGTTCTTTCAGGCTAGATTTGAGTGGACCTCTATCGAGTGACTCGATACAAGCGCAAAATCAACAGCGAGCGAATGAACAGCGGTACGCAATCAAATTTTGTGTTCGGACCGGGGAAACTGGGTACTCAGACGTTTGGCATGATTTGCCAAGTGTTTAAGGATGAAAGCATGTCACAAACTGCAGTTTTGAAGTGGCTCAAGCTCTTCAAAGATGGCCGAGAGAGTGTGGAGGACGAGCCCCGAGGTGAACGGCCATCGGCGTCAAGAACCGACGACAACGTTCGAAATGTGCGTGAAGTGCTGAATTCAGACCGTCAGTTAAGTGTACGCATGATCGTAAACCGCATATTGACATTGATAAGACAGTGACAGTGCGCATACCATTATTATCACAGAAAATTTGGTGATGTGAAAGATCTACGCTAAACTCGTCCCGAAAACCTTGGGCGCTTTAGGCTTATATGATTATCTGGCGAAAAACGGGACCGCAACGATTCCCCAACCCCCATTACAGTCCCGACTCGGCACCAGCAGACTATTTCCTACTCCTATAATGGTGAAATCCTCCCTCCCTCAAAGGACACCAATACCATGGGATCCTAAATGCCATCAAAGAAGCTTGCACGCGTACCCTTAAGGGCCATCCGCCTACCAGGGATCCTTCGAGTCGTGGCAAAGCCGAACATTTTTATACAAACCTTGTATGTCACTGCAGACAAGGAGCTGGAAACAAGAGATTGCCGAAAGACATGCTGTCGGAAGAAACGTCATGTTGCGCTCTGCAACCAATCTCATCGAGAAGAAAAAGCAAATTTTCTGCAGTAAAAATGCAATACAATATGCACAATTCAAAGAGGAAAGCAACACCAAGTAAAAGATTCACAAAAAAACAGAAACTGATGATTTGAACTTCCTCTCTCTCTCTCTACATCACGATAGATTCATATTTGGGAATCGAGAATTCAAAGATACTAGATCCGTGTGGAAACAGAACGGAAATTAAAATTAATTAGGCATGGAAATCGGTAAAGGAAGATAATTTGATAATGCGGAGAACACAATTTGAATGAAAAAACATAATAAATAAATTGAGGAGAAATACAATTAAATCGAGCGGCGAAAAGAAAAAGATAATTATTTTGAGAGAGAGAGAGAATGGGAGAGACGGATTGCACAAGAGGAGTCTACAAATAAATCCTGTGACTCGCCCATGCGTTTACGGGGACGGAGAGAAGGACTGTGTTCTTAGTCTCGGCACAATGTCTTTGAGCAAACACGCGTGGGATGCTGCGAGGACGCCGAGATGAAGGCGGGTCGAGATGGAGGAGGGCGGGTGGGTGAGGTAGGTGCGGGAGGGGAAGGGGGGCGGCGCTGAATGAATGAACCAAGCATTCGCCAATCGGGCGTCGAACTCCCGCCAGGGACAAGCCAAAACTATATCCAGAGGCCCAATGGCACGCGATCGACAGCAATTTATTACGTATTTTGGGACGTCGGGTGTGATTCCAAACGCAAACTACAGTCTTATTCACGTATAAGTCCTCTTTGTGATACTAAAACCATAATGCAAGAATGCAAAACCATAATTAATCGTGGTTCAGGAAAGTATATTTTAAATTCTTAATGCCGCATTGAGATTCAGGTGTTATAACTTTTCAGCACATTCATTCATTAGACATTTTCACAATTCGAAACAAATCTCCGTCGGAGTAATTGGAATTGATAATTATATCAAATAATCCTTTTTACATTCAGCAATCAGCATTTGTCGATCATTCCCGTGTCTTCCTTCACGCCTCGACATGCACAGAGAGAGAGAGAGATATATTGAGAGGGAGAGCTCCACGGAGGGCGTCCGTATCGATAAGAATATGAATCGCAACCGCATGTCGATGTCGGTGTAACAAATGTCGACATTAATGTCGACCTCGAGGTCAATGTCGACGTTTAGTGTCACGTTGGCACTGTTAAAATTTCTCTGACTGTCATCTCGTCTCTTAAATGAGACTATTAAACCCATCCCAGAAAAAAATTAACTTCGAAGAACTACGAAGAGTGTACTTGTCGGAATCCATTGCGAAAAGATTCCCACGGCGTGAAATCAGGAGGAGTACTCTTTACTAACTGCCAAGGGCACAACGTATTTCTGTGGGATTTCCAATTCCGTGTCTTGCAGATATTGGTGCATCATTGGAATCCCTCGATACTTGGACATGTTGCATAAATATGTCGGAAATTAATCTCCAAAACATACAGAGCCGTCCGTTTCACCCTCGCGTTTATGAAATGCTTCGTGACATAAGATCTGCCAATGCCCATGGCGACCACCACATTCATTGCAACCTCGACATCAACATCGATATCAAGATCGTCCTCGATATCAATGCTCTCCATTATATAAATACAAAACAATGTCCCCCTAGTACGCTCATTGTGCCTTTTATACATTAATGACACCGGGTCTCAGAATTCCAGTAAACTTCGTCCTTTTGCTGAAAATGCAGTAATATATAGGAAAATATCCAGTCATGGAGATAGAGTATTATTAGCTAACAACCTTAAGGCAATCCAAAAGTGGTGCGAGACATGGGAGCTAGAATTAAATTTGAATAAATGTGTTTCAATAAATTTTATGAAGGAAGAGTATTTCCCCCGAAAACGCTAAACCTTGGTGTATTAGGTTGGTTCCCTAAACAAGGAACCAAACTAATACACGTAGAATCGGTTTAATACTTGAGTGTAACGATAACTTAGGATATGTACTGGGGAACACACTTTCGTGTCATTTACGGAATAGCAAGTAAAAATTCAGGATTCATGAAAAGGATACTTGGGAATTACAGTGAAAGGGTCAAGGAGCTTTATTATTTCACGTTAGTGAGGCCCCACCTTGAGTATGCTGAAAGTGTATGGGATCCTGATGAGGCAGGGTTAACTTTGGAACTAAATCGAGTGCAGCGAAGAGCAGCTAGGTTTCAAGAGGATGGGCAGTGAGACTTGGGTAGTCGTCGAGATACCTAATTATTTTATTCCTACAACAACTGCTACTACCAAGAGGTGTAAGACGGTACGAGAGTAATATATATATTGACGCTTTGAATGAACAGGACGAAACGCACCAAGGTGCCCATGATAACAGTAAGCCAAGGGATAGGTACATAGACTCGTTGAGAATAGGGAATATGAGAAGACACACGGGTTGACCTTAAAAATGGGTCAGCAAGATGCCCAAGAAGAGAGCAGGGGAACGATGCAAACGACGAGAAATAGGAGATGAAGGGAATGTACCAGGCTGCAAAATGGTTGGGTGTAGACTTTAGAATGGGGACATGATTTGAAGGACGCCGATTTGAATCACGAGATGGCACTCATGAAACGCAAATCAAAATTAATGAATACGAAAACGAAGCAATTTCAAACGCAAAATGTCTTTATTATGGATTAGAAATAATACAATGATTTAATCAATGATTATGAACGGAGGACGGGAAGGGCAGAAGAAATATGGAGCGATTCTAAAGAAGGGGAGAGGGAGAGTCGTGAAGGAAATAAAATCGGGAATGTAAAAATAGAGAGTGAAATGATTTCGAAGTTTTGGAAAGCAAAATATGAGAAATGAACGGATGTGGAACTAATAAAAGTGAAGTAAACATGTTGAAGTGCGCGCTTTCAAGATGCGAAGAGAGAACAGAGACGGGGGAAATTGGAACGTTACACACGAAAGTAAAGAAATGTTAGCAATAAGAATATATACTGTTCCGAAATTATCTTGCAATCACAAAGTTAGTGGCTGTGATCCCCTTAGATAACATTAATATCCCAGAAAGCAGCAACATTTTTTGAAGAAAATAGTGAGTTACTGCTTCGCCAAAATGACACACTTCAAAAAGAGTGCCAAAAAGGCAAAGGCAGACTCTATTTAGGCATGCTCACGGCAGGAATACATGGGTTGTATAAAAAGTATCGGGAAAGGTTTCGGAAAAATAGATTTATTTCATATATTGCTGCAATTACTCAAAATTCTTCAAAGCACATCCCTTGAGGGCCAACATACTTATACCTGCGCCTTATCCACGACTCAAATACCTTGGTTGGCGGAAGGTGCTTATGGGTACAAGCGCGCAAGCTTCTTTGATGGTTTGACTTAGGGTCCCATGGTGGTGGTGCCCTTTGTGGAAGGGAGGATTTCACTTTTATTGGGAATAGAAATTATAGTCTGCTGGTGCTAAGTCTGGACTGTAAGGGGCTTGGGTAATCGTCGCGATGCCCATGCAGAATGTCTCCACAAGGAAACACTCTCGACTCTGCTCTTTTGGTCGTCCGCCCAAAGACCTTCGGGAAGACGAGTTTAGCGCAAATATTTCGCATCGCTACATTTTAAGTGATAATAATGGAGCGTGTACTGTACCATTTCATCAATGCTAATATACGATCTGCGATCATGCGCACACTTAACCAACACGGTCGTCATTCAGTACTTTACGCACATATTTGGGATAGATTATTACTGATATTTTTTATTTGGTACACAACTTGAATAAGTAAGTAGGCGGGGGACGGTTTAAGTCAGCAGCATTTAAAGAGATGATCAAGCCTCGGTTAGCCTGCGGCCGAGAGATTGCTACATTGCTTAAGAATAAGCATGCGGAACCTGGGATGAGAATGCATTGTAAGAAAACCAAGGCAGTGAGGATCTCAAAAAAAAGGAGGCAGCGCTAATATATGAATCCAAAGAAGAGGCCAAAATTATATCCGATGGAGCGCTTCCATTATTATTGAACCGTCTGAAAAGAAAATTGACTAAGTAGTTAATACATGAGGAGAGAATTCGTAATGGAAACCATTTGCGAAAAGAAGAGAGTGGAAGACGTGATTTTTAAACAAAGACGCGAAGAAACTTGAGGTCTTGGAAAACTTGGATACGGAGCGTGTTTCTGCATGGTTCCCAGGCGGAGAAAGGATAATGGCAAACGGGAAGATATGGGGAAGTGGGTCTTAAGAGGCAGAAACGGATGGAAAGAAAATCGAAAGGAGAAGAAGAAGCTATATTGATGGGAGGGGAAGACGTCTGGGAGAAAATGGAAGAAAGGAGGAACAATTAAGAGGAAAATGGGATTTGGATGACTGTCTCGGAGGGGAGAATTTTGGGTGCACCACGGATTGATAGAAAATGAGCATCTAGGACGAAATGCGGGGAGTTATAAAAGTATAATGAGGTGGAAAAATGTTTACAAGCATTGCGATTTGGGGTGCTAGAGATTTAAATGCAATATTTTGCAAGGCTTATAATCATAGTAGTTCTCGATTCCAGAGTGAAACACGAAGTAGTTGTGATATTAATTCTCCGAATCTTTCAATCCTGCCCTTCGAGTGGATTGCTGTTATTATCACGGGTTGATTACTGCGGTTTTTTTTATATATTCGAAATGGAACGCTCTTTGGGGACGCAGAGATACATAAAAACACTGATATAGATTTTTCAAACATAGAAACACAACGTTTGGACGTCATCATCAGAATGATTATGCAGGCATTCTGATGATGACGGCCGAAACATCAAAACTACATATGTGAGTGTCCTTTCTTTGTGTTTCTAAGTTTTAAAAATCTATGTCAGTTTATATATATATATATATATATATATATATATATATATATATATATATATATAAACACATATATATATATATATATATATATATATATACTCATTTACATAGAAATAGATAAAAGGAAAAGGGATAGGAACATCTATTCCGTCCTCCTTGTGTAAGCTTGTAGTCCTCACATACTGCAGCCTTTATCTTTTTTGGAATAGGCACTAACACTTACCTTAAAAACTCTTCCGGCCAAATTTCTCTTTCATAAATGACACAAATTAATCCATATAGACTATTCCTCTCAAGCTTTCCTAAGTATTTAAGTAGTTCCGCGGGAATGTTGTCTACCCCCACGGCCTCATTCGATTTCAATTTCCTTAATGATCTTTCTTGGTAGCAACGCGGAATTCAACTCAGTCTTCGATAAATTAATGAATTATTGACTTGGTTGGAACAAAACATAAACCATAAACACAGTAATCAACCCGAAGGTCGGTTTGGTAGGTAATGGTAGAGTTCACCCAGTACTAAGCCCTATACGGCGTGTGAAA
This sequence comes from Hetaerina americana, assembly GCF_022747635.1. Taxonomy (NCBI): domain Eukaryota; kingdom Metazoa; phylum Arthropoda; class Insecta; order Odonata; family Calopterygidae; genus Hetaerina; species Hetaerina americana. The sequence goes on along the minus strand of NW_027286841.1, from coordinate 3,713,690 downwards.
ATTCACACATCCGGGTAGGGGGGCCAGTTCCTTTCCCTGTGCCGGTTATGGTTTCCCAGGAAGACCTGGTACCCGAAAAATCACTTTAGCTTTGGTGGAGCTGCAGGTGCCCAGAGTGCCTCTCCCGGGAATCGAACCCGGGACCCTACGGTCACCAGTCCAGCGCTCTACCCACTGGACTACCACGACCCACTTGAACAAAACAATAATTGTGAAAATGCGCCGGGTATCATGTTCTCTTGTTAATTCCAAAATATGCGTTTAACACAATTCATTACTGGCACTATCGAATGGGGTAATAGGACGGCGTGCTAATACTCCTTCCCGGAGCAAAGTACCTGGCTGTTTGATCGATAGCCAGAGGATTCTTATAAAGGGGTACGGACAAGATTTGTACATAAGGTATCGGTAACAATTTTTTTCCTGACGTGTGTGCGTGAAGTGCTGAATTTAGCTGACCGTTTGTTAAGTGTGTGCATGATCGAAGATCGTATATTGACATTGATAAGATGACAGTGCACACCATTATCAATGAAAATTTAGTGATGCGAAAGATCTGCGCGAAACTCGTTCTCCCGAAGGTCTTTGGACAGAGTACCAAGAACAGAGCCGAATGTGTTTGCGAAGATCATCTGTAATGGCATCCCGACGATTCCCCAACTCCCTTACAGTCCCGACTTGGCACCAGCAGACTAATATTCCTTTCCCCAATAAAAGCGAAACCCTCCCTCTCTCAAAGGACACCGCCACCATGGGACCTTTAAGTGCCGTCATAGAAGCTTTACACGCTTGTACCCTTAAGGACCTTCCTGAAGAATTTTTAGGCATCGCAGTGATATCTGATGCAATTCAATTTTTTTACGAAGCTTTCCCCGATATAAACCATGTACATGATAGACGCACAAATGTCGACCTTCCGATCGGACTGCTCCCGTGCGAGATGCCTTCCCGATGCTCCCTGTGCACTCCGTGTTGACTCGGCGCAATCCGCCGCTCGTTTGCAAAGGGACGGGGCTCATCACGGGTGGGGAACGGGATGCTGGGACCTGTAGCGTCTTCATCTCTTCTCCTCCTCTCGCTTCTCGAAAGGTCTCGTCTCCCCCCCCCCACCCTCTCCCTCCCTCATCCCCTCCGGCACCCCACTGGATGCCGACGGCGGCTCCTCGAGACGGGTGCCACGGCAACGGCGAGAGGGAGGGCCCGACACGCGCAATAATGCACGCACCCCGCCCCCTCCCCCTCGTCTTAAGCCCCTTTCACGCACACGCGCCTGCGCGCGCCTTTCGCTCTCATCTTCAGCCCCCGGGGGGTGGAGAGGAATGGCGGGGGGGTCGAAGGTGCGCCTTTCCAGAAAAATAAACCCCCATGTCCCCCCCCCCCGATCGCTTCACCTGTCTCCCTGAGCACCAGCGTCGCCCCCGCCTTCCCCCCCTCCCCCACACACACGACGGGGACAACGAGTATAAAAGACACGGACGTGGCCATCGCAAAACATATTCGGCATCCATTGAGCCTCTTGCGAAGTCATCAGAGAATCTGAGAAACACACCCCACTCAATCCACCATGAAGCTGGTGAGTTTACTCCTGCATTTTAAATGTATTCCGCGCCTTTTAGAAACCTTAATGTGGGGATGAGTTAAAATAGAGACCGTCTTTACAATTCACGAGTACTTCGTTTTTGCGGATAAAATTTTCCAGCATGCCATTTCTAATTAACCGTCAAACGAATCTTAATTTTGCGGTCCAATCCCCGAACTCCGGAGATGTACTTTGGTGAAAATTTTAAACGGCACAAAAGGGGAAATATGGAGAAACATTTTGATTTATACGTTTCGAGTGACTATTAATAATGTCATCGTTGGCTTTGCAATGTGTGTAGCGGAGTGGATCGGGATGAAAACGCCGTCGCGGTCTCCGCCGTTCCTCTTGATAACCATAGAGCTATCATTTCCTCAAAGGGCAACCGGATGCTTCCAATGCCCAACAAGCGTGCGCTTCTTCTGCATTGAATACAAAATATACCTCGGATCAAACGAGATGGCTATAAATCTTTCATCTGCGTTAGTCTCTACCGAGTGGACCATACCATGAACGATTATTGGACGATTTGAACGTTCTTACTCGTGATATGGAATAGAACACCCATAGTACGTGGTACCCTGTAGGTTTTGTACGAGTAATCCTATCTAGTGCATTGACTTTACATTATTTTACTTGCGAGGATAGCGTGGGCATCCGCCATCCATAGCCCCTGTCTCTCTGTCCCTATCAAAGTAAAATACTCTCACTGCGTGAATTTCACTTGAACCCGAGGTATGAGCATTGAATGAGGGGCGCCGAAAATGGGGCATTTGGAAAATATATCTTACAAGTCAGACTTCATCGTGGATTATAATTATGTACTGAATGATCACGGTTTATTCCCCCGTTGAAATTACCTCAATGGCCACCCGATCGGACACGGGGGTCGAGAGGACGCGCTCTCAGGGGATTGCACGTATCCCGCTGGCCAAGTAAACCCACGAAATCAAATGCACTTTAAGGTAGAACATGTTTTAACGTGAGTTTAATCCATTCGTGAATTTCCATTCACCTCGAGTCATTCGGGTGATCTAAGAAGGGAATCCTGATGTATGTAGTAATTCGCAAAAAAATAACCGCAAATCAAGCCAAATCTTGGAAAGTAAACATCTTCCTTTGGGTGATCTTCATCCAAAAAGCATAGATGACAAACATATACAACAAGATTCATTCTATAAAAACGTTCATTGAGTTGCCTCCTGAAACATTCCCCGTATTTCCACTTTACATTCCACTTTTCGAACGTTCAAAATCACGACGAACAAGTAACGTCACGAAATAAGTACCACGCAAGACACTGAAAGTCATTGCAGTAATTTGCTGGAGCGGAGAAAAACATTGCTCGCACCTTTTCCACCCTCGTCCCTCATTCGCATAAAAGGGTGCTCGCCAAGAAACGACGCTTGTCCTCCAATCGACTTCGCTCTTAGGGTCAGTAGGTCGACCCCAATGATCGCAGGAAAAATTCATCCCTTTGTTTCATTGGGATATTCAGCAAGGATGGAAACTTGGGAATCAGGCCTTTCTGGGGAGCATATGCATAGCAGAACGAGATGAGCTTCACCATGCCCGAATGTGCGGTGTGAGAGGGCTTCAGAAAGAAAACTAAACTGGGAATTTTCATCTTTCGAAATACTCTTCATTAACAACGCTAAGCGACCGATGGCGTCCTTCTTATATGATATTTTTAGTGTAGAAAATGTTTATTTTGAGTTTAAAAATGGAAAAATTTCAGAGCCGCCGCAAGGGCGTGTGGAGGGGGGTGTTAAGGACACCACTTGTAATAAAAAATCCAACAACATACACTTGGGGTTTCCGTCCACATTAATGTAATTATGATTTGTTATTTTCCGTCCGTAAGGGAATTAAATTCGTACAAAACATCAGATGGGAAAGAATTTTATCCTGGAGTGGGGTAGCTAGTCGAAATTGACTCTTTAGAGAATCTAGCCTCGGGCTGTTAATTTCTGCGTGGACAGTTGGTTCCTCGGGACATTCTACGCGTAGCAGTCATGCGGCGAAACAGAGGGGCATAGACTGCTGCATGCGTTTTTACGTAAACGCGTAATTGCTTACTAACGTGGCACAGGTTTCGAGGTCGCTGAGGATTTATGGATGCTGTCAAAGTGCCAATGAAATAATCAATTTCTGCTAGATTATCAAGTTAATTAAAAGGAATCAGCACCTTGATTTATATCCTTAATGCATTCCAGTAATTAAATTTTACAAAGCCCTATGTGTATATATATATATATATATGTGTGTGTGTGTGTGTGTGTGTGTGTGTGTGTGTGTGTTTGTGTGTGTGTGTGTGTGTGTGTGTGCGTGTGTGTGTATGTGCAGAAAATTAAACGTGAATCAAAGCAACAAACTCTTTTAAGTTGTATCCATAACGATTATTTTCAAATTTTGGAGAAAAATACACTGAAAAACAGTTTCGCCATAATTTAAATCAGCGTCAATCATTAATTTCCAAAAATAGTCTTCCTCAAGAATTACCCTTTCCACTCAAATTGTCGCACGTAAATCAAGGAAGTCGAAAGGAATATCTTGAGCCAGAGAGAATCGATCGAGGCGGGATGTTTTATCGTCTTCAGCATCTCCTCTTCAGTTTGAATTCCAAGGTGACATTTTCTCAATCCCTTTAAACGAAGATAATTAGCGAAATCGAAATTATTCCTATTGAAAATTTTAAAGAGTCATGTGCTGTCTTTGCTGATATTTATGGGTTTGAACTGCTCTTAAAAATATACTTCCTTACCAACTACAAATTATTTCCACCTTTTCTAACCAAAGGACTGGGAGGGGGGGGCGTCGTTCGAAACCCGCGCTATAGTTGAGATGCGAGAGAGGAGCAACTGAAGCCCATTAGGATTTGAATCATCTCCTTCAAAGTAGGAATATTATTTTTCGGCCGTGTTTGGATATAGCAACCTTTGCCGTACACATAAATCAGTTTTCGCAATCAATCGCAACTGCACGACGTGTTCACTCGGGAGATCGCTCAGGGAAACGACGCATTCGCTGACTACGCCGTGAGCGTGGAGATTCCCTCTGCCGCACGAACTGCGACACCACCTGGTCGCCTATGAACCACCCGCAGCAGCCCAGTGGTGCCATCTCTCGTCGTCATTCCTCATGTGACAACGCTCTTCGCAGGAATGGCGACATCTCACGTAATGCATCCTCCCAAGGTCTCGAGCCTCGTTTCCCAATCACCAGACGGCCACTACGAAATGACGAGACGCGAATTGGTGTCTTCCTTCCAAACGAAACACCGTACGCTTTCGAGTACTGCGAGAGCCTTTTAAGATATTCGTCGGGCGGGGAAGTGGTTAAGGATTAAAGCGTGTGAGCAAATACAACAGCTTAAAAAAATATAACTATCATAGAATATTTTCGTCTTCTCCGCGTTTGTTAATATTTTCTATCAACTTTTCTTGTCCCATGCTGCAAATGTACTTTATAGGTGTTCTATTATTGTCTCCGTTTATTATATATATATATATATATATATATATATATATATATATATATATATATATATATATATATATCCCACCTTCCCTAATTATCCCATCCCTAATCACACTGCTTTCGATGACTGCTTCTCTCTTTCGGTGATTGAAACCCTTCCCAAATCTCCAAGTAGCATAGAGGCGAGAACACGCGAGATGGCGCAAGTCTGGGTGCTCCAGTCATTTAAACTTCCCGGGCTGAATCAAGCCTACTGAATCCATCCAATAGCCGCCTACACATCCCCTCCCCCCCCTTGTCCGTTTCCTTTTCGTTCCTCCCCTCACACACTTGTGGCATCCCGCAGTGAGTGTGTGCCTTTAAAACTTTACTTTCCAGTCAAATTTAAAACCTATGTTTTCTCTGGCACTGTAACTAAGTAGAAATGAGGTAATATTTGCAGCCATTTCTATCGTACGAAGAGTTACGAAATGCACAACCTGAAATTACGTTATCGCGAGTAAATTTTCTCTTAGCAATTGGAAAGCGGGTTTGGATCAAAGAGAAGGAAAAAAATATGCATATTTACATACATGCCAAAAAGGGACCCTTCGAGGGGGAAACCCCCAGAAGACCGGAAGTGGCCACGCGACCGCCGAGATTCCCTTCGGCGCCGATAGGGGCGGCAGGACTCATCGCGCTTCGAGCAGGTTTACGACCCCTTCGAATGTCCGGTCCACATGACCCATGGCCAACCCGAAGCTTATGAACAAGACAATGACTGAAAAAAAACAAATTAGCGGAACTTGTAGAGGGCAGAGACGAATTAAAAACGTAGACACTCCATTTTCCCAAAAGGGAGACTTCGCCCAAAGTGCACAATGATGAATTAACGTAATTTAAGTCACGTGAGTGCAAAGCTTTAAACGAACATTTTAATTTCCACTCTGAACCACATACCTCATAGAGCAACCGATCATATGGGACCATCAGCGACAAGTTTCCACGTTTGAGCCAACAGAACAGTTTGACCCTATGATATGCGGACAGTTTTTAATCAAGTAAATACTACGAGCCAGGAGGGAACCAACGGAGGTCCATCACATTTTTGATATCGTAGCGGAGAAAACTGTAACAACCGGAAATTTAAATCCACACCAGAAAGTTTGGGTTGCACTTCGGAGTTGGATGGGTTTCTGTCTCGAAATACGAGTATGTATTTCGTTCGGATTGAATCAACTTTATGAATTCGCCTATATTATATTTCTTTCGGTAAATCAAACTTTGGATATTATCTTCCACGAACAATACCGCAATTCTCGCCCGTGACGACGGCTGGAAAATGACCCCCCTGCCACTGCAGAACTTTCATTTCTGCTGTGGGCCCTAGAATGGGTCTTTGGTGGACCCTGGGAGCGACTGAGCGGCTACTCGCTCCCGAGTCACGCCGAACACGACACCAGGTATAACTCGCTGCACTGCTATGAACAATTCTTCAACGCAGAATGCTTCTTACCGTCCAACATGTCTATACTCGTCTCGTCCCTTTACCAACTCCGCCCCCTCCCCTACAGTCCCCCACCAGGCATTCCGATGCCACTCAATATAATCTCATGCATCCACTTTCCCCGCCTTGAATTCCTCTCAACCACTTCCCCCATTCACCCAATCGTTCGCTTTCCTTTCTACCCATTTCACTTCTTTCGGTCTTCTCCAAACACACATGCACAGACGATCGATGTAATCATAATTAAATAATCGATATTGTTCAACGAATCGATGCATTTGGGTAGCGCGCGCATATTTGCTTCTTGGGAGGAAGGGAAGGGGTTTTTAGGCCCTCCTTTGCGGTGAAAGGGTCGAGCAGGGTTAATGTGCTTCCTCCTCCTCCCTCCCGCCCCCCAGGGCAAGCGTTGCGCAAGGCCGGGGGCGACCGAGAGGGTGTTTTCGCGGGGGTCGCAAAAGCCACCGATCTCCGTGCCCACCCTTACCGCGGGGGAGGGGGGTGGCAAGGAGAGGCCGCGCCATTTAACGAAGTGCGCGGGCCGGGGTGGTTGAACTTTCCATCCATCACGACAGAACCGGGCGATCGCTCGGATCCGAATCCACTCCGAGGGCCATTCGCCTCCCGCGCTACGGCGGGCGAGCGTGTGTGTCGTCCTCTTTGGGTGCATACGAGACGTCGTGGAAATCGTTTGACGGATGATTTTCCTAGGGATTACCATTAAACATTGTCGCACATCGCAATAAAACATTGTGAAACTCATAAACACCTCAAAATCTACGCCTACGAAAAAATTAACATGGGACCCGTTTCTAAAATCTACCACGAGTCCTCTGAGAAGTCTTAAAAGAGTAATGTGAAACATTTAAGTTATGAGAGTGCGTGATGTACTCAAGCGACAAGTGCCGCAAATACTTTCTCGGCTCATTCATCACCATAAATCCATTACCGTCAGCCATCCCACTCGACTGCAAATTTCAAGGGCCTTAGAGCGCAGGCGCCCGACAATAACAGGCTTAGAGTATGCAAACGGTATTAAAATAACTCCTTTATTCGAGATAAACGAGAGTAGAAAGGTAACATTGCGTATGTAAACGTTTTACGCTCTTATTAATGGATGTACGCTTTTGGCAAAATATAAGTCTGAGATTCATTAAACTTAATTTTCATAACAGAAAAAGCATACTTGTCAATATCACACAGAGATGCATGCAAGCATCTCTAGCAGCGCTTCCTGCTCGGTACTTAATTAAGTCATCAATCCCGCGTCAAACTGCCTTCGTAGATATGGTGCGATGTGCATAAATAAATTAAAATAATTCGAAATTAGACGTTTGCAACACATCCAGTGCGCTAAAATGTGTGTAATAAAGGGAAAGGTTTACAGGAGTCTTTAAAAATAGATTGAACTGATGCTCTTTTCAAATTCTCTAACCTATTGTCATGTGGCTTTCAATCTGAAGCATTACCCGCTGATTTATAGGCATGCAATTAATGTGCAATACTTGTGCATTAATTGCGGTATCCGAGTCAACGAACGGCCTCTGATTGAATGCGACCCTCTCGGTGATTGTGAGGTCGGCTCCTTTCTAAAACCCAAATGTGGCACGCAAGTGAAGAGCGTGCCTCTGGGAGGTCGACCCGCTTCCACGCACCCACCCTCTCATCCGTCCTCTTCCGTCCGCAGTGCGCCGTCCTTCTCCTCCTCGCCGCCGTGGCCCTGGTCTCCGCCCGGCCGCAGCAGAACCCCAATGACGTCGTCATCACCAGCTACACCAACGAGAACATCGGTGTCGACGGATACAACTTTGGGTGAGTTTCTCGGCGAGTCGCGCAGAATGGCGGGAGACTTCGAGGGAAGAGAGCAGAGGGGGGTAAAGATAATAGAAAAATAATAAAGTATGTTTTGAAAAAAATAGCAAATATAATAAAACATTTGCAAAATAATCACATAATTACAAAAATAACATTTGCCAGAAATTATATCCATACATCGTTCGCATAAAAAGTATCGGGAGAAATAAATACATTTAAGATATTGCTCCAATGCCTCTAAATTCTTTAAAGTACATCCCTTAAGCGCCGACGCGCCAGCGGATTTTCTGGACAACTCGAAGGCCCCCTGATAGGCGGAATGTCCTTCAGGGCACAAGCGTGCAAGCTTCTTTGGCGGCACTTATGGTCAAACTATGGTGGCGGTGTCCTTTGATGGATAGTGGATTTCACTCTAATAGGAATAGGAAATAGTAGTCTGCTGGTGCCAAGTCGGGACTGTAAGGGGGTTGGGGAATCGTCGCGATGCCATTTCAGACGGTCTGCGGAAGCAGGCAAACACTCTTGACTATGCTCTTGGTCCACAGATCCTCGGGAGGACGAGTTGAGCGCAGATCTTTCGCATCGCCAAATTTTCAATGATAACGGTGTGTGCACTGTTGATTAATCAATACCATTACCATATGATCAGCAATCGGTCTGCACTTCAAGCAATGCACGCCAGGAAAAAATTGTTGCCGATATTTTTTATACAAATCTTGTAAACCTAACAGCTCAGATATATTTGCAATTTAGTTATTATAGTTGTTTAGTGGCACACCCTTATTCTATCACCCGCTTCCTCCAACTACGCAAGTGCCGCTAGTTCTCGCAGTTGTCTGCTCATTCACTCATACGTAATCGGACTGGTCTCGTCTGCCGACTTCAAAAGGCAAAACTCCAAACGTGTATGCTTTCCTTTAGCCTGCTCAGGCGAATAGCAAGACTTCCTTCATTCGTTTTCTGAAATGAGTGATTGCGTGGGTCATGCCTGTGTCACTGTCACAGCATTGGAACAACCGTGGGGATTCCGCTGGCTCTGAGTATCTTTACATTCCGCCTCTTCTTTACGTCTTACTTAGCTCTACGCACGTTGACACCTACCCTTCCGCCATTTCATTTTCCAATACAAATTTCCGTGTTTTTGCAATACCAGTGAGAATTCTATAAAAAATTAACCAAATAATTCCTGACTATATATATATACATATATATATATATATATATATATATATATATATATATATATATATATATATATATATATACTATATATACAACTATTTATCAAAGATTAATTAAATCAAACTGCAGAAAAATAAATACTTGGTTATTCCACATACATATTTTATTAAACACGATCCGGGTTTCGACTTACAAAGTCATCATCAGATGGTTCACTTAAATTAAAAAATATATGTGGAATAACCAAGTATTTATTTTTCGGAAATGAATCGCTTACACAAAGTGACGCCTGAAACCATTCTGTAAATCACACTGGGCACGTTTCAACATGCATACGCTCTAGCGGTCACTGAGCACGTGACTTTCTTTGCACGATCTCATTTTTCGCTTTCCTCTTTATTCGAAAGGGTACAGTTAATTTCAAACACAAAATCCAACCTCTGCCAGATTCATTTCACATTCACATTTTCACGCGGACTGGTGTGCATTTGATCATAAACTAATGAAATGCACATCGCAGCATACGCAATGATGCATGTTTCGATAAAGTTTTTAGCGTGAATCAACAAAAGAATGACAATCACAAACCTCGTCCCAGACGAAGGAATCTCATTCAGATAGGAATCGGAACTCGCCATTCGTCGATTTTCAAACCAGGACACGAAAGAATATCTTCCAAATATAATAACATTTTTCATGAAAGAGAAAATTAGTTGCCAAAAAAGACCGGCAATAAAATACAGCATAGTATATTAGTGTAAATATAAAGAACTTCCAGGATCAATGAACGTCTTCGAAGGCGAATCAACTTTGTTGAATTTTATTTATATTCCGCATATGAATGAGAAGACCTCAACCCTTTTCAGCATCAAAGTCACGTGATTTTCAAACGGTTCTGGAAATGTGATTATAAATCCTAAACTTCTGGTTCTTTAACTTCTAAAATCTATAAAGTCCTTCACCTAAAACTCTCCGAGTTCACTTAAATTTTAAAACATTGAATTTGCTTCGAGTCAAAAATGTTCCATTCGAATTCGTTAAACGAAAGAGTTCCCTTTGAATCCCTCCCTCCATCAACAGGACGATCACGATCTCGTCCTTGCCTCCATCCGCCCTCTGCTTAAATTGATTAATCTGATTACTCGCCCTCCTAACCCTATTGCATGTCCAGCCGGAGTATGACCTAAGCGTCAGGAAAAAAACTGTTCAGAACGCTTTGAGAATGACGTGACTACTGCGTCGATATCGGTCGGGATCCTAAATTGTTTTATTTTTAATACTTACTCCCCCAATGTCGCCGGCATGAATATGCTATGGAACGATATCGAGGTATGAGACTCTGAAAGCCTCTCTTCTCATCTCTCTCCCAGTTACCAGCTGAGTGATGGGACTTCCCGCCAAGAGACGGGCGAACTGAAGAACGCCGGCACGGAGAATGAGGCGATAGTCGTCCGAGGTAGCTTCACGTACAAGGGAGCCGATGGCCAGGAGTACACCGTCAACTTCGTTGCCGATGAGAACGGATACCAGCCCGAGGGCGCCCACATCCCTAAGTAGATCAGCCACGAGAAACCCCCTCCCCCCCAATCCGAGTCGAAACCCTCCCGAGAGCCATCCCCCCTTCCCGCGACGCGACCCCCGGAGACCCAGTCAACCGGAAGGTGAGGAGGAGACGCCGCGGGACGACGCCGCATGCCCCCAGGAGCGACCGACGACATGAAAAGGCATCAAATAATGCCATTAAAAAAATTAATTAAGAGAAATAAAACGTGCGACGACACAGCTGACGGGGCGTATCTTTTTCAAGGCCTTCTCTCCTCGACCTTATGTTTGTTTCAATGTTTTTTTTTAATGCCGCTAACGGAGAAGGAGATGAGGGCGTGAATGAAAAATGGCGTGCCTGAGTGATGCATCTGTAATGTGTGTTGAACCTGAATTAAAAAAAATATGCTTTTTTAAGATAAATCCGTCCGACTCTTTTTCATTTCGTGCTCCAAGATGAACTACGGCTTCGCTGGCAAAGCCGAAGTTCATCGGGGTTGTCGGGCGCGTGACTTCACCACGTCCTCGCCGCCCGAAGAGACGAAACGCCTCGGCGTGGAAAGAATAACTGCCCGAACAAGAGCACTCTCCCCTTTCCTCTTCGTCCGAAAAGAAACAACCGCGCTGCTCGCAATGCATTTACATATTCCTGCCTTCCCGTCCATATTTTTTGTAAAGCATCTATGCGAGACGGACCGAGTCACTCTTTTCAACGATTCAACCTTTTCAGAATAAGAGGCTAGGCTGGCATGTGCGATAATGCACACATGCTTATTGACCACAAACATAGGCAAATAGCAAGATCGGGCGAAAAGTACACTAAAGTACATATTCTTCAGTTTCAAAATAATATATTTATTTTTCAACATAGTCACCGTATTAAGGCTAACACATATCTCCCAACGTGTAACAAGGTTTTTCATTCCGTCATTGAAAAACTCTTACGACTTTTCTCGAATCCACTTGACTTGACATCATCCGAGGTGTAATGATTACCCTTGAGGTCTCTCTTGAGTTAAGGACAAAATAAAAATGGCAAGGCGCAAGATCGGGGGAATAAGGAGGGCGTGGAATCGGTTCAAATTTCACGTTTCGCAGAGCCTCTCCCGTTGCGCGCGAGGTGTGTGGACGAGCGTTGTCATTTTGCTAGATTATGGCCGCCAGGCTGCCTTTAACACGAAAAACTCGACCAACATGGTTTGCGATACGCTTTTGAGTGATTCGCCGGTCATTTTGAATCAAATCTCGACGAGTTTGCGATGTTTATCGTCTTTGGCAGTGATCGGACTTCCGCTGCGTTTTCCGTCAACAATAATGGCTTTTCCAGGCTCGCAACGACGAAATGTTACTACCCATCGATTTACAGAAGACCTATCAACAGCATTACCTCCATAAACCGTCTTTAAACGACGATAAACCTCAGAAGGAATCACTTACAAAGTCACGCTGTTTAACTCGCGTTGACATAGCACTAGAACATGTCTCCATTCTTCTGCTTCTCAAAACACACTGGATGAATTTAACGACCTCAAACCTGCGCATGCGCGTTGAGGAGGGATGTTACTTTTACATGCCACCAGGAGTGCTTCTGAAGCTCATTTTGTTTGGGATCATCAAGCATGTGTGAATTAGTTTTCAGTCTACCCTCGTATGAGTTTGTAGTGTGTTCAGTTAGCCTAATATGACTTCATTTAATGATGATTTAATTTTAGAATTCATTAACAGTACACCTATCAACAGCATCCTCACCATAAACAGCCTTTAAACGACGATGAATCTCAGTAGGAGTCACTTTTTCAGCAGATTTTTTTTTTAAGGTAATCTACCGGTTAAGGTAGGTTTTTGGATGGACACAACTAACCACCAAACAGATATTTTATTACTCCTAACAAAACACAAAATCAATCATCCTACTCTATATCAGGTCCCTCTTCATCTCTGAGTACTTTCTTCCTCCCTTCATCCCGTCCAACATCCCTATCCTGTTCCTTCACTTTCCTCGTTTGCCCAACATTCTCCCTTCTATCACAGTCTTCAACATCCCACTGCCGGTCAACACCCCCTTCATCCACTTTTCCTGCCTCCATAGGATTGCTCCCAACAAACCCCTCTCTTCGCCCACCATACCAAGTACTTCCTCATTTGTTTTCTTCTCTGTCCATTTCACCTTCTCCATTCTTCTCCACACCCACATTTCAAAAGCCTCCAGTCTACGTCTATCCTCCTGCTTCAATGACCACGTTTCCGCACCGTACATAGCTACGCTCCATATCAAAGTTTTTACGAGTCTTTTCTTAACATCCTTACTCAGAGTCCCCGTCATCAACTCCCTCCTCCTTGTGAAAGCCTCTTTGCCTAGCGCAATTCTTCTCCTTACGTCCATACTACTTTGACCGTGTTGGTCCAAAACACTACCGAGATACGTAAACTGCTCTACCTGCTCTAGTTTTTGCCCTCCTATTTTAATGTTAAGCTTGGCTTTTTTCTTTCTAGAAAATCGCAAAACCTTTGTTTTCTTAATATTGATTCTCATCCCATAGCTGTCGCACTGAATTTCCAATTCACTCAGCAATGCTTGCAGCCCCTTGGCTGACTGACAAACTAAGGCTTGGTCATCAGCAAACCTAACTGATTTTATGAATTCCCCGCCCACTTTCATTCCTACCTCGAGTTCTTCCCATGCCTCTTTAATCATTTCCTCTGCATACAGGTTGAACAGCAACGGTGATAATGGGCAACCCTGCCTCACACCCCTTCCTAACACTGCCCATCCTGACTCCCCGTTTCCCACCCGCACCTGAGCAGTCTGAGACATGTACAGGTTGCGGATTAGCCTCCTTTTGCTCCAATCTATTCGTATTTTCCGCAATATACCCATTAGTTTTTCCAAATTCACCCTATCAAACGCTTTTTCGAAATCTACGAAACAGGCAAATACCTCCTGGTTGTGTTCTATATTCCTCTCGATTAATAATCTCATTACTGCAATGGCATCACGCGTACCTCTCCCCTTCCTAAACCCAAACTGATCATCCCCTAAGTAATCATTTGCCCTACTCTCTATCCTTTTGTTTATGATCCTGAGAACAACTTTAGCTGCGTGGGATATCAAACTAATTGTCCTATAGTCCTCACATGACGTGGCCTCTACCTTTTTCGGAATAGGAACTAAAACTGATCTCACAAAGTCTTCCGGCCAGATTCCCTCCTCATAAATACTACGGATCAGCCCATATAGCCTCTTCCTCCCACATTTTCCTAAGCATTTTAAAAGTTCCACGGGAATGTTATCTACCCCCACGGCCTTATTTAGTTTCATCTCCCTTAATGCCCTTTCTATCTCATCGTCTAGTATGCCTGGACCTAAGCTGTCTTCCTCTACGTCATTTTCTTTTTCAATGTCTAACTTTGTTGGTCTGAGTTCTTTACCATACAGTTCTTCTATATACTCCTTCCATCTCTCTTGGATCTTTCCTGCGTCAACTATTACCTTACCCGCCTTATCTCTAACTGTTAGCATAGCTCTTCCTTTCTTACTTCCCGATAACGATTTAACTTTGCTGTACAGCGCACCGATTTCACCCTTCCTCTGCAGACTTTCCATATCCTCGCACTGCGTCTTCCACCATGCTTTATTTGTTGCCCGCCTCAATTTATTGTTCAATTCTTTGTAATTCATTTTGCCTAATTCTGTATTCATATTCTTCCATTTTCTCCGCTCATCCATCTTTGTAATCATCTCATCCGTGATCCATGGTTTCATAGTCCTTTTAGCGTTAACGGTTCCAATAGTGTCTTTTGCGGCTGTAGACAACCCCTTCTTGATCATTTCCCATTTTTCTTCGATAGTACTAAGCCCTTTACCATCCTCCATGATTTTCTCTACCGCCTGTTTGTATTCCTTCCGTTTCAACCCATTTAACGCTTCTACATTCCACTTTCTAACTCGCCGCCCCTGCCTTATCTTTTTGAAACGTACGCTACATTTCATAACAACTAAATTGCGGTCTGAGTCCGCATCCGCTCCCGGGAAGCTGTGGGAATTTATCACACTATTCCTAAACCTGTGTCTAACCAGGATATAATCTAGCTGATATCTTCCTGAGTCACCTGGCATTTTCCATGTATACCTGCGTCTTTTGTGGTGTCTAAACCAAGTGTTGGTGATGACTAACCCCTGTCTTCTGCAGAACTCAACTGCCTTCTCCCCGCGGTCATTCCTCGTGCCTAAACCGTAGTCCCCCACCTCAGCACCATCTCTTCCTTCGCCTACCGTCGCATTCCAATCCCCCATCACTATCAAATGTTTCCCTGCCGGAACACACGCGATCATGTCCTCTAACTGATCGTATATCCTATCGACCTCTTCTTCCTTATGGTTGCTCGGTGGCATGTATACCTGAATAATAACTAAGTTCGTCGGTTCTGCTTTTATCTCTACTAGTAGTATTCTATCCGTTACCTGCTCTATGTTGACTACGCTTCTTCCTACCTCCTCGTTTAATACTATGGCAACCCCTCGTTGGCTCTCGTCCCCGCCGCTGTATATTATTCTATAATTATCACTCCAGTAATCCCCGCTATCTTTCCATCTCACCTCGCATAGACCTAAAATATCTATATTTCCCCTTTCCATCTCTCGCTTAACATTCTCCAATTTCCCTGTCCTCATCATTGTCCTAACATTCCACGTTCCTATTCTAACTAATTTCGTCTTCTTTTTCTGCGTATTCTGTCCTGCTGCTGCTGGTTTTCCCTTGCAAGGGTTTCGTGGGATGACGACCGCGGAAGCCTTGCCTCCCCCGCTGCCGGGCACTACACACGGCCGATTGGGCCGAGCCCCGTGGTTGCCAGGACTCAAAATATCTCTATTGTCCATCATATTTTTCTAGGGAATGATAATTGAGGTGGTTTCCCGTTGCCTTCCTCATTTTCAGCAGATAACAATTCGATGACAGCAAGCTATTTAACTCGCGTTGACATAGCACTAGAACACGTCTCCATACTTCCGCTTCTCAAATTACACTGGAAGAATGTAACGACCTCAAACCTGCACATGCGAGTTAAACAGAAATGTTATTTACCGGTATATTTTTTTCATGTTTTTGATTGGAATTTCCATTTTTTCATGTTTTTTACATAAAAATCTTACCAATAATATGTCGGCAAATTAAAAGCCGCCGGAAAACAGCAATTCAACTGTTTCTATGCTTTGTGAGGAATCCGGAAGTATAGTCAGCGAGTTTTGATTGAGCATCTCTTTAGGATCACTCGTTAGATTGCTAGAAAAGACGTTTTATTTCATCGCGAATGCTTTTCTTAGCTTTTATTTCACACCTCGCGCACCGTTTTTAGACCGAAACGTCGGGTTGACTACCAGACAAGTAAACTTTCGTGTGCTCACTCAATTGATTAGGAGTCAAATCAAATAGTGAAACAATATTATCGTTGCTGTCGATAATCGTAGCTAAACATTCAAAACTGGATAATCATCAAATGATCGTCGATAGGACGGGCCCTACAGATGTCGATACGGTCATTCCTCCTTCTCGAGCGCGAGGGAGGGGGGAATTAGTGTGCGGGTGGCCTTTGGTCTGCGGAAGTGCCGAGGGCGATTACGAAAGGGAGGTCTCCGGACGAGTTCGGAAAGGAAGTTGCGGGCACAGACATTCATTTTGTCATCATCGATCGAAGCGAAAATCGGCCGGGCGGTGCAGATGTCATCTTTTGACGACCAGACGTCATCGTGCCACGAAAAGAGAGTGCTGGACGGATGAGTCCTTGTCGAGGCGTTGCTTTTCATTTGAGGACTTCTGGAGGAATGGACGACACACGGGCCGTCGCTTTGAGAACAGTGGCGTGCACTTCCCTACTTTTTTTTAAATAACTGTGCATTTGGGACTCATTTCTGATGACATTCGTATTCATGATACACCGAGGAGGATGCAGGAACAATTCGAAAATCTTCTTAATTCCATGCGATACGTTAGTTGAAACGAAGCAAGTACATTTGTAAACCCACTAACAATTTATTCATAAGACGACCTAGGTTCATAACGTAATAACCCAATGATGACGTCCAACGTCGAAACCTAGGCCGTGTTTTAAAGGAAGTGTGCATGTGTGTGTGCAATTGCAAAGTTACTTCCTTGGTTGCCATATGCAATGTAAATTTCATAAAGTACCCCCGAGACAACAAAAAATGTTATGCAAGGATATTATTAATATTTTCTAATCCACCAGGGAAGTTTTAAATCCTAATAGTTACTCTATTGGTACCTTTTAGGCTAGGTTCTATTCAAATCGTAAAAGAAATATACACATCGATTATATGATATCCATTGTTAAGTGCGTTCATATTTATAAGGAATACATATTGTTATCAATTTAATCCCAATTAATTTCCTTTTGTTTATTTATAACCTTTCTGAAAGTTGAAAATAAACTCGTAAAGTTTTTCCTACATTGTTTATCTATTAGAATAACTTTAGAATAACATTATAAGACATTCAAATAAAGATAAAAATATATTTAAAGGGATGATAACCGAAGTCCAAGTGCAATATATTTCATTGGAGTTGGTTACAGAGTCCATTGTTGAATGTGAAAAGTATTTTTTATCGTAATATATTGAGGGCCAATGATTCAATTTATAGGGAAGTCTTTCGTTTTGTTGTACATTTGTAATTATTCGCATTCCCTTCATATCGTAAGATGATTTCACTAGTGTCGAACTCATGTTATAGCGGCTTGCGGAGCAATATGCAGATGCAGAACAAGTTATACCCGCAGCGTTAAGGCGTGCGTTATCATGCGATGACGACTCTGAGTTCCAGATGTCTCATTTCCTAGAGATTCGATGGTGCACAGACACTGGTGGTGATTTTTATTGTGATCAGCTCTCGGAAAATGCTGAATTAAATTGGAACCTGAAGAAATGGGCACCCTTTTATATTTCTGTAGTGGTTTTTCTAGTAATGCATGCGGGGAACACGTTCTTAAAGCCACCCAAATTCAAAGAAACTTCCTGTCTCCCGACGTATTCTACGTGATGATTTAGATTCAAATGGTGCATTTATATTATCATGACGCTGAATAAATAAACTCTATTTTTATCACAATATTTTCATTAGGTATAATATTACCGGTTTTGACGGTTGCCATGCTCCACGCGAACGTTTTCACGATCTGCTTCCTTATTTGCAACCTTATGTTCTTTGAACGTAGTAGTTGCCTCTTCTCAACAAACGCCTTCTTATCTCGGGCTAATCTTCCCTAGATGTCGGTCGAGCTTCTTCCATCTTCCATTCTCAAAAAGTAGAACCTCAAATCATTGAATTAATTATCATAAAGTTTCATTTTTCTTAAAATTATAATAAAAACCAATTTAGATGATAGACTCGTCCCTAATGTTTCCCTACGTTTGTTTCTTCTTCCAAACCCTTTAGCGACGCTGACGTAAGCTTAAATCACTTGATTGTTAAATATCCATCGCCGTGGTATTTCTTACTCTCTTTGCATTTTCGTTTTTGACTTTTTCGTTGGCTGGGGGGACGTGGGGCGGGGGAGGGGAGGGAGGGTGCCGCCAATGGGCGGGGGAGATGCGGGCGTGCGCCCTGCTCTCTCTGAGGGAGAGAGGGCGGCCTCCCTCGAAGTCCTTAATGGTCCGCATCAGTCGGCGGCGCAAATGAAGCGAGGGAGAGGGGCAACCGACACGCGAGGGGGGGAGCGACACTTGCCGGGGACCGCTGCCAGGAGACAAATGTCGCCATGCCATCGGTGACCGTGTTTTTACCTCTATGTACCTGAAACAACTTTTACTTATTTGTTCCTTGATGCCTGGGTCTTTCAATAATTCTTCAGAAAAGTCAAGAGAAGACGCTCGTAGTGCCGGAAAAGGGTGGATTTTACTTCGCCTCCAAATCTCTCACTAGACTGCTGTTAAAATGTAGACATGTCCACCACGTGGTTTCATTTTCACAGTCGATTGAAGCAGCAGCAAATTATTGTTTATTTAGTCTAATGGAATGAAAAGATTTTCCTGAGTTGAGCAACGAGGGTTGGATAAAAACAATCGGTGACACCTTTTCCTGTCGCGTGCGTAAAGTGATGAATTCAGACCGACGTTTGAGTGTGGGCATGTTCGCAGATATCGTATATTGGCAATGAAAAGGTGGTAGCGCAAATACCATTATCAAAAAAAACTTGACGATACGAAAGATCTGCACTTCACTCGTCCTGCCGAAGGTCTTTGGACAGTCTAGTGTCACTGCTTGAGAAGAGCTTCTACGAAGGCATCGGGGCGATTCCCCACCCCCTTTCAGTCTGGACTTGGCACCAGCGGACTTATATCAAAATACAATAAGATAAAAAATCCTCCCACAAACAACACCACTACCATATGATGCTAAGTGCCGTCGAAGAAGCTTTGCAGGCGTATCCTTATGGACCTTCCGCCTACCAGAGGGTCGTCCAGTCGTGGAAAAGCCTCTGGAAAAAGTGCGTCGACGCTAAACGGATGGACATGGAAGATTTTTAAGGCATTGTAGAAATATCTGAAATAAATCTATTTCTCCGAAACCAATGCCAATACTTATAATACGACCCCGGTCCACCAGCGTATATGGTCTAAGATTGATTCAACTTCAGCCCATGGGGTGGCTCTTAAAATATAGTATAAATGATGACAGGGAGAGACATCGGTAGATTGAACGTTTTCAAATGTTTTACTCCAGAAAAAAAAGGCGACAATTGTGACACATGCACTCGCTAAACTGCTCTTAAAAGATTCCTTTTTAACTGTAGCTATGATCGCTCTCTTCCGCACGAAAATCCACACCCGAGGAGGGCCAACAGAATTCACTTGTCTTTGTAGCATATAGGGGAGGCGTCCAACAGCCGAGGTCCTTTAAACCATTAGGGGTGGATGGGAATGGAGGAAGTGCGGAGAGAATCCCAGCGCCACCATTAGGCTACTCTTAACGGAGGGTGCGCCAAGGAGCTTACCATAGTTAAACGTCCCATCCGACGGACGGCGAACTCACTCAAAGTGCTCTTCACAAAGAACCTCAAGTAGGGATACCACTGCAAATCACTCAAGGAGCAAAGGTTAATTAACCGTTAATTAATTCTCTTGCTTACATTGAGTGGGTGTCTCTTTCGCAGTGATGTTGAAAATGTAACATTCACGCTCTCGTTATCCTCCGACAGAAATAATAAGACACCTGGCGGCGGACAGAAGGCCGGTGACCTCGACATCCTAATCTCCAACTGTGTGGCAGTGTCAATTATGTTATTTAACTCGCTTAAGGCATGGCTTATGACAGTACAATAGAATTTCAGTATTAAAATATTTTTTATATAACCAAAGTACCCTCTTCCCCTCTATTTCGTGGATGTGTATACGAAATTGAAAAATTCTTTCGCATAAGATGGAAAGTGGATGGACGAGATTTGGAATAGATGCGCCCAAAATGGACAAGGTTGAAATAAGGGTGCAACCCCGGTATCTGGCATGTAATGGGGGGTATCAAGGACAAATGTGGTTGAAGATAGACCCCTAAAATCTGCACAAATGTAGCTGAAATTATTTTAATTTGTGTTGCTCACAAACTGTTATTAATTCATAAGTTTTACTCCCTATCATCTCCAAACCTTTTTACTTACTCAAAAGACAACAAATTCCAATTAATATTTTCTATTAATTTTTTCACTAAAATAATTGACAGTGAGCAATGGACAAAACGTTTTAATGTTTCATTGAAATGTGAATGATAATTTGGAATAAATCCAATTAACCTAGGATCTTCTATAGATTTATACCGAAGCATTACACCAGAAGGAAGAAGGCAGGAGACTTCAAAACTCTACATATGGAGCAACACAACAACTTAAGGAAATAAAGTTCCATAAAATGAACCCCAAAAAACTATAAAAATTCCTAAAAATTAATTTTAAAAATAGAATGCAGCATTGATATAAAGTGGCATAGGGCAATACAATCCATTGTAATCTAACCAGTTAGAGAACTTAGTCATCCCAATAATTGTCAATAACAATTAATGAGAGGCTAAACCAAAGTGAATAAAAATATCCCTTTGCCTTGCTTCCAACTTATGCCCCAGAGAATGTAGGAGGGGCCCAGCTCCTGCTTGGATCTGCCAATCAAAACACTTTTATTTGAACAATAGAGAAATTGTTCCCCCCACAAGTAGGAGGTAATACAGATACTGCCTTGGACTTGTTCATTATTTTTCATCATGCATGATGAAGAATTTCAACCTACATTCAAGAGTCAATCTACTTTTTAGGAGCAGTAAAGTGATTTGATCTTAGCCAAGGCACATGATGTTTATCCTTAAATTATTCTGCAAAAGATATTTAAATGCTCCATGATAATATATCAAACACATATTTGACACAATAACTAAATTTTCTATTCCACAAAAATATTATTTACGCATAAAATGACTCTTGAAATAAAAGAAATGACTGAAATGCCCTACAGATAACGGGGTGCAATATTTGTACGATCATTATACGTTTTGCCAACAAAATGTCTTGCAACTAAAATTTCCTTTTGGAATACTATCTCTGATAAAATATTTTTAAATATTTCTTATCCACACACTTTATCCCATTTTGAAAAGTCATCGAATGCAACCTCATAGAATTTCCATGGTAGGCACATAACTTTGGCGTGAGCAATCTTTCTGAGATATCTCATTTGGTTCACGTGTCTCATTCCTCAGGTCAAAACATGGCATGAAGTTTCAACATCAGATGGAGAGAAATTCCAATGGGTAACAGAAAAGGGGATGACAAATAATTGGAAAGGGAAAAACTTTGGAGGACAATTAAATCAACAACCCCATCCTTGGGCAATAATAGTTATCACTGCCACTCTTGTTCCTGGTGTATTTTTCCCACTGCATTCCGACAGGGTAAGTCATTTTACTGCTGTCCATAAACATTCAGTCAGACAATAACTGTCATACAACTTGTGCCCGATGTCCTCCTTGATGGGTACTGAATATCTATGGTAAGTATATCAGTATCATTCAATGAACAAACCAATATCAGATAACTCATCAATCAGGTCGCGAAGCCGCTCCTAGTGAAGAATTGGAAACATTTAAAATATACTATTATTATTCATCATCACAATTATTCATTACTATTAATATTCACTACTAATTATGTTCATCATTATTATTAAAATAGGTTTTCCTTTGTCAGTTAAAATAGGTTTTCAATGGACACAGGCTACACAATGGCATTTTTTCCCTTGCCCCTCCAAACAAAACACAACCCGATATTCAACAGAGCACTAAAGTCACTTTTTAATTGTGTATACTTCCTTCCTTCATTTTATCCAACATCTGTATGCTCTTCTTGGCTTGCCTATCCTCTGCCTATCCTAAGCCTTCCCTCTATCACAGTTGTCAGAATTAAAGCTTGATATCCGGCAAACCTAACCGATTTCATGGATTGCCCACCAGCTTTTATTCCTATCGGCAGTTCTTGCAATGCCTCTTCGATCATTTCCTTCATATATTCACCAAACAGCACTGGTGATAATGAAAATCCCTGCCTCACACCTCTTCCTAACAGTGTCCATCCAGTCCCACCATTTCCCATTCGCTCCTGAGCAGTCTGAGACCAGCACAGGTTGAAGGTAGGGCACCTATCCAATCAACCTACCTCTATTTTCTTCAAAACATTCATAAATTTTGCCTAATTTACTCTATCAAACACCTTTTCGAAATCTACAAAACTGAGAAACACATCCTGATTTAATTCTGTCAAGAAATCTCCCATTCTCTCTGTTTGTGATCTCATTACTGCTATAGACTCGCACATGCCTCTCCCCTTCCTAAACCCAAACTGATCATCCACCAAGTACTCATTTGCTATGCTCTCCACCCTTCCATTGATGATTCGGAGAACTGCATTATCTGCATGCGAAATTAAACTTATCATTTTCTAATTTTCACATATGGCTGGCTATGTTTCCCTTTTTTGGAACAGGAACTAACACTGATCTGATGAAGTCCTCCAACCAAACTCCTCTGTCCTTAATGCTATTATATACGGTAGAACCTCACTTAACCTTGCAAATGAGTAATTTGCACTTTGAGCAAAAAATATTGCATAAAATATTACTCACCAAATAAGCAACATTTTGTACAATTCCCCTCTCCAACACGACGAGATGGGAATTCCCAGATTGGCTGTGCACCTGCTGCATCGGCATCTAATTAGCACTCATACTGATAGCAATTTAATGTCACTTCTCATTATGGGTTCTGTAAACTTAAGTTCAGATATATTTTTTGTGATTTTTTTAGGTCAAAGTTTAGCACAAATTTTAAAAAAATGTCCCTGGAAAAATGCCAAGAAGATAGCCATAAGAGAATCTTGAGTTCACTTCTGCTTCTCAGAAACTGCAATTTATTCATTCTGTTCCTACTTCTCTACCTAACCATATAACTGATATAATCCTGTATCCCCGGACATTTTTCATGTATTGTTTAGACACCTTTTTGGTGTCTAACTCATGGTTTAGACATTTTTTGTGGTATAACCAAGAGTTTATTATGATTAACCAATCTCCTACAGAAATCTATTGCTTTCTCTCCATGGTCATTCCTTCTTCCTAAACTTCAGTTCTCCACCTCACTACTTCCTTTACCCACCATCATGTTCCCATCCCTCATCAAAATCAGATGCTCTCACCAGGAAACCCTGCAAGCTCTGCTTAACTTTTCTCAAACTCAAAAGAGGATAACTCTTAACCTATGTACCCTGTCAACTTCCTCCCTATGATGACACACAGACCTGAACAATTTGCCAAGTTATTTGTGTCAGCTTTTTCTTCAACTAATAATAATTTGTTATTTTTATTTCATAAATTTGTCCTAAGTAGCATTTTTCAATAATGCTTATGCCCATGCCTATATGGTTCTCATGGCAGGAAATATGAATCTCTCCTTGCTTTTTATTTCACTGTATTAGAAACACACAATTTTGAACAAACAGCTAATGCGCACACCTGGATAATTAGGGTTTGCACTTGGAACATATTTCTTATTTATCTGCTGGGGTTATGATTGGGAAGAGGTGTCGCAGTGGAGCTGAAATACAAGTCCGGCATGCAAATGTGGAATAAAAACCTTGAAGTGTCAAAACTTGATGGTTTTTTTTTCTAATTTGAAGTCTACCTCTATCCTGTAGCCATATGTAAAGTGGAGTGGCACAATTCCACAATATTTGTTTTCTCCCTAATTTTTACAGCAATACACATTTTTCTTCGAAAAGAGATTCTCATTTCAATATTAAAATTTATGATTACAAAAGTATCCAAGTGTAAACAATAGGTACCAAGGTGATAGGAGCAAAATTTTCATTTTATATCAACATTATGATTTGTTTGAATGGTGATTTACTGGCATCACATTCCTCACCGATGAAGGCTTGAATATAGTATACTAAGCTTGATTACACATTCCAATAGATTTTTTATATGCTTGATGTATAGCAATGCTCAATATACTATTATGAATCTTCTCCAGATAAAGTACCAGATCTACAAGGTTTGTAGAAATAGTATTGGTAACAATTGTTTCCTGACATGTCCATGAATTTCTGAATTCAGACCATTGGTTAAGTGTGTGCATGATCTCAGATCGCATTGATAGCATTGCAGTGCACACCATCATCACTGAATATTTGGCAATGCAACAGATCTGCACTAAACTCGTCCTCCCAAAGATCTTTGGGTGGACGACCAAGAGCAGAGTCGCGTGTCTCCTTGAGAAGACCTTCTGCGATGGCATCGTGACAATTCCCTTTATAGTCCGGCATTGGTATCAGCACACTGTTCCCCATTCCCAAAAGTAAAATTCATCATCCATCAAAGACACCACCACCATGGGACCCTAAATGCCCTCAAAGAAGCCTGCCCTTAATGACCTTCCAGAATCCACCTACCAGGGAGCCTTTGAGTCTTGGTTAAACCACTGGCAAAAGAGTGTTGATGCTTTGAAGAATTTTGAGGCATTGATGCATCATCCGAGAAAAATCTTTCCCAATACTTTTTATACCATGTACTTTCCCAGAATTGAATATTCTTCGTAATTCTCTCAATTTGTTCTTGCTTGTTCTACAAGCCCTGACTGATTTTGCAAACACTTGGTCATAACCATTTTGTTTTCTCTCTTCATTTTACTACACTTAGGTAACTTACATTAATCGAAAAATCATTGTCAATGTTAAAGCTTATTTCATCTTCATTCGACCATCAAACTGATAACCTCAAGACATTGTGATATTTAAAATTTCATAAATTCATTTTCTCAACAATATAATTTAAAACATAAATAAAGATAATCAATCAATAATATCTGTTGGTGGGGGTTTATATCACAGGAATGATGATGAACTTCATCCATTCTTTTTTAAAATTATGGTCTAAGTGAAGGATCTTTTCTTAGGTAATCTCCCAGTTAAGGTTGGTCTTGGATGGACACAACTACCAAATAAATAAATATTTTGTTTCTTCTAAACAACAGAACCCAACTTCCTACTCTCAAACAAGATCTTCCTCATCTCTGTGTACTTTCCTCCTCCCTTCATTCCGTCCAACACCCCTCTCCTATTCTTGCCCTTTCCTCGTTTGCCAACATTCTACCCTCTTTTACAGTCTTCAACATCCCACTGCCGATCAATATACTCTCAAGGATCTATTGTTGAAAAATTCATAGCTATTAAAATTCTAAAATGTCAATGTCGACGCCATTGAATGTCGATAGATGTAGACTGTAGACTGAATAGATACAGAACAATAGCTACGAGACAAACTGCTAGGAGACTGAACAGAAAAATGCTTTTCCAAAAGAATCAACTTCATAAAAGCTAAAATTTTCCAACCATTAAAACTATATTTTGTGGAGTTTGGATGTTTCAATCAGACCTCTTCCATTATCTTTTGATCTACTATGTCATATAGCAGAGGAGGAAGGGTTGAAGGCCAATGGAAAGAATGTGCAACCAAAGAATGATAAAAGTAAAATGGATAAATTGAGTAACAAAGTGAGAAGTACATCAAGGAGAGTGGGTGAGAGAGAAGTTTATGGAGTACACTTGCAAGAAAAGTATTAGAGGACAAGGATGCATAAACTACAAGAAGCTAATAATGGAAAATGTTAGCACAGGTACCAATGAGGGAATGAAGGAACCTATTAGGGGTAGGAGGGAAAGGCACTGAAGAACAACGTGATATATTAAAAGGCTGCCATAAATCAATCATCAATCTGCCTGTGTCCATGAAATAGCATCCCATATTAACAAAACAAAGTCTCATTACTAAGTTATGAGAGACCCACACAATTCACACCCCTTTACCTGGTAGACCCTGTCATCAGTGCCTTTGAAGACGTCCCTCTCCATCTTAAGATCTTCCTCTGTAAGCTGATCCAGGTCAGGGGCATCCTCGACCTCAAGGACCACAGCACGCAGCACAGTCATTGCATTGAGCAGCACCCATGGGGCGAGCCTTTTCATCTCACTACGGATCCAGTCCATGGAGTATATGTTGCTCCTGAATCCATGCCATGGAGATCACGTGCGTCATTAATGTCATATTATAATGTACATCACTTAGTTAATCTGAGGGCCATCATGCGGTGGGAAGCAGGCCACTGTTCATTAGGTGTGACCTTGTCAGAAGACACAGATGGAGAGGTTCACGAGAAAGGACCACTTAGTTACAAGTAATAATACAATCTGAACGAGATATGGCCTTGGAAAATTGACACATACCAAATATTTGAATTTATTTCATAACAATCATCTGTGAGCCATTTTTTAATTTTAAATTCTTCCAAAATGCTCCATTTAATTGTCCACAAAGTTCTTTCATTGCTATTGCTGTTCACCGTCAAGAGGTTTCAGCACAGAAGCCAGCCTGTAAAACACTTTTTTTTCATTTTTGGGCTAAAAAGGAGACATGATCATTTTTTATAACAAATCAGGGACACTCAAGAGAAAAAGGTTGCATTCTCTCTCAGATTTCCATGAAGGGCTAAAATTTTCTGAATATTTTCGCAAATTACCAGTGTATCCACTTTAATGTTTACAAGGTTAGTCCAAGAACCACGATCCTAACTGATCTGTAGATTTTCTGCAACATCGGTCTTATTAACCATTATGATCATTCATTCTTACAAGTGCTCACGAGTCACTCATTATCCCAGACTGTCTCAAGAAGTAGCAAATGTACATATGTGGGGGCAAAGGATATGCAATATCTAGATGGAATCAAGTTGATTTATAGCCACTTGATGACCTAGACCACCATTTGTGGTATAGAATCACAACTTCCTTGAGATGACCCTGGTTCCTCAAAACATACAGAATTTAGCAGTCAAACCTGGAAACTGAAAAAATACTCCCATAACCAGTATTCAGTGTTGATGGAAACAACATCATATTTTTTCTAGTTAGCCTCCTGAGAATATTGCAGAACCTTCAAATGGGGAACTAATGGGAGGGCCCTGAAAAGGAACTTCAAAATTATATGACTCTTTGAGTGAAAATTCCTCTCAGGAGGATACAGTCTTGCTGGAACCATTCTCGGAGGTCCCTGATAATACCTATGCCCTGGATGAACCTCTGCCCTGCAGATCTCTCTTCAAATGACGTGACCCTGACAAATGTGAGAGCAAATGGAAGAGGCAGAGGACACTGAACCTCTAGGGTCAGGAGCTCTATCCTAGAGGCTATCTGGAGACTGAAAGTGGCCAGAGCTCCCCAAGTAGACCAGCCAAGAGAGCAATTAAGGACCTTTGTGGGGAATCTGGCGATCTATGTAAAGATCAGTGAAGCACGTTACCCACCTTCAATCAGATATTTCAAAACCTAAATCCTTCTGACCAGGTAGTGACATCAATATATTTTGCCACAATATGAGATGTCTACGAAATAAGTAATCTGAGACAGAATTAGTTGATAAACATGGAGGCTACAATATTCTAGGTCTCAATGAACATTGGCTTCAAAAAATGAAGTAGCACCGTATAACATTAGCAATTTCAGTTTGGTATCATTCTACTGCTAGTTTGTATCCAAAAATGGTGGTAGTTGCATTTATGTCTTGAAAGATATATCTTTTAAAGTACTTGATTTGGACAAATTCTGTGAGGAATTGCACTTTAAAATGTCTGCAATCATGTTCAAAGACCTGAACATGATCATAGCCTCTCTTTTATCACTCCCCTAATGATGTATTTGAACATTTCTGTACTCAATTGGAACAAATACTATCCTATTTCTTGACTCTGAAAGCCAATATTTGAGGGGATTACAACATTGATGTAACTTTATTCAGTTTATTTATCTTTAAGACTCTGATTCATGTGAAAGTTACCAAAGAATCTTACCAATTAAGATCTCACATCCATAACTAGGCCATTAGGAGTAAAGTGAATTTGGATACTACTTACTACTGAATACTGCCAATTTTAGTGCTACTGTACTCAACTTACAGCTCATTTCATAATGTGAAACTGTGCGGGCCATATAGAGCTTTGCTCCATACAAATATACAAGAGAAGTTTGGATGCTCCCAGCCATATTGCCAGGAGGAAAGGAGGGAAACCACTACTCCTACAGATCCATATTCCCCTTCTCTTCAAGTTACGATTGCTGGGATAGCATAGGTAGGAAGCTGAAACCATCCATCAGGTATCTGGGATTAACCTGAATGGTATGAAAAATACCACAAAAACATATTGTCTATTTCTATACAAATACCCTGCCATCTCAAGGACTTAAAATGTTTTTCTAGAAGCACAATATACTACACATTAAACAAAGAAATGAGAGTTTCTCACCTCTGGTTTTGCCATGTTAGGTATATGTGGATAGCATGAAAGACCAAATGATTTGTGCCCAAGGCATCCTTCCTCTGTACAGTACTCAAGCTGCATTGCTTTCCAAATTTGATCGCAAATTATTTTTCATTATTCTCAAAGCCAAAATCTATGCCTGAAATATTACCTATATCTGATGATTAAGGAGACATGAGAAAAATTAAGACAAGCTATTTTCTTGCTATCTAGCAAAATACTTCGTAAGAAGCATTCACCAAAAGGAGAAGGAGACAAATCTACAAAATAAATTCTCGATTCATCTTTAGAGAGCACCTGTTTGTTACAAATAATTGCAAAATTGGATCAACTGACACAAATAATAAAGCAGCTAACGATTAAAAGAAAGATGGCAATTTCAGAGTGTTAATGCTTATTTTAATGGGATGCTGAAAAATCCCATGAAATCCAACAAGCTTCAAATCGTTTGAAGACACTTGTAAATCCACTAACAGTTGTACATACCAAGTACCCTCCATGCTTCAAAATATCAAAGAAATTGTAATGGGGAAGTTGAAACTCGACCACACCAAAATGAGGATACATGTACCTTACACCATTTGATATATCAAACATGTTCATAAATATGTTTACATTTAATACATATTCATAAATCGTTTATTCACAAAAACTTCTATATCATAGCGGTTCAAATTCTCACCCAAAGCTCTCCTTGACCCCCAATAACTCCAGTGTCCTCCAGAAACTTCCCAGGTATTCACGTTCCAGGAGTCTGTCCCAATGCTGCTTCCGGATGGCAGACGTGGTGCTAGTCACCATCAGGTAAAGAAGGTCTGTGACTGGTGATGAGTATCTGCCCATTGACAATAAAGAGGATTGAGAGATGGCTGTTAGCGTTCATCTTACACAAAGGGTGCCAAACAGTGAGCTCCAGGTCACTGTTACATTCAAACTGATGACATGGGACATGATCTAATCAGAACAGAAATCTCATAGCTCCAATTCTTCCTTGGTTTTGATTGGGTCCATAGTAACAGCTACCACAAGTGCTGCAGAAGATTTAAGTTTATTAACAATATTAAGTAAACCCTGGGAAACTATGAAAAGCCCAGCGGTACTGGAAACAGCTTGAAATACCTCCATCTAGTTCCTTGGGAACAAGATGGAGGTATTTTCATGAACCAATATGATACATCTTCATCAGATGCATATCTGTTGACAGACACAATTAATATACAAAATAATGAATTTTCGCTGAAATCCTAATGGATAACTAGAAGGGTAATAATTTGACAAATGCAAATAATGCTCACGTAATTCCTCTGACATGAAGCTCATGACTATTTCAGGGTTACTATGGTCTTTGCTCAGGTAACTTGAACCAAGAAACACAAGATTTTTCATCTCCCAACCCCCCCAAACGCCTTTCCCCTCCGGTTTCCTCTGCTTCCTCATGTAGTTGTCACCCCTCACTTTTTCTGCCAAATCCACCACCAATTGCTCCAGCTATAGATGCTCAATTGATGACCATGAGGCCATCAACTGGGTGATGCCTAAAGTGCAGCTTAAAGCAAGCAACATGGACATGGAACCAGTCTCACGCTGGTGGAATCTGTTCAGTAAAAATGTTACCCAGAAATGCAATTACTGGGATATCTCAAGTTCCATGTCATTCCTTCCAAAGACACCCAAAGATAAAACTTGTAAATATCAGCTGGCATGACAGGCATATGATAATAATAATAATTATTGGTAATCCACCAGCTAAGGTAGATTTTGGAAATACACAGACTGCACAACATTAGAAGAGTAATACCCATCCTTCTCCCAACAAAACACAATCCATCATTCTACTCTGTAACAGGTCCCTCTTCATTTCTGTGTATTTCCTTCCTCCCTTCATCCCGTCCAACATCCCTATCCCATTCCTGCCCCTTCCTCGTTTGCCCAACATTCTCCCCTCTACCTCGTCCAGCCCATTTTCAACAATCCATTGTCGATCAATAAACTTTGCATTCATTTTTCCTGCCTCCTCATGACTTCTCCCAACAATCCCTTCTTCCCCGTCAGCATTCCTAATACTTCCTCGTTTGTTTTCCTTTCGGTCCATTTCACCTTTCATTTCAATACTACTCAGACAATGTCAAAATTGCGTTTTGGCGGCGTCTGGTAGACCTCCCAAGACATTGGTGAGGAGAATCGTTTCGCGGGGGGTTTCGGGAGGAACCCAGGTCGCTAGTGCTCGAGAGGTCAGCTCTCGTGTTTCTCCCGTGGGGCCAGCGCGTTCGCAGGCCCCAGACTTCGGAGGAACCGAGCTGGGATGGGGTGTGGAGGGGGACCGACCTGGCGATCTGGAAGTCGAGCAGCTTCACCTCCGCGGGCTTCGCCTCTTGTCCCTCGGACGAGCGGTGGTGTCGGAAGAGCATGTTGTTGATCCATGCGTCTCCGTGGCAGAGTAGGGTTCCCGGTCGCTCTACCGTTAGGAGGTCCCTCATTTGGGCGTGCGCGCCCCGGGCCCACCGGGCGATCCAGCGGCCCACGGCCTCGTAGGAACCGCCCCACGCCTCCACGATGCCGGCTGTCATCTCGACGCTCTTCTCTACCCAAGTGGCCATGTCCTGGACATCCTCACTGTACATGAACTCCTGGAAGGGCACCACCACCTCCGCCTGGAACGCCTCGGTTGGGGTCAACACCCTATGGGCCGCGGAGCACGCATGGAACTCGCCGAAGGCCGAGAGCACGAGGGAGAGGTGGTCCTCGTCTAAGCCCGTCATCCTCTGCGCCATCGAGAACCCCTGTTGGCCACGCGACCAATGAGTGAGCGCCAATGCATTAAGGGCACGTCGCATCTCTATTTAGCAATGATGCAGAGTGATCAGCTATTGGCCGGAGAGTTTATTCATGAAAGAATTCAAGAGCTAATATTCGGGATACTCCAAGGATTTTGGGAGATTTCCAAGACGATGACCATCAACAGGGAGGACGGAGGTTAGAAGAGCCCAAATGAGTCAACAACACAATAATCCGAAAAGAGACGAGTGTCGCGGCCGGGACCATGGCCTGTTAAAGGCGAGTTGGCCCCTTCAAGGCTCTTTCAATACACGACCTACAAGGTTTGTGTAAAAAGTATCGGTAACTTTTTCCCTGATGTGTGTGTGAAGTACTGAATTCAGACCGTGTCGGTTAAGTGTGGTCGCATGATCGCAGATCGTATATTGGCATTTATAAGACAGTGAAAGTGCACACACCATTATAACTGAAAGTTCGGCGATGCGAAAGATCTACACCTCTAAACTCGTTGTCCCGAAGATTTTGACGTATGACCAAGAGCACAGTCGAGTGTCTCTGCTTGTGAAGACCTTCTGCGACGGCACCGCGACGAGTCCCCAACCCCTTTACAGTCTCCACTTGGAAAACAGCAGACTATTTACTGTTCCCAATAAAATTCCTCCTTTAATAGACACCACCACCATAGGACCCTAAGTACCGTCAAAGAACCTTGTACGAGTGTACCCTTAAGGGCCATCCGCCTACCAGGGAGCTTTCGAGTCGTTTGAAATAGCCGCTGGTGAAAGTGTGTCGACGCTCGAAGGGATGTACTTGGAGCGATTTTGAGGCATTGTAGCAATATTCGAAATAAATCCATTTTTTCTTAAACTTTTCCCATACTTTGTACACAAACCACGAGCATGAGAAACAAATGCATTCTTATTGTATTATGTGTTCCTCTCTCGTAGTGACCTCATTTCTGCCATGGCATCACGCCAACCTCTTCCCTTCCTGAACTCAAATCGGTCATTCCCCAGGTAATTATTTTCCATCCTCTTCATTCTTTACTCAGTAGTACCTAATACACAGACGAAATTAAACAAATTGTTACATAGTCCTCACACACGGCTGCTTTCCCCTTTTCAGAATTGCAACTAAAATTATTGATTAGACGTAATTCACCGGCCAAATTACTCCATGTAAAAGACTGCTAATTAGCTCATAAAAACGCTTCCTTTCACATTTCCCGGTGTAAACAGAAATTAATAAATATTTTCATTTAAGATGATCTATGCATGAAAGTGTGCTTAAACGCAACCTGTTAAATCTATTTCAATGGTCAACAATCATTATTAGTCTTAGGAAGATGACTTGAAAACCTAAATTTAATATAGAAATGAACTTGCGATACATCTCTTGGAGTGAGTTTGCATTTTGTATTCCACGTAGGTGTAATAAATACCTAATAAGCTGGATATTAGAGCCTGCCAACGGAATGCAGAATTCAAGAAAACCGAAAGACCCCTCGGAAAACAACTCTTATAAATTCAAAACTTGTTGAACACAATTTTTTTAGGTCCATATCAAAACATTCCATTAAGTAAACCTTTGATATGCCACAAGGGAAATTACGTATTTCCCAGGAGCAATAGGAAATGCTACACCATTTCCAAGATGACTTGGAAATGGCGTAGCATTCAAAAGACTTCCAAGCCTCAAATTCCTGGAAAAGGGCATTTAAAAATTGAAAGGTGTTCAAAGAAACCGTTTGGTCCAAAGGTTTCTGCAGTAGAATTTGCAAGTTTGATCAGTGAAACATGGCATCTACTCCTCATTGGCGCCAAATACGCTTCATGGGCGTAATAAACATTGTGAAAGACCAGCTTCACTCGGGATTCAATAGTTATATATATATACCTGCGGTCCCAGGTCCTTGAGAGCGACGAAGTCCTGCTTGCCGTCCACCTCGGAAGCGTAGTGCTCGGGCCACGGGAAGCTTGTCCTCCCTGGCTGCACCGCGGACAGCATCGACTCGTACCTGCGGAGAACGAGTGGGAGGGGGCGGCGGCGGGGGGAAGGGGGGAATGAGGGAAAGGAACGCCGGCTGTGAAGGCGCCATTCTCAGCCAGCGTGGAGCGCAGCCAGCGCAGCGCAGACTGTGGTTGTTTTACTTTGCTCACATTGCGAACTTCTAAAATGTACGCTGCCATAGAAAATCTCTTCTAGTTGTGAAGTGCAACCTGGGATTAGATTTTTACTGGCAAACAACTAACACAAGGCAATTGAAATTTGTTGGCAACTCCATGAAGTCTATGGAGATGGAGTAATGAGTGAAGGCGGAGTGAGGCAGTGGTGCATTCTCAGTTTAAAAATGGCCTCAGCACCAATGCTCACGACGAGGACACCGCAGCGGTCGGCTTAGCCTATTGGCAGATAAGAACTGACGGATGACCAGTTATTGGACATCATGGACACTTGTACGTCCACTCTAAAACTAACAACACTACTGACGAACAACACTGTCACTCACCACTTAATCGGTGCGCATCACGAATATCCCGACGGGTTCGTATCCCGGCGGCCGCAGATGTAATCCAATATTATTCAACAGTAGATGACATCTTAAATGGGAGACGGACGGGGGGGGGGAGAATTATCCCTTATAGGTTCCTCCTCCTTTGCTATGCTCTTGCCCTGATTTTTAATTTTCCCAGAAATACTACATCTGCTGCCTGTGTTTACAACCTGGAACCGTTGAGCATTAAAATCTCTGCAAATGTACACAAGGAATTACCAGGAAGTCATAAGAGAAAATCCGTAAAAAACAGAGATAAGTCTAGAAAATCATTAACTAAAAAAAGGGAAGATTCAAGAGAGAAAGAGGGAATTTATAGAAGAACTATATGGTAATGACTCTTGGTCAGGAAGCTTAGACGATGAAAGATAACGTGACATAGATGAGGATACATTACGTCCAGGCATATTTTCGAGTGCATTGGGTAGAATAAATGAATGAGTAGCATGGAATAGGAGTAGAATGGAGGGACAGGAGAATAATCCACCACTGATACAAGTCGGAGACTGCGCAGGAGCGAGTGGCGGATGGAGAGTCGGGGTGGGCAGAGTAAGGGTCCAGTATCACCTGTGCTCTTGTTACCTTGAAAGAAATGATTATAGATGCATGGGAAGAACAGGACGTGGGATTGAAAGTTGATGGAATATTTCAAAAATCAGTTAGTTTTTAGGATAGTCAAGCTTTAGTTTGCCGTTCAGCCGAGGGGCTACAAGAAATTATGAGTACATTGGAAAGTCATTCCGATAGGTAAAAAAATAAAAACATTTGCTCACGTATTTCTGAAGTGTTTCTGGCCAAAATGGTCAGAGTAGTAAGGACCCAAGGAGAAGCATTGCGTTAGGCAAAGAAGCTTTCACAAGGAGTATCGCAAATTGCTTATCGGAACGTTGAGTCAGAATATTGAGAAAAAGCTCGTTAAAACTTATATGATATGTACATAATATGTGTTAATGATACACTTTCAGCAACACTGCTAAATGGAGGTCCTTCCAAATAATGCCAGAGCTTCAATCTGTAATTTAACCTTCGCTCCGCGGGCGATTCCCAGCCTAGCTGCTCTTATATTTTGGATACGCTAATAAGTTTCTCGTTACAACGTTTTATAAATCCAGCTCCTCCACGCTGCACGCGATCCAATCCACGCGGCCGCGGTTCTTGGCTCATGCTGGCGTCAACGATGCCGGCGACCGTGGATCTGAAGAGATTCTAAATTCCTTCGGGGAGTTCAACTCGGAAGTGAAGCGGGTGGGTGGTGTGGAGGGGGTTTGATGTGACGCTCTCGATCTGCAGCCTCGTCCCGAGTATCGACCGTGGATCTCTGGTTTGGAGCCGAGTGGAAGGCATCAATCAGAGGTTGCGTGCTTTCTCCGGGGTTATCGGGGCGCCCTTCGTCGACCTTCAGCCGGCGATCCAATCGTGCAGGAACCACCTTAACTGTTCTGGTGCTCACTACACGTCTGAGGGCGACAGGTGCGTAGCGGGTAGGATATTAGAGCACTGCAGGGATTTTTTAGGTTAATGCGCAGGTCAACGTGTAGGCCAATTAGTGCGTATTTTAAGGCCTCTTGGTCAAATAATTTAACTTTGAGTGAAGTGAGAGACTGTGCTAGAGATGTATTTTATAATTCACTTAACACGAATCAGATAGAATCGGACGGGAAATATTATAGGGGATTCAATATTAATTAGAAAACTATCCCCGTTAATTATTCAAGCAACTGATTTGTCAAGGAAACATCACCCGTGTTAGTAGTAAATTGCAGTTAAAAAAATAAAGAGTCGCTGAATACCATCTCCTCATTGAATGCACAGGCGCAGATATACATAATTATTAGGACAGAAAGTTGATCCACTGATATCGCCGACGGTGAAATTATCTCGAAATAATTTTCCATTTGCACGAATGACCGAGTAAACAGCACTGAGAGGTGTGAGGTAATTACAGATTAAGGTTTGTAAAGCTTTCGGTGCTCAATTAAAAGTTCTGAATTAGAATAATCGATTTTTGCGCCAATTGGAGACCGCCGGACGACAAAGATAATTCAACACTAGAACTAGATGAGTAAATCAAAGGTTTCTCATCTCAAAACAGCGATCGCTATGTTATAATCGGTGGATATTACATTGTCCCATCTATTGATTGATTGGAGCACATATAGTTTTAAAACGAAGGATAAAGACAAGGATACCTACAAGTCGCTATTATATTCTTTTAAATTGGACTCCATTTGAACTTATCACTTCACCAACTAGAAGCGATAATATTCCTGATTTGTTCGCAACGGACATTCCCGGCCCCACGCCCTAGCGGTGACGTTCAGGGTACCATGTAGGTGCAAATATATACGTAGGTGATCGTAGATACGTAATGCATGTAGGTGTGTATGTGGTATTTGGCTGTCGGGACCTTAAAGCAAAGATTTGTTATCACTGGCGGGAGCATCGTCAAAACATCTCGTAATTATTATGTTAGTTTCTGTTGTCATTGTTTATAGTGTTTGTCGAAAATGGAAATTGACGAAATAACTGAGCAACGAATCAACATCGAGTTTTTTGGTGAAGTGCTGAATAAAGGTTATCAAGAACTTACTGAAATGTTGACAGCTTTTTACGGTGATAATGCTCTGAAGAAAACATCCGTTGTCAAGTGGATTAAGCGATTTAAAGATGGCCGACAAGACGCCACGGATGATGCAAGGCCGGGACGACCTTCGACCACCTGTGCTGACGACAACATTTATCGTGTGCGGTCCCTTAATTTTGTAAAATAAAGTTTTTTTTGTCCTCAGTTCGCGTATTTATTGGACAGATCTCGTAAACCAAGGTCATAAAACAAATTAATCGAATATTGGGGAGATATATCGATTAGAAACCCAGATAAAACACCAAAAAACCATTACTAAAAAAGAAAGAAAGACTCGTACTTTTCCACAGATTTTATTATACGGTACAACGCGTTTCACCGACTTGCGGCATCTTCAGGTACAAATTTAAAATCTGTGGAAAAGTACGAGTCTTTCTTTCTTTTTTAGTAATGGATATTAAATACTTCCACGAAGTGAAGCCTGAAACAATAGAATATACCAAAAAACCACTTCATCCCAGCGGCAATTGACCTCAACGACTCGTAATTATGGAGAATAAAGAAGTGATAAATTGGGAAGTGTGTTGGGAAGCCTGGAGATGGATGCTATGAGAATAAGTAGCAGAGTTTTGATGCCATAGCTCAAAATAAAATCACGAGAAATTTCGGCGTTAGATGATGTGCTAGTTAGGATAGGAGGGAGAAGATTGACTTGCTAGGGACGCCTGCGAAGAATGGAACATCTTTTTTTTATGTTGGAAATAACGATTAATTTGCCATGCTACTTACTAAATGAACTCCAATTCATGTACTCTGAGGTACTTGGTGACAATATCGAAAATACAGCAGTTCCATCAAAACATCGAACATTCCCAGCCTATACAATACTCTTACTTTAAAAACGAAAGATGCTACACGAAGGAAGATTTCAAACTTGCCTTTATATTTTCTG
The DNA here is from genome assembly GCF_022747635.1 of Hetaerina americana. NCBI lineage: Eukaryota > Metazoa > Arthropoda > Insecta > Odonata > Calopterygidae > Hetaerina > Hetaerina americana. The sequence continues at coordinate 3,675,835 of NW_027286841.1, read as the reverse complement.
GGACGCTACCTGAACGTTGCCAATCGATTTATCGGTGAGAAGATGAGATTAGATTAGTCTCAGAATGCCCAGAAGGAATTCGGAACATTTTTTCGTCGATATTTCTCTGATTACATGTACATGGACCGACCCATGGAGTGCTAAGTAGAAATTATTTTCCTGCCGAAGGACCGAGCGTTCAATTTATGCTCTCTGAAAAGAAAGCTAACAAAAAATTAGTATTTATTAGAAAAGCAATGTGTAAATGTGACGAATAGTTTATAGAGAAAAGATATCTGTCCCTGGTTAGGAATCATTTAGAATATGCTGCTGGAGTAAATCACGAAGTTGGATTGATTGCCGAAATGAGTTGCGTGCCGCGTACAGGAGCTAGGCTTGTAAAACGTTCTCATGAAAAAATTAGCAGCATATCAAAGTTATTAGAGGAGCTAGATTGGAATCACTAACGGAGAGAAGGTTAAATTACAGATTAAATCTCTTGAATTATTGGAAGGATGTCTCTTTAGCAGTGATGTTGAAGATGTATTATTACCTCCATCGCACTGAGGCATGAGAGTTCATGTCAATAAAATTCAAGAGCTTAAATGTAGAACGGAAAGATAAAAGCTGTCATTTTTCCCACGAACGATAAGGGATGAGATTAATGTTGTTCCAGTACGCTAGGGGGGATTACGAGGGCAACGCAGAAGTGACCATCCTTGTTTTTAATCGCATCTATGCTTTATATTTCGGTGTTCCAGATGCAGTAGGTTTCCGGGAGAAAACTACTCCTATTCCAAAAACTTATCATAACGTAATTTGTTCAGTTAAATTCTAATTGCCAACAGTCGCATTAGTGTTGTATGGCATTAAGGCCATCTGATAACGCCGCTGTGTCATCAGGATTAAGGATATCTCTATAATCCATTGCATCGTCGGCAAATAAACGGATCTTATTAGTGACTACAGAGACAATGTCGTTAACGTAAAGTAAGAATAAAAGAGGTCCGATAACATATCTCTGGGTGAAGTGACTTCAACTGCATTAAAGATAACATCATCTATTACTAGCCTTTGTACTCCACCATTCCAAAAGTCTTCAATCCAGTCCAGGATATTTATATGTATACCATATGGCTTTTAGCTTTGTGAATAGTTTACCATTAGGCACTTGGTCAAAAGCCTTTTTAAAATCTAGAAAAACCTTGTCCTACAGAACACTACTCTCTCCGGAGCTAAGGATATCATGAACAGAAAGGGTAAGTTGCCTCTTGCAGGGTGTAACCTTTCGGAAACCGGTGGATTTTCTCTTAATTTCACCAACAACTCCTTGCCTATCGAAATGTGTCGCGATCGAACTAACAATTATGTGTCGCATGACATTGGGTGGCATGGATGTGAGAGTAATATGTCTGTAATTGCCCTGCATCAATTTTTGATTAGGGCTCCGGAACCGTAAATCGATTTCCCTCGCCTTCCTCCGCTCGCAACATGCAGGTGAGGGATTTCATGTTGGCAATCGTTGAGTGATTCTTCCTCTGAATAAAGATAAAGCTTTCATCAATCGCAACAACTCATTCATCCTTATGCCTCCGGCGCATTCCGAAATAACCAAGGCATTTCTCGCTTCACTTTCTCCAGGAACTCTTCCAAAACATTCATACGGACGCCGCAGGTAAGAGCTCCTCCCTCCCGTGCGCGTCATTATAATTTCCCTTTGAAGAGATCGTTGTTGCCTTTTAAAACTTTAAATGCAATATCATAACCATAGATAGAATAGACTTCGCGATGCTCAAAATTATGCTCATGGCCGAAAATCTACATCGGATTAAACATTTTAAAAATTGACCCCGTTTTTAATATTTAAAACCTTTAGATTCTAAATCACTATTAATAAATAAATATAAATAACTATTAATTAATAATGATTTTTGAAATATTCAATGATCAGAATTTTACCGTGCGATGCGGTTTGGGTATAATTGAACGCAAATTGCACGATAAACAGCCATTATTATTGCCAATTTGATATCGTTTTCTCGAAAGGTTCTTGTTTTTATACGACGATGGGCTGAAAAGTAATGCCCACATGCTTGTAGGCCACAAACAAAATGACCTTCAGAGGCACTCCTGGTGGCATGTGGAAGTAACATTCCCCCTCAACACGCATGCGTAGGTTTGAGGTCGTTTCATTCATCCAGTGTATTTTGAGTAGCGGAAGTATGGAGACGTGTTCTAGTGATATATGTCAACGCGAGTTGACATACTATATATCACTAGAACACGTGGCCGTGAACGTGGCTTCAACGCTTAGGGTGGAAACTCTCCCCCATTTTTTATTAATGACGGCATGATTCCAGATCGTAACATCCAAGTTTCATTCATCAATAGATCTTAATTCAAGCTATTGTTCGCGTGAAACAAATTTTGATTAGTTTATAAATTTAGTGGAATACTGAATTAACGGTTATTATCAATAACATACCGGTTAAGGTTGATTTTTGATAGTCACAAGCTATCAAACGGTACAGCTACAATTACCTAGTCTCTATTCACGAAATAAAAAACCCAAAATTCAACCTGTTCATTTCCGCATACTTCCTTCTTCCCTTCACTCCGTTCAACATGACTGTTCTCCATCCCTCTTTCCTACTTTGCCTAACATCCTCCCATCCGCCCGAGTGTTTGGCAACAAACTGCCGACCAAAATCCTCTGCATTCATCTTTCCTGCCCATTCTAGATTTTCCCCACCAATCCTTCTTTACACTTACATCATGCACTTCCCTGTTTGTTTTCCTTTCTGTCCACTTCCCCTTCTCCAGCGTGGGTCGGTCGGTATAGTTGCCGTAGGGACTGGAGGGGAAGATTTCAGTGAGGGGAGGCTTATTTAGGCCCGTCCTTGGAGGAAAAGGGGCCGGGCGGGTACTTCTATCTCGCCGGGCTTATCCGGACGGGCCTCGCTCAATCAGTCAGTGCGCGCTCTCGCCCTTCCGTTCTTAGTGGACTCGGCGGCAGATTCCCACGATTATAGGAAGGAGGATGCAATTATGCCATCAGCATGGGCAGCATACAAGGTCTACACAAGAAGTAGAATGACTCATTTTTTCCTGGATAGGCGGACGGACGGGTGGCGGTTTCTCTGGCTAGGTTCGAGGGAGGGGAGTCTCAGCAAAGACTGGTGGACGGTGGTAGTCGGCTCCCAGCCTTTGCGGAGTGCAGATGGTTCGTTTGTGAAACCTCGATTCCGTGAACTCGTTACGCTCCATCGTGAACCGGTTATTACAACAGCGCTACGCCATCAAATTCTGCGCGAAACGGAGCAAAACCGGGAAAGACTCATGAAATTCTCAAGGTACCTTGATATCTGATTGATAATGCCATGGGTGGATTGGGTTTTATGAAGTGGCACAAGTTGTTTCGGGAGGGTTTATGGCGTAAGAGGCGTGGAGAAACCCCTGTCGGCGGTACGTGGACACACATGGGTACTACTTGGAAGACATTTGTCATAATGTGTCAATTCTGGCGATACATTTTCTTAATCGACTCAGTCCTACTACTTTTGGGACAGATATTGTTAGCCTATACTCACATGATTTCTGTCATCTTTTGAAATGACTGAAATTCATTTGAATTACCCTGTCCTCCGCAAAAAATAATAATTCGATCGAATTCCGGGAAAATGTTTCATCGTTCGCCCGATGGAAAATAGGCCACTAATGGATGACCGCTGGAATTTCTTTTAACTTAATTAGAAATATATATATATATATATATATATATATATATATATATATATATATATACACTCGAGAATATCTTAAAATAATGGTCATTAGAGCCCAGCGCTTAGTCTTATAGCCTGAAACTTTTAGTTGACAGATAAATTGCATTTAAGAGCCTTTTTTTACTTCAGTATCTAACCTATAATATCCTTAAGAACTGCAATAATTGGCCAAATTGCAAGTTAATTTTTATGGCACAGAATTAATATTTCCAATACCGTCAGCTGTAACTTCAGAAACATTTCAGTATCTTTGCATTAATCTATTTTTTAAACTCGCCATGCCGGGAATTGGTTCCATAATGAATTTAGTTTTTACGCAGAAAGTTGTGCAAGTGTGTGGGAGCACACCAAAATTATCTCGAATGCGTCCTTATTCGCAAAATATCGATTTGATTAATCATACGGTGCGAATTATCTCAGAGGGTTAAAAGGGGATAATCACAGGAACATGCATTAGAATAGAAACATTCGAAACATGGTGCTCGTGGAGAATGCTGAAGATTAAATGGGCAGACAAAGTGAGGAACGAAGAAGTACACAAGAGCAGAAGAGAAAAGGACCACATGGAGAGCCCTACGGCAAATAAGAAATAGATGGATTGGACATACCTTGAGGCACAATGGATTAGTTAGAAACATAATAAAAGGAAATATTGAAGGGAAGATTCCGCGAGGAAGGCCAAGAGACAAGCACATAGGGAAAATTAAGAAGGACGTAAAACAGGGAACCTATCAGAGGATGAGGGAGTTAACACTAAATAGAGAAGAATGGAGGACTGCAGTAAAACCAACCTTAGGATTGAAATACTCGTGATAGTACATTGCTTGTGGATCCGCTGTTGACTATGAGTGTTAGATGGCCCATGGCCTCAATAAAACATTACTGGCAAACCCTTCGTGTTATTTCAATATTTCCCACTCTAAAGGGAAGCGGAAGACCAGACATTTTCTCCCTTTCGGCGACCCTCCCTTCCTCTCACGGCGAGGCTAATAATCTTCGCCATTCGACTCTAACACGTTGTGATTATTATGGGTATCTCTGACATGTCTTCAGGCAAGGAGATATTCACGACTTAATTAGCTACCTATTTCTCCGTAAATAGAAAATTAGGAATTGCTCTTCGCGACACATGGAATGCACTTAAATGTACGAGTGTGGAATTCAATAAACCATTTCAATGCAACCATTTCAGAGTGTAAAAATCATTCGCCTTGACCGATATGCGAACCCGGATCCCTCCATGTCCGTCCAAGGGCCTTAGCCAATTCATCTATCGAGGCGTCCTCTTAACATTCCGAGATAAGGGGGTGTCACAATGAGTGAGTGAGATTTTGAACTTTGTCAAAGGTGAGAACACCCTCAATGGGTGTTTCAAGTTGGCTTTAACCTCGTGAACTGTGGCGAATCGCGCACGACTACAGGGTTCGTCCGGAAAATAAGTGTACTGAGCTCAGGAAAAAAAATTTATTACACTTTTACATATCTTAAGCTAATATTCCTCTAAATAGGACCCTTGTGAGTCGATACACTTGTTCCAGCGGCGTTCCCATTCCTGGACCGCTCCCGCGAAGGCATCATCGGGAACCTCTCGAAGACTCGTCGTCGACCTCTTCTCTGCCCTCCACGAACATCTTGTGCCACCGAAAGATCATGTTTCTGGACATGGCTGACTCCCCGTAAGCCTGGTTAATCATACCGACAGTTCCGGTAGACGATTTCCCAAGCTTTACCGCAAATTTGATGGAATAACGCTGCTCCAAAAACTTCGGCATCGCGTTCCGTGACGTGGGTCGAGCGTGGAGGTTCGCGTTAACAGAGCTCCTCACTACACCACAGCTCAGAGTCGACTGCCTTTTTCAGCGTCGCTTGCCAACATACCCCCCTCCAATCGCAGCCCGTCAGAGCGGTGCTGGACGCGCCTGGAGCGGCGCGCCCAGCCCAGGAGTCAGTACACTTATTTTCCGGACGAACCCTGTACGAATGCCGGTGACATCGCATGCACGCTCTTCCGTCACAATATCTTCTTCCTTTAAAAGCCCCCAACATTGCGGAGTGCAAGCCATAGCTTAACTGGCTAAATTATTCGACATCGAGGGATCCGGGTTCGAATCCCGGGCAAGGCGAATGATTTTCCTGATGATAAAACTCTGAAATATTTGCATTTTAATGCACATTTAGCGCATTACTACGTTGAAAGTTAATGTCGCGGCATCTCCCAAAGTTTCTTGGAAGTCAATAAGCTCTCTGTCAGCGACAAGGAGTGAGGAACGCTCTAAAAAGAGTTAAGGCTCACTTGAGCCGTGGGCAAGGGAATCGAATGATCAATCACACACCTTGCTGTGCTCTTGGTTGAAAGTTTTGTGGGTGGCAAGCAGATTGACCGCACGAGGGGTGTGAATTTCTCGCAATCAGTCCGGATGATGCTACACATTGATGTGTATCCACCCCCTGCCACAGACCCAGGCGGTGGCTTGCAAGGTTATAAAGTGCCTTTCTTTAAATTCTAATTGGCCTAATTCCATCAGAAAAGTGAAAATGCAAATGACTTCATTTCGAAATATTTCTTTCTTCAAATCAATCCGGATATTTCTTAAAAACTAACATTTTATGATAACACGCAATTTGTATATTTTTAAGCACACAAAAAATATTTTGTTCACAGGATTAATCAATAATTATAATGATTTTTCACATGCATAATTACCAGCGAATTCGGGAGGACCCACGTAATTCTCTTCATATTAGTTTTTCAATTCAGCCTGATACAACTTCTTCATGCTCAGTTCATCTTTAAGATCTTTCAATTATCTTGCGCGCAATCTCTTAATGACCCTCACATATCCTCTAGTCTCATACAATTCGAGCATTCCTTTCTCAATTAAATCCAAAAGATAAATATTTCGGCGTTCAACTTCATCCAGTTTTTTCAAAAGGGCATTGACTTTTCTTGTCAAACTTTTCTCCTTCTCTTCTATTGCCTGTTCGCGGGCCCTCATCGCCATTTTATAAGACCACCGCGCAATTGGTACTTCCTTTGAGCACGTCTCAAATCTTGGTTAACATTCTCTCTCTCAGGTAGGCCAGTTTCTGGTTGAGTTCATAATTGGAATCAGCCTGAGGTTGTCCCTTTGCTCGTTGAATAATAGCTCGAACTTGTCTAGACTATACAAGGAAGAATTCACCGCTTAGTATATGTCCTCCATTTAAAAATTAATTAATAGGAATGCATAAGCAATTTTTTAAGAGGTGAACATTCTCAAAACTGATTGTATTCTATCATATTGCTATTCTAATGAATAGTAAATGTTGATCTGAAGCATAAATGACATGAACTTCATAATGAAGAGAATGATATATTTACAAACATGTTAAGAAAACTGTTGAGGCGAAAACAATGAGTGGTAGTACGCATACAATGGCGATATACAAATTATTTGCCACTGTATAGCTATTTAAATTTAAGCTGCTATACCTCAGTGGATTGGTCTCTTCTCATGTGTTGAGGTGCGGTTGTGGGATAGCATTGATGTTGTGTTGCTCCAGCCCTTGCGTGTTGCAAGTGAATAGGGTTCTGTTCACCGCGGCATGGCTTTTGATCCGTCGCATATCTCCACGCATCCTCTCCGCGACTTTCTTGAATTTTTGGGGGACCCCCTCTTCGCAAGTCGTCACCGGCACCTCCTGATATGCTCACTACACCGTATTCACCCGGCCGCCCAGGGAGAGCTCTGGTGGCAACGTACAGTATCCCATCTTCAGAGGTGTGACTCACTTGGGGGTCCTTTAGATGGTCTGCTGGCGATGGCTGGGCTCCTTCAATGAGCCTCGTCATCCAGTCAGGAGTCTGGACGGCACATTCCCCCTGAGGGTTGGCTTTCTTCAACCGGCTGCTCCTCGCGATTGAAGCGGGTAACGGTCTGTGCTGGGGGGAGCGGCTCGTGCGCTTTCGGGGGACTACTGAGGTATATTCCCCTCAGAGTCCCTTGGGACATATCCAGAAGCAAGTTGACGAAGTGAATGTTTCGTATCTTCATCTCCTTTACGCTTCGGGGTTTCGTTCAGATCAAGAACTTGGCCCATACTCCCGCTTGTTTGCGCAGGGGTTTGGGAAGCGTATTGAGGCACCATTGTGCGTGCGTCAAACAAAAGAAATAATACTCCATTACTCTTTCATCTCAAGAACACTGCTTTCCGTAGAGAGCATCACTTATATTGCACGACGCCATTATAGCGATTGAACTTGCAATGTACTAAATATTATATCAAGCGATAAAACGAACCGAAAAGTTAATTGCTCTTCACAACTTCACCACTAATAGCTTTTTGAGTATCGGTAACTACAGATGTGTTGTTGTCAGCATTGTTGAACTATCTCCCTGGTTCCCATTGTTACAATTTTGTAAATATAAAAAAATGGATGCGTAAAAATAAATTCATTAAATATATTTTTATTTTTATGCAAAATATTTACATGCTGCATCCGATATTGGAGATGTAAATATACCCCCTATTTATATTGGCGGGGCCAACAATTGTCACAAATTTAGAGAGGTGGACGGTCGAACTGATAGATTCAGCTATACGTTTTCCCGCTCACTCATCGCGACAGCAATAGAAGGTGGAGCACATAAGAGAGTAATAGGTACACGCTGTCGAAAATATTGGTACACAGGATCAAATTCCCAATAAAAAATACTCTCCAAGTCTGGCGTCCTAACGCCCCCCGCTGTGCGCGCTTGTGGGGTGTAGGCGAATGTAATTCGAGTCTATTGTATTTGTGAATTGTCCGTCTGGAATGCGCAGAATAGGAACCAGAAATAAGTGTCTCAATTACATGTGTACCCTCTTTCTACGTATGTTCATGTCCTCTTCATGTAGACATAGGAATAGCTGCTAATCATGTAATACTCGTAATATGTGTATGTAGGCATGCTGCATGATTGGTGTTCGGTCGCCTCCTTTACACGCGGTTTTTGGTGGGTTGCGGGTCCAGTGTAGCCAACCTAGTCGAAAGTAATAAACTGTTTCTTGTAAATGAGCAGTCTTTTTTATATTCCCTGCGTGCTTCATAAATGGATTTCTTACAAAAAATACCATCAATAACTAGAAAATCTCAGGTTTGCCGAACCTTCTACTCGCATGGAGTCCAGCAGCGCCGTGCTGGACCTTCAGCTTGGGCCGACGTGGCGTCAATCTACGTGTACAATGATTCCTGGAATAAATCCACTTTCATGCGTTCGCGTCGGATGCACGAGGGTTGGATAAAAACAATCGGTGACACCTTTTCCTGTCGCGTGCGTAAAGTGATGAATTCAGACCGACGTTTGAGTGTGGGCATGTTCGCAGCTATCGTATATTGGCAATGAAAAGGTGGTAGCGCAAATACCATTATCAAAAAAAACTTGACGATACGAAAGATCTGCGCTAAACTCGTCCTGCCGAAGGTCTTTGGACAGTCTAGTGTCACTGCTTGAGAAGAGCTTCTACGAAGGCATCGGGGCGATTCCCCACCCCCTTTCAGTCTGGACTTGGCACCAGCGGACTTATATCAAAATCCAATAAGATAAATAATCCTCCCACAAACAACACCACTACCATATGATGCTAAGTGCCGTCGAAGAAGCTTTGCAGGCGTATCCTTATGGACCTTCCGCCTACCAGAGGGTCGTCCAGTCGTGGAAAAGCCTCTGGAAAAAGTGCGTCGACGCTAAACGGATGGACATGGAAGATTTTTAAGGCATTGTAGAAATATCTGAAATAAATCTATTTCTCCGAAACCAATGCCAATACTTATAATACGACCCCGGTCCACCAGCGTATATGGTCTAAGATTGATTCAACTTCAGCCCATGGGGTGGCTCTTAAAATATAGTATAAATGATGACAGGGAGAGACATCGGTAGATTGAACGTTTTCAAATGTTTTACTCCAGAAAAAAAGGCGACGATTGTGTCATATTCACTTGCTACACTGTACTTAAAAGATCCCTCATTGACTGTGGCTCTGAGCGCTCTCTTTTGCATGAACATCCACACCCAAAGCGAGCCAACAGATCACAACAATGACTGGCCAAGTGCAGAAGGATAGATTAGGAAATTTTGCCCAAAGTTATTCCCGCCCCTAATAGTAGGAAAGGACAAGGAAGTGAAATACAAGTCCTTTCGTTATGCCCGATAAGGCGTGTATTCGTCAGCAGTGCGTGCGTGTGTGTGCGGGTCAAATGCTTGCCGCAAATATTTGCGCCTCCCCCATCTCTCATACTCCACATGTTGGGAGGCGAGAGGAGAGAAAAGGACGGAGGGTGGGGGAATTCCCTCGTCTTTGCATCATATGGGGGAGGCGACAGACAGCTGAGGTCATTTGCGCCATTAGGGGTGGATGGGAATGGAGAAAGTGTGGATAGAAACCCAGCGCCACCCCTATTCTTCACTCTTAACGGAGGGCGCGCCAAGGAGCTTACTATAGTTAAACGTCCCACGCGACGGACGGCAAACTCACTCAAATTGTTCTCTACAAAGCACTTGAAGTAGGGATTATTCTGATAAAAAATTGCCGTGTGTAGGAATCGAACCCCGACCCTCTGGGCAGACAGCCAGCACCTTAGCTACCACACCATACAGATCCCCCCATTGAGTCGTCATTTTTGCTATAGTGGGGAGTCACCGACAGCGGGTGTTACTCTAATGAAGAAGATTCACAGCATAATCACCAAACATTCATGTTACGAGTACTCCTTATCCTAGCAGAGTCATTAGATGGCGTGCAGCGTAGAGGAACTAGATCTGTTAAGCGTTATGTTTAACTTAGTAGCATATCGAAAATATTAGAAGAGTTGGGCTGGGAATCACTCACGAAGCGAAGGCTTAGTTACCGATTAAATCTCTTGCATAAATTGAAAGGATGTCTCTTTAGCAGTGATGTTAAAAATGTATCATTAACCATCTCATTTCCCCCCCACTATTCGAACGCGCTAGGAGGGCAGAGTATTTAAGTCAAAAGTAGTCTGGTGTTTAATCACTCCCTGCCACACACCGTATTGCAGGGTCCCATGCAATAATAATAATAAGCCGCTTGGCGCCGGACAGAAGGTCGGTGACCTCGATATCCTAATCTTCAATTGTGAGGAAGGGTCGTATCTTTCATTAAACTTTCTTAAGGCATTAATTATGAGAGCACAATAGAATTTCAGTTTTAGACTAATTTTTGAGTGACCTAAATAACCTTTCCCCTCTAGATCAGGGATTGAGACCTCTTTCCGCACGAGACACATGTCGCATGAATGGAACGAGTCGGCATTCATTCATTCCCACCTCGCCGTCTACCTTTGGGGCTTTCACTCTCTGCGACGACCCCGTTACACTCTCCAAACCAACTCCCGCCCCCCCCCCTCTCCGCTCCCGTTCCCCCCCTCGCTCCTTCCCCGCGCCCCTCATGACGCGAGAGAGCCGTGCCGCCATCTCCCCGCCCCTTCCTCTTACGTCAGGGAGACGCCGTCGAAATGCTGCAATCGGAAGAGTCAGGGAAGTTCTCGTTTAAAAAATATAACCATAGGATACGGTAATGATGTAATGTTAAGCATATCGAACACAACATATTGCTCGGGATGTTCGATACTAATCTACGTTAAAATTCTCTGAATTTTACGGGGAATATTTTCGGTTTGCGATTGACATTCAAATAAGTTTATGTTTTGGGAAAATACTGGACACGTGTTGATAGTTTATGACTTCAGGTGTTCCAAATCACATGGTTCGGGGGATTTGAATGAATGGGCCCCTCAAGGTTGATTCAGATGATTCAAGTGCTCTGCCCACTTGACCGCCACCCCTCCCTCTTCCCCCAGGGCAGTCCGTGTCTGACCTATATAACGTCCGCCCGTCGGCGATTTGGCGAGGCATTCGATCGGCGCTCACCTGGGGAGGATCCTCGTGTACATGTCCCTCTCCTTCCGGAAGATTTGCGCCTTGTTGCAGAACATTTGGCGCAGGGCGTTGGCCGGGAGACACTTGACGATGACCCGTCGCTCGTCACCCTCGTCCACCCGGACGACGCACTTGTACACCACCGAGGCGTAGTTGTCCCCCTTGCCGGCGGCCGGGACCACGCTGCACGAGGCCACCCTCGGCACGCCCAGCACCCGCGCCATTAGCTCCCCGTCCAGCCAGGCCGGCGCGTCTGCTACCGAGGACATGACGATTGCGAATGATCTCTCGCTCTGACGAGCCGCGTGCCATCCGCGAACGAATCGGTCAACCGTCGGAACGATTCGTCCGCGTGAACCGAATCAATCGAATCACGTCCTTCCTTCGACAAGTTCGATGTTCACAAAAACACTGACGGAGTGACTGGTGATGGGATTCACGGGCACTTCTTTGTTTTCGTGACGACTCGTTCTTTCCTCTTCACGTACTCGTTACTTACGAGTATTTAATAGGTATTCGTTCTTTTTTTTATTCAGATCATCCGTCGGAGGAACTCCGCATACTGCGATTACGAGTCGAGGGGGGTCTGAGTCTTATCCAAGGGGGAGTTTTATCCGGTAGCCGGAAGTCTAATATAAATGAAAATTAGCGCGTTCATACGATCTAAATATTATATTAGCCAACGTCGAGCCTTAAAAAAAATGGTACTCGAGAAGTTTAAGAGAAATATTCATGTGGTGAAAATGATTCCGAATTCCGAATTAACACGCGTAAAACGGTTGACGAACGGATGAGGTGGAGAATGGAATAAAATGCGTTGACTGCTGAGAGAAAAAAGTGGACAAATATTCATTTTTAGAGAAACGAACCCAATAAGGTAAAGTAAACTATGATCTGGCAGCATTTCATGTCAATAATACGGTTTATCATATAAATTTCACCTGTCGGAAATTCTTTAGTGCAAATGGGACGTCATGTTGAAACTTCTCGACTGACGTGGTCCGCTAAAGTCCGTGGATCAACGAAGAAAACGACGAAAAAAAGAAGGCTCATGACAGATTACCACGCACACATTGTGTCGCCATGGCTCGTTTATCTGTGCACCGCAAATATTCGTGTCAATATGAGAGGAGACGATGGGAATATATATAACGGTATATTTCAACATCAATGCTAAATGTTTTATCTAAGGGAGAGACTATTTTGTACGCCACTGCATGCCTTACGACATTAGTTGAGTAGGCATCTTTGGTAGGCATAGGAAATGTCGATTAGAACATTCAAATTTGAGGAATATATTTGGTCTTACAGACATGAGTTCAACGAGTATGATATGTACAGTAGAGTGCTAGAGTTGATTAATTTTTGAAAGTTTATTTTGCTTACAAAAAATTAACGGAAATTTTACAGCAGATATATCAATGAATTTAAAAGAAATAAAACAGTAGAGATTAAAATGAAAACAAATAGGGACCCAAAAACATTCAGGAATATAAGGAAAATCACAGAAAAAGGAAACGCGTACAATAAGTACACAGGGGATACAATTAAGGCCTCGTGAGGACTGATGGTAGATCCCATGGAAGAACGCAGAGAATAGCAAAATATACGAGGAAACAGTCAATATAATACAGATTGTAGTAGAAAGAGAAAATCATAAACTAAGAGAAAAATGGACAGAAGCAGATATATTGAGGAAATTATGTCCAAGAGAAAAACTGGAAAAAGCTTATTCGCAAACCTGAAGGAAATTTTTATTGGGCTGAAAACATTTGAGAAAATTGGAGAAGTAATGAACGCTAAAGAGAAATTTGCACTGAGATGGAAAGAATTGTATAGTGGACAGTTATCTGGAAATAGAGCAAACATTTCAAGATGAAGTATTGGGCAAATCACAACCACAATAGAATTTGATCGAGCCCTCTAGGAGTAGAAGCATCGTAAAGCACCAGGACCAGATCGAAAACAGCAGCTATTAGTTCGGGGAGCACTTTGTAGAAAATCAGGCCTTCAAAATGTGAAGGAATCAAAACAGACATGAAACATTTCATAGAAACCCTTACATAAATTGTGGCATTGTATAGAGTGGAAAGCTGGTTCATCCCAGAAAAAGGCAAAGAGGAAATCCGAATGGTTTAATGTTCCCGTGACTATCTGGACGAGCTAGAAATAAAGAATTTCTTGGCAGAGTGAGGGAAGGGTACGAATTGACGGGAATTGAAGCAACAGGCCAGCAGGACACCTGATGGTACATTAAGATTTGCTGGATTAAATCTCAACAGGGAAGATCAGAAGCATAAAAGAGAAGAGGGAGGCCTAGGATGGAATTTATGTATGGAAAATAAGCAAAGATGAATGTGAAAGAACTGGCGTTGAACAGAAAACTAATTGCCAACAGATCACGCATTCCAACCACTAACTTTACAGGTCTTCAAGTTGGAAGTCCTCCTGAGCCAAGTATTGCCTCTTTATGTGGCCCTAACTTCTGCCTTATTCACAAAGAATGACATATATAAATAATGTCCGACCCTTCACTCAGGGAACGCTTTCATCAGGTTTAAATACCGTATTTCCCGCCCCCTCAAGTCGCACTCTTTATTACTCCAAAAGGTGCTCTGAAACCGACCTGCGTCTTGTATATGGGTATGAATTCGTCAAATAAGTCGCAAGCCGATTCGCCGGGCAGAACACTTCTATGATACTTGTATATCAGAAGCAGTCGCAATCTTTGCTACTAGCGCTTTCTAACGGACAACAAAGAAATCATGGCATGCACAGCTGCACAAACAAAACTGTTTGAGTTGCCCATTCTTATGATGCATTATTTATAATTGTATGTTGAATATAATAATTACTACGAAGGTTTAAAACTCAGATATTCATTTTGACAAACCCAGTACTATCAGAGAGACGAATTTCCTTTAAACCCTCGATGGATCATTTAGGGCCGGTCGAGCGATAACATTTTAACTAACGAAATTCATGCTACGGGCTCATTCAATGACAGACGAGAATAAAATCCCTGAATTTTCCGAAATAGTCTGGCTTTCCTAGTCCCCTAGTTTGAAATGGATGTAAATTGGGTTGAAATATGGATAAAAAGTAGGAATAACTAATTCCTTCACTCGATTTTCTCATCGGATCTCGGCCAAGAGTTTTTTAATTGTGAGTTTCAAGAAAGAGTGGAGTTTTTTTTGGCAGGGATTAATCTCTCTTTCATTTTCCGTATTGAGATCAAAGGGATCGGGTCGGGAATATTTAAATGGTTCCTTTAAAGTATAATGGAGAAATGGAATGCCTACTTTTATACTAAACCTTGGACTTTGGAGTGCAAGCATTTCGATGTTCACAGATGCCATTGAGTTCTTACCAATTAGGCTTCGACTCCGGATAATTATTCAGGCATAGTCTTAGACGCTGCACCACATCTGCTGCAGACACGGCAGGTTGTAGGTTCATCAGGGTCAAGCCATTCCCGGCAAAAATCATCTTTATCCATTTAATGTAGCATATCCATATAGGCTCAAACTTCGTTATTGCAAATACAATTTTTATTCTGAAAAAACAGGCATTTATTTCTGAATACATAATAATAGCCATAAGAAAATACCACTTGGGCGTACAATTGTTTTGTATTTCAATTCTAATACAAGGTCTGTCCCAAAAGTATTTATTATAAGTAAAGACTTGTTTATCCCGGATAGACGGACGGATGGGCAGCGTATTCTCTGGCTGTTTAAGGGGGAGGGGATTCTCAGAAAAGACTGGAAGACGGTGGTAGTTGGCTCCCAGCCCTTGCGAGTACAGATGGTTATTTTGCGAAACCTCTACAACGTGACCTCGTTACGCTCCACCTTGAATCGGTTATTGGAGCAACACTATGCCATCAAATTTTGCGGGAAAATGGGAAAAACCGGGAAATAGACTCATGGCACGCTCTAGGCATCTTATGGCGATAACGCCACGGGTAGATCGGGTGTTTTTGAGTGGCAAAAGTTGTTTCGGGAGGGCAGAGAAGATGTTACAGACGTCGAACTGAACGTTCGACCTTCGACCTCGACAAGTGACGTAAATCTTGCAAGAGCGATGGCTTTGTTGACAGGGATCTCAGATTAAGTGTTCGCATGGTTTCTGATGAACTTGGCATCCCTTAAAGTGATATGCATTTACTTGTAACCGAAAAATGGGCATGAGAAAGGTTTGTGCGATGTTGGTGCCGCGAGTGCTCTCGGGCGAACAAAAGGAAACTCGCACGCGGATCTCTGCCAAGAGCTTCTCGACCACGTGAGGAATGAGGATCCAAATTTTTAGACAATGCCCCACCACACTTCTTCCTCTTTACCCGCCATCTCAAATCCGTGCTGGAAGGATGTCACCATGGTTAGGTGGAAGCGTGACAACAGGCCGTGACGAGTGAGCCCAGCAGCATTCCGGGCGCCTGCTTCCAGATGGCGTAAGAGGCGAGGAAAACCCGGTGGCAGCGGTGTTGGGACGCACAGGGGTGCTGCTTGGAAGATTCCTGAGTGAATGTATCAATTTTGGCAGTAGATATTGTTTAATCGAATCAATCCTACAACTTTTGGGACACACCTTGTAAATGCACCGTATTTAGAAGAGACTTCTGAATATGTTTCCTCTCCCGGCTGGTGGGAGGGTCTCCGTTTTCGATTTCGTGGGATCTCCCTCGACTCCATCGTTGTTGCTACCACGACTACGTTGCCTTTGGCCCCACCCCGGTTCCGTCGGAGAGGGGTCCACCGCCTTCCTCCCCTCCCCTTCCGCTCCCTCCATAGGACCCGGGGAAGGGGCTCTATTGGCTGTGGCTAAAACTATATGAGCCCTTAGAAGCGATCGACTTAAAAGAATATATGATCAAGTGTTTATTTGTGAGTTGAGATGAGGGAGTGAGTAAACCAATTTAAAAATTAATACATGAATAGGGTAATTCGTTCAAAAAATGATATTTTCTGATAAGTGCCTCAGGTAGTTTAATTAAATATATCGATAACAGGCTATAAATATATTAAAATAATACAAGCATTCGTACATTGCTCGCATGCGCCCATGCCCTTCGTGGGAAAAAATAAACGATTGCATTCATAGATTGCCCCTTTCCCACTTATCACTACATTTAATTTGCAATCAGACAAAGGCAAAAGAAGCAAGTTCTGTCGAGGACGACCACGAGGGTGAACGGGGGTACGCATCAGGAGCAGCATCAGGGGGGGGAAGGGGGAGAAAGGCCCTCTTCACACTCCCCACACGCTGCCCGGGCCCTTGCCTCGCTGGAAAAGCCCCTCTTCCAGGAACCCGTCCAGCATACCGCGGAGTCTCACCTGGAAGTGAATGGAAGACATTTATGGACCCGATGACCTGCGTTTGCATCACGGCAGCCGCCGACCGCATCCCTTCGCACTTCCGTCGGAGGGTCCCACGCCTCTCCGCCGCTATCTTACCAAACGCCCACGACCAACTAGGGTTTCGGAACCTCTCTCATCATATCTCAACCAACAGTTCATTCTCCCATCATAAGAAACATTCAATCAGAGTCTGTGCGATAGTAAGTATATTACGCACATGCATACATACATCATACCCTGCAGGCAACTGCTGCCGCATGTGGCAGGGTGTGATTACGCCCCAGACTACTTTTGACCCAAAATACTTTTCTCCATTAGCGCGGTCGGACAGCGTTATTCTATTGTCCAAACGCGCTATCTCATCGTTCGTGGGAATAATGGTATCTTAAATCTATCTATATTTAATCCCTCTAATTTCATTGAAATAGTATCGCCTACCGTAGTACGATGGGGGTAATAACACATCTTCAACATCAATGCTAAAGAGATCTCCCTCCAATTTATGCAAGAACTACAATCTGTAATTTAACCTTCACTCCATTGAGTGATTCCCAGCCTAGCTGCTCTAATATTTTGGGTGCGCTACTAAGCTTATCATATAACGGTTTACAAAGCTAGCTCCTCTACGTCGCACGTAGTTTAATTCTGCAATCAATCAAACCTCGTGAGGATCCCATATATTACTTGCAGCATATTCTAAATGAGGCCTAACAAGCAAAAGATAAAATTTCTCTCTGACCTTTTCACCACATTTACTCTTCCAATAAATGCTAATTTTTTGTTAGAATCTCCACATATTCCCTGCATGTGTTTCACCCAGGAGAGATCGTGAGTGAGGGTAACGCCTAGGTATTTAATTGAGTCTACACATTCCATGTCGGTGTTCCCAATACAGGAGGCATTCCGGAGTGAATTGCTCTTCTTCCAAAAATGTAGGACTACGCAATTTTTTAAGTTAAATTCTTATTTCTAAGTGTCGCACCAACGTTGTAACGCATTAAGGTCATCTGCTAGACCTGTTTTTTTTCCTCATTATTAAGAATATCTCTGTAAACAACTGCATCTTCGGAAAATAAACGCATCTTATTAACCACGGAGTCAATGTCGTTAACGTACAAACAGATGTATTAAAAAGAGCTCCGATAAGACTTCCCATAGGATTTAAGCCACCATAGCTCACTTTTTAAAGGAAGTAATTTTTTTTTTTTTTTAAATTCTCATTTCGAACCTCGTATGGGGAAAACTTAGTATTAACTGCTATTTGGTAACTAAGTCCTGTATTTATATTAAAACTCTTTCGGGCATTTTCGTTGCATTGAGAATATTATCACCCCTAGTTGGTGAATTGACAATTCGATTCATAAAGTTCAATTTAATCGAATGTAGTCGCCACTTTGCCTAAATCCCTCGTTTTGCAACTATATATATATATATATATATATATATATATATATATATATATATATATATATATATATATATATATATATATATATATATATATATATATTCCAATTAATAGACGGGACATTGGAATCACCGACTACGTTTTCTGCAACGATCGTTGACTTGGGGTGAGAAAGTACATGTGTTTGCTGGTCCTGTTCCAGTATTGAATCATCTTCGTCGTATGGCGGTCTGCAATGAATGCATACTTTAGATTCTTTTGGACTTTTAATTGAAAAGCTTTCCAAACCGTTTTAGGGAATCGCCTCCGTCAGAAAAGTTCCATCCGATGCTATCAGCTTCATGTTTTGACCTACGGCCTACGTCTCTAGAACTGACCCCAACTTCACTTAAAGTTTAATTATTTGGCCGAGAGGACATGAGAGACTCACTATTTGACCCACAAACTGTCCAACGGTTTAACCTAAAAAAAATCCTGATGTGCTCGAATAACTTACCTGCTACTCACCTCACGCTCTCAGACGTGTTGTGAGTACCTGAAGCCCAGAGTAGTGTATTCCTCTATTCTAGAACGCTTCAGAGGGTTCCCCATGGAAATTTCACCTGCTGTACGTAGTTCTGAAGATCGATAAGAGGCGACTTTCTTTCAAATTTTACGTCCGGCATAAGGTGGTAAATTCGGAAACTCATTCCCTCTCACCATGGATCCGTATTTGATTTCCTTATCAGGCACGCGACGAGATAACACTAAGCGCAAACTCGTGCCCTTATATTTCCACATATATCATTCCCCTGTCCTGAGCAGAGGACATGTAAACAAGTTGGATTGAAGTAAATCACCAGGTTAATAATCCTTTTTTCAGATGCGTCGTTTCCACGAGGCATACATTTCAAGCTAACAATAACGCAAAATACTGTATGTCCTTCCTTACTTCCAGAATGAATGAAATATGCAGAATGAATGAATTCGATGAATGAATGAAATACGCTATCATTTATCACAGTTTAATTACACTTCAATTTAAGATTTTTCGAATTTTCTCAAAGAGGCACGTGTAATGCAATATAAGCAGCTTTGATTCGTTAGATTAATAGTGCCAACGGAGGTTAAATTGTTAAACTTTCAAAGAGAAAATTGAAAAGCGCGCTAAACACTTTCAACTCAATCGAAGGACAGCGTTGTCGTGAAAATAGATCGCTTGAAAAATCCAAAAAATAAAATTTTGACGCAAAGATATCTGTCACGACTGCACCATTTTTTAGATGCATAAAATCTAAGAGGGTATCGGAAACTAGCTGTCTCATTAAAATTTTAATTAGGATCATTCTCAAGTGTTAATAAAAATTTTACAATATATAGCCGGGCTTAGTACTAGGTGAACTCTGCCATCACCTACCAAACCGACCTTCGGGTTGATTACTGTGTTTATGGTATATATATATATATATATATATATATATATATATATATATATATATATATATATATATATATATATGTGTATGTATGTCTAATTGTATACAACATAACTCTTAGGCAGCACAACAGAACGCAAAAATATAAGAGATAACAAGAAAAAGGACACATTTTGCAAAGTTAGAGCATTTCGACCCGCTCAGAGGCCTTCTTCAGGCCAAACCGGAAGGTCTCGGACGGGAAATATGGAGTCTTTGTTTGGGGGGGGGGGAGGTGCAGGGTGTGCTGGGAATGGAATTAAAGATTGCGATTAAGGATGGGAATTTTAAAACCTCGGAAATCCAGTAACTATAAGGATTCGGGAGTAGTTCTCACCTATATATTGAAAGACTGAATCGAGTAGGGATTCTAGGATAGTAATGGAGAAACACTGGTTGTGAGAATTTGCTTGTGAAGGGATAGGAAGAGAAGAGTATGAGGCAGAATTACAGCAGTACCGGTGACTGTAAATTCGAATGAACAAGGGGGTAATGCATTCGCCAGGGTATTTTTTTTAATTTTCAAATTCTTATCAATTTTATTCCTTTAAGAATTCGCCTATATATTGACCAAAGAATCGGAGAAAAGGGTTGCATAAAACCCCCGCAGATTTCAGTATAATTTACTTTCCTCAAGAGCTCAAGTCGGCCCGGTCCGGCAAGTCGAATATCCGTGGTTCGAATCAAGGAAAGATTTTTACGCTTGTTATCTACTCGATTCCACCTTCCCCACCATTCCTACTTTCGTCCTTAACATGTCTTCCTATCCCTTTACCTTACATCCATTTCCCTGTGAATGAATGAATATTCATTCACAGGGATTATACATTACATACATACACATCACATACACATTATCAAGTAATCTACCGGTTAACGTAAGTTTTCGAAGGACACAATTAACAATTAAATATTTTAGGACTCCTTCCGAAACATAATCCAGCAACCTACTCTACATCAGGTCACTCTTCATCTCTGAGTACTTCCTTCCTCCCTTCATCCCGTCCAACATCCCTATCCTGTTCCTTCCCTTTTCTCATTTGTCTAACATTCCTTCGTCCATTTTTCCTGCCTCCATAGGATTTCTCCCACCAAACCCCTCTCCTCGCCCACCATACCTATTACTTCCTCATTTGTTATATATATATTATATATATATATATCATATATATATAATATATATTATATATATATATATAATATATATATATACACACACTAATCATAATGGAACAATTACTACCATTCAATCGGACGGGGTCTTACCAGCTCCATTCTCAGACCCAACTCGATCACGACTTCCGGATGCACGCGAAGGGAGTTGGGTGCAACGGCGAAGGAGAGAGGGGAGGGAAGCGCACGGCGAGGAGCGCTTGCCGCAAAACAAGCGAAGGCGGAGAGCGAGAATGGCTTCCCGCGCTCGGTCGAGAGGCAAACTCTCTCTCTCTGCGAACTGAGTAAATGGGGGCCGGGGGGTGGAGGTAAGAGGAGGGGTAAATCGTGTGGTTACGTGCTGGGTGCCAGAAGGACCATTAGATATGATTAGCGGAGGTGGGGGTGGTCTTACCGCCGATTGAGGCCGCGAGGGGCGTTGTTTCCCAACTCCCCACCAAGGTCGCCCGCGTGTGTCGCAAGCGATTACGATTCTCCGCTCCGTGCCCTGCGCGCCCAACCGACACACGCATTATCCATCTCCACGGATGGATGCCCCTCTCCCGGGCGGCAGCCGGCCATCATTCGCCCTCGTCCCACGGCTAAGGAGCCACCTACACTCTCGGACACCGTTTATCGACCATCGAAAGAAAACGTAGGACGAAGAATCGAGCACACTAATTCATTGGAGCCAGTCGAAATCCTCTCTTCGATTCGAGGAAAACGATGTCTTTATCTGCAACGTCAAGATCCAGGAGATCCCGATGCTAAGATAAAGCGGAGGAGATGATTCGGATTCCCATCAAGGGCTATGCAATATTTCGTGGGGAAATCCTAAAGTAAGGAGCGTGATTGCCAATAGTTTATGAGGTCACAAGACAGCATCACTCCAACTATAAAAGATGCCGCCAGCTCGTACAAGTATGGTACAGAAAATGAGTCCCAAAGATTCGATGGCCATGCATGAAATTATAATATGTTTATGTATATGTATGTATATATGCATATGCATACATATATGTTTATATTATATATATGTGTGGGTCGTGGTAGTCCAGTGGGTAGAGCGTTGGACTGACCGGGGGGTCCCGGGTTCGATTCCTGGGGGAGGCAATCTGGACGCCTGCAGCTCCACCAAAGCTAAAGTGATTTTTCGGATACCAGATCTTTCTGGGAAACCATAACCGGTACAGGGAAAGGAACTGGCCCCCCCACCCTGATGTGTGAATTTCACACGCCGTCGGGCTTAGTACTGGGTGAACTCTAGCATCACCTACCAAATCGAACTTCTGGTTGATTACTGTGTTTATGGTTATAGATATATATATATATATATATATATATATATATATATATATATATATATATAACACTTAGCACTAGTGTACACAGACAAAAACACAGAAACACACAAAAAAGAGACTCACTATTTTTCGAATTTTCGTTGGTCGTTACCACCTTTATCAAGGAAGAGAGGAACATGAACATATATATATATATATATATATATATATATATATATATATATATATATATGTGTGTGTGTGTGTGTGTGTGTGTGTGTGTGTTTGTGTGTGTGTGTGTGTTTGCCTGTGAAGCTGAAGGCCGCTGGTTCAATGCCCGTGACCGGCGAAAATTTTTCAGCTTAGAAAAAGTTTGTTAATTGATTTCCGGAATAAGGCAACCACACATTAACAGAAAAAACATTATAATGATATTTCGGGACCAGGCAGCGAGAAAAATTAGACTCTGACTCTTAGAATTACTAAAAAGCTACCCTGAACCCAAGTTGAAAGGCAACAGTTTCACCATTAGGCACTGGTGGCGCAGACGCAGGCGCAGGGCAGAGAGTGGGTCGGCCCGGCAACAGCTGCGGGCGAGATTAGAGTTCACGGTATCGGCTGCAGTACTGCGAAGTGGAAGGCAACGGGAAACCACCTCATTATTCTCCCTAGAACATGCAGCCTTGCATTCAAATAAAGTAGAATGTAGATAATTTGAAATCTCCATCGATTGAAGCCGTGTTTTACGGTCGGTGCCCTTGGAATCTTCATAAATGCTCTCGTGAGTGCGTCAATCAGGTTGTGGGGGGGGGGGGAAGTTCCGTTCCACCTTGGGCTATGTTCGATTCACCGAAAGAAAGACAAACTGGTAAAGATGCCGCGAATATTCGACTGAAAGACTCCAAAGAAAACAGACCTGCTTTCAAATACGTACGCGGAGTAGAGAGCGCAGGCGCTAAATGAAATGTCAATGAATGGAGTGATCTTGCAGACATTGTCCTTTATTCTCGCAGAACCTTGGCGTTGAATAAAAAAGTAGTCGGAATTCCTTGTCGTAGGTTTAAAAATAAAGTCGCGAGCAATGTCGGCGCACACATCCGTCGCTCCCTCCAGTTCGATTCACGCATTGCCGACGGACGCATGGTCGTGGTGTTCCCGCGTTCGCCACGCGCGGCGTTTGGGGCGGGCGAGGGAGACGGTCTGGGCCAACCAATGTTTCTATGGAAAGATTGTAGACATGCATGGTACCCTGCAACTCAACGCTGGGGGTTTGTGGCAGGGGTTGATGATTACACACTATACTACTCTAGGCGCAAAATGCTTATCCCCTCTCGCGCGCTTGCATGAGGGGCTGTCAAATAAAAAACCGAGCTCACACCATAACACACGCAGTCCGCGCAAAAGGTGGACACGCTGTAGTTACGTATCGACACTGCCATCGCTGTGGCAGGATGAGGACTGCATAGTCGTATAACCCGCAGGTGCACACAGTTGTTTTTGGGTCATGTCCTTGTTGGTGCGCGGACTGGTGCCTGGTGTGTTGCTGTAGAAATGGAGAGGCAAGTAAGGAAGAGCAGAGAGGTGTGGTGCGTTTTCTGGTGGCTGTGGGTGATAGAGTAGAGAGCTGAAATTCGTCATTCGTCGCTTGCTGTGGTGCTATGGTGCATGCACTGCTTGTCCCTGACGAGTGTGCACGAGTGGGAAATTCTGAGAAGGGCGTGCATCACACTGCAGGGCAATGCGCACCCAGGATAGGGCCGTCGAGCCATTACGCCTGATGGGATAGGGTAGATTAATGGCCTTATCCGGGACAAGCAACGAATCGTGGAGGAAGACATTTGTGGTAAGGTCGGCATTAGCCGTGTCTCAGTGCAGTGCACGAAAAGATATCTTGCAGCATCAACCTGTAGTAAAATTTCACCGCCTCGTTTCAGCGATTCTTGATTTTAGTGATCAGTAGCCGAAATTATGACGTTCATTACACAAAACAAAATATGTACATTTTTACTTTTACGCAGTTTGATACAGTTATACTTTTGAATAACGCATTTATCACTTAACAATACATATACTCAATAAGTTCGAGTTGTATATTTAAATAATAGATTTATAATATTTTTGACGGATAAAATTGCAAAATTTATTGGCTGATAAAATTGCAGAAATATTCCATTTACCGCGTTAATCTACGAGTGACTGTCTAAATATCAATTCCTGTCGGTCTGACGATACAGGAAATCAAACGGGTCCATCAACTTTCGGTCAACCGTTGATTGAAGCAAAAAAACGTCTCACTATGTGGGAGACCAATTTTAACTCCCTACTTTGCAATTGTTTTTAACTAGGCAAGACATTTGGCCTTTGACGCCTAGCATCGCTGTCACACGGATGTCCGGACAAGCACGCATGCAAGTGTTTGCTCATTCGTCAAATGACATCCATTCAATTTCATTATGATTCGGTTTCTAATCCGATGTCCAATTTCTCCTCACACTCCGCTATCTAAAACTTAACATTATCTAAACCTTAGGAAATTAAATTGATCCATCGGAATGAAAATTTAGTATCTTATACATTTTCTTTAAGCAAACTTTCGATTGATAAGTCTATGTTTTCCTTGGTACTTGGGAACGAGACCTTTCAATCCCAGATATTTTATTTTTAAACATACAATATGGAAAATTAAAGCGATATTATTTATCCAATCTCTGTCTTGAGATTTTATTTGGGCCATATTTCCACCTCATCGAATTGTCCAAATTATTTGCACGGTAAAACCTGCCCCACTCAAAGTATTTTCCCGCGTCGTCCAATCTGAAATTTGAGACGTTCACCTCCCTCCCGTTTAGTCAAAGCAGTACCAATGTATCTGCACTTCTTCGAGTTACCTTCCTCGTTGCTTCAGTAAAGCAGTGGAATCAATGGTTTCAGGACATAGCCGGCCGGCTTACCATATGCATCAGCTATGGCCAATCACACCACCCCATTAAACTAAAGCCATTTTATACAGATCATTGAATGCCATACTACACCAATGATCGATTGTTAACAAACACACGTATTCCTTATCAGCATATATTCTGATTATTATTAATATTTAATATACAGTTTAAGGTAGGTTTTGAATGGACACAGCTGCCAAATAAATATTTTGTTTCTCTCTACAAACACAACTCAAAATCCTATTCTACTACCCTATATAATATATACCACACCCCTCTTCATATCCGTATACTTCCTTCCTCCTTTCATCCCGTACAACATCCCTATCCTGTTCCTTCCCTTTCCTCGTTTGCCTAACATTCTCCCCTATATTAGTCTTCAACATCCCACTACCGATCAATGCGCCCTTCATCCATTTTTCCTGCCTCCATAGGATTTCTCCCAACAAACCCCTCTCTTCGCCCACCATACCAAGTACTTCCTCATTTGTTTTCTTCTCTGTCCATTTCACCTTCTCCATTCTTCTCCAAACCCACATTTGACAATACTCCAATCTACGTCTATCCTCCTGCTTCAAACACCACGTTTCCGCGTCGTACATAGCTACGCTCCAAATTAAGGTTTTTACGTGTCTTTTCTTAACATCCTTACTCAACGTCCCCGTCATCAACTCCCTCCTCCTCGTGAAAGCCTCTTTGCCTAGCGCAATTCTTCTCCTTACGTCCTTACTTCTATTCAAGTTTTTGCCGTCATGTTATAGCGTTTAGCTTGGTCTTTCTCTCCCTGGAAAACCGCACAACCTTTTGTTTTATTTGCATTGGTTCTTATCCCATATCTATTGCAATGAATTTCCTCACCAATGCTTGCAACCCCTTGGCTGACTGACAAATTAGAGCTTGGTCTTCAGCAAACCTGACTGATTTTACGGATTATCCGCCAAATTCCATCCCAATCTCCAGTTATTCCAATGCCTCCTTAATCATTTTCTCCACTTATACATTGAACATTACAGGTGGTAATGACCCTTCCTGACACCTCTTCCTAACACTGTCCGTCCAGACTATCCATTCTAAACTCGTATCTGGGTAGTTTGAGACATGTACAGGTCGCGGATTAGCCTCCTGCCCCTCCAATCTATTCCTTTATTTCTTGCATGATACGCATTAGATTTTCCCAATTTATTCTATTAAACGCTTTTTCGAAATCTACGAAACAGGCAAATACTTCCTGATTTACTTCTCGGCTAGTGATCTCATTACTGCAATGGAATCGCGCGTTCCTCTCCCCTTCCTAAACCCAAACTGATCATCCCCTAAGCAATCATTTGCCCTACTCTCTATCCTTTTGTTGATGATCCTGAGAACAACTTTAGATGCGTGGGATATTAAACTTATTGCCCTGTAGTCCTCACATGATTTAGCCTTTACCTTTTTCGGAATAGGAACTAAGACTGACCTCACAAATCTTCCGACTATGTTCCTGCCTCATAGATACTACGAATCAGCCCATATAGCCTCTTCCTCCCATAATTTCCTAAACATATCAGTAGTTCCGCAGGAATGTTATCCCCCCTACGGCCTTATTTCATTTCATCTACCTGCATTTCAATATTATTGCTAACCTTCGCTGGCTTTCTTACCCTCCTATGTATATTATTCCATAATTTTCACTCCAGTAATCCCCGCTGTCCTTCCATCTCACCTTGCATAGACCTAAAATATCTATTTTTCCCCTTTCCATCTCTCGCTTAACATTCTCCAATTTCCCTGTCCTCAATATTGTCCTAACATTCCATGTTCCTATTCTAACTAATTTGGTCTTCTTCTCCTGCGTCTTCTGTCCTGCTGCTGCCGGTTTTCCCTTGCCAGGGTTTCGTTGGATGACGACCGCGGAAGCCTTGCTTCTCCCGCTAAAGGGCACGACACACGGAGGATTGGTAGTAGTTGCCAGGTTGCCGCAGTTGCCAGGACTCAAAATCTCTGTATTTTCCATCATTTAAATCTTGGGAATGATAATTGAAGTGGTTTCCCGTTGCCTTCCTCAATAGTGCTTATAACGTGACACCATCACTTACTGGCCGCCCCACTGGGGTCAGATGCCATTGTAGCCGCCTCTTTGAGGAACAGAGGCTGCGTGGACTACCTTTCGTCTGGCTCCTAACCTTCGACCTATCTGGCATTGGTGACCCTACAAGTAGCACTTACTACTGTAAGTACAGCTTAAGGGTCATCGGAACGCACAAGCCCTTCCATCACGTCAAAACTTTATAATGTGAAAAAATAATTAGTTTATAATTAATAGTTACAATTGTTTTTAAATACAACGTGACTAGTTCCATATAACTTAGAATGTGATCACATCTATTAATATTGTTTCTTGTTTGCTCCACCCCATACTTAATGTATAATAAGATTGAACTCTAATTCCTATCATTTAACTCAGTGATATCGCGTAAATCGCGGAAGAGTGGCCAGCAGTTGGATTCACCAACACTCTTTTTAATAATTCTAATAAAATAATCAGATTTTCCTCCAGGATAACGGAGACTTGGGGAAGAAGGAATGCGGCTGACAAAAATTCCGTGTTATAAGGCTTCCGCCGGATTGAGGAATGTCACTAGTAGGAATTGAAAAACGAATTACTTGTGCGCTTGAATAGCCATGTACGTCCATGGCCATCAAACCATTCCCTTTTGCGGTGGGCACCACCAAAGAAGAGTTATACGTCACAAAAATAAATACTCTCCACCAATAACGTTTCAACGAACAAATTGTTACGCGTAATTACAGAAAAAACTGTTCATAAATCTTTCCAGACTCCTTTCGCCTCTTTCACTCATTTATCTTCAGATTCCTTGGCTTGAGGTTCGTTTCATCCACTTTCACTAAGTCCGTGACATCCGTGGGTCTAGTATGTCGACAAGTGCCCCGATTATTATATCTACTATACCTATCTACTATTTATCTACTATATCTACTAATATCTACTTCCATTTGAATGAATATTTATTCGCCGTTTGGCGGGATTTTGTGTTTGAATGTGTATTCGGCCAACGTGGCTCATCTCTTTCTTCTGGCTATGCGTGCCACGAAACGCACTGTTCCTCTCCTTTACGATGTTGCATGATTGCTAACCCACTGTGCTTTCCTCTTGTGTATTGTCTATTTCTCCTTTGGTGGGCGAAACAGCCCCTTGGCGCCATATCTTGGCCAAAGAAACGTTAAAATAGGAGGGCAAAAACTAGAGCAGGTAGAACAGGTTACGCATCTCGGAAGTGTTTTGGACCAACGCGGTCGAAGTAGTAGATAGATGAGAAATCTGCAGCTTTATAGATTACCCCTGCTTTCTGGCGATGAAGGAGTGCTGCGTGGAGGCTGTTATCTCACCTGGTACTGCTTGCCCTTGGACAAATCCGAGAAAGGATTGTGGTCCACCTGGCCCGTTAGCTGCTCCTCGGTCATGCTGTCCATGTCTGGGACGTGCGACTCCTCCGTGAGGATCACCTGCGTCGTGGTGAAGGCGGTGACGAGGGCAAAGGGTCGGAAGCGAAGAATCTCCGACTGCAGCCAGGGCCACGAATAAAGATCGGGCTGAGACCTGTGGGCGCGGAGGTGGAAGAGAGATAGAGCGTCCGATTGAGGGCCAAGTGCGACGGTGAAGGCCCGTTACCCCCCCTGGAGGATGGCCTTCCTCTTGCGCACCAAGCAACACACTGCTTCCATTTATTGATTCTGATTTGACGGCGTTCTCTTATAACGCGACATTTTTTATCGGATCGTTTAAGAGACTTGGAACGGCAGGCATGGTAAGAAAAGCAGTATCAAATAACCCCCCAATATTTTCCGGAGTTAATGAAATAAAATTAACCTACTATCTATATAATAAATGATAAAACTAAACTTATTTATTGCGCACTTGAACATTGTTCTAGACAGTTAGATGGTTTTTATAGAAAGTATCAGGGAAAGTTTGGGAAAAAGAGATTTATTTCATATACCATTGCTACAATGCCTCAAGATTTTTCAAAATACATCCCTTGAGCGTCTACACACTGCGTCAGTGGCTTTTCCACGACTCGAAGGCTCCCTGGTTGGCGGACGGTCCTTAACGGTAAAAGCGTGCAAACTTCTTTGATAGCACTTGGGGTCCTAGTAATCTATTTACTGGTGTCCAGTCGGGACTGTAAGGGGGTTGGGGAATCGTCGCGATGGCGTGGCAGATGGTCTTCGCAAGCAGACACTCGCCTGTGCTCTTTTGGTCGTCCGTTCAAAGGCATTCGGGAGGACGAGTTTAGCGCAGATCTTTTGAATTGCCAAATTTTCAGTGATAATTTTGTGTGCACTGCCATCTTGTATCAATGCCATTAAACGATCTGCGAGCATGCGCACACTTAACCGACGGTCTGATTTCAGCGCTTTACGCAC
Organism: Hetaerina americana; assembly: GCF_022747635.1. Lineage (NCBI taxonomy): Eukaryota > Metazoa > Arthropoda > Insecta > Odonata > Calopterygidae > Hetaerina > Hetaerina americana. The sequence continues at coordinate 3,646,125 of NW_027286841.1, read as the reverse complement.
ACATTCTAGGAAGAAATTGTTGCTGATATTTTTCATACAGAACTCGTAAGTCGAATATTACATCATTTTCCAGGTGATGACTTCAGTACGACGAGAATTTGAAGTCACATCTGACAAAGACTTCGACGCCGTGGGGAGGAGAGGAAGGACATTGGCCAAGAAGAAGACGGATGTGTTGGCGGAACGTCATTCAATACGCATTGAAGATTAAACGGTGGCGGTGGAGAAGGAGATCAAGGAGAAGTGAGCGATGGCCACCAATGAGAGGGGGCAGGAGGGACGCGATGGGAACAGCTTGAAATGGGTTGACAAAGGAAGAGCTATCGCCGAAAGCGAAGGTGGAGTATATCCCGCGAGACATACGATCGGAAATTCTTAAACTACTCCCACGTTTCGTTGCGTGGTGTCGAGCAGGAGGAGTCGAGCGGGAGGAAACGCCGCATTCATATCGTGGGATTGACACGCAAATTAAATTCAATGAGTATTTTATCTTAATAACTACTAGTGACGACAACTCAGCAAGATGTAAACGATCATGTAGACAATAGCTGTCTGATTTATTGTATTCTATTTTGCCAAATATACTTCGTTGATGTGATAACGACTTTTATACCCACGGACGGAACGAACATATTAATTACTTCCGGGTGGGTAATAAGGAAAGCGACCGACTAACCGCACACGGGGGATAAAACATTTTTGGAATGACGCAAGATAGTGCTAGGAAACTTGTCTCTGTAGGAGCACTCTATTAACTTCCATCTTAAATAACGTTACAGATATATTTACTTCCACGGTTGTTTATGTTTTCGCCAAAGCAAGGATGGCAAAAATACACTCTAATTCTCACTATTTTAACAGTTTGGTAAGTAAACAGTTTCACTACGAAAAATAAAACCTCGAAAATGGTGGATTTTTGTCAAGGAAATCACGTCTGCGAATATCAAATGAGGCAACTCTTGGGAAGCACGTCATAAGCTTGGCTCTCTTTCGGATTGCCTCAGGTTGTTAAATTGTGGCAGTCATGATGCGGCCTGCTCCCAAGAGGGATGGCGTGCAAAATATTTCAACAAGGTCACGCAAGAGAGAGCACCTGAGATACGATATGAAGACTCGTGGAGCCAATTCATACGCCGAACAATTCCACATTCTTCGCGGTTGTCACGGGAGCAAGGCATCCTCGCCTCTATGCACGGTGGCTGTCCAGAAAGCGACCTCCGTTTTCGTGTAGCGTGAGAATCAGTGGGGCTAGCCGAATGTTTGTTACATTGACACACACACACACGTAAGAGGGCAGTTCGCCTCGATCTGCAAGGAGTGTTTGGAAGGTCACGCCGCTTGTCGTTTGTTTACAGTAGCGAGTCAAAATGAACAATACATTTGGAAATCCCGCCAAATGTAAAATCCGTTCAGTGATAAGGTTTTTAATGGCGATTAACTAAAAAACTGTTGACATTCATCGCGAAATTTGTGCCGTGTACCGACTAAGTGATGAATAATGAAATGCTCAAGAAAGCCCAGACGTCAGTGGCCAGTCCTTCGACATCATGGACATTTGCCTGTACACATCACAAATTTCCCGATTTATGTCCGCAACTTTGAAGTTAATTGCCAGAAAAACCTATATTATTATTATTATTATTAAAACCTAAATGTACAGATAGATAATGTCAGGTGGCACACGAGTCCCAAGTATTACGATCAAACTTGCCTTTGGAAAAATAACATGACATTTCAAGAACAATCTATATCACAAAAGATAATAAATGAAACCCGCCAGAAAAAAAACAATACACTTAGAGGAAACTTCGAAACACCAATCTCTAACACAAAATGAAAGAAAATCCCCATCTCATTGACATCAGCTTCTCAAATCGACAAGAAAAAAATCAAAACCAAGCTGTTTGGCGGAATTTTGGGCCCCCGTACAATGGCGGGATTACGTGGGAAAGGGAACTCGCTCCCGGCAAACACCCACTCGGATTTATTGCGACTCGTTCCGTTCTAAGTATGCAGACGCTTGGACGAGGGAGTGGTTTCCTCTAACACAAAATTATATTCACTCAAAGTCTCCATCCAGCCTTCCCCCATATACGTGCTATTACCGAATGGCTCGGTTGCATGTCTATTGCATACGGAGCATTTGGGATTCATCTATGAAAGGATTGATTCAAGCATTAAAAAAACAATGTTAAGAAAAGATACCCTATTCGTCATGATAAAGTACCCGTAGAAGGACAGATCCCTTATGTCTACGAATGTAACCCATGAAAATGGAATGGGAACTCAGTTGAACTGTAACGGTTCAAAACTCATGCAAAGCTGTCAAATTGGGTTCAAGATAAAATACGAATTCGCCTTAAATGACGTAAAATCCGTTTACCTGCCAACTTTGACGGCTGGTACTCCTAATGAAGGAAAGCTATTTCATAATTAAACGGAATTTCCCCAAGAATCCAATTCACAATTCTATCTTCCTTATCAGTGAGATAAAAAATGACAGGTAAATGAACTTTTATGCGGAATAAATTCATTTAAAGTCATGGAGATGAATGGATTATTCGACCTATTCCCCCTTTTCGATTAGAAACAATACTCCTAGGAAGTATATTTTCGTAAATAAATTGAGCTATTCACTTCTAGAATTTCATTTGAAAAGTGCCAAAATAATCCAACGCTTAACTTAACACTTGAATGTTTTGTTTTGATCCGAAACATTTTAATGGCTGAATTACTAAGAGCAGATCGGGAGATCTCCTGTATAAGTGCCCGCTGACAAAGTAATAAGGAAAATGAAATACAAGTAAATAAGTACTTTAAGTATTTGGGGTGATTGAGTGAGCGTTTTTCCGATCCCGTATCGATAGACAGTCATCCCCTCAGCTTCTCCAGCCTCGCCACTCCCTTTCCTCACGGCTCGAGAGGAGGAAGGTCATTGCCAAGGGGAGGCAGTCAAGCGAGACGCATTTCTCAAATAATCCCTTGGAGAAATTGAACCACTTTTGATTGACCTAATTGAATTGAATTAATTCAGCCATATGAATTAATTTCAAAAGAGAAGAAGCAAAAACTTAAAAAATTCGCATTGAACTAATTGGCTTCAATAAACTGATGGGAAAGTACGCTGGAAATCGCTCTCAGTCAGAAAGTTGAACTACGCCGAGATCTCAAGACTTGAGGAGATATCCCTCTGGAGATTTGAAGGACATACATGTTATGACCACAGTCGCGGTATCACATGCGGGAGATATACGTATTGACTTCGTAAACATTCGTTCGTAAATTATTTTCCATTATCTCCCCGCATTACCGCTGGCATTTGCAGCTCGTTTTGTAAGCGTACGCACTAATTAAAACTTCAAACTTTAAGTTCACGTAAAGTCGAATAAATGAAATGACCTTAATAGCCGTCGACAGTTTACCTTTCGAAACAAAGCATAAATGAGGTTAGTTGGCTAACGCCACAATTCAGAGGATGGGGTAAAGGGTAAAAAAGGGAAGGTATGAGAAAGGAAATTACGAATAACCTCACTTCAAAATGTGTTGTCGTGACGATTGACCTTCAGTACGCTGAATAGGGCTACTTTGTGGCCGAAATACGCGTATTCATATTAACCTTTCTCATTCTTTTGCTTGTAGTATTTAGGGTAGGCGACCGACAGCTGAGGCAATTTGCGCCATAAGGGATGGACAGGAAAGGATGAAGGGTGGAGAGAAACCCGGCGTTCGGCATTAGCCTACACTTTACGAAAAGCGCCAAGGGGTCCGCAGCTTAACGTCCCATCCGACGGACGGCGTACTCACTCATAGTGCCCTCCACAAAGTACCTCCAGTAGGGATCGAGATACTTCTGAAAAGTATTCAACACCGGCGGGATTTGAACCCAGGCCCTCAGGGTGGGAAGCCAGTACGTGAGCCCCCGCACCATCTCGATCCCCTCATTCTTTCCCTTTTTTACCCTTTACGCCATCCTCTGACTTGTGGCGTTAGCTAACTAACCTCATTTGTACGTTGTTTTGAAAGATAAAATGCTTACGGCTATTGGAGTCATTTCATTTATTCAATACTGCTAACCGTAAGAGCTCAATTCAATCAATATCACATAAAGTTGATTCTGATCTAAATAAATTTCAACTCTTCTCCGATAGTCCCTGACCTTCCAGTAAGATTTATAATAAGGATTATGCTGGCATACTTAAATGGTCGAGCGCGAGCCAAAAGTCATGTTGTATGACTGGAGACGACTCTTTTATCAGTGGCGCTAGAAATGGACTAGTGTACAACAGTGTCGCTAGAGGGATTGGACGGCACGTGGAATGAGTATTCCCTTGGTTATGTTTAACCTCAAAAATGTCTGACTCACAAAGAAATGAAAAGGTTAACATCATATAAACTCTTAACTGATCTTATCGAACCAAATCCTAGAACCAATATTTTTGCCTTAAAAACCTATTGAGTCATAACAATCAGGAAATAATCTTTCGATGACATTGGCGGTATCCTTGGCGGCGTCACTGCCTCGACAAATCACGCATTTGGATTGAGTGTTTTAGTACATTTTAGTACCCTGCAAGCCACCGCTCGGGTGTGTGGCAGGGGATGAATGCACGCCTGACTAATTTTGACCCGTCAATAAACATGTACCTTACACTCGGCGAGACTCTCCAGGGGTTTTCGGTACCCGACAATAAAAGGGACATCCGTTTAAATTCCGATGATACGAATTCCCGTGCATGCACATACAGACAATACGTAAATGATTTTACTCGTGGGATTGTGAACATTGGATATTTTTGGAGTCCGTGGCGCCAAAATGTCGTCTCTGTCGAGTTAAAGCAATTTCGATTCCTTCCCTGATAAACTCCAATTGTCCCAAAAATCCTTACCCAGGGAACCGTAATCAAGTATCAGGATTACGCGACAGCCATAATGAAGATCCGTTTGACGCGCGAAATCCAGTGTTAGTGGAGCAGGATGTCGTGTGTCCTGATTGTCTCCCATCTTCACCGAAATCTACATGTACATGTACTAAATACCCCGCAAGCCGCCGCAAGGGCGTGTGGCGGGGGGTGTTAGGAATCCACCCGTAATTTAGAAAAGAAAAAAAACCGAATGCAAAAACCACAAAATCATACATTCACAAAAAAACATGGCATGCATTCAGGCAAGAACATTTACATTGGTGACCACAGGGCGTTGGAGACTACAATAGGGGAGTTGACTAGCGCGAGCAGGCTCGTTGTCTTCCCATGACCCTTCCCGTCGCTGCCTTCGGGGCGTTCGCTGTGCCAGGCACGAGAGGGAAGGGGGGCCTCAACTCACGGAATGCGCACCACCCCAACGCAACGCATGCGCTCCGACCCCAACCAGCCCCACACCAGGACAGCGATTCGATCGCTCCAGAGGATAGATTGATAGATAAGAGGTCTTTATTTGGGCGAAATTGAGACCAAATGGACCCATCTTCCGGTTAAAGAGGGGGCAGGGGAGGCGAGCTGCGTGGAGGGAGGGGGATGAACGAAATTAGGGAACAGCATATATGAGATAAGTTAATCTGCTATAAAAACCAATGGCAAAGGGCGAAGGCACATTTGACCGAAAAATGCCAGGTGAAAGAGAAAAAGGACACGCATTGCATGTCATGACTTGACCACACTTGCCATCCGCAGCGTCTAGGGAATAACTAGTTACAATCAAATCCGAGAACTTTCATTAATCTCGCGTTTTGCTTTCTGATCTCTTGTCGCATGACCACATGGGACTGCCATTTAATGAATGTAGTGCTCGGAACGCCGCGGGGGAACTGACCCCCGTGTCAGTTTGTATCTGTCCAAGTCACATTTCGTGATTGACAAGATTGAAGAGTGAGCTATATCCTCACCCATTAAACATGCCTTCGGGTTGATTACTATGGTACAGGTTAACATCATTCGACTGTCAAATAAAAACCACAGTTACCAACCCGAAGGTTGGTTTGATAGGTGAGGAGTGCAAATCCCATCGGTGGGTGAAATTATCACATCAATGAAACAAGGCAGTCCCTTAACCCTTCCCACCCAGGATGATGTGGTACCCGGAAAACCACACTGCTTGGGTGCCCTGAGAAGCGTGTCTGGGAATCGAATCCGTGCCCTTCGTTCAGTAGTGCCACGGTCTACAAGGTTTATATTTAAATTATCCGTAACAATTTTTCCCTGACGTGTTCGTGAAGGGCTGAATTAAGGCCGTGTCGGTTTAGTGTGCCCATGATCGCAGATCGTTTTATTGGCATTGCTAAGATGGCAGTGCACACGCCATTATCACTAAAAAAACTAGGCGATGCGAATGATCTGTGCTAAACTCGTCCTCCTGACGGACGACCAAGAAGAGCAGGGTCGAGTGTCTCCTCTTGCGAAGACCTTCTGCAAATGCATCGCGACGATTCCCCAACCCCCTGACAGTCCCGACTTGGCACCAGTAGACTATTTCCTATTTCTACAAAAGTGAAATCTTCCCTCAAAGGACACCACCATGGGACCCTAAGTGCCGTCAAAGAAGCTTGCACGCGTCTTCCGGAATCCAAAGCCTATCAGGGAGCCTTCGAGTCGTGGACTCTCAATGAATGTACTCTGAAGAATTTTGAGGCATTGTAGCAATATCTGGAATAAATTATTTTTTCGTAAAATTTCCCAATACTTTTCATACAAACCATGCACCCCTTGACTACCCCATCTCCCAAAAAAATCCCCCAAACACGTCCCCCCTTATTTAATCTCCATTGTTTGAATAAGAGGAGCATATTAATTCAAAGCGTCTTTCACTCCCACAGTTCGAAATCTCCGCGACCGATTGAAAATTAAAGCAATATTACTGATCGGACAAGCACTTACATTCGCGGGCGGCCGCATTTCCTTCGTGGGTCCTCGCCCACCCACCGGTGGACCCCGAGGGCCCAAGTTCTCAACTGAACAAGACACAGAGGGGCGGTCCCCTTTCCACCACCATCGAATCACCACGATCGAACAGAAAGCGGCACTTTCCGACTGGAGAGACTCGGTTGGGAGTCAGCGGAAGCACGATGGTCATACTGGATCAATCCAAATCATTTCAATTTGGCGTCGGTGCTGATGGAATAATGAGAGCGCCGCATTTTACGTCGGTCGGCGAAGGATCATAATTGGGATTATCAACATTGACGGGAGAAAAGACCGATTTGATAAATCATCATTCCTTCGCAAAATTTGCTATCTTTGTAAATAGCGCAACTGTTCGTTATACCGGATGAGATATCCTAAATTTTGCAATGAATCTAATCAGAACAAGGCCACGAAGATAACTCCTCCTGCCAAATCCACCAGAGAAAAGGAGTTGGTCATCAGAGGCGAGGGAGATGACGTCAGCACCCCAATATTTGCTTCGTTGACCGTGATTCCTCACTACCCCACCACCGTTCTCACAGCGCCCTCCACACCCCACCCCCGTCTATCTCTCCCCCCTTCACCCCTCCCCAATATAGGGTCACGGAGCCTGGTGCGGACTGCTCTCGAAACTATGGAGAGGCGTTTCCGATTGTTGTTTTTTCGCTTTCCTATTTTTTAACATTTACCCTAAATGTTATTAACCAATGAATAGTTAGCAGAGTTAATTTGAAGCCATTCTCTCATTGAACTCGAGGCGATTCTCCCGCCCTACACCCCCACACCTTAAGAGTAAAACGTACTGGAGGTTCCCCACCCAGAGAGCCCGGGTTCGAATCCTGGAGACGGCCGATATTTTTTAGCGGTATCCCTATCCCTACCTGAGGTTCTTTGTGGAGGGCACTTTGAGTGGGTACGCCGCCCGTCGGATGGGACGTTAAATTGTTTGACTCCTTGGCGCCTATTCGTCAAAAGCAGGCTAACACAGACGCCGGGTTTCTCTCAACCCTTCATCCTTTCCCAGCAACTCCTAATGGCGCAAATTACCTCAGCTTTCGATCACCTTTCGGAAAACTACAACTGCTACTACCTTGAGAGAGTTGAGGAAACCATCAAGAAACAAGAGAGGGGTAGCCAGGACAAGGCTTGCGCGGCATGACTTTCAGGTGAGGAATAAGCGAATCATCCGATCCCTCTCCTGCAAGTACTTGAGAAATGCATGGACGTGTGATAGGACGTGTACGTATTGCGCGCATTTGTTGGTTCGGAGGAGGCATTCGACAGTGGGGCCAACAGGACAGTGAGAACAAGGAGTGAGTTTACTTAGCATTTATTACATTCCATAAAAGCGATGCGTGGCTACACTTAGTCAGAGGGATGAATTTGAGGCCTTGAGTGAATGGTTTGCAATGACACCGTGAGAGCAGGATGCCTAATGCAACCATGGTTGTGCAATGTTTTTATCGATGAATGTGGGCGGGAGGAAAGCATGACTGGATATGTAAATGAGCCCACCCTCCTCTGCGATGACGATGCAGTATGCTGGCGAAGAGCCCATCAAGCTATGCTGTAGGAGTGGAGCCCAGCATAGCTTCACTGATGCTAACTAGAAAATTTAATGGAAGACAAGCAGTTCCAAGACGAAAGCATTCGTACGAGGCTTAGCCAATAAATAACTCGCAGAACTGGATAGAGGAAATAATAATCAATGTAAATTCCTGAAATAAGCTTCACTTTACTACATATTTACCCTGTAAAAGTACATTCGGAGACACTTATCCCGTGTCTTACATTACAAATACACTTGTCCTCACATCAATGCATGAAAGCAAAACTTTGGGGTGACATGATAATTAGAGACGTAAATACAGTGGCAAGATAAATGTTTTCGCTGATAAAATTAAAGAGATAGAGTGAGAAATGAGTGGCTAATTAAGGAATGTGCGGGTAATAGACATGCGGGGGTGAATCGTGTTTCCCTGGTTCGTCCGTATGGAGAGAGCGAATGAGAGGGGATAGGATGATGAGAGACGAAAGGAAGAAGTAGGCGGAGAGAGTCATGAATGGTGTATGCTTTCGAACGGACTGCATTCAAACGAGAGAGATTAGGAGTCACCGGAGTAGAAGGTCGCGCGCGGAGATAAGTGTTTGAATGTGACAGAGGTGAAAGAAGATCCTGAAAGGATGGAGTAGCCTTGAATAAATTGGTGAAAGGGAGTGATTTCCCGTAAATAATTTTAAATCTATCATCTTAAAACTTAAGTACTCCGACGAAAGGGAGCATAGGCAAAGAGAGCGTCTGCATAACAAGGTTATTAATAATTTTTTGCTGAGGTGTGCGTTGTGCTAAATTCATACCTTCAGCTAAGTGCGTGCATGATCGCAGATTGTATATTGACATTAATAATATGACAGTGCACACACCATTATTACTGAAAATTTGGGGAAGCGAAAGATCTCCGCTAAACTCATCCCGAGGGTCTTTGGACGGACGACCAAAGGAGCAGGGTCCAAAGTGCCATCAAAGAAGCTTCCGCCCGTACCCTTAAGGACCTTCCGCCTACCAGGGAGCCTTCAAGTCTCGGGAAAGCCGCAAGGGCAAATGTGTGTGCCGACGCTCAAGGGAAGAAGTACTCTGAAGAATTTTGAGACATTGTAGCGATTCATAAAAGAAATCCATTTTCCTAAAAATTTCCCGATACTTTTTATAAACAGCATGTAGTCCTTAATTCTAGATGTGGAAAACATTCACCTCTGCCCAGAATGTATCTACGGGCCTTCCGATTTCCGGTCTGATATGCTCAACGTTACACAGGGGAGGGGGCCTATGGGAGGGGACCTATGTTTTACAATCAGAACCACTGCCACCACTTTCCAGGTAGGATTGGGAATTTTTGGGGATTCGTCCTCCGCCATCACTTCATTGGTTCGTCAAAATTGGTCCAGAATGGGAGGGAGGAGGGGGTTGGCACTCACTCGCTGGCGAGATTCCTCGCACCAAGCGTTCCCAGGGTGTCCCAGAAGGTCCTGAGGTATTCCGTCCTCAGCAGGTTGTCCCAGTGCGCCTTGCAGACGGCCGCTGTGATGCTGGTGGTCATCAGGTATGAGAGGTCGGCCGCCGGTGAGCACACCCTCGAGATCTGGAAGTCCAGCAGCTTCACGTTGTCCTCCGGCCCTTCAGAAGAATGCCTGGAGGGACGGGCACCCATTAGCCGCTTCAGCCCATGAGGATGCCGAAGTGGGTGGCGCCTCCGGGAGCGAGGCGCCCAGCCATTGAACCGTATGGATGAACGCAAAAATGATCCACACGCAGTCAAATTCATCTACAAATCCACCTGCTTCTCCATTACATTCGTAAAAAACACACGGTTACCCAGGATGCAATGCATTCCTTTTCAATTTTTCCCGGATCCATGGTATTATAACGGAAATGTTTGGTCTATCGGTTTAATTTGTAAAAGAGTCTGCAATCGTGGATCATCGTAATCATAACTCGAGTATTTGCGGAGAAATGTGTTTCCTAAAACACTGTATAGAAACCCGGGCAAGGATTTTTTAATTCATAAAAAGGTCTTTTAGGTCTATGCGAGGTGAGATGGAAAGATAGCGGGGATTACTGGAGTGATAAGTATAGAATAATATACAGCGGTGGGGACGAGAGCCAACGAGGGGTTGCCATAGTATTAAATGAAGAGGTAGGAAGAAGCGTAGTCAACATAGAGCAGGTAACGGATAGAATACTACTAGTGGAGATAAAAGCAGAACCGACGAACTTAGTTATTATTCAGGTATACATGCCACCGAGCAACCATAAGGAAGAAGAGGTCGATAAGATATACGATCAGTTAGAGGACATGATCGCGTGTGTTCCTGCAGGGAAACATTTGATAGTGATGGGGGATTGGAATGCGACGGTAGGCGAAGGAAGAGATGGTGATGAGGTGGGGGACTACGGTTTAGGCACGAGGAATGACCGCGGGGAGAAGGCAGTTGAGTTCTGCAGAAGACAGGGGTTAGTCATCACCAACACTTGGTTTAGACACCACAAAAGACGCAGGTATACATGGAAAATGCCAGGTGACTCAGGAAGATATCAGCTAGATTATATCCTGGTTAGACACAGGTTTAGGAATAGTGTGATAAATTCCCACAGCTTCCCGGGAGCGGATCCGGACACAGACCACAATTTAGTTGTTATGAAATGTAGCGTACGTTTCAAAAAGATAAGGCAGGGGCGGCGAGTTAGAAAATGGAATGTAGAAGCATTAAATGGGTTGAAAAGGAAGGAATACAAACAGGCGGTAGAGAAAATCATGGAGGATGGTAAAGGGCTTATTACTATCGAAGAAAAATGGGAAATGATCAAAAAAGGGTTTTCTAAAGCCGCAAAAGACACTATTGGAACCGTTAACGCTAAAAGGACTAGGAAACCATGGATCACGGATGAGATGATTACAAAGATGGATGAGCGGCGAAAATGGAAGAATATAAATACAGAATTAGGCAAAATGAAGTACAAAGAATTGAACAATAAATTGAGGCGGGCAACAAATAAGGCAAAAGACGCATGGTGGAAGACGCAGTGCGAGGATATGGAAAGTCTCCAGAGGAAGGGCGAAATCGGTGCGCTGTACAGCAAAGTTAAATCGTTATCGGGAAGTAAGAAAGGAAGAGCTATGCTAACAGTTAGAGATAAGGCGGGTAAGGTAATAGTTGACGCAGGAAAAATCCAAGAGAGATGGAAGGAGTATATAGAAGAACTGTATGGTAAAGAACTCAGACCAACAAAGTTAGACATTGAAAAAGAAAATGACGTAGAGGAGGACAGCTTAGGTCCAGGCATACTAGACCATGAGATAGAAAGGACATTAAGGGAGGTGAAACTAAATAAGGCCGTGGGGGTAGATAACATTCCCGTGGAACTTTTAAAATGCTTAGGAAAATGTGGGAGGAAGAGGCTATATGGGCTGATCCGTAGCATTTATGAGGAGGGAATCTGGCCGGAAGACTTTGTGAGAGCAGTTTTAGTTCCGATTCCGAAAAAGGTAAAGGCCACGTCATGTGAGGACTATAGGACAATTAGTTTGATATCCCACGCAGCTAAAGTTGTTCTCAGGATCATAAACAAAAGGATAGAGAATAGGGCCAATGATTACTTAGGGGATGACCAGTTTGGGTTTAGGAAGGGGAGAGGTACGCGTGATGCCATTGCAGTAATGAGATTATTAATCGAGAGGAATATAGAATACAACCAGGATGTATTTGCCTGCTTCGTAGATTTCGAAAAAGCGTTTGATAGAGTGAATTGGGAAAAACTAATGAGTATATTGCAGAAAATAGGAATAGATTGGAGGGAAAGGAGGCTAATCCGCAACCTGTACATGTCTCAGACTGCTCAGGTGCGGGTGGGAAACGGGGAGTCAGGATGGGCAGTGTTAGGAAGGGGTGTAAGGCAGGGTTGCCCATTATCACCGTTCCTGTTCAACCTGTATGCAGAGGAAATGATCAAAGAGGCATGGGAAGAACTAGAGGTAGGAATGAAAGTGGGCGGGGAATTCGTAAAATCAGTTAGGTTTGCTGATGACCAAGCTTTAGTTTGTCAGTCAGCCAAGGGGCTGCAAGCATTGCTGAGTGAATTGGAAATTCAGTGCGACAGGTATGGGATGAGAATCAACATTAATAAAACAAAGGTTATGCGATTTTCTAGAAAGAAAAAGGGCAAGCTTAACATTAAAATAGGAGGGCAAAAACTAGAGCAGGTAGAACAGTTTACGTATCTCGGTAGTGTTTTGGACCAACACGGTCAAAGTAGTAGGGACGTAAGGAGAAGAATTGCGCTAGGCAAAGAGGCTTTCACGAGGAGGAGGGAGTTGATGACGGGGACTTTGAGTAAGGATGTTAAGAAAAGACTCGTAAAAACTTTGATATGGAGCGTAGCTATGTACGGCGCGGAAACGTGGTCATTGAAGCATGAGGATAGACGTAGACTGGAGGCTTTTGAAATGTGGGTGTGGAGAAGAATGGAGAAGGTGAAATGGACAGAGAAGAAAACAAATGAGGAAGTACTTGGTATGGTGGGCGAAGAGAGGGGTTTGTTGGGAGCAATCCTATGGAGGCAGGAAAAGTGGATGAAGGGGGTGTTGACCGGCAGTGGGATGTTGAAGACTGTGATAGAGGGTAGAATGTTGGGCAAAAGAGGAAAGGGAAGGAACAGGATAGGGATGTTGGACGGGATGAAGGGCGGAAGAAAGTACTCAGAGATGAAGAGGGACCTGGTGTAGAAAGAATTTAGGGTTGTGTTTTGTTAGTAGTCACAAAATATTTGTTTGGTAGTTGTGTCCATCGAAAAACCTACCTTAACCGGTAGATTACCTTAAAAAAAAAAAAAGGTCATCTTACAGGTTACCCCAGAACAAAAAAATATCAAACTACTTTCATGAATTTTTCTCATATGTGCAAAATAACATTCAATGGGTTGGCTCTTCAATTTCTGGTCGAATACTTCATTTATTACTCTACACAAGAAATACTCGGTGCATATATTGTGAACTCAGCATGTCCGAATCAGATTCATTATTACTAGACTACTTGCGAGTTTTTTCCTATTTCATGTTTCCATATCTACTCTGACTCATTCCATTCATAGAATAAATGAGTTAACCTTACGGTGTTCTCGTGTTTAAAACAACTCGAATTATGTATTTCTATTATATTCTGGATTAGGTTGACATGCTAGGATTAAATTGTTAGGCGAGTCATCGCAACGAGAAGGGAACTTGACCGCCAAGAGGACCTATATCCATTCAAGGGCATTCTACCAAGGGTGGTCCAGTAAATGGCGTTAAGGAGGGTCATCTTACAACAATTATGGCAACAACATCGCTCAACGCCCCTAACTTAGTAGTTGCAGTCATCATTTGAGTTTTCTTCTCAACCGCTGCCAGATCAGTTGAGCCAAGATACGCGCGACAAAGGCCCGGAGGCCTCCGCCGCCATCGGTCGCCCTAGGCGGAGTCCCGTACTCTTTAGGATTCATTCTCTATTTAATGTCACCCATGTTATCATTATTATAGGTAATCCACCGGTAAGGGTAGGTTTGAGATGGATGCAACCACCTACTAAATATCTTATTTCTCTTCATCTTGTATCCTACTATACAACAGGCCCCAATCCCATCGTCGCCTTCCTAAAATTCTCCCCTCTATCAGTCTTTCTCCCCTCCATCGTCGTCTTCCTAAAATTCTCCCCGCCACACGCCCTTGCGGCGGCTTGCGGGGTATTATGTAGATGTAGATGTATCACAGTCTTCAACATTCCACTTCCCATCAATACGCCCTTCATCCATATCAAAGTTTTGACTAGCTTTCTCTTTTCATCATTACTCAACGTCCTTGTCATCAACTCCCTCCTCCTTGTGAAAGCCTCTTTACCTAACGCAATTCTTCTCCTTACGTCCCTAATACTTTGACCGTGTTGGTCCAAAACACTTCCGAGATACGTAAACTGTTCTACCTGCCCTAATTTTTGCCCTCCTATTTTAATGTTTAGCTTAGCCTTTTTCTTTCTCGAAATCGCATAACCTTTGTTTTCTTAATATTGATTCTCATCCCATAACTGTCGCACTGAATTTCCAATTCACTCAGCAATGCTTGCAACCCCTTGGCTGACTGACAAACTAAAGCTTGGTCAACAGCAACCCTAACTGATTTTACGAATTCCCCGCCCACTTTCACTCCTAACTTCAGTTCTCCCCATACCGCTTAGATCATTTCCTCTGCATACAGGTTGTACAGCAACGGTGATAATGGGCACCTTGCCTTACACCTCTTCCTCACACTGTCCATCTTCTTACTCGCGATTTCAAGTCCATAGATGACAAATACCTGGTATCCGATGCGGCTACCATTCCATGGCAGTCTATAGAATTCATCAACGACATAGATAAAAAAGTAGAACTATTTAATACGTTCTTAAATGATCTAGGAGACAAACATGCACCGTTTAGAAAAATCCGACTGTCCAAACCACGCTCCCCTTGGATAACAGATAAAATAAAATACTTGATGCGTAGGCGTGACGCAGTCTATAGCCTGTTTAAAAAACATAAAAACGAAAATGTATTCAATATCTACAAAAAACTGCGTAACAAAACTAAACAAGTCATTAGAAATTCCAAAATCAGATATGCCTTCCAAATATCTAAAGAGCCCCCGTCACATATTTGGAAAAGCTTGAAGTTCCTTGGTGTTGGAAAAACTAAAAATCAACACTCCCTACCTGCTGACATTTCTCCAGACGACCTAAACCGTTTATTCACAACCCCACCGACGGAAATCGACTTTAATGCAAAAAATGAATACATATACAGTTTGCAAAATTCTGAACCAACTCCAGTTTCTGCTGGAAGCTCATTCAAAATTTCTCCCGTCACACAAATGGAAGTCCTCCAGGTCCTCAAAAAAATCAAGTCCTCCTCAGATGGAGCTGACGGAATTTCAGCTATTCTCATACAAAAGTTACTTCCCATTGTACTTCCTGTTTTAACTCATATCTTTAATTGGTCTATTTTAACTGAAACATATCCCTCCCTCTGGAAACGTGCCCTCGTCCGTCCCATCCCCAAAAAATCCACACCCACTAACATTGCTGAATACAGACCAATCAGCATCTTGCCTCCTTTATCAAAAGCATTCGAGAGACTCATTCACGAACAAATTTCAAAGTTTCTGAATGAAAATAACTTACTTGATCCTCTACAATCTGGCTTTCGGTCCTCTCACAGCACAGCTACCGCTCTCCTTAAAATAACAGATGACATCCGACTATCCATGGATCGCAAAGAGGTGACAATAATGACTCTCCTAGACTTTACCAAAGCCTTCGACTCTATTGACAAAGATATTCTCTTAGCAAAACTTCAAAACCTGAATTTTTCTTCCTCGTCTTTACAGTGGATTCGCTCATACCTAAGTAACCGATTCCAAAGTGTCACTACACCTAATTCATCCTCTAACTGGCTTCAAATACACAGGGGTGTTCCACAAGGATCCATTCTTGGACCTTTGCTTTTTTCCCTGTATATAAACGATATTAGTAAATGCATTTTAAATTGCAATCATCACCTTTATGCCGATGATTTACAAATATATCACCATTCCCGCCTTCAAGACCTACCTACAATTATAAACGAAGTTAATGCAGATCTGGCTGCTTTGTCACTATGGGGAATAAAAAATTTATTGAAAATAAACCCAATCAAAAGTCAGTCCATCATAATTGGATACCATAAAATACATTCTAAAATAAGTATTGATAAACTACCACCACTAAAATTGCAAGGATCTATCATACCATACCTAGGGACAGTAAATAATTTAGGCTTAACCATAAATGAAACATTATCTTGGACTGATCATGCAATTGCTATCTGCAGAAAAATTAACTCATCCCTGCATTCACTGAAAAGGTTAAAGCACATTGCTCCCCCCTCCTTAAAGATGCTTCTTGTGTCCACTCTTCTCATACCCCACTTTGATTACTGTGATGTAGTATACCAAGACCTTTCAGGCGAACTAAAAACCAAACTCCAGAAGACCCATAATTCCTGTGTGCGGTTCATATGTGATCTTAGGAAGTACGATCATATTTCCGACTCATTTAATAAAATATCCTGGTTAAAGCTAGAAGGCCGCAGGCATTTACATATTCTTTCACTTCTCTACGGAATACTTTCAAAGCACACCCCTAATTATCTATACAAAAACTTCCTCTTCATCAACTCAATCCACAACAGAAATACCAGGGGTAATAACAAACTTCTTGTCCCACACCATCGCACGGAAATCTATCACAAATCTTTTCATGTTACAGCATGCCGTCTGTGGAACTCTCTCCCAGATGACATAAAAAACTCTTCATCAACAACAACATTTAGAAGAGCACTTCACAAGTTCATTTTCCTCAGGTACTTAACTTAACCAGTATCCCTCCGTCATTCCACTCAGCTGTTATACAGATCACTGTGTCTACTTTGTTTTTTACCCTGCTTTTTGTTTTGTCATCTCAAGCGGTAGGAGTTTGCGTAATTATTTTTAGAAACATCACGCTTCTCATTACTCCGCATGTGTTGTCAATGTATTTAATTTCTCCATTTCAATTTCAGTAACTTAATAATATGTATACTCTGTAAAAATGATTGTTACAATGTACATGTATCTTTCCTCTAATTAATAGGGTTTTCGCAGGTTTTTCACACCCCCCTTCTCTTCGTGGGTGTTTTTCCTGCGTGGGTTTTTACTAGTTGAGCAATGCCACGCTCTCCCTAGCTTTTCCCACAAACCTCATTCTTTGCTTAGACTTTCCTCATTTTATTGTACTCTATCTTCACTGTCATTTAATTTGAGTATTTGAAGGAGTATTCTTAATTTATATATGTATATGTATGTATGTATGGGTGTGTATGTGCGTACTTATGTATGTATTTATGCATGTGTATGAATGCATGTATGTATGTTTTATGTGTGTATATGTATGTGTGTGTGGATATGTATGTATATGTGTATGTATGTGTATGCATATAGGTATATATGTGTGTGTATGTGTATGTATGTGTATGTGTGTGTCTATATATATGTATATACTTTTTTCTTTTCGATGTGCAAATTTGGATTAATGAATTTATGTCTATCTCTATGTGTTTATGTTTAGATTTGAATGTAACTGTAAGTTTAAATGGCTAATATAATATGTATATGACGATGGGTTAAATGGAAGAAGGGACCATTTGGTCTCAATTTCGCCCAAATAAAGACCGCTATCTATCTATCTATCTATCCATCCGGATTCCCGGTCCCCCACTCAAGGCCGAGCAGTCTGAGACATGTGCAGGTTGCGGATTAACCCCTTATCCATCCAATGTCTTACTATAGTTTCTGCAATGTACTCATTAGTTTTCCCAATTCACTCTATCAAAAGCCTTTCCGAATTTTACGAAACAGGCACATACGTCCCGTTTGTATTCTATATTCCTCTCGATTAATAATCTCATTACTGCAATGCCATCACGCGAGTATCTTCCCTTTCTAAACTAAAGTTTTTCCCAATTCACTCTATCAAAAGCCTCTCCGAAATTACAAAACAGACAAATGCGTCCTATTTGTGTTCTATATTCCTCTCGATTAGTTATCTTATTACTGAAACGTCATCGCGCGTGTTTCTTCACCTCCCAAACTGATCATCCCTTAAGTAATCATTTGCCCTACTCTCTATCTTTTTGTTGATGATCCCGAGAACAACTTAAGCTGCATGGGAAATCAAACTTATTGTTTGGTAGTCCTCACATGTAGCCTTTACCATTTTCGGAATAGGAACTTACACAGATCTCACAAAGTCTTCCGGCCGGATTCCTTCCTCAGACAAATCAGTCCATATAGACTCTTCCTCCCACAGTTTCCTAAACCTTTTAGTTGTTGTGCAGGAATGCTGTCTACCTTCACGGCCTCACTTGATTTAATCTCCCTTAATGTCATATCTATCTCATCGCCGAGTATGCCCGAACCTGCCTCTGGACGTGCCTCTCCCCTTCCTAAACCCAAACGTAATATCCTATATGTAATCATTTGGCCTACACTCCATCCTCTTGTTGGCGATCCTGAGAACCACCCCAGCTATAGCGGGAAAAAAATGAGGTGAATTCATGAGTACCTTTTTCAGTAATAGCTATGACGTGACGTGTCCGCTCCAAGTTGGAAGTGAGGTCTATAATGCTAAGGGTAATTATAAGGGAAACGATATTCGTCACAATTAATCAATTTACGGTTATAATTACCCTATTTTTATAATTATTATGACTATGTAATTGATCTATGGCCAATACCATGCAGAGCAAGATGTTAAGCATTTATATCTAGTGATTGCATGAAGGAGTTGTGTCCTTTATCTCGAGTGTGCTGTCCATAGTCTTGGCGGAAAATTTGAAATTTTCAAATTGGATGTATTTATGAGAAAGTTTTGTTCGACTTGTAAAATATCAAAAATAATTCAATGATAATTTTTAAGTTAAATTTAAATTTGAATTGGGGCATACTTGTAAATCAATACCGTGGTGACCTCTTGCCGGTGACGCGAAGGCTATTGTGTTATTTCAAACGCCCTTTCTATGTCCGTAAAAAAATATAGATGACTTGTACTGCAGAAACATATGGAGTGCCTTGACCTCCAAAACAGGTAATATTGATTTGAACAACGTCATTCGGGTCATACTCTAGATTGAAATATATATTCGAAGAAAATTCAACGTCATGCCATAAGGATAACGCAATTAGAGGCGAAAATCGAATATTTTAGATGAAAATCATCGTTAAATTCCGGATGACAAAGCAATATTTTTCACCGCCCTCTGAGGCAAAGAAATGTCAATAGTAGCCCTTAGTTTCAGAGCAAACAGTCGAGAATGACTGAGATAAGATGACTGCATCCCCGGGCCGATATGAGGAAACCTTTGTTCTCCCGCGTAATTGGTGACCACATGTTATAGTAAACATACGAGGCGACGAACTTTCCCAATGACTATAATGTAATAGGTTACGTCACCCCTTCGGGCTCGTGACCCCGAGTCTCCTGGCGTGCCCCGAGGGGTGCCATCGACTCCCACCTGAAGAGCATGTTGTTGGTCCAGAAGTCGCCGTGGTTGAGCACCGCCCCCGGGTCGTCTGGGCTCAGGAGCCGGATGATGACTCCGGTGATGCCGTCCCTGGAGCTGTCCATCCAGTCGGTTATCACGTCGTACTTGTCGTCCGCCCACTCCCGTATGACGGCCGCCGTGTCCTGGAAGGCGTTGCGGACGAACACCTCAATCATGCCCTTCGAGTTCACGGAGAACATGGTCTCCGGGAAGAGGTCGTACACTTTGGCCCGGAACACCTCGGGCTCCTTCAGCTTCAGCGCGTAGGAAAAGGCGTGGAATCTGGCCAGGGCCCTGCGGGGAGAGACGGGGATTCCCGTGTCCTTACGGTGCAATACTTTCTATTTCCAGCTTTATGAAAGTCCCTATCGTAAGTAAGTTTTGCAAAAACTATGATAAATAAGCTCGGTAAATGTTCCCTTAAACCTGAAGTCAGGAGTCCCATACATGTCCATCGACTAATGATAAAATACTCGGAAATGATGCGGAGACCATGGGCAGAATACTCTGCCTGAAGAATCGCTGATAAATGTCATCATTACCATCATTTATCATTTTCCATCTGAATCTCCATCTTTTGCATTAGTGATAGGTATTAAATTCAATGAAGCATTCGCAAATGCGAGGGTAGGCTGAAAACTAATGTACACATGCTCGTAGACCACAAAAAAATGACCTTCAGAAGCACTCCTGGGGGCATTTGGAAGTAACATTCCCTCACAACATGCGGTTTTGAGGTCATCATCCAGTGCATTTTGAGAAGCGGAAGTATGGAGACGTGTTTTAGTGATAAAAGTCAACGCGAGTTAAACAGCGAGCTGTTATCGAATTTTTGCCTTCACCTCATCGTCCGAGGTGTAACGATTACCCTTGAGGTGTCTCTTGAGCTAAGGAGAAAAATAAAAATCGTAAGGCGCAAGATCGGGGAAATAAGGAGGGTGTGGAATCGGTTCAAATTTCAGGTTTCACAGAGCCTCTCCAGCAATATGGTTTGCGATATGCTTTTGAGTGATTCGCCGGTCATTTTGAATCAAATCTTTGACGAGTTTGCGATGTTTGTCGCCTGTGGCAGTGATCGGACGTCCGCTGCGTATTTCATCAACAAAATTGGCTTTTCCAGGCTCGCAACCACGAAGGTTTACTACCCATCGATTTACAGTAGACCTATAAACAGCATCCCCACCATAAACAGCCTTGGAACGACGATGAATTTCAGTAGGAGACATTTTTTCAGCAGTTAAAAATTCGATAACAGCACGCTGTTTAACTCGCGTTGACTTTTATCACTAAAATACGTCTCCATGTCTCCGCTTCTGAAAATACGCTGGATGAAAGTGACGACCTCAAACCTACGCATGCGTGTTGAGGGGGAATGTTACTTCCACATACCACCAGGAGTGCTTCTGAAGGCCATTTGTTTTGTGGTCTACAAGCATGTGTGAATTAGTTTTTAGTCTACCCTCATACATCTATATATATATATATATATATATATAAAATATCTTCGAAATGGAACGCTCATCGGCGACACACAAATATATAAAAACACAGATGTAGATTTTTAGAATATAGAGACACAAAGAAAGGACACTCACAATTTGTTATTTTACGTTTCGACAGCACGGCTGTCGTCTTCAGAATCATATATATATATATATATATATATATATATATATATATATATATATATATATATATATATATATATATATATATATATTTATATATATAGAGCGTTCCATTTCGAATATATTTATATATATATAACACTTTTTGAAAGTCTCACGGACGTGAATAATAATGTATAACACTTAGCACTAGTGGACACAGACAAAAACACAGAAACACACAAAAAAGAGACTCACTAGTGAATCTCTTTTTTTTGTGTTTCTGTGTTTTTGTCTGTGTCCACTAGTGCTAAGTGTTATACATTATTATTCACGTCCGTGAGACTTTCAAAAAGTGTTATATATATATATAAATATATTCGAAATGGAACGCTCTATATATATAAATATATATATATATATATATAAATATGTATATATATATATATATAAATATGTATATATATATATATATATGTATATATATATATATATATATATATACGGTAGGTTTAACTCTTATAATCTAACTCCTATACCATTAGTGAACCAGCCAATGGAAAAACTTTTCCATTACCGCGACTAGTCTGGATCGAACTTTAGTTGGTTTTGCATGTGAAGTGAAGGTGTGAATTTTCGCCCGTTATATTCGAGGAAGTTACTACTTTTCTCGATTCTCAGAGCATTAACACGGCTATAGTCGGAATTATCGAATGGAAAATAGGCGTGCGCCAGGGAGATCCCGGTTCGAGTCGCGGTGGGCCTCCTTCGTGGTAATCGTGGGCCCCACCCTGCTGCGCTGTGGTCCCTCACTTGCCTGAGGGCGACGGTGAGGTGCTCGGCGTCCAGCCCTGCCAGCCTGTCATGCATGGTGTAGCCAGCGACGCGGAGGTCCTCGAGGACGAGGAAGTCCCTCTCGCCATCGAAGAGGGACCGGAAGAGCCTGGGCCACGGCAGGGCGCCACCTCCCGCAAGGCGATGGTACTGGGGAAACACCAACTCGTACATGTCCACCTCCTTACGGAAGAACTCGGCCCTTGGGTGCCGGAAAAAAAGGGGCGAGGTCAAAGGGCATAATTAGTCGAGCACTCAACGAAGGAACCTTACGTGTGTCATTCGTCACGTGTCGTCACACGGAACTAATAGAAGAGAGAAGGGTGGGCATAGGCTCGAGGCCATGACACGGACTATAGCCTCGCCCACTAGCGGCGCTGGTAGCCTGAGACCCAATGAGCCATCTGTGCTTGGCGGATCGTCGAGCTGTGCGCAGGGAGTCAGTTTTATTAGTTTCTGTTGTCCTTGTTTTTACTATTTGTCGAAAATGGAAACTGACGAAATCACGGAGCAACGAATCAACATCAAGTCTTTGTTAAAGTGCTGTAAAAGTTGTCAAGAAATTACTGAAATGTTGACAGCTGTTTACGGAAATAATGCTCGGAATAAAACTTCCGTTTTCAAGTGGATTAAACCAAAGCAAAAAAATCAAGAAAGAGGCGATCGAAAATCAAAGTCGTGCTCCTGGTTTCCTTTGATGTCGAAGGTGTTGTTCATCCTGAATATCTTCCTGAAAGACAAACAGTAAATGCTGAGTTCTATCTTACAGTTCTCATACGTTCAAGAGATCGCGAGCGTCGTGTAAGACCAAATTGGACTCAAGACGATGGGCGCACCCTTCACCATGACAATGCACATTCAGCATTGATCGGGCGCCAGTTTCTGGCAAAAAATTCAATCACCATCCTTAATCATCCTCTTTATTCGCAATGTGTATGCTCCCCTGCGAATTTTTCCTATTACCAAAATGCAAAAACATGATGAGGGGACATAACTGGGAAGATGTGGACACAATAAAGCAAGAAACGACCAGATAAAAACTAAAAATGCCCAACTGCCCTGGACTTCCAAAGGTGTTTTAAACAGTGGAAAACAAAATGGAATAAGTGCATGGCAACGAATGGAGAGAACTTCGAAGGGGAAAAATCGTTGTTGACTAAATTTAGCAAAATAAAGTTTTTATGGCCTCAGTTCGCATATTTATCGGACAGACCTCGTATAATGCTATTATTAAAACTGTAAGAGGAGTGAAAATAAATATTTGGAGAATTGTAGAAGAATATTTGGTGAAAATATTACTCGACCAGATGTGGACTTGATAATATTTCGGGGAAAATATTTAAGAATGGGAATCGCTGTTAACGAGAGGAGCGACTAAGACACTGAAATAAGGACGACATTACGACAGAGTGCTTTAATGATAGTGACAAAATGAAGGAAGATATGATGCTTTAGACGAGACATGCTCATTGGCTGCCGGAGAAAATGGATGATGGAAAGTGGTGAAAACGTGAACTAACTAATTAATAAGCTACTACTCCTACCGGTATTTTTTGGCATTGTCAATTCCCTACAAGCCAGCTCTAAGGTGTGTGGCAGGGAGTGAATGCCCACCAGGCCGTCATTGGCCCGATTATTTTTTCCCCTACCGCGGTCGGACAATGTTATTTTGCCCCCTTATCGTCCTTAGGAAAAATGAAATCTAGCATCTATCTGTTCTGCACCAAATCTCTCTAATTTTATTTACATGATCTCCCCTACCGTAGTACGATGGGGGTAACAATACATTTTAAACATCACTGCTAAATAGACTTCCTTCCAATTCATGCAAGAGATTTATTCGGTAATTGAATCTTCGCTCCGTGAGTGATTCCCAGTCTAGCTGCTCTAATATTTTGGAAACGCCATTAAGTTTATCATAACAACGTTTTACAAATCTAACTTACTCCTAGCATTCTGATGAAGGTGGCTAGGAGCACTAAAGTTTGGTCCTACATGACCGCATGGGACTGTCACTTGATGAATCTAGCGCTCGGTGCAATGTTGGTTGCCTTTCTTTATTGCTTCCAAGCTCCTCCTTCCATTCCTGGAAACTTTCTTTGGGGAAGGGGACACCTCACGCCGTCCGCTGACTACAGCAGTGTGACCACCTTCCCTACTTGTGAATTAAGGGGCGGAGACTACGAGATGAGTTGTATGTCCGTACGATGGTAGAATTTTGGTTCGGACAAACTGTCCAAAATTCTCTTACCTATTCAACACTTTCTTCCTCAAAACCCACAAAATTAAACATATAATCCGTGAACTCTTCCCAATAATTAATAACAGTCAGTCCACATGACTATTATTCCCGCATGGTTCCTCCGTTTTGTTTAATCGCCAGTCAAACTTACGAGACATCTTCTAGTCCACAAGACCGCCAGCGAGCCCCCTTATCTCTTCTCCGCCCCTCTCCGTGCCTTGCAACCGCCCACGCTGCAAATGCTGCCATCTTCTAAGATCTCTTTGACTGCCATTTTCCAACCCAAGAGATATACTTTCTCCACCTGCACTTCAAAAACATGATAAACCGCCTCTCCTGTAACTTCGGTTTTGCCTTCTACACGGGTGACCACCCTCTCTCCCTCCACATGAATAATTACCGCTACTCATTTAAGCATCCCATTTTCCTTAGTGGTCCTATCCCGACCCAGAATATTTACCCCAGCAAATCTTTTGATGACTGCTTTCCCGTTTGGGTGATTGAAATCCTTCATTAATCCGCAAGAAGTATAGAGGTGAGAACCCGCGAGATGGCGTGTATCTGGCTGCTCCAGTCATTTAAAACTCCCGGAATGAACTCAGCGCTCTAAATCCATCAAATCGCCGCCAATACTTCCCCTCTAACCCCCTTGACCACCCATTTTCTGTTCATCTCTTACCCTACCCGACCCCATCCTCCCACACGTGTCCTCTCCGCTATTCCACCGAGAACGGCATTCTGATTATGACGGCCGTTCCGTCGAAACGTCAACTAGATATGTGAGTGCCCTGTCTCTAGGTACAATTGTTTTAAGAAAATTTTTATATAATTGTGTCATCACTAAAGAGCGTTCTCTTCCTAAGATATATATATATATATAAATATATATAAATATAAATATATATATATATATATATATATATATATATATATATACATACATACATACATACATTGAACAGCAACGGTGATAATGGGCAACCCTGCCTTACACCTCTTCCTAACACTGCCCATCCGGACTCCCCGTTCCCCACTCGCACCTGAGCAGTCTAAAGCATGTACAGGTTGCGGATTAACCCCTTATCTCTCCAATCTATTCTTATATTTTATGCAATATACTCATTAACTTTTAACTCACTATATTCCTTCAAAGTCATTAATTCTACCAAATTCCCTCTATCAAACGCCTTTTCGAAATCGACGAGAAAGACAAATGCATCCTGCTTTTATTATATGTTCCAATCAATGGAACAGTGACCTCATTAATGCAAAGCCTCTCTCCTTGACCTTGAACCCGAACTGGTCACCACCTAAGCAACTAACTAAGCAACCACTCGCTCTCCTCTCCATCCTCAGGTTGATGATCCTGAGAACTTCTTTAGCTGCGTATCGAGGAGGTAACGAACATTGAACAGCCCCCTCGCTAGACGCGATTGGGGCTCGCCCCACAAGGCCACGCGCCCATCTCTCATACGCACTTGTTGGACATCATCTTGCGCGCCTTGTTCGAGGGCAGACACTTGATGATCAAATGGTGCTGGACGCTGCCCTCCCCTTTGGCCGCCGTGGTCACCTTGGCCGCATACACCACGCTCACGTAGTTCTCGCCCTTGCCGATCGCACTCTTGACCTCGCATCCGCTAACCCGGAGACCGGGATCCCCCAGGCCATCTCTCAGCGCCTTCTCGAAGAACCCGGAGTTGAGCCAGTCCGGGACGTGACCGAACATCACGTCTCCGGGGGATGGGGATCTGTTTTCCTCCTCCATGCCCTCTCTTCCGGAAGCGCGCGATGGACGGAGCAGACGGACTCCAACCCGGGATCGCTTCCTGGGTCCACCGACGGACGGTTGTCGGTCGCCGCGAGACCTCTCTCTCTCTCTCGTCCGGATCTCGGCTTGCACACTGCTCTGAGGTTGGATCGACACTACGCCGACACACACAACCGTGAAGTCCGCCGCTATCGCTCCTCCAGTGAGCGAATTGATTGCGCACCCAGTCACTGCTCCCCCCTCCCCCGCACCCTCCGACACTGACAACCTTGCGAAACCCCTCTCGACCCATTCTCTCGAGATTGGACCTTCACTCCACACGATCCCATTATCCGCCCCGTACACATTCGCCCTCTCCTGGAGGTGGCCGGCCCGGCAACCGCATAGACTCGGGAGTCCGTTGCTTCCCATCCGCAAGGAAATACCGAAGGGGTTTTTAAGGAGTAGTGGCAATTGGGGGAGGCGACCGACAGGGCCTAGGTATTTTGCACCTCAGAGGATGGATGTTGTTAAATTTACTCGATGTAGGGTTTCCAAGGAATCAGGAGAATAATGGGTGGGCAACGTGTTGGAACACCAGCCTAACTCGCAACGACGAGAGGAGTCAAAAATATTTAAATGTCTCCATCGATGGACTGCTGCTCTGGAAGTGCTCTCCACGTGGCATCGGGAATACACTCAAACATTCACCTTAAACCGGGATTCGAATCCAATCCATCCGGGTAGAGAGTCACGATGCAAGCCAACGCACCGATCTCCCGCGAGGTTTTACCTCTTGTGAGGAATTGACTTTTCGGTCCTCCGTAGCAGTTTAAGGGCCCCCTCTCTCACAAGGGGCTGTCCTCTAATAAATGACGCGACACCACTTGCAGTTATTTTTCCAACCTTTCCCATTGTAATGAATCGTAAGATACGTGTGTGGAGTCCCCCCCCCCCATCACGCTATTATTAGCGTTATCAATAATATCCAAGGAGCACCTTTATCGATGCAACCAAATATTGAATTTTGACGATACGATCTGTCTCTATTATTATTCATTATTTAATATACGTTTGTTCTGAAAAAGTGCATTACCTTGAAAGATAAGATGTTTCTGTTTTGTTTTGGTTGCGTAGATTAGATTAAGTTGCGTAGTTTGCGTAGATTAGTCCCTCTCGGGTCTTCCGCCGTGTGAGCATTTCCATTGCGGCCGACGTTTCGATGTCCGACTCGGATTTTCAGGGCCAGAGCGCCGAACACCGCTCGCGGTTCCGCATTCGGGACAGGTACACACGAATACCGGTAACTACAACGTATGCTAGATAACAATGACGACCTGGGTTCCCCATATTAGGGAACAAGTTCTTCTTTGGGGTCGGAAAGAAAAACAGTGGTTTTACAAAGAACGTAGCGAGTATCAGTCTCAGTTTTAAAGGTATTCAGATCTAAAGGTTAGAAAAAGTTCGTAAAAACCGACTTTTGAGATATCTTAAATCCTTTGAAAGTTTTCTACGGCTCTTGTTGCATGGAAACACGACAGTAAAGTTAGGCCACTATGTGCTTTGTGTTCGTCTCGACGAGGAACTTCGAGATATGCCGTCCTCGGTTGGCTGTGATCTCAGGCGGCCAAATTTCATCTTGAAGTAATTTGAAAACTACAGGGTTCGTCCGGAAAATAAGTGTACTGAGCTCAGGAAAAAAAATGTATTACACTTTTACATATCTTAAGCTAATATTCCTCAAAATAGGACCCTTGTGAGTCGATACACTTGTTCCAGCGGCGTTCCCATTCCTGGACCGCTCCCGCGAAGGCATCATCGGGAACCTCTCGAAGACTCGTCGTCGACCTCTTCTCTGCCCTCCACGAACATCTTGTGCCACCGAAAGATCATGTTTCTGGACATGGCTGACTCCCCGTAAGCCTGGTTAATCATACCGACAGTTCCGGTAGACGATTTCCCAAGCTTTACCGCAAATTTGATGGAATAACGCTGCTCCAAAAACTTCGGCATCGCGTTCCGTGACGTGGGTCGAGCGTGGAGGTTCGCGTTAACAGAGCTCCTCACTACACCACAGCTCAGAGTCGACTGCCTTTTTCAGCATCGCTTGCCAACATACCCCCCTCCAATCGCAGCCCGTCAGAGCGGTGCTGGACGCGCCTGGAGCGGCGCGCCCAGCCCAGGAGTCAGTACACTTATTTTCCGGACGAACCCTGTAGTTCGGAAAACTAGTTTGCTATATATAGTATATAAACATATATATATAAACATATATATATATCAAATATATATATAACATATATATATATATATAATTGTATAATAATATATATACAGATATTATTATTAGGTGATCTACCGGTTAAGGTAGGTTTTTGGATGGACACAGCTACTAAATAAATATTTTGTGATTCCTAACAAAATACAAAATCCAGTATCCTACTCTACATCAGACCCCTCTTCATCTCCGAGTACTTTCCTCCTCCCGTCCAACATCCCTATTCTGTTCCTTCCCTTTCCTTGTTTGCCTAACATTCTCCCCTCTATTACAGTCTTCAACATCCCACTACTAATCAATACCGCCTTCATCCACTTCTCCTGCCTCAATAGGATTTCTCCCAACAAACCCCTCTCTTCAACCACCATACCAAGCACTTCCTCATTTCTTTTTTCCTCTGTCCATTTCACCTTCTCCATTCTTCTCCACACCCACATTTAAAAAGCCTCCAGCCTACGTCTATCCTCCTGCTTCAATGACCACGTTTCCGCACCGTACATAGCTACGCTCCATATCAAAGTTGTTACGAGTCTTTTCTTAATATACTTACTCAACGTCCCTTTCATCAACTCCCTCCTCCTTGTGAAAGCCTCTTAGCCTAGCGCAATTCTTCTCCTTACGTCCCTACTACTTTGACTGTGTTGGTCCAAAACACTACCGAGATAAGTAAACTGTTCTACCTGCTCCAGTTTTTTCCCTCCTTTTTTAATGTTTAGCTTAGCCTTTTTCTTTCTAGAAAATCGCATAACCTTTGTTTTATTAATATTGATTCACATCCCATACCTTTCGCACTGAATTTCCAATTCGCCCAACAATGCCTGCAACCCCTTGGCTGACTGACAAACTAAAGCTTGGTCATCAGCAAACCTAACTGATTTTACGAATTCCACGCCCACTTTCATTCCTACCTCCAATTCTTCCCATGCCTCTTTAATCATTTCCTCTACATACAGGTTGAACAGCAACGGTGATAATGGGCAACCTTACCTTACACCCCTTCCTAACACTGCCCAACCGGACTCCCCATCCCCCACTCGCACCTGTGCAGTCTGAGACATGCACAGGTTGCGGATTAGCCTCCTTTCCCTCCAATCTATTCCTATTTTCTGCAATATACTCCTTAGCTTTTCCCAATTCACTTTATCCAACGCTTTTTCGGAATCTACGAAACAGGCAAATACCTCCTGCTTGTATTCTATATCCCTCTCGATTAATAATCTTATTACTGCAATGGCATCAGGCGTACCTCTCCCCTTCCTAAACCCAAAATGATCATCCCCTAAGTAAACATTTTCCCTACTCTCTATCCTTTTGTTTATTATCCTGAGGACAACTTTAGCTGCGTGGGATATCAAACTTATTGTCCTGTAGTCCTCACATGATGTAGCCTTTACCTTTTTCGGAATAGGATATATATATACATATATATATATATATATATATATTTATGGTGTATATATATATATATATATATATATATATATATATATATATATATATATGTATATATATATATATATTCGAGATAGGTGATTTTGAGATGAAATTAATACATTTTATCCATCTAGTGCAGTTTATTTTGACGGCATATTGGAGGTTACTTTCAGGACATCCCTCGTATTTCCGGATGTTACGATACAAGAAGGAGAGCATAAACTTAGGAAAACAACGGCGAATTTCAGTTTAGGCCGCCTAATAATAAGTTTTCCTCTGGGTCAGACGCTACGTGATTGGTCGGGGTGAAATGAAGCATTCCATGTGCCTTCGCGATTTTGCATCTCTGCCGTGATTGCCGTAATCTTTTCAGAACGGAATTTCCAGGCATTACCGCCCAGAATCCAGAGTGAATTTCCTCGTCCACAATTGAATTCCAACGCATTCTTTCCCTAGGCGATTCCACCAATAGCCTACAGAACGGCTGAGCATTTAAGTTTCGTCTAACCGGATGGAACGGTCTTCACTGATGCAGTAATCGGCGGAAAGGGCTGATGTTTCCGGTTGTCCCAACTGCAAATGTTCCTTCAGCTTCGTCCCGCTGATACGTCATGTTTCCCCGCCCGCCGTAAGCCTCTCCGCATTTGCACTGGACTCGGTAAACACCTGGCGTCTTTAAGGTCAATTGGGTGGGTCCTTGTCTCTTACGAGCTGATCTTTAAGTACTGCTGACGGTAAATGGATCGTCCCAATGTCGTGTCAGTCCAATATTCTGGAAATTTCGTCGGAAACTGAGGAGATATAAGGGCAGGCACGCTCTGGCGATCGGCTCTCCCTCGGGTGGAAGGACCTCTTTTAGGGCCAGTGGGATGCGGGGTTCTCCATTTCCATTCTGACGGAAGGTCGTCTTGAGGCGCTCCAGTTCCTTGAGCAAGCTGCTCTCTTCGGCGATTGACCTGGATGGGTGAATCATTGATGTTGCCCACAGCCCATCGTTGGGAGGGATGATGTCTCGCCATTCAAATACATTACCTTCATCTCCTTATCTTAGTGGTATTAGCATGCATAAATTGGAATGCTACAAGCACTTCACAACTCTTTTTTAATTGGTGGATCAATAACTCTGAAACCACTCATTGGTGAGTTTTTGCACGTCATCTTTA
This sequence comes from Hetaerina americana, assembly GCF_022747635.1. Classification (NCBI taxonomy): domain Eukaryota; kingdom Metazoa; phylum Arthropoda; class Insecta; order Odonata; family Calopterygidae; genus Hetaerina; species Hetaerina americana. Next base: position 3,615,239 of record NW_027286841.1, on the reverse strand, counting down.
GTGATAGCGTATGCTTGATAATTCTTCCTTCATCAGCAATTGCTGAAATAATGCAATTAATAATAAGGAATAAGTGAGACTTTCCTGAATCTTCACCCCCTCTACCCTCATGCTGAACAATCAAAATTTCTCCCTCCTACTCCCCCCAAGGGCTCACATAATTACAGGGAGGTCTCTGCCCCATGTAAGAATGCCACTGCCTCTGCTACTGCAGTGGATGGTCTGGACAGACAAGGGATGCCTGTCTAGGGCAAAAGGGGTCTCAGGGCTGAAATCACAACCTTGGATACTGTTCTGCAATATGTCCAACCCACATCAGTAACAGCCCCAAATGGTACCCGGCAAGACTTGTGCAATGGAAAACACTCCCGCTGTTACAATCAAAATTAGAAGATAAGTGGCATTTCAGAAACAAAAGAAAGAATTAGGAGTAGATAATATTGTGACACATACTTCATTCTATGGCAGGAAGACTACACTTGAAAGATTGCACTCATGAGCAGGTCTCTTTGACCAAGAAAGGAAGATATTGGACCCAGTGTGATGCAGAGCGCATGGTTATTTGAGGATGAACGCACTGGAAAATTAATGAAATGCATAAAGAGAATGAAATAGGTGATCAGGCACTTGAGAGAAACCAATATAGGCCAGCATGCACCTGGAAGACCACCCTACAGATAGATTGAAGGCGAATTGACACTTCTTCCATCAGAGATACATATCCCAGCAAATTTTAGTCACCAGGATATTACCGAGAACTTAAGTTCTGAATTTGGAAAAGAACAGATCATTAGATACATTATAAGAAGTAGAAAAATGCTGATAGTGGCTGGGGAAGTGGAAACCCTTAGGGGTCGTGATAAAAGTTATTAGAATCATCACCCAAATAAAATTCAAGATGCCGTTAGTAAGGAGAAAAACCTTTTCCAAGCAAATATGGGGCAAAGGAAAACCCTGAACTTTTTATCCAGGCAAAAAAATCAGATTCAATGATAAGCATGAACCAAATGAACATCAAGTAAAACTATTACAATAGGTTAACAGATAAAAGACAGGAGAAAGATCTTACAGAGTCTGTTCCTCAAGGAGGTGACTGCAAAGGCACTTTGACCCCTAATATGATGTCTGGTTAAACACACCATTTAGGAAGGCACCAGGAAACAACCTCAATTATTTATCCCAAGCCTTTTCATAGAATGAAAACTGAGTCCTAGCAACTACAGGGCTTAGCCCACAGGACAGAGTGTTGTGCTCAGAAGCAGAAGAAGCAAGGCCTTTGCAGTCATTATTACACACTAATGGCTTTGATAACAACAGAGTATACATACTGAAGGGGCAGAGAGTCAATTTGGGGTAGCTATAGAGATGAATTGGAAACTAGGGAGAAGCATAGTGAACATGGAACAGGTGAATGAAAGAATATTATTAGGGGAAATAAGAGCAGACCTGGCCAATCTGGTCGTAATCTTAGCGCACATGTCATCAAGCAGTCACGAGGAGGAATTACACAGCAGCATATATGATCTTTTAGATGAAATAAATCTCAATGTACCTGGAAGGAAACATAAAACTGATGGATAATTGGAATGCTGTGATAAGTGGAGGGAGAGATAGCAGAGAGGTAGGTGAGTGCAGTTTACTAGAAAGAAATGATCATGGGGAGAAAATGGTGTTTTTGCAGGAGAAATAGCTACTAATGTATAAAATCACCTGATTGAAACACCACAGTAGATAAAAGATTGCATGGAAAATACCACGAGATATATAGAGATATCAATTAGAATAAGTTCTAGTTAGGAATTGATTTAGGATCAGCATCAGTAACTCACAGTTTCTCAGGAGCAGATGTAGATTTGGATAAAAATTAGTGATCATGAAGTGTTACATAAAATTTAAGAAGATGAGAGATGGAAGGAGCATAAGAAAATGGAATAAAAAAGAGATCTGGAATGAAATGAAATGAGTATTCAAGAAGGCAGTTGACAAAATTGTGAGTGAGAGCAATGTGATAGACGAGTAGAAGAAAGATGGGAATATCTCAAACATAGAATTAAGAAAGAGTCAAATGAAACAATGGGATAAGCAAATAGAAAAAGGATCGGAAAACCATCGATCAGAGGAGATATAATTAGGCAGATGGATGAAGGAAGGAAATGGAGGAATATGAACACAGAATTATGGAGAAGAAAGTACAAAGAGCAGTGCAAGGATATGGAGAACGGGCAGAGTTGGAGAGAGAGAGAGTGAAATGGGTGCAGTACCAAGCAGGCAAAGGAACTGCCAGGATGTAAAAAAGGGCATTTTGTTTACATTATTAGAGATGCAATGGGTACACATAGTAATAACCAAAGAGGAATAGGCTCTGACATGATGGAAAGAATACATAGAGGAACTGCATAATTAAAAAAATATACCACTTGGATATAGAAAAGGAGATATGCATAGCTTAGGACCACAAATAATTGACTGTAAGATAGAAAAGTCATTACAGAAAGTGAATTGATCATGCAGGGTTAATTAAAATGTATGAAAAATGAAGAAAAGTGACTAGCTGGGCTCTTTAACAGATGAGGAATTAAGATGGAGGAATTAGGTTGGCAGACTCATTTGATCAGCATTGGTACCCTTTCCAAGAAAGGAAGAAGAGTAGCAGTATAAGAAGACTATTAAACTATAAGTTTGATGTCACACGCAAAATAGGTACCACTTAAGATCATCAACGTATGAGATATCAATACAGAGAAGAGCGAATGAGTACTTAGAAAGGAGATAGGTATGCATACTTGCATGTATCCATTGTAATAATCATGTCAGTATTGGGAAGGAAAAAAGAGTAGGACTAGGATGTGTTTGAATGCTTCATGGATTTGGAGAAGGTATTTGACAGGGAAAACTATGAATGCTCTGCAGAAGGTAGGCGTAGACTAAAGAGATAGACAGCCTACCCAGACCTTATACATTTCTCAAACCTGTTCCTAAAATTTAAAAAACAACAACCATAGTGCATAATACTCATAAATCTAATACTTATCCATTGACCAAGAAAATACCATACTCTTGCATTCCCATTTAAATTGAGAGAATGTCAATTTAAGAGGTTAAAGTAATTTAGACTGCAACAGATGCTAAGCTAGATTACCTATACTAAGCTATGACAAAAGCTAAGTTTTACATTGGTTAATGAAATACAACTGGAGGTTTACTCTGGGAAGTAAGGCAAAAGTAATATTTAACTCCCTCCTTTTCCAGCACCAATTATTAAACATAGACAATAAGAACTGACCATGGTTAAGTAAACTACATTGCAGAGGTACTTACCCTTACTTAATACTTTTTAACCTGTGATATTATGTGAGAAAACACAAACCAACTCCATGAAAATCCTACAAAAACATTTCCATCTCATCTACAAGAAGAAGGAAATGCATAATAGCAATAAATTTAACATATAAATGAAATAATTGCATTTTAAGAATTCAATTTCATTACAATAGTTTACATAACATTAATAATACACACTACTACATTGCAATAAAAAAGACGAATGTACTCTCTATTGACTCACATGTGAAAAAACTTGTAACACAGTCTCTTGTAAACATCACCAAATCTTGGTAACTTTCTCATCATGCTCCATTGACTCGAAGTCTTTACAATGTGTTATTGTCATGCAAGAAAAATAGCCCTCTACAACGGGGCATTGGATAGTGTACGCGTAAAAAACTCAAGCTACTTCAATACATTAAAATCTAAACCTATATGATAAACCTGACAACAACTTAAACTTCACCAACAAAAAATATTTCCAAAAGAAATACAGTGGTGAAACTTTGGGAGGAGAAAACAAAGCTTACATTCACATATTTTTTCTTAAACTTTAGACACAAACATCTTCCATTTAAAGAAGGCATTTGTCTGGAAAGAATCAAGTTACAGTTTTAATTAATAGTTTACACATGTGCAAACGAACAGCATGAAATCATAAAATATTAAGTTTATTTGATACTCAAAGCTAAAACGTTCTTGTTAAAAATACTATATAAAACATGACAATTCTACAAATACATCATTATACTGTAAAAAAAATGGTAAATTACCATTGCATAAAATATCTTCTTCATAAAACCACAAGACAATCAAATCGCCACACCATCTTTATAAATCCTTCATCAGTTTGCACAGATTCATAGGGAATTATGGACTGAATGGGAGGATATTTAGCCATTTTCAAATATCTAGCTAAATGAATGAATCTTGATGCACTAAAATACCTAAAATAATATGATTATGGTAAAAATGAATGCAGTAATTACGGAAAGTACACAATTCTTTGAAAAAAACTATTATTAATACATTTCATGGGAAGGAACTTTTAGATGTTGTGAAATATGTGCTCATTGTTAAGAAATAATGTAAAATGTTGAACCATGAGCACATTACTACACAATGAATGAAGTCATAAAGACTTTGATCTATCAGTCACTATTTCTAAAATACTGCTGTTTAGAGAACTAGCACATAAATGAAATAAATGTTCATTTTCCAATTTGTAAAACCCTCACTCTCGTCAGCTCACAGTAAGTAAACTTCTAACAATGAATATGAGTGAAGCACACTAGGTCAGTTTTTTTGGGCTCAAGACTGTGGAATGTGAATGAATTATACCAGTATGGCACTCATCACAAAAGAATATTGGGCCAGGATTCATACACATACATGTACTTTGATTTTGGTTAAGAATACGAGACAGCCCTTGAGTACAAAGAAATCATCCTTCATGACCTTTGAGCATTACAGTCAAAGTGATGATCAATTCCAAGATCTACGACTCTAACCACAATGCACGGTGATTTTAGAGGAGCCTTCACGATGTTTAATGTAACAAATCAATTCGTTGATCTATCTTTAATGCAGAAAAAAATAAAAAGAGACTTCTGAGAAGCTAAAATGTGTGAATTGCAAGAGATAATTTCCACGGCTGGAAAATTATGGACAGATTACATGGCTTAATATTATTTAGAATTTCAAGAAATCACAAGATTAGGGAATTATTTGGTGAGGAAACTAAATAAGACCTCAAAGAAGGCAATAAAAACTTAAAAAGAAGTAAAGATAACATTCGATTCATAGGAAATGAGGTTTCCTCAGAGTAGGAAGCTGAATGCAAAAAATTCAAAGCATTCGAGAAAAGAATGAGGGAATCATAAAAGAGAGCTTCCGCAATTTGCCCACCTGAGTCTGACCTTAAACACATGACCTTTATGCAACACTATGACCACCCAATGGTTTGAACATGAAGCCACAATAATTAAAGCTGCACGGATCACCTTGAAACGCATTTGAGATGCATTGGTATGACTGCTGACGGTCCCAGAGTGCTAAGAGGCTAAATGCCCAGGGTTTCCAGGGGAGCCATGACAAGGGTTTATGACGGAATCCATGGCAACACATAAGGGTTATCTCCATGGTGAGAGGGTCAGAGGGAAGGATCAGCCTGCATCTCGGCCCTTCTTCCCCTTCCTGCGCCTCCTCAACACAGTCCTTAGTAGTCAAAAGGTCGTGACCCTTCCCAGGCGACCCAGCCCCAGCTTCCGTCGCTTCCTCTTGCCGCCACCACTGCTACCCCCACCAATCTTCTCCGTGATGAGAGACTCAGTTGCATCATCGTAAACATCCCTGGCCGTTGTGGCACCTTCACCATCCACGAAGCCACTCTCGGGCCGTGACAGCGGGTGCAGTTCAAACCAGCGGTAGACTTTAGCAGAAGATGTGAGCTGCAAGAGGCCAATTCATAGGTCAACGGACACGGAGAGTTGAACCCAACGGCTCTGCTGCCTTGCTATCCCACTTGCAGAGCAGCATGCAATGCAATTAAGTGAGATACATCCATGCATATATTCACTCTCCATCATTTGGGGCTATACACATGTTAATTAGTGCTTGAGTATTTTGAAAAGATGATATTATTTCTGACTGCACATCCTTTTGATCACATTTCACTCAACTCCTAAAGACATAAGGAAATGTAAAGATAAGGTCTAAATGAGTGAAAACATTTTCATACAGAGATCCCCTTCTCAGTGAAGTTATATTAATTGCATTGAAACTTAAATTCTCAGTTTTACAGCTCGACTTATATTCTGAGGTTATCATTAACATTAAACTGAAAGAAAAGTTACCAATGAATTACACAAATCAGGCAACTGGATGAATAAATCATTTCGAGTATTTCCACCCAATTTATCACAAATTTCATCTCTTGTAACAAAAAATTTTACAGTTAAAATATTATCCTTTCATTTGAATATTTTAGTGAGCTACAGGGTCAAATACAAGTGCATGCCTATTATTAATTATTATCCATATCTTGTGAATAAAAAATTGTGAACAAACCAGAATTTAGTTAAAGGAGTTAGTACCCAAAACATTTCTCATGCAAAGAAAGAAAAGGAACAAATGAATGAGGAGCTCATGTGTCATTGGAATGAATTTGGAAGGCCTGGTGAATGTGCATTTGCCCTTTCTTTATCCTGGCTTGAAGAATCACGTATGATATCTTGATTCATGCCTGTGACAGAAGTACTACCTTAAAAACATTACACCCTCTCAATATCTGGGCACTTATCTTCCAGATTACATACAAGAATTTAAACACCATAGCAAACAATAATAAGAATTCCATGCTGGGACTTTTTGCTCCAACCTGCCTGAAGGAAACATTAAATCAATAATCCATTCATCAAGTGAGACCTGCGATGAAATTGGTTACTTCTTTGAATAGTGCTCAAAAAGCTCTATTCTTATTTAGACTCCATAGTTCTAATTGTTCTCACAATGACGTTCTTTCACTATTTGCGAGTGTGAATCAAAATGAACTATGATTTTGGTAGTCAAGCATTTAAGGCAGATTTTGGCCAAACATAATTCCCACCTTCTTGTGTAAGCTTCTATGTATAATGCAACTCCTCTCCTTATATCCACACTACTTTGACCATCCTCCTACTTTAACATTTAACTTAGCTTTATCAACTTCTGGAAAACTGCATAACCTTTGCTTCCTTCATTTGTTTGCCTTGTTCAATATCCCATATCTATCACAATGATATTCCTACATGCTCAGAGAAGCTTTAAAACCATTGGCTGATTGGTAAAATAAAGCTTAATCATCCACAAGCCCCACCGATTTTATGAATGCTCCTATCTCAGTTCTTCCCATGCCACTTCATCCATGTCCTCCCCATCCATATCCTACCATATTAACCATGTCTCACTCCACTTTTTAACACTGCTCTTAAGTAGTTCTGCAGGCTTGTTTATCCTCACCATCTTATTTTATTTCAATTCCCTTAATGCCCTTTTTATCTAGTAATTATATATATCTAAATGTAAGCTATTCCCATCCATGTCATATTCTCTTTCCATGTCTAAGCTTGCAAGCCTAATCTCTATACTTTATAGATTATTTAGAAATTCTTTCCATCTCTTTTTCATCTTTTCTGGTTCAATCAACAATTTTATTGACACATCTTTAAATGCAACATACGTTTTTCCATCCATAAGTGATGTTAGTGCTTTCACTTTTTTGTACAGCACATGAATTAAACCCTTACTTTGTAAATGCTCCGTATCCTTACAGTCTGTGTTCCTTCACCCTTAGTTGACTCTTTGTCACATCTCAGTTTAATATTCTTCTCTTTACTTCCTCCTTCCGAATTCTGTACACATTCTTCCATTTCTTTCTTCCTAATTATCTCATCAGTAATTCACAGTTTCCTTGTCCTATAACTATTATCCCTTTGCACAGTTTCATTGGCCTTTGATATATTCCTTTTTTTCTGCCATACCCATCTCTTTACCCTCACTCAGCATGAATATCTCTACCAATCAGACAGACTAATTTTCCACCAGAACGATAAAACTACGGGACGTAAATAAATGTGTTATGATAGAAAGTTGAGAAGTCAATGATAATGCCTTTCTTGATCTTGCAAATCTTGTTGAAATTAAAATAGCATACAGATGAAAATGCACTATGTACAAGCACTTCCAAACTCTGGATTTAGTCAAGATCAGTGGTAAGGTGAAAGAAAGTGTTGGTCACTAGACTTTCAATGGCTGGAATGCACTCCTGCCTCTCAGAGAGATAACAGTACAAGGATAATCTGAAAAGTTTTCTGCCTCGCCAATAGATGGAATCACTACTTCCCCGATTTTTTTCTCTCATGTTGGTAAAGCTGTGAGTAGATGGCATTGGAACTTGCAAGCCATTCCATCCAGTAGTTTGTTACAGGAAGTTGCTTGAATCAATTACGATGTGTATTGTTAGAAATGAAAAAACATCCAGCATCACGTAGTGAGTCAATTCTTCATAAAAGAAGATTTAATGCCAATCGAAAGTCATTCAAGGATTGTAAATGTGTCCGGGGACCCTTCACCTTCAATTTCATTCTAAAGAAACAGGTGGCTAAGTTTAAACGTGGCAGAAATAGCACGCGGCACCTTTCCCTCCGAAACTGAGCAGAGTTAACATATCATTTATTCGTGCACTTTGTTTATACAATTAACTTATGCCTTTTATTAATACCCTATAATGTATCATATTATAGGCAGTTCCTCTCATGGTTTGAGTCAGCAATCCAATTATTCCTAGTGCGGTGGTTTACCCACAGAAATATTAGATTCAGACTCCTGATATATATGTAAATTCAGAAATTAATTCCTTGTTTTTGGGAATTAGCAAATAATGTGAAAAGGAAATATGATCTACTAAAATCGAATGACAGACAAACTTGGTGATAATGAATTACTAACCTCACCAAATGAAACCAGAGAAGCTTTTGCTCAATATTTCAAGTTTGCATATTTTAAAAACACTGGTTTCAAGATTCATGATAACATTAATGACAACCTTGGCAAGCAAAGCAATTTTCATGGTGTGTGTGTATATATATATGTATATATATATATATATATATATATATATATATATATATATATATATATATATATATATATATATATATATATATATATATATATAAAATGGGCTGACACAATATAACACATAAAGAATAGAAGAGCAACATTTAAATCCGATCCGATCTCCTCAAATCAACACAACAAATCCACTCCTTAAATCCCCAACCCGTCCTAAAACCACTCAAACGCCATGCAATAAACCCAGACGTAAAACATGCCCTATTTTCAAAACCAAAATCCCATCCCTCTCCCACCCGCTTTTTAACTCTCTCCCACCAATTCCCTCCTCTACTTGCACTTCTAGCAATGTAGTGTACCTTCTGAAGTGCCAACTTTGCCCTGCCTATTATATTGGGCAAACCACCACACCCCTCAATATCAGAATCAACAACCACCGAGCCTCATGCAAAAACTCTTCCTTAATTGACATGCTCCCTATCCCCAAACACGCCTCCGAACACAACACTCCCTTTGATAAATGCTATAGTGTATCCATCATAGCATCCCTCCCACCCTCTGATCCTCCTCTGAAACTGAAAACACTAGAGCAATCCTTCATCTGGCTTTTGGAGTCCTGGAACTGGCCAGGAATCAATATTAGGCACTAATTACCCTGCTCTAATTATATTTTCATCCCCCTTCCACCCCCATCACCTTCTACATTTTCCCCACCCTTCTAACGCTGCCCCTCCAAACCCGTCCCTTCGGAATTACCTCCCCACCTTCCCCTTCCATCCATCGCTCCAGCCCTCGTATTCCCTTCAGTTCTGTCCCTCTCTTCCTTGATAAAGGTGGCAACGACCACCGAAAATTCGAAAAATAGTGAGTCTCTTTTTTTGTGTGTTTCTGTGTTTTTTTCTGTGTCCACTAGTGCTAAGTGTTATACATTATTATTCACGTCCGTGAGACTTTCAAAAAGTGTTATATATATATGTGTGTATATATATATATATATATATATATATATATATATATATATATATATATATATATATATATATATATATATATATATATATGTATGTATATATAGATGTATATATATATATGTATATATATGTATATATATATATATATATATGTATATATATACCCTCCCCGGACTACAACCTTGACGTGGTGGAAGGGATTGTGCGTTCCGATGACCCCTAGAGCTGTGCTGGCGGGAGTAATAATTATTGCTCCTGGTAGGGTCACCCATGCCAAATAGGTCGAAGGTTAGGAGCTAGACGAAAGGTAGTCCACGCAGCGTCTGTTCCTCAGTGAGGCGGCTGCAATGGCGTCTGACCCCAGTGGGGCGGCCAGTAAGTGATGGTGTCACGTTAAAAACACTATCGAGGAAGGCAACGGGAAACCACCTCAATTATCATTCCCTAGAAAAATATGATGGACAATAGAGATATTTTGAGTCCTGGCAACCACGGGGCTCGGCCCAATCGGCCGTGTGTCGTGCCCGGCAGCGGGGGAGGCAAGGCTTCCGCGGTCGTCATCCCACGAAACCCTTGCAAGGGAAAACCAGCAGCAGCAGGACAGAAGACGCAGGAGAAGAAGACAAAATTAGTTAGAATAGGAACGTGGAATGTTAGGACAATGATGAGGACAGGGAAATTGGAGAATGTTAAGCGAGAGATGGAAAGGGGAAATATAGATATTTTAGGTCTAAGCGAGGTGAGATGGAAAGATAGCGGGGATTACTGGAGTGATAAGTATAGAATAATATACAGCGGTGGGGACGAGAGCCAACGAGGGGTTGCCATAGTATTAAATGAAGAGGTAGGGAGAAGCGTAGTCAACATAGAGCAGGTAACGGATAGAATACTACTAGTGGAGATAAAAGCAGAACCGACGAACTTAGTTATTATTCAGGTATACATGCCACCGAGCAACCATAAGGAAGAAGAGGTCGATAAGATATACGATCAGTTAGAGGACATGATCGCGTGTGTTCCTGCAGGGAAACATTTGATAGTGATGGGGGATTGGAATGCGACGGTAGGCGAACGAAGAGATGGTGATGAGGTGGGCGACTACGGTTTGGGCACGAGGAATGACCGCGGGGAGAAAGCAGTTGAGTTCTGCAGGAGACAGGGGTTAGACATCACCAACACTTGGTTTAGACACCACAAAAGACGCAGGTATACATGGAAAATGCCAGGTGACTCAGGAAGATATCAGCTAGATTATATCCTGGTTAGACACAGGTTTAGGAATAGTGTGATAAATTCCCACAGCTTCCCGGGAGCGGATCCGGACACAGACCACAATTTAGTTGTTATGAAATGTAGCGTGCGTTTCAAAAAGATAAGGCAGGGGCGGCGAGTTAGAAAATGGAATGTAGAAGCATTAAATGGGTTGAAAAGGAAGGAATACAAACAGGCGGTAGAGAAAATCATGGAGGATGGTAAAGGGCTTAGTACTATCGAAGGAAAATGGGAAATGGTCAAGAAGGGCTTGTCTAAAGCCGCAAAAGACACTATTGGAACCTATAAATAAATGAAAGGACTAACTTTGTAGTTCCACACGAAAACGATTTATTCACACGACCCAGGTTTCGAAGTAAAACTTCATCATCAGGTGAGCTCTCTACATTTGCAGCCCTTCTTATATATACAGCCAGGGCGGGGGTGGGGTGGAGATAATCAGGAAGGTTTGGGAGGGGTAAAGTCAGGATTGGTTTGCATGCCGGAGGGGAGGGCAGTTTGGCGTCCCCTCCGCGATGTTGGTGGAATGTGGAGCGGGAGGGAGAAGTCTACATTGTAGAGCTCTCGTGAGTCAGTGGATTAGAGAGGGTTAGATGAAGGGGAGGGGGTGTCATCGGCCACCGTGAGGATTGGGACTTTAAGGAGGGGAGAGTGGGAGGCATACAGAAATTCGTTAACAATATTTTCATTTAAACAAACACTATTTAAAATTTCTAAATGTTCTAAGGCGTCTAATCTATAGCCTTTGCTTTCAACATGTAAAATTTCGAAATCAAAATCACTTTTATGGTTATTATCAATCAAATGCTTTGCGAATTGAGAGTTCATCTTTTTATTTCTTGCACATGCTTGATGCTCCTTCACTCATTCTTGGAATTTCCTCCCTGTCTGTCCGATGTATATTGCCCCGCAATCGCACTTTAGCTTATATACTCCACTCTTTTCCTTATATGGGATTCTGTCCTTTGTGTGGGAGAGCAGGCCCCTGAGGCTTGATTTGTTATAATGGGCTATCTTAATGTATGCCTCCCACTCTCCCCTCCTTAAAGTCCCAATCCTCACGGTGGCCGATGACACCCCCTCCCCTTCATCTAACCCTCTCTAATCCGCTGACTCACGAGAGCTCTACAATGTAGACTTCTCCCTCCCGCTCCACATTCCACCAACATCGCGGAGGGGACGCCAAACTGCCCTCCCCTCCGGCACGCAAACCAATCCTGACTTTACCCCTCCCAAACCTTCCTGATTATCTCCACCCCACCCCCGCCCTGGCTGTATATATAAGAAGGGCTGCAAATGTAGAGAGCTCACCTGATGATGAAGTTTTACTTCGAAACCTGGGTCGTGTGAATAAATCGTTTTCGTGTGGAACTACAAAGTTAGTCCTTTCATTTATTTATAATGAATCGGTTCCATAAAGTTACGCCAGAAACCATTAACTATTGGAACCGTTAACGCTAAAAGGACTAGGAAACCATGGATCACGGATGAGATGATTACAAAGATGGATGAGCGGAGCAAAATGAAGTACAAAGAATTGAACAATAAATTGAGGCGGGCAACAAATAAAGCAAAAGAAGCATGGTGGAAGACGCAGTGCGAGGATATGGAAAGTCTGCAGAGGAAGGGTGAAATCGGTGCGCTGTACAGCAAAGTTAAATCGTTATCGGGAAGTAAGAAAGGAAGAGCTATGCTAACAGTTAGAGATAAGGCGGGTAAGGTAATAGTTGACGCAGGAAAAATCCAAGAGAGATGGAAGGAGTATATAGAAGAACTGTATGGTAAAGAACTCAGACCAACAAAGTTAGACATTGAAAAAGAAAATGACGTAGAGGAGGACAGCTTAGGTCCAGGCATACTAGACCATGAGATAGAAAGGACATTAAGGGAGATGAAACTAAATAAGGCCGTGGGGGTAGATAACATTCCCGTGGAACTTTTAAAATGCTTAGGAAAATGTGGGAGGAAGAGGCTATATGGGCTGATTCGTAGTATTTATGAGGAGGGAATCTGGCCGGAAGACTTTGTGAGATCAGTTTTAGTTCCTATTCCGAAAAAGGTAAAGGCCACGTCATGTGAGGACTATAGGACAATTAGTTTGATATCCCACGCAGCTAAAGTTGTTCTCAGGATCATAAACAAAAGGATAGAGAGTAGGGCAAATGATTACTTAGGGGATGATCAGTTTGGGTTTAGGAAGGGGAGAGGTACGCGTGATGCCATTGCAGTAATGAGATTATTAATCGAGAGGAATATAGAACACAACCAGGAGGTATTTGCCTGTTTCGTAGATTTCGAAAAAGCGTTTGATAGGGTGAATTGGGAAAAACTAATGAGTATATTGCAGAAAATAGGAATAGATTGGAGGGAAAGGAGGCTAATCCGCAACCTGTACATGTCTCAGACTGCTCAGGTGTGGGTGGGAAACGGGGAGTCAGGATGGGCAGTGTTAGGAAGGGGTGTGAGGCAGGGTTGCCCATTATCACCGTTGCTGTTCAACCTGTATGCAGAGGAAATGATTAAAGAGGCATGGGAAGAACTCGAGGTAGGAATGAAAGTGGGCGGAGAATTCGTAAAATCAGTTAGGTTTGCTGATGACCAAGCCTTAGTTTGTCAGTCAGCCAAGGGGCTGCAAGCATTGCTGAGTGAATTGGAAATTCAGTGCGACAGGTATGGGATGAGAATCAATATTAATAAAACAAAGGTTATCCGATTTTCTAGAAAGAAAAAGTTCAAGCTTAACATTAAAATAGGAGGGCAAAAACTAGAGCAGGTAGAACAGTTTACGTATCTCGGTAGTGTTTTGGACCAACACGGTCAAAGTAGTAGGGACGTAAGGAGAAGAATTGCGCTAGGCAAAGAGGCTTTCACAAGGAGGAGGGAGTTGATGACGGGGACTTTGAGTAAGGATGTTAAGAAAAGACTCGTAAAAACTTTGATATGGAGCGTAGCTATGTACGGTGCGGAAACGTGGTCATTGAAGCAGGAGGATAGACATTGATTGGAGGCTTTTGAAATGTGGGTGTGGAGAAGAATGGAGAAGGTTAAATGGACAGAGAAGAAAACAAATGAGGAAGTACTTGGTATGGTGGGAGAAGAGAGGGGTTTGTTGGGAGAAATCCTATGGAGGCAGGAAAAGTGGATGAAGGGGGTGTTGACCGGCAGTGGGATCTTGAAGACTGTGATAGAGGGTAGTATGTTGGGCAAAAGAGGAAAGGGAAGGAACAGGATAGGGATGTTGGACGGGATGAAGAGAGGAAGAAAGTACTCAGAGATGAAGAGGGACCTGATATAGAGTAGGATGATGGATTTTGTGTTTTGTTAGGAGTAATAAAATATCTGTTTGGTGGTTAGTTGTGTCCATCCAAAAACCTACCTTAACCGGTAGATTACCTTAAAAAAATATATATATATATATTATTTATTTATATATATATTGTTGTGGCTGCTGAAACGTCCGGCCAATGAAGAAAGAGAACATAGCCAGACAATAGGTACAAAGAAAACCAAGGTGATGAAACCTGGGAAGCCAGAAAACTTTTATGCTTTAGGTACATAGAGGAAGCAGACTTGAAAATGTGAGATGGTACGTGTACTCAATAACAGAAATAACAGAGTATTGGAAAAAGTGAAAGGGAAATAGAAGTACAGGTAAGCATATCAGCGACCATAGCCGCATACATGAGGTAAAGCACATCATTATGTAGCAGGATGGATTCAAAATGGTGGATGAATGAAATGCTATGCGTGAAGTATAATGCTATATTGATATGAGGGATGAATTCTGAGAGAAATTGATTGGAAAATAATCAAGGCCTTCGACATGAGGATTTGAAGACAGATGCCAAATATTATGCAGTTGGACAGGGTAAGAAATGACGAGAAGCTGAGGACAACTGAAGAAGAGAGAAGAGGTGATTGAATGAAGAGAGAGGGCTGCTTGATGAGGGATGCATTGGAAGCAACAATAGAGGGAGCTCGGAGGAGGAGAAGGGGAAGACTGAAGTTTGTGGGAATTGTGGAGGGCACTTCCAATTGAATTCGAAGAGAAGGACACATGAGTTGTGTGGTGGAAGAGTTAGCTACTGCCACGAAGAATGTTCGTGATGATGATTAATTAATGTTGTATCACACTGAGGATCACCAAGATGGACAATATTTAGATGAGTGAGAGGAATTCCAAACGTAGATATGTAGACACAGAATTATGGTTTTGTCTGAGGTTGTGTTGCCAAAGAATGGACAAATATCTTGCTTCCTTAAACCTGCGCATTTTATTTGTAATTTATTGCTTCACAGAGGGGGGGAGTGTTTCCCATTGTTAGAGACTGGCCTTGGTCTGTCCTTTTCTGGAAAGACCTCAAAAAGGAGGTTTGGAGGCTGGATTAAAATTAAACACTACCCTATAACTAGTATTTACCAAATCATTTTAAATCATAATTTAAAATGCTTATAGATCTTCTAAGACAGTCAGCAAAGTCAAGCAAAGTCTGGCTTGAAACCTGGATGATAAACAGAATCAAATTCAGTAAATTTTTTTTTTAAGCTATATGTTTGTGATGCCATGGATAAAAGAGAACTGATGAATGTCATAGACACTGACTTTGCCAAAGTCTTTGACACTATTCATAGTGGCGAAAGAGATCCTAATTTGGACCAGAGACATTTAAATTCATTGTTTAAAATGAGAAGACAAACATATGAAGGCAGTTCTCATTTGGGTAACTGTTCACAGCAGGATTGAAGAACAGTTCAATGTATTGTGGCATGTCAGGGTTTGCCTCGTTGGGCAAACAAAATGCAGTAGCGTACAGTTTGTTTCTATCCAAGACTTATCTTAAACAGTAGACCAACAAATAATAATAATTGCATAATACTCACAATTGCTCTACCTGAGACTGTAATGCACTAGCAGGTTCTCACGTTGACAGATGATAAAATATTACATGCTGTCATACAAAAGTATCCTTTGCACCATTCCATTTAAAAGCAGACACTGACAAGATAAGCCTGGTTGTAGATTATGAAAGAAAACGCTTTCTCTCCCACAACTTTCTTCTCTTCCCTGTCCTTGTACATGTCTTTCACCTCTGTTACATTGTTTCATGCAAATGCCACTATTTTTTAGACTTATAATATTCCTTGTGCCTTGAAAGTCTCTTCAACAACATTCACTACATCTGACCCAACCTATCTCTAAAAATATTCATTACTCTCCTCTCTTATCTACTCTGTTTGCTGAATCAACTCTCACCCATTCTCTCAAAATGAGCGAAGCGCACTTCCATTGCAATTGCCTAGTACTGCTCCACACAAACCGCATTCTTTAGCAACGCACTCATTCCTCATTCTGCCCTTCATTTTTGACTGCAAATACCCGTACACATATTACCCAGTAAAACTGCATTTCAGCAACTGAGCGCATTTCATTCATGGTTCTTGCATCCTTTGGGGGTAGAAGGTGGAGACTAGAATCCAATCATGTTTTCATTCAAATACAACTTGCATCGAAATCAAATAAAACTTAAAAAGTTTTTTCCACTAGTAGAATATTCAGTTAATAGACAAAATCAAATACAATAATAAGGAATTTTTTTTATTTGATCATTAATTTAAATACGTTCTTCAGTTATCTCAATTGATGATTAGAAAAGTTAAAGAAGGTATTAAACTGATATAATATGAAAATTAAGGAATAAAAATGCATATCGGGAAATAGATTTGAACCATAAAAAGAATTTCACCACACAAATTATGGATTTTACTCAAGTCTTCAATATAAATTAAAAACTCATTTGTAAGTGCAATGCACACAAATTCTGTGAATCTCATGACAACCTTCTTCTGTAATTACCTATCCTTTTACAGATTGAATTGCAACAATTGGCAATTGATATTTTGATGTCAAACTAAAGTTTCTGCATCATACATGAAAATATTAAAACATTCGGCAGTTAGTATTTGCCACTCCCCCTACTTGGTTAATTCTTCTTGTTGAACACTTGATGGTATGCATAGTAAGTAAATGAACTTCTGCTTTTATCAATAAATATTTTGCCGTTTTCATTCAATTTAAGCAATGAATCACCATAATGAACCAGTGATGGCGGTTTAGAACATTCATTAACTTCTTGGAACAAAAATTGTCCTTTTTAGTTCCTAAAATAAAAGATAAGGCTACCATTGCCTTCCACTGACTGTATCCATACAAAATCTCCATCTACCACCCACATCAGATGAGAAAGCCAACATCAAGGCTCATTTATGCCAATCACCCTGCCATTACCAAGTTTCCATTCTTCATAATAATGTGTTCACTTTTATGTACTAGTATTTCTGCTGACTTGTAAAAATATTCAATTTTTAATACACTCCCCACACTTCCAACAACCTTTACATGCTTTACGCATTCAAACACCTTTTGATCTCTATATTTATCCTACCATCTTATTCTTCCTCCTACCCTTTGCCTTCATTATTAAGGGTTGCCTTTGGTTGCTACTCTTCCCCATTTGTTTCTCTCTAAGGTATCTTCTCTGAGATATGGTACATCATGCCAAAATCTCTGTGCCATTCCTAATAGAAACGTTTTTGAACCATGAAGTAAAAAGTATAATTAGGATATTTATGGATGACATGGTGATTTTCTGGGAGATTTACGGGGCAGAGGATCATTTGATACTATCAGGGGATTTAGACTGCATTTCAAAATGGTGTACAAAATGGTCATTTTCATCAAACCATAATGAAATTTCAGTGTTGAATTTCTTTAAAAGATCAACGTGATTTGTTTACAAACTTGCCGGAGTTGACCCAGAAGTAGTTGAACTTGCCGGAGTTGACCCAGAAGTAGTTGATATGGTAAAATACCTTGGTGCTACTATAACTGATGACTTATCATGGGCCCCCCTCATATATTAAATCTGCAGGCAAGTAAATAAAAAATTGGGATGCATTAGACACATTGTTTACAGGAGTGACTACAAGGTAAGGGAACATTGTCACAATGCTCTTGTAAGGCCTCATTTAGAATATGCATGTAGTGTATGGGATCCTTCAGAAAAAGGCCTCATTTGGGAAATTGAGAAGGTTCAATGCCAGGCAGCCCATTTCATTAAAAACTCTCACGATAAAACAATAAGTATCACAGAAAGGCTACTGGAGTTTGGTTGGGATTCATTAGAAAAATGACAATCCAATGCTAGGTTGAACTTATTAAATAAATTCAGAGCTGCATGTTTCAGGGCAGAGGTCTCACAAATTATTCGCACTTCAATACACATTGGCTGTTTGGATCATGAATGTAAAATTTGAGAAATACATGACAGAACTAGCAGACTCAAGGACTCCTTTTTCCCATGGACAATACAGGATATTAACTGCAGGGTCATAGATAGCAAAAATCCCACTTTTCAGCTACAGCATCTAGGGAATAATTAGTTTTACTCAAATTCATGCAGTTTCAATAATCTTGTGTGCTTGGTTGTCAAAACCCTTTCCTCAATACTGCATGGGACTGTCATATAATTAATGCTGTGCACATGTACAACATTTTCTACCATTTTTTGTTTTATTTTCAAGCTCTCCCATCCACCCCTTGTCCCTCTCTCTGGGGATGATGCCTCACGCCATCCACTGCAAACAGCAGGGTGTCACGTTGTCTACCTGTGACTTAAGGCGTGGGGGACCATGAGCTGCAAGTCCATGAATTAATAGAACTTTCCCTTCTTACAATTCAGTCCTGCATGAACCTGTCTTGGTATGGCAGAGGGTGATTATATAAATAGTTCATTTTTATACTCTCCTTTTTGTATAACAAAGAACTATTTTATTGGTTGAAATTTACACTTGTTTTGAACTCAGTTTTCCACCAGCACATATTTAAATTTAAATGTAAATTTGAGATTTTTCAAAGAATGTTTTTCCCCTTTTCCCTTCCCCCAAGGGAGAGCTCTTATCCCAGCACAGCCCACTTGGTATGTCTGTGTGCCCCCTGCCACACACTTTTATGGTTGATTACAGGGTATTTATCTACATAGGCAGAGACAATCTTTTCCCATGTCCTCCTCAGCCTCTTCTTCCGGGGAGTTCCAGTCTTCCTACTTTCTTTCCAACATTTTATTGAGCACATAGACCCATCTAAGTCTGCTCCGCTCTATTGCCTCTTGGAGTATAGCAACTTTTAGCATCCTTGCCACACGCTCCATCTGTATTCCATTGGACTCATTGCACCAGATATCCATTTCCATGCCTTCATTTCTTGGATGCGCAATTGCGTGCATGGTGCTTTTCAGTGGCCCAACATTCTGCTCCATGACATAATGACTGGCCTGACCTTACACTTATACACTCATCTCTTGAGCTCTACAGGCATCCTCTTGGTACAAGTGCCCCACATTAACTTTAACCACTTCACCCATCCTGAGAAAAGTCATTTTGTTCTTGTCTACATCTCTCCAATACTAATGTCTTGCTACATGTCTGTCTGTACACAGCAAATCAAGAGTATCTGAGGTCTTAGTACAAATTTGCTTTGTTTCTGCACCTACATTACTGAATTCACATTGAAACTATGCAAAGAGCTATTACTGGGTTCATGCCAGGCAAAACATAGGTGGTATGCTGATAGGCTCATCTACTATATTGTATTGAGCAAAAATTCAATCAAAGTATAATCATCTATTGATTCTATCAAGATTATCCATTCATTCAACTATTTCACCATACAAACTTAATATGCCAGGATTATTTCCATTCTCCACATAAAACACAACCGCCTATGTAAGTACTTTTGCTCTGGACTATTTTATCTCCATTTAATTTCTTTTATCATTTCACTTAAGAGCTGGGGCTCCTGCAGAATATATGGGGCTCTCAGTTAGTTCAAAACCTTCCTTGAATCACCCAAGAATATGCTTTACATCACATACACAAATTGACTATATAATTTCTTTTGAGCATCCAAATGTTTTTCAGCTAGGTACTTCATGAAATGAAAATATGGGACCCATACATCCTCTACCAGGCATAAAAATGCATTGTATTCTGTATATTTTCTTCATTATTACCCACCATAACCCTTAGTATATTAAAAATGCTAATTTCACCATTATTCCTACTCCACATCCTATACTACTTCCTGTTAAACATAAGGTGATACTAATGCAATCTCCAAATTTTTAGATACTATTTAAAAAGCCAGACATAAGTAAAACAATATATTCTATTGTTTCAGGCTTCACTTCATGGAAGTAATTGATATCCATTATTGAAATAGAAAGAAAGACTTGTACTCGTATATATGCTTGCTCTGTCTGTTTTGCAAATTTGTACCTGATGATGCCGCAAGTCGGTGAAACGCGTCGTGCCGTATAATAAAATCTGTGGAAAAGTACGAGTCTTTCTTTCTATTTCAATAATGGATAAGTAAAACAATTAATGCAAAGGAATATTAAGTGTCTTCATCTCAAACTTCAATATTTCACTAAAATTCCATCTAATCTATGCATCAGACTGAGATGAGAGGAATGAACCGAAACCGAAATGAGAGGAATAATAAACATTGAAACATTTATGTATATGAATATAAAATATCCTCACATGCCATTTATCTAGTATAGACTACACTCAACAAGAGAACGTTTATGTTGGCAGTTCTCATATTCTACATAGCACTATATATTAGCTCTGGTTTTTTGATGCTCTTGATCTTTACTTGAAGGACAATTTTTCTCTAATATGGAACAATAGGAGACGAAGTCTACCGTGAAAATTTCAAAGCTCTAAATATCTGCCATCTTTTTTTATGACTATTCTATACACTAGTCTCATTTAATCCAATTTGCAGAGTAAAATACATCTGCATTCTCTTTTCTAGCTGGTTACTTTACTAATATAAAGCCAAACCACTCAATCTTTGTAGTGGGAATAGTTGAAAGAAGCAACTCTACCTCTATACACTTCTTCAAAGAGCATTTGGCTTTTCACATACAACACCAGTCCATATTTCTAAAAAAAATATCCATGGAATAAACATTTTAAATTCATTTCTTACATGAACTAAATCATGTCAATGATCAATCATATGCAATGCTTTTCTCATGCACAAACAAAACCCTATTTACTATTTATGTGAGTGAAAAAAATTAATTGTTAAATATATAGCATAGCCCATCACAGATTACCCAGCATGCATTTCTAGGCAGGAAACCAGACAATGAGGTCATTGTTTGATTGGCATCAACATTATATACATAGAACTAAAATAAACTATTATATTATTTATGACTACAGATGAATTCCTTCATGACATGCTAGTTTGTGCTAGTTGGAGAGTTTATGGCCAAGTAGAAAATGACTCTCAAATCTAATGACTCAAATCATCCAATCATCCAAATTGGAATACCCATCCATCATATTTGATTCCTTTATCAGGGACCCAATGGGCAACATGGAGATAGGCAACATTACTACATCACTATTTATAAAACAACGCAAAAATTAAAAAATCGGGAAGGAAAAGGAAAAGCAAAGACGGGTCAAGAGTGAACCAAAAAGGAATCAAAGCATCCACAGAGACTTTTCATTAAAATGATAAAGAGTGATAAATGGACATCCAAAGGTTTGGTGATTTAAGGAAAATGCAAAAAATGAAAATGAGGAGTAAATTGGCAAATTTAATCAGAAACTGAGAAATAAATCCTCTCCATGCCCTTTATCTGATTGACAAATATTTTCCTCCTTGATTACAAATTATTGATGCATTAAATAGTTAAGTGATTAGTCAGTAATTTGATGCATTAAATTGTCTAAGAGTCTGGATTTCTGTGAATGAATATTGATTTGTTCAGTGACAAAAGCATAAGAAGACTAATTAAAAATTGGTCATTTAATGCCACCGGTTTCAATGCAACTACATCATCATCAGGTTTGACATGATGATGATGAAGTTACATTGAAACCGGTCAATTTTTTGGCCGGAAAACAAGCCAAAAAATTTTATTTTGTGGTAAATTGCCAATTTTAAATTAATCATGATATTCCATCATATCATGCCTGAAATGTCTCTTTTTATTCATAGGAAGACAGTTCAGACATGTCATGAATAAAACTTCACTCTTTCCACTCCTATCCCCTGACTAATTTTGTAAATGTGAAGAGCAGCCAATGATGAAGAGATATTTGAAATGTTAGGGACTTGAAAAAGAAAGTTAAACAAACCTTCAAGAAAATAGGGTCAGAACTCTAGCACTCTGTGTTATCAAAGCATTTAGATAGCAAACAGCTAGTTCTATCATAGAAAAGAGAGGACATATTAAATGTAACAGAATCCTATGCATTTTTAAGTGACCATTAATGGTTCAGATAATTTTTTCTTTGGATTATCTAAAGGATTGTTTTTGCTCTCCCATATAACTATTGGTGAAAGCAATAAAAATAACTTATTACGTTTATGATGCGCAAATGATACCTTATGATATTCCCTAAAACATCTATGCAGTCAGGTACAAAGACATGGATACATTATTTTGCAAAGAAAGTATGTACTCCACAAGATGTCTAGAAGTCCTTAACATTGAAATTTATGGATTCATCTAAATACTATTGATTGCACTCAACAAAAATAAAAATTGCCTGAAAATTTCAACTCAGGGGGAATTTAGCACCAGTGAAGTCAGTTGAGCAGGGGAGAGAAATATTAGCTAAACATTTTTTTTTCAATCCATGCAAATCGTAGTGCTATAAAATATATGAGAGTAAATATGGCAATTTATCTTTTATGCAGGTGATTAACATCAGTGCGATACAGGATATATTATGATGATGACATAAACAATGACCTCAAACATGCGAGATTTGGTCAATTCTTGGTTGCATAAAACTAGTTTCAAAGCACTTCATGAAATTAAAAACTTAGGAAGGAAAGCAGTACGTGGCATATAAATGCCTGAATTCCATTCATGCCAGAACTGGAAGTGGTCAGACAACCTCTATAACTTCTTTGCTCACCCATACTTCCATATCTTAATTCTAAAAATAGGTTTCCCATCACATAAATTTCATCTTTTCTAAGTGTCCATATCCATCCCATTTTCCCTGGATATACAATTAAAAAGAGTAGCCTGAGGTCTAGATCCCATTCAACTCATACTCCCAGTCTAAGATTAACCTAAAGTAGAAGAACTTTTAGGAGCAATTTTGATAGCCCTTGGGCTCAATTGAGTAGAAAGCTCATGACAGCAATATGCTATAATCAAGGGACTGAAAAACATTAAAAAAGTAGAAAACTTGACCCCAAATACTCGTATTTATGTCAAGTTGAATAAAAAAGGTGTTTCATCCATGAAAGATTTTTAAATATACTAGTGAGTAAAATTTGCTGTCTCAGGTATAACTTTATAGAATTTGCATAGCATATTGAAATGAAATTATTGGCTTTGTAATTCCACATACTTTATTTAAAAAACATGACCCAGGTTTCGACGTTGAATGTCATCATCAGGTCATCACCTGTTAAGTCGAAATGTTCAACGTCAAAACCTGGGTCGTGTTTTTTAAATACAGTGTGTGGAATTACAAAGTCAATTATTTCATTTCATTTCAATACTATAGAGTACTTTTTAAGTTATGGGTGAGATAAATTCTGCTTGTGATTATAAGGTACCTCTTAAGCATTCAAGAGAGAAGAAGGAATCTAACTAATCTTGTTGCCTAATACATGATAAAACAAAAGTTAAAAGGATTAAGTAAAGCAAAAAAGAATGATGGTGAGTGCAAAAAAATTAATTATATAAGAATTTTTACAATTAGGCAGGAAAAACACTACAGAACAAATAAATGGGTGAGTATCCACAGCAATGAAAAAATAATCATTCTGCAAAGGAGGACGACAAACCTTTAATTTTTCCTTCAGTCACACAACAGCTGCAGCAACACACAGCTCTTTTGAACATGACTACTTGAGCTTTTCAAAATACGATAAAATCTCTCCCCTGCAGCAAATAAGTTCAGAGATACGTGAAACACATTACAATGTATCTTAAAAAAATATTTTATTTTGGCATGGAATTATTTACAAATAATGATTGACGCATTTCTTTGCCAAGTGACATTTTTTTCCAATGCAAGGATGAATAACAGCTTAATCCAACGGTATGTGCCACCGCAAGAATTTCTCAGCTAGGAGCTATTTTCAACTGCTTCTATAAGTCCCAAATTTAAAAATCCAAGGTACCACCTCATGTTCCAGCAAAACATATCAGGAGGGAGTATAGAGAAAGACAACTATTGGGCAAATATTATTTCAGCATGTTTTGAGAAATACCAACACCATTTGATTCACCCTTACACATTATAAAATGGAGAGGCATTTAATAGGAACTGGGATCACTTCATGTTCAAGTGAAAGGTTTCAAAAATCATCAACACATCAACTTCTCACTTACATTTTAAAAATAATTTGGTTACCATAACAAGAGAATAGATTTTTCAGGTCAAGTTTGGAAGAACTGACTAGGGTCAGGCTTAGCGCAAGTGTGAGAAAATACAGACAATTAGGTAGACTTTACTGGCTCTCCTGACTATCTCATAATGTGCAGGTATTAACTGTAAACAGAAAAAACCCACACACGATACATGCTCTCAAAATTGCAGCTGGACTGGAAGAGAGTAACAATTCAGAAAAACAATGTTTTATTCAACAATTTTGCCAGCCTCGATTTTTTCTCAATAGTAAAAATATCATCCAGTACAGTCATTGTTTCATTCAATCACAGTGAGCATACTGCAAAGACCTCATGACATTACTTTTGGAAGATATCAACCTCCCCATGTCCAACAACGAATAGGTCTAACAAGGAGTCATTTTCATACCTAGATCCAAAAGAAAAGCAACTGTAACGTCCTGTGACTTTTCATTAGACAATGGAAATTCGCTATATACCTGGTATCTTTCACTAAATATCTCTGAAACCTTTGACAATATTTGGTGAGAAATCAAGGTCCACCAACTTAAAATTGGACATGCTGAATCTTGACCCAAAACATAGTTTCCAAACAAGTACCAGCATGATGCCACCAACTATATTTGACACTCACTGATGGCATCCCAACAAGTTAGCATGCCTTCACAGGCAGCAGGCATCATTCATATTTTCATGCCACCTTAACTTTTGATCATAGATATAATTTTCTTCCTTCCACTTCATTTTCTCTTAAAATGTGCGAAATATCTTGTCTGTTCAGAGCTGCGAGGTAACAGGCTTCACCTCCTTTTCTTGAGGTCAAAGTTGAAGAAAGTTATCGCTGTTGCAGTTATATTCTCTCATCCAAGTTCAGGGCAGCATTCGGTCAGCAATCAAAATGACATCATCTCCTCACTTGGTTGTGTGCCTCGCCCAAGCCGTCCTCTGCACGTGAGACATTAATTCGCTCCGGTTCGGCACTTTCTCGCTTGTCGACCGCATTATCACCGGTCCATTGGCTGGCCTCCTCAGGGTCCCTCCTGCACCCAATGAAAGGTTGTTGCTCACCCGTGGGGATGACAAGGCAGCAGGGGTCGCTGACCTTGCAGGGCTTGACTCCGAGTCTGCCTTGGCCTTCAGGCCACCCACATTCCTCCGCTTCCCCAATGACCCCGGGGGTGGACCCAGACTTGATGGGCTCCTTGGTGGATCCTGCCGAGGGGAAACCCCACCCGACGATATCCTGGGGGAGGTGCCCCCGGAGCTGGTCCGGGGTGAACCACAGTCCTCGGCAGGGCCAAGGATCCGAGTCCGACCATCTGGGTCCATGGTTGACAAGGTACCGACCTGCGGCAGTGGCCGGATAAAGGGGCTCGAGTCAGCCCCATCACCCGGACCAGGGCTTGTGGGACAGTAGTGTTCCTCTGGGTAGGCAAAGCGCCGAACAGGAGAGCCTGAGTATGAGGTCCGGTATGACTGGTAGCCAGGGATTGGGGAGGATTGGTTTGGGAATGCTCCCGACTGGAAGCAAGGGGAGTACGGGGTGCCCAGTCCCAGGCTCTGAAGCTTTTGGATGAGCTGCCTCTGGAACTGCTGCTGTGCCTGGAGCTGCTGTTGGAATTCCATCTCCTGGTAGCCAGGATAGGGGTAGAGTGAGGGGGGTGGTGGTTGCGGTGGGTAGCCACCGGCTGTGCGGTCCATCAGTGGATGCTGTGACAGCAGAGATGCCTGTTGTCGCAGGGACTCAGCTGCCTCCTGAAGTTCAGGGAGGTAACCGTACGGCGATCCCTGTGGATCGCACAGTGGAGACATCTGCTGCAGGTGGGAGTGGTGGGTTCAGAACAACAGAACAGCAGATGATCAGTGATTCCACTGGTTAAAGTCTCTCTGGTAAACACTCTTTTAAGACAATCATTATTTATTCAGTTCCAATCCATGCACACACAGTGTAACAGGATCAACAGCTTCAACAGTCTACAGCAGGATTCAGGGCTTCATTCATCGGGTGCAACTCATTAAACCAAACTGTTGGACATCATTAAGGGGTAAGTCAACTTGCACATCATTCCAGTGCTATCAAAACAAAGGATAATGGCGTGTGAGTAAGGCCACAGGTTGCAGAACATTAGGAGATGCATTCAACGCAGGATTCGAGCTAGGTTTGATCACTCAGCAAAGGAAGTTTATGCATAGCAATATTTTTTTAAATCATATGGATGAGCCGCTGGTTGTCAGCTGCTATTTGTTTCCGGCAATAGTCGAGTGGGAAAGGCCTTTCACTTCCCAAGCACACACATGGGTCCACATATTCGACCAAGACCTTCCTATCTTGCAGTACTGACCAGGTATATCTGATAAGCAGTACGTTCCCAAGGCAAACGGGCAGGCATTTAATCGGGGGAAAAGAGGTAAAACGCTGGTAACTATAACAATACAAATAAGTAAGTACGCAAAAATAAACTGGATAAAACCATACAGGGTATTACAATGAGGAATCAACAAATTGTTAGTCCTTCATTTCCACGGAATTCACTGCATGTTAATAAAAACATTCCAGGTTGTGCATGGTGAAAGACTAAGGATGCAATGGTGATGAGTGGACAAATGCAACATCCGGGTGGTGGGTGATGAGGGCAGCTCGAGTTGCTAGGAGTTATTTTGCCAGGTGAGAAGCATGGAATCAGTTCATTCACCAGGGTGTTAGAAGAAGACAGAACCGGCAATTGGGGTGCAAGTCTGGTAGTTAAGCGTACAAACACACACATAAATATATATATATATATATACACACACACACACACACCATCCCCTCATCATTTTCAGGCAGAGCGCAGGGGGGGTGGACTGCAAGAATTGCTTGGGCAAGGCCCTGGGCCCTCCCACTTCCACCCCCTGCCCATTCCCCCAACCCTTCCACCCCTCACCTGAGGGACGAGAGTGACATTAGGTGGTGGCCTGTGCAGGTGCTGCTGCTGGTGATTGGAGCTGCCGGCCACCTGCTTCGCCTCCACCTCTTGTAGATGCATCACGAGGGCCTCAATGTGCTCCAGCAACTCGCGGTTGTGCACCAGCAGCTGGTGAGTGCGTGCCTGAAAGGAGTGCAGCAAAAACCTTCAGTGGCCTTCAGCATGGCAGCGTCATTTTGCCTCGCAAAACAACAGCAATTTGAAAACCACAGTGATCCACAGAACGATTTAAATGTTGAATGCACAACTGGCACCAAGAGCAGCATTCATTTCCACCAGGGCAACCATGGCAGACTTTATTAACTATCAGTTCACAGCATTCTGAATGCAATTCATCCCAAGTCGAATACCAAAATAGGGCAGAGGGGAAAAGGAAAGGAATGTGACACTATACTATTTGTGCCCATGCAACATGTTAACATGGTATTTGAGGTCTATGACGACTGTAGCCAGAAGGCAATGGATGACCTTTTCCAGCAAGGTGAATTTGCCCATTTTACATCAACAGAGGATATGGTGCATCAACAGTTATTTATTTACAAAATAAAACAAATTTAGTCCTCAGAGCCAAGAATGATGAGTATTACACAAACAATAGGCTGCTCCTCGTTTAAAGCAATGACTCAAGAAATGAATTGCACAATTTTTAGAAGTTGCCATCAGGGCAGGCAGTATAGCGTGATTCTAAATCATTCGAATTGCTGATTCGAATATGTATTCCTATGCATTCCATTCTTCTATACATTTATGGTAAAAGTTAATATCTTCCTCCATTTATATCAGCATACTCTGTCATTCAGCCAATCGTCGAATTTCAAAGGTGGAGGCAACTATTGAAAAACATTAAAAATTAATGACACTTTGAGGATAAAAATGGAGAAGTTGCGGTGATGTTGTGAAATGATAATAATCGATTGAGAATAATGACAGGCTTATGACGCATTAATTAAAAATAGGCTTCGTTATTAACTCATATGCAACACATTCCGCACAAAAATCAGAGGCGTCCATGTTATTCAGAGCCCACTCGAACTAGGACGCCTAATATCGTCGAACCCTGTCCGGCCCTCACCTCAAGGGAGCCAAACCCCCCCCCCCCCCCCAAGATACCCCGAGGCGGTCCCACTCTGGCCGACGAGCGCTTGTCCAGCACCCACGCACATACCTGCGCCTCGATGCGAGCGGCCGTCTCTGCCGCCAACTGGTCCCTGAGGAGCCGCACCTGCGCCAACGCGGCCCGCGTCTGCTGCGCCTGTTGCTCCGCCCGCTCCCTCAACATCTGCAGCTCGTGGTGCAAGGCAGAGCTCCCTCCAGGGCTCCTGTCCAACTGAGATCCAAAAGACTCACCACCGCAGCCCTTCAACGTTTGGAAAAAGAAAATATTTATGGCATTCGCATCATCCTACCACCCCCCCCCTTCCCAACTCCGATACATCGATGCATTACAACTTAACAACGATTCTGCAACATATTTCAATCGATTGTAGTCGTGTTATGGCCCTCGTGAGGAGATGTGCAACCAAGACATACATGCATGTATTTATTTAATTCGCAAAATCAAAAAATAATAAACTATAAAAATGCAACAACTTCAGAGTGTAAAAATCATTCGCTTGATCGGGATTGCTATCGTGGCGTCCTCTTAAAATCCCAAGATTTTGGGGGCTTTAAAGGAACAAGATTTTGTGACGAAATACCGTACTTAAATGTCACAGGCAGTCATAGTCGTGCGCGATGCGCTACACTTCACGAGGTTTAAGCCAACTTTAAACACTTAAGGTGTTTCGCCTTTGACGAATTTCAAGAAACTGCTGGAGATGCCGCTGCAGTGACTTTTAACGGAGTCATCCGCTAATTGTTATTACAATGCAGCAATTTCAGAGTGTAAAAATCACTTTCCTTGATCGGGATTCGAACCCTGATCTATCGATGAACATCATGTCGAATCTCGGTCAAGTTCACCCCTCGGCAAGTATTGCAATGCACATTTAGCGGCTGACTCCGTTAAAAGTTACTGCCGCGGCATCTCCCGCAGTTTATCGGAATTTTTACAATAAACTACACTAATTTAATCATTGTTGCTCTGAAATAAAAACTAATTAAAATATTTTGATATTAAGCCTTTAAAAAATAAATCATAAACAAAACAAAATATACTATAACGTAGTATAAAGATGGATGATCTCTAACCCTACTATTCATGTAATCGCAAACTATTTTAGATAAAAATAGAGCGTATCCCCTGCAATCTTTACATTGAAAAATAGTTCCTTTAACATTATAGTCAATATGTATTTGATACTAAATTAAATTCGTCTCAAAAAACTCAGAGAGAGAGTTAATTTGAGATACAAATTGTCCCAGTAATCCCAAAACAATTTGGTTCTCCCAATGCTCTAGAGAGCATTGTTAAGAACTTCCGACTAAATTTACTCCCTCTGGGTCATGATTAAAGCGTAATGAATGCATGGAGGAGGAGTCTTGCCGGCGTGGGTACTTACGACGGGCGATCTCTTGCCGGGGTGCCCGCCACTGCCGCCGGCCGCCGTCCCCTGCGAGGGGTCGAGCGAGGTCGCCGAGTGGTGCGGCCGGAGGGTTGCGTGGTGGTTGGCGGCGGACGGCGAGAGGTGGGACGGGGGCGACGGAGGGGCGGGCGAGGAGGCTTCGGGGCCGGACGAGAGCAGCAGCAGGGCCTCTTCCTCCTCCTCCGCATCGCCCCCTCCCTCCTCGGGGCCCCCCGCCGACGCGGCGTCAGGCGTCGACTCTGCAAGGATACAGATATGTCAGTGAGTCAAGGACGGAGGGCTAAGCAGCAGCAATCCTTCTCACCTTCAGCCAAGCGCAACTCCTCCCCCGCGAGCCCTCACGAGGGTACGACGGAGGGGGTCACCAGCCACCAGGGCACTCGTGGATTAGTGAGTGGTTAATGGTGTTTTGAAAGTTCAATTTGTCGCCGTTATGTTTCGTACTACCTTGAGCTCAAATTACGCGAGGGGGATATGATTCCATTGTTATCAAGCGATTCTTCCTCCCAAATTCTGACTATGCTCTCTCCAGACCAAACTTCAAGGTTTGTATAGAAAGTATTGGGGACAATTTTTTCCTTACCTGTGCGTGTCCAGACCGTCGGTTAAGTGTGCGCATGATCGCATATCGTATTATTGGCATTGATATGATGACAGTGCACACACCATTATCAATGAAAATTTGGCAATGAGAAAGATCTGCGCTTAACCCGTCCTCCCGAAGGTCTTTGGACCGACGACCAAGAACAAAGCCGAGTGTGTCTGCTTGCGAAGACCTTCTGCGACGACATCGCGACGATTCCCCAACTCTCTTACCGTCCCAACTTGGCACCAGCAGGCAACTTCCTATTCCCAAAAGTGTAATCCTCCCTCCCTCAAAGGACACCACCACCATGGGACTCTAAGTGCCTTCAACGAGGTTTGCCCTTAGAGTTTAGTACCCTGGAGGACCTTCCACCTACCAGGGAGCCTGCGAGTCGCGGAAAGCCGCCGGCATAAGTATGCCCACGCTGAAGGGATGTACTTCGACGAATTTTGAGGCATTGCATCAATAGTTTAAATAAATCGAGATGGTGCGGGGGCTAACGTACTGGCTTCCCACCAAGAGGGCCCCAGTTCAAATCCCGGCGGTGTTACATATTTTTCAGAGGTATCTCGATCCCTACTTGAGGTGCTTTGTGGAGGGCACTTTGAGTGAGTACGCCGTCCGTCGGATGGGACGTTAAGCTGCGGACCCCTTGGCGCCTATCGTAAAGAGTAGGCTAATGCCGACGCCGGGTTTCTCTCCACCCTTCATCCTTTCCTGTCCATCCCCTATGGCGCAAATGACCTCGGCTGTTGGTCGCCTCCCCTAAATACTGCCACTTGCTTCTGCAATCGACCAAACCAGGCTATTTAGTGATAATGTGATGTCCGTCGCTCATTCATCGAATCTTCACGAAAGGCAGCCTTTCTTCGCTTTCAGTTGAATTCCGGCATTAGACCCTTTCGCCAATGGGTACCCGGCAACACCCGACGCGTATTCAAGACGACGTCCAACCGACGCGGACTAGCAACTCCCCCCAACTTCTTCCTTCGTTTATTTCGCCACTTTCCGTCTCCCGTTTAACGAGGGTAGTCAAAAAGGTTCTCGGAATCAACACCAGATGCCAGCGCTAGCGCAACGAGTTTCCCGCGTAGTAATAGGTAATCTTTCGAAAGTAAACACGTAACGCCTCAATCATCTGGGGAGAGATCTGTGGTGCAGACGCCTTCCTGTTGTTGTTCCCCGTGTATAGATTTCTGAAGGTGGAAAAAATTGAGATTCGAGCAGTGATTAAATACTTAGTAAAGAAAAACATGAAAGTAAAAGCAATTCATGCCGGCTTTCAGAACACTCTGACAGGGGGCTCTGCTCCTTCATATTAACAACTGTTGCCAAGTGGTCAAACGAGTTTAAGTTTGGTCCGGAAAGATAAGTAAATGATGATCCGCGCAGTGGTCGGCGAAAATGTGCCACTGCCCCAGAAATTATTGCAAAATCGCATAAAATGGACGTGGATGATCGCCGAAGGAAGGTGCGAGGAATCGCTTAAGCTACAGGGATGTCTTCTGAAGGGGTTCATCACATTTTAACAGTGGAATTGGATGTAAGAAAATTATCCGAATGATGAGAGCCGCGACTCTGGACGAAGGATCACAAACGCTTCAGGACGGACATTTCCGAACAATGTTCGACCCCTTTAAAGAGCAAACAGCAGGATTTTCTGCGCCGGTTTGTGACCACAGACGAAACTTGGGTCCGTTACTATACCCCACCGACAATACAGCAGTCTAACAGTGAAAGCAAGTTGATTCACTACCACCAAAGAAAGCGAGGGCAATATTACGGAAAGGTGATGGCTTCAGTTTTCTGGGATGCGAAAGGGATTTTGCGGACAGATTACTTTCCCACTGGTCGCCACCCCGTGGGTGGTGCAGTACCCATGCTTGCTTCGGGCATCGCAGACCCCGGTTCTGGCCTTCAGCGTCTGTCTTCGAGTTTCCCAGGAGTATGCCATTCGCACTGCAGCTTGAGAGCCCCTCCCCTCGGCGTCTAGGGAGTAATTAGTTCTACTAAATTGAATGCACTTTCACTGAACTCGAGTGTTTAGTTATAAATACCCTTCCCGCATGACCGCATTAGAATAATATTAAATAATATAACACTATTTACAGTTTTGTTTGCTCTGCTAGGTCGTTTTTAAGTTTCCCCTTCTATGCCTCGTCTCTGTCCGTTAGGGGGACCCTCCCGCTACCTGCAGCGTTGAGTCGCATTCCCAACCCGTGTCCTTGTGGGAGCAGACCGTTGTATGTTGCATGTCCATGTGGCAGTTGAACTCCGACTTCTTAATTTTCAAATTCTAGCTTGCACGTAATTAGATAAATGTTTACAGCGTCCTACGGTGGAATTGTTCGTTCGTTTATAGCATATGTATTTGTATGCGTGTAAGTTGATAGGATTTTTGCATCAATGTATACGTCACTGTGGTTGTCGGTTTGAATGGATGTGTTGATTTTGCATGTGGTTTTGTTCCCTTTGACGGGTGGTGGCCTAACACCCCCCGCCACACGCCCTTGCGGCGGCTTACGGGGTAATATGTAGATGTAGATGAAGAGAATGGAAAGGCTCCCAGCGGCGGAGGGAGCTGGGCCCACTGGCTCCTCCTCAAATAAACCTCCCCCCAAGACCCCCCTCACTCTAGAGCGAGAGAGAGGCTCTCTTGATCGCCAGCCAGACGGCCAGCCAGCCTCTCCCCTCCGCCAGTCGTCCCTGCAGAAAGTCTGGAACGCGTCCAGGTGACGTCTCCGAGGGCACCGCGTGACGCAGGCAGAGTGGGCGGGGTGGGAGCTTCGTGTGGACGTCCCGGCGGGTTAGTGCAGGGTGGGGATTGAGAGAGACGGGGGGGGGGGAGGGGGTTTGATTTTGGCGTCTCGTCGACAGGGGGAGAGAAAGGAAGGGGGGAGGAAGGAAGGACTTTGCGGGAAAAGAAGGGTGAGAAGAAAGTAGAGGGGAAGACGGAGGGAGGAGGAGTGAAGGGGTCTCAGTTTCTAAATATACACTCTGAGGGCCCGCCTGCCTTTGAGCGGTTGCTATAGATTGATTAGTTGCTATAGGGGTGGGGACAGGGGGGGGGCAGGAGAGGAAATGGGGTTTCTGGAGAGAAAACAGAATAGCCCCCCTTCCCCCCTCCTGACACTTTACTAATACAACTTATCCGCCACTCCAACAATATTTAACGCGCGGAAGCACGACCGTTTGACGTCATCGTGAGATCCAGAAAGATTTCACGCGTCGTCGGAATGGAGAACAGGAGGGGGGGGGAGGGGAGCAGTAACCTAGAGATGGATGCACTAGGGGTCGAACGCATGGGTCAGGGTTCATTCAATTCAAATTTGGAACACATGGGATCACTGACAGCTCGGAAAGGGCTAACTAATGCCAAGCCCAGCAATATATTAGGACAAACGGTACGCCTGATTTCGCATTCAACCAAAGTGGTTCTCAGGATCATCAAAAGACTAATTGAGAGCAGGGCAAAGTAATATTTACGGGATGACCATTTTGAGTTCAGGAAGGGCACGCGTGATGCCATTGCAGTTATGAGATCACTGATAGAGAGGAACATGGAATACAATCGGGATATATTTGTTTGATTTTTGGAATAAGTGAAGGCTTATGAAAGAGTGTATTAGGTGGAATTAATTAATGCACTGTAGAAAAAAGTCGTAGACTGGACGGATAGGTGTTACAATCACTAAATACTTAACTTGGGGGACCCACATACGTAAAGTCTGCAGGCAAGCATATAAAAAATTGGGATTCATCAGACGCATTGTAAAGGAACGTTGTTACCACGCTCTTGTAAGGCCTCATTTGGAATACGCATGTAGCGTATGGGACCCGAGTAAAAAGGCCTCATTTGGGATATTGAGAAGGTTCAACGCCGGGCAGCCCGTTTTGTTATAAATTCTTAGGATAAAACGAAAAGCGTCACCGAAATGCTCATGGATTTGGAGTGGGAATCATTGGCAGAGAGACGATTCAATGCAAGATTGAAATTATTAAATAAATTCAGATCCGCATGTTTCAGCAAAGAGGTCTCGCAAATTATTCGCACTCCTACATACATTGGTCGCTTGGACCATGCATGTGAAATTCGGGAAATAGATGCCAGAACTAGCCGACTCAAGGACTCCTTCTTCCCACGGACAATACGGGATAGCAACTGCAGGGTTATAGATAGCAAAAATTCCACTTGCCACCCTCAGCGTCTAAAAAATAATTTGTTCTACTTAAATGCATGCTCTTCCACTAAACTCGTGTGTTTTGTTTTCAAAACCCTTCCAGCATGGCTACATTGCAATACCATTAAATCATGTAGTTTCTTAACAGTATTGCTTGCTCTGCTTTGTTTGTTTTTAAGTTTCCCCGTCCAACCCACGTCTCTCCCAGTGGGGGGACCCTCCCGCTACCTACAGCGTTGGGCTACATTCTTTACCTGACTCCTAAGTGGGGAACACCGTTGTATGTTGCATGTTCTTGTGGCAGAGGAATTTCGCTTCTTACTTTTCAAATTCTAGCTTTCACGTTATTGGACACATGCATTCTAAGGTTCAATTATTTGTTTGTTGATAGTATGTGTATTTAAATACGCGTAAGAGAAAAGTATTTTTGCATGAACGCATACGCCAATGCGGGTGTAGGTTTGCATGGATGTGTTGATTTTACATGTGGTTTTGTTCTATTTCACAGGTGGTGACCTAACACCCCCCGCCACACCCCATTGCGGCGGCTTACGGGGTATTATGTAGAGATATATCGGATACTAATCCGCAACCTGTGCAAGTCTCAAACTGCTCGGGTGCGAGTTAGGGACGAAGAGTCGGGATGGGCAGTGTTTGGAAGAGGTGCAGGGCTGAATGAATCCCGGTGAGGAATTCATAAAATCACTTAGGTTTACGGATGATCAAGCTTCAGTCTGCTGGACAGCCAAGGAATGAATGGCAAACTATGCTAAGTACATTTGCATGCCATTGCGATAGGTATTGGAAGAGAATAAATGTAGACAAAACAGTATGCGGTTTACCAGAAAGAGAAAGGCTAAGCTAAACGCTAAAATATGAGGGCAAAACTTAGAGCAGGTAGAACATTTTACGTATCTCGGTAGTGTTTTGGACCAACACGGTCAAAGTAGTAGGGACGTAAGGAGAAGAATTGCGCTGGGCAAAGAGGCTTTCACACGAGGAGGAGGGAGTTGATGACAGGGACGTTGAGTAAGGATGGTAAGAATAACAGCTCATGAAAACCTTAACATAAGAGAAAATGAAGAGGCCTGATAGGAAAACAAACAAGGTAGTGCTGGGTGAGGTGGGGGAGGAGAGGGGATTGCTGGGAAAAATCAGAAAGAGGCAGGAAAGCTGGATGAAGGGCATATCAATCGACTAGGGATGTTGAAGGCTGTGATAGAGGGGAGAATGTTAGGCAAACGACGAAGGGGCAGTAATGGGATAGGGATGATGGATGGGATGAAGGGAGGAAGGAAGTATGCAGAATTGAAGAGGGGCCTATTATAAGGTGGGATGCCTTGTATTTCATTAAGAGAGACAAAGGAATCGTCGCCGTGTCATTTGGTAGCTTCATCCAAAACCTACCTTAACCAGTAGATTACCAACAACAATACTGAGTGAAGGGTTGAACAACATTAAGTTCAATACAGGGGCAACACCCGTCTCTTCAACAGACAGGAACAGGCGACAGAACATGAACTTCCTCTCGTCAAGCAACGCACTTAAAGACACTTTCCGCTGGGCACTGACCTCCGAAAACTGAACGCTTTTGCACGAATAAACACCCATGTATTCATGCACGGCAATCAATAATTTCATCAAAACATATTAATTATTTAAACTATCCGCGAAATAAATAATATACCGGCCAAAGAAGTCAAAGTATTATTTCAAAAGGATTTCATGTTACAATCATTTGGAAGACCCCGTTGGACACGAAGGAGCGGGGAATCCATACCGCGAGGGATGGAGGGGGGGGGAGGTTGGAAGGTAGATTTTCATCATCACCATCTCTGAATCAAGCGAACGACCGAATGAGGGTGCGTTGCTCAGTGCAATATGAAACAAGCCTACACAAATGTTCCTGCGATTATTTCTGTTCCGACAGGTCCACACCTATTCTTTTCTATTGCAAAGGGTAGTCTCTATTATTTATTAAGTTCTTCTGCCGTTTAACGCTTTGAATGGACACATCGACCTAGTACAGCTACAGCCTCACTTAACACAATACAACGTGACACCCTACGCTACAGTAGCTCTTTTTCCACCACGCGAACATTCTTCTCCCGTTTCATTCCGTCCAACATCCCCATCTCTTTCCTGCCCTTTCCTCGCCTGCCGAACATTCTCCCCTCTCCTCTATCACAGTCTTCAACATTTCATCGCCAATCAAAATGCCCATCACTCACCCCTCCACCTCCTTATGAATTCTCCCAACAACTATCTCCCCTCGAGCACCATATTTTCCTACTTTCAAAATTTCTTCGTCTGCATTCTCTTCCTTTCATTTAAGTTTCGTTATTCACATTGACAATTTAAAGGCCACGAATTCACGCTTATTCCATTTACGAAACGAAGGATAAGCGTACCGAAGTCAGCAAATACACACCGTTCTATAAGTAACCCCAATGCTGCTTTGGTATCACGAGTCCTTCTCCAATTCTAGAATGTAATCTGACTATTCCCTCAAATGAAATGACGTAACCTCTCCTCCATCCTTTGATTAATATTCCTAGTACTGGGTGCGTACTCTAACTTATTGTCCTAGAGTCGACAAATAAGGCTACTTTTGGGACGGCCATTAATTCCGATCTAACCAAACTTTCCGGCCAAATTCCTTCCTCATAAAAAATAGCCCGTGAAACCTCTTCAAAGTTTCCCCAAACCCGCAAATGATGTCGCGAGGATGCTCCGTTTCCATTCTTTGAGTTCCATTTCCTTTGGTGCCTTTTCTATCTCTCATACAAGTATGGCCCGACCTAATTTATCCTCGTCGATTTATTTTTTCAGAGTCTAAACTCAAAGGCCTCACATCTTCCTCAAATAAGCTATTCTAAATATTCCTTCTATCTTTCATCGTGGGTTTTCTGAATGAATAAATGATTTCCCCATCCTTCCTCTGATCGCAGTCTCGGATTGTCCCTCCTTCATTCCACCTTCCGAATGAGCCAACTCATTCATTTCACTCTCCGCTTTCTCCATCACATATCTTTAGCTCTTATCATTTATCGATCTCGTGGCACTATCTTCTTCTTAACACTTCCTCTCCCTCCCCTCACCTCTTTCCCCATTTCTTCTGCCATCAAAGGGAAATTCGTCCATTTTCCATTCACTCGCCGCTTCCGATATCCCTTGTTTGAGACTCCAAATTTCCACTGAACCCGTCCCCATATCCGAACTCAAATACGTTTCCACTGCTTCCTGGTGTTACTTCCCCTTCGTCCAAGTGATCACTTCTACATTCCATTTTCAGACCCGTCTTCCCTTTCTTATCCTTTAGAATTTGAGGCTGCATTTCAAGAGTACTAAATTATGAAATGACTACGCATTCCCTTTCGGGAAACCATGTATGCCGATACAGGTATGCAAACCATGCATGCAGAAACCATGTATGCAGATATCTACGTGAAACTGTTATTCAACGTGTTCCAACCTATGATAAAATCTAACTGATAAACTTCGTATCTGAACCCTCGGGCACTTCCCACGTAACGGGAGTGAAAGCATGTCTTCGGATTCTTTTGTTTCGGAGGGATTCAGTGTAACCTTGTAGGAGGAGCGAATGTTGTAGATTTGGGAGGAAGTTATCCAGGGAGTCGGGATGATTTCATATTCCTCCTATGGAAAGGGAATAAACAATGGAGCGTTTGGCGTGCCAACCGTTATGGTGTAAATATTATTGTTAGTTGGTTTTACATGCATAGAAGTGTGGAATGATTTGTCTAGTAATGATATTTTTACATCCAGGAAGTTGATTCGGGAGGAGAAAACGGTCGAGGTGAAGGAAACAGAGGATGAAGCATTGAGTTCGGAAATGAAGGTTTCGAGGGATTCAGTACCATTTGGCCAGAGAAGAAGTATGCCATCGTGCCTCATGCAAGAATTCTTCCCTAATTGAGATTCTCCCGATCCCAAAGCACATATCCGAACAAAGCACTCCCTTTGATAAATGCTATGGTGTCCCTATTCTTGCGTACTTCCCTACCTCCGATCCTGCATTCAAACTCAAAACATGAGAACAGGCGTCTATCTGGCACCTAGATTCTTGGAATGAGCCTGGCGTCAATATCAGACACTTATTACCCCAATCTCCATATATTGCCATCCGCCCTCTGCTCCCAACACATTCCATATCAATCCCACACTCACAAACCTTCCCCTCCCAAACCTTTCCCCGCCTTCCCCTTCCATTGAGCTTCCACCTGTTCTCTCCTCTTGATAACTTCTCCTTAGTTCCTTCTTTCTCCAGAGGAAGGAGGTTTCGCTCCCGAAAATTCGGAATAAGTGTGTGTCCTATGTTTGTGTATCTCCG
The DNA here is from genome assembly GCF_022747635.1 of Hetaerina americana. Taxonomy (NCBI): domain Eukaryota; kingdom Metazoa; phylum Arthropoda; class Insecta; order Odonata; family Calopterygidae; genus Hetaerina; species Hetaerina americana. Next base: position 3,575,984 of record NW_027286841.1, on the reverse strand, counting down.
TGTTTTTGTTCGCTAGCGCTATCTCGCCGATTAAATCTCCGAAGGTCGCGGGTTCGATTCCCGCCGGATTGGGTTTCCCTCCACCTAGGGCTTGGATGTTTGTAATTGTCTTTAATGTATTATAGGTTGAAGAAGAGACTAATATATATATATATATATATATATATATATATATATATATATATATATATATATATATATATATATATATGTAGTATACTATAGCCGAGGTGTTTCGGGCAAAACAGTACTCACCCCTTCCGCCGGCCCTCGTCCTGTCGGAGGCCTCCCCCGCCGCCGGCCCCTCGCCCTCCTCCGCCCCCGGGCGACCCGCCGCCCCCTCGCCCTCCTCCCTCCCTCCCGCCGCCTCCCCCCGCCCACCTTCCTCCTCCTCCTCCGCCCCTCCCCCCTCCCCCTTTCTATCCGCCACGCCCACCGCCTCCCCCTCGCCCCCCCTGCCCCCCGAGTCCTCCGTCCGCTCCTCCGCTCCGCCCCCGAGCGCCCCCTCTCGGTCCTCGTACTCCTCCACCGGCTCCTCCTCGCCCTCCTCGCCGCCCTGCTGCGCCTCGCCCGCCGGCGGAGAGTTGAGCGACAGCTTGTGGCACACCTCGAACGCCTGGCCCACCGTCCGCACAATGCGCATCGCCTGGCTCTGCGGGACAAGAGACGCTCTCAGAAATCACACCTCCTCAACACATAACTACTCCCAACACCACAGCAGCATTGTATGCCACCCATCATCCCCTTCCACTCACAAAGAGCACATACACACACACACACACACACACATACACACACAATTTCGTAAACAAAATTGAGCAGTGATCTCAGACAACATGAAAATATTGTGCCGGTCCGCATGAGAACAAACTCTCAACGGTAATTCACCATGTATTAAACAAAAAGTATCTTCCAAGAGACAGAAATCCAATGAAATCGTTAGAACACATGTGTTTAAGTCCTCTCAGAACGCTTGACATAAGTTCGACAGTATGACTCACGCGTTGCTAAATTGCCGGGCATCGCACGCAATTGGATGGGGACACGAAACACCTTCGCCTTCGCAGAGACGGAAGCGTTAAGCAGAAATGATATGAGGAGAAGCGACCCACAGCTGAGGTAATTAGCGCCATTAGAGATGGATGGGAAAGGAGGAAGGGTGGAGAGAAACCCGGCGTCGGCATTAGCCTACTCTTTACGAAAGCCGCCAAGGGGTCCACAGTTTAACGTCCCATCCGACGGACGTCGTACCCCCTCAAAGTTCCCTCCAAAAAGCACCTCAAGTAGGGATTGCGATGCCACTGAAATTTATCTGCCGTAACCAGGATTCGAACCCGGGCCCTCTGGGTGAAAAGTCACACGTAAGCTACCTAATCATCCCGATTCCCACGGACGCGGTAAATGTCCGAATCGCTTTACATGACCAGAAAGACGACCGAGGAGCGAAGGACGCACTCGCACATCGAGGGAACATCGCAGAACCGACAAGAAAATATGAACAGTAAAAAAATCCGCTCTCATAGGCCATTGAACAAAGTAGCGGGCCGAAACGGCAAAAACGAGGAGCCGCAAAACCCGGATGAAGGAACACAAAAGGTTGGGACGAATGGAAAAATCAGCCGAACACAGCGTTAGCCGAGATCAAGCCATCAACTAGGACGAGGAGAAATGAAAACTCCGCTCGCGTGGAGGATCGGGAGGGCAAGAAGGCTATGGAGATCCGTTTGTAAATGAATAATTTCAACAGGTACTCCATTATGCAACACCTGGAGGCATATTCCCAATCGTACATGCGGATCAGAGAGCCTGAATAGCAGAAAGCAAGGAAAACGTTCGGCCGATTCGGAGACGCCAAAATGGCTGTTGGTCCACATACCAATCAGGTGACACCTCATCCCAGGACGAATATATATGCGTGATCAATGATTAGGTTTTTCGGCAACACACGCGGTGATGCGAGGGCTGTCCAGAAAGTAACCTCCGTTATGCTACTTATAAAAATGCACTCGAATAGACAAGTATAGTGCATTATTTTCATCTCGAAATTATATATTATCTACTATTTTATAGATACTCGCCCGACAGATTTAAAAATTTGTCATATCACTGAAATAGTTTTCTAAATCCTTCAGCATAAAATTCTGCTGCCAGAGATCCTGGCCTACCGATGACGGCATCTCTTGAAATTCCTCGTCAAGACGAGCACAAAACTTGTTTGGTAGCTTAACTTTCCACTCTTGTTTCCATGAAACAAAAGTTGTAGAAACCTGTGGAACACTTCTTAAGATTCCAGATATCGTAAAACAACGGTTTCCAGAATAATTACGTCAATTTTCAGGTGCAGTTCAATTGTTGACCACAGACGGAGGCGTCCACTTCTGTCATCATCGCCATCATGGACATTTGCCCGTTCACTCTTAAACGAATGACAACACTGACGCACAACTCTCATTTGGTCCATAGAGGGCACGGAATTCCCAATGATGATTGTCAGGAGCTTTGGAGTTTTTTATCAGTAAACACCGACAGAACTTCACATTTGGTGAGAATTTCAATTGTATTGTTTCTGTTGACTCGCTATTGTAAACAAATGAGAGGCGGCGCGACCTTACAACCGCTGTAGATCGAGGCGTACTGTGTGCGTCAATACAGCGACCATTCGGATTCCTCTTCCACTAACTCTCACGCTACTACACGAAAACGGAGGATACTTTCTAGACAACCCTCGTATATACAGGACAACATCTTGGTGACACGGCATTCAGAAGCCATGGGGACGTTGACCGAGTCGGTTTCCAAATGGTCGCCAGCAATGGAGAGACTAACCCAGTGGAAGAATACCCGATAGGATTTCTCTCAGCAGATACGCCGGGAAAGCGCGAGGTCTTTGATGCGCAATGAGTCTCGATAGTATCGGTCGTCGGAAGCCAAAATAAAAGTATTTAAGTGCTTGTTTGACCTGGAGGTTGCCAAAATTAAAAAAAAATGTTCTGCAAAGATCACCCCGAGTGCCCAGTGACGATGCACTCCCCGTCACACGCAGGGACAGCATCTGGGCCGAAGGTGTGGTCAGACTGACCTCTCCTCCTCCCGGACTGTCACCGCAACTAGCCAAGCAAATCCTGCCCGGCTAACTCTGGCAAGCTCTACCCTTCGCTTGACCCCTACCACTCCCGACACTCGCCTACTTATTTACTACGACGGTAGGCTGAATACTAATGCACACATACTTGTAGACCACAAACAAAATTACCTTCAGAAGCACTCCTCGTGGCATGTGGAAGTAACATTCCCCCACAACACTCATGCGCAGGTTTCAGGTCGTTACATTCATCCCGTGCATTGTTAGAATCGGAAGTATGGAGACGTGTTCTAGTGATATATGTCATCGCGAGTTAAACAGCGTGCTGTTATCGAATAATTAACTGCTGAAAAAGTGACTCCTACTGAGATTTAATGTCGTTTAAAGGCTTTTTATGGTGACGATGCTGTTGATAGGTCTACTGTAAATCTATGGGTAGTAACATTTCGTGGTTGCGAGCCTGAAAAAGTCATAATTGTTGATGAAACACGCAGCGGACGTCCGATCACTGCCACAGATGATAAAAATCGTAAAATCGTCCAAGATTTGATTCAAAATGACCAGCAAATCACTCAAAAGCGTATAACAAACCATGTTGGAATATCTCCGAGGAACGCGTCGGCTTTATAATTGAACAATTAGGTTTCTGTAAAATCTGTGCACGATGCGCTGTAAAATTATGTACGCAAAATCTGTGCGATTTCTATTTTTTTCCTACACTCAAGAGACACCTCGTGGGTAATCATGACACTTCGGATGATGAGGTGAAGGCAAAAATTCGACAACAGCACGCTGTTTAACTCGCGTTGACATATATCACTGCGCATGCATGTTGAGGGGGAATTTTACTTCCACATGGCACCAGTAGTGCTTCTGAAAGTGATTTTGTTTGAGATCTACCAGCATGGTTACATTGGTTTTCAGCCTAACCTCGTATCAATGGGCAATCGGGCAATAGACCAAATGCTCCGAGTTACACCCCCTCCAATGACCTCCGCCTCCCAACTGACCCATTCTGAGCACGGTAGGAAATAATTCAGGATGCGTGTCATTAGGATGAGGAAAGAATTCAAGACACTAGCAGAAGTTGTAGGCATTCAACTCCTAAGTTGAAGGAAAATTCATCTTAAATTACGAGTGCCAATATAATGAAGGAAGTCGACTTTGAAGAACTGAAGTAGATGCCGGGAGTGTCACTCAAACGTTTATCATCCGCCAACGTGCACGAGCAAGGAATTTCACAGATTGCACGAATGGTGACCGAGACACGAACCCAGATCATTCCATTTCATAAATTCACTGGGCAAGAACTTATCTTCGGTGGCTCAATCGGCTAAGTTTTTAAGGGGATTCGGATTCGAGTCACGGTAAAGCGAATGATAATTTTGCAATCTGTGAAATATCTGCAATTCAGTGGCAGTTGAAATAATTTTTTTAATTCAGTACAAATTTGAAATATTTTCAAAAATCCGTCCAAAATGATTACAAAATTCAGTTGGATTCCGCCTCGACAGAATGCTGTATGGGGACCCGTGAAAATTGCAAGGAGGGAGAGAGTTGGATTATTTAAAACTTCACTTCGGATGGATAGCAGCGCCCAATTACTTCATCATGAACAACAATGGCCAAAAAATACATAGATTCCCACGCAGGTGGTTTTGTAATGGGCAAGTGGGTTAATGACAAAAATAAATTACAAGTACTTATAGCTGTAAGCACACAAGATCTTTCACAAATTTCGTTTCTTGCCAAAATGTTCACGAAAAAAGGGAGAAATATGCCTCCGTGGCCTAGACCTTATTATCTCTCGAAGAGCAGGGGGCTATCTGGACCGATATCACGCTACTCTGGATGATATATGGGCCGTCAACATTGGAATGAAACGGTCGCGAGAAGACCTTGGTGTACTTACAGATAAACACGAGAGGCGAGATGTGTGAACGAAAGACAATGCGTTAATATTATAACTTATCGGAATCATACGCCTCCTGAAACCCATTGAACCTAATAAATCATCCGGATCTGATTAAATATTAGCCAAAATTTATGCATAAAAACAACATCAAAAATAGGCACGCACCCAGAGATTAAATTGAAGAAATGCTTAACATATTAGATCCCATATTATATATATATATATATATATATATATATATATATAAATAATCTGCCAGTTGAGGTATGTTTTGGATAGACACAAGCTACAAACGGTACAGCGGCAAGTCCGTTGTCTCACCAATGAAACACAAGCCAACATCCTCTTCTACAATACCAGTCCCTGCAGTCACATTCTTTCACTTCCTTCCCTCATCTATCTTTCTAATTTCCCATCTCGAGGAAGCCCTGAGGGAGGGAAAGATGGCGAGTACTATCGAGAAAAATGGGATAATATAAAAAAGGGACATAAAGGGCCTTAAAAAAACCATCGGAAGTGTTAATACGAAAAGGACAAGGAAACAACGAATTACGGACAAGACGACTAGAAAGATACAAGAGAGATATAAATGGAAGAATGCATATATAAACACAGAATTAGGGAAAAGGAAGTACAAAGAGTGGAACAGTAAATAGGAAAAGGACAGGGAAACATGGAATACGGACGAGATGATTACAAAGATATATTAGTGGAAGGAAATGAAAGAATATAAACACAGAGGTAAGTGGAAGGAAGTACAAAGAGTTGAATAATAATTTAAGATAGTTAACTAAAGCGGCAAGAGAGGCGTGGTGGAATAAGCAGTGCGAGGATTAAGAATGTTTGCAAAGGGAGGGCTAAATTGGTGCGCTTTACAAAAGATTAAAACACTGTCGGGAAGCAAGAAGGGAAAATCTGTATTAGCAATCAGAGGTAAGTCAGGAAAAATATCAGTTGAACCGGAAAAGATTACAGAATGTAGAAGGAATACATGGAAAAACTGTACGGTAAAGAACTTGGGCCAGCAAGGTTAGACATGACGTAGAGAAGATAGATTAGGTCCAGGCATACTCGATGCAAAGGGCATTAAGGGAGATGAATTCAAATGAGGCCATGGGGGTAGGCAACATTGCTGCGGCATAACTAAATGGTACTCGGGTGTGAGTGGGGGATGGAGAGTCCGGATGAGCAGTGCTAAGAAGAGGCGTAAGGCGGGGTTGCCCATTATCACTTGTGCTATTCAACTTACGAGACTCGTATATGTGATGGAAATGCTATCGAGGCATGAGGAGAATTGGAGATAGGAATGAATGACGGCGTGTAATTCATAAAGTTGATTAGGTTTGCTGATGATTAAGCTTTAGTTGGCCAGTCAGCCAAGGGATTACAAGCATTGTTGAGTGAATTGAAAATTCAGTGTGATACATATGGGATGCGAATCAATACAAATAAAGCAAAGGTCATGCGGTTTTCCAGGAACAAAACGTCTAAGTTAAACTTTAAAATAGGAGGGCAATTAGAGCGGGTGAAACAGCAAATGGAAGTGTTTTGGACCAAAATGGTCAAAGTAGTAGTGGAGACGTAAGGAGGATAAAAATTGCGTCATTCAAAGGAGCTTTCACAAAGGAGAAGGAAATTGTTGACCGGGACGTTGCGTAAGGAAGTTGGGAAAATGCTCGTTAAACTTTGATAAGGAGCGTGGTTACGTTAGGCGCGGAAACATGGTGATTGAAGCAGAATGACATACGCTCAATATAGTTTTTGAAATGTGGGTATGGAGAAGGTGAAATGGACCGAAAGGAAAACAAATGAGGAAGTACTTGGTATGGTGGGCGAGGAGAGGGGTTTGTTGGGAGAAATCGTAAGGGGGCAGGGAAAATGGATGCAGAGCATTTTGATAGTCAGTTGGACATTGAAGACTGTAATAGAGGGGAGAATGTTAGGCAAACGAGGAAAGGGCAGGAACAGGATAGGGATGTTGGATGGGATGAAAGGAGGAAGAAGGTACTCAGAGATGGAGAGGGGCTTGTTTCAGAGCAGAATGTTGTGTGGTGTTTTGTTAGGAGAAACGAGATATTTATTTGGTAGTTTTGTCCCCCCAAAACCTACCTTGACCGGTATAATATCTTTTATAATGATTATCAGTTAAATTAAAAATAAAGAATTAAAATAAAAATTGCCCACGCAAGGATTTTTAAAAGAGTACCGGGGAAATGAGACGACAATTTCGGGAGGGTAACGCCGTTATCATTCACTATTCACACTGCGCTTAGAATGCACAGCTAATGGAAGAGATTTAGAAACAGTATTTGGGTTGTTGAATTCAATTTTGTGAACTGCGAAGAGTAGCTAGATATGCAAAACGACCTTATTCTAAACTTAGTAACGGTACAATATTGTATGAGCAACAAGTTTGGGAATCAGTAAAGGGCCGTAGGCTCGCTCATGGATGAATTAATTGCATAAATTGGAAGCAGATTAATTTCCCGATGATGCTAAACACGTACTACCAACTCCGTCGTAGGAGAGAACATGAAATTTTTATTGTGTAGATGAACAGCGGAGTACAATGGTTTAAAATTTTTATTTTCTCCCACAAAAGACGAAGTGTCAGAATAACTACCAGCAATGGCACCAAGAAAACAATTACTCAAATAAATCTCTGAAGAATATAGCCATTTTTATCCCAAATGAGTCTTACGTATGTCATCGCAACCCTTATAAACAGGTGGTCTCGCGTACAATAAGTAATTGGGCATAGGAATAATTTCAAGTTTTGAATTCTATAACTTCTCCAGAGATCTTCAACACATAAGTAACAAATAATTATATTTCCGCAAGCCTCATTTGGAGAAACCCCTTCTACATTCCAGGTGGGATAGAATCCTCGGACGAGAGCGATGCGTACGCCCTTGGCTGATCGTCAGTTGACAGGAGGATTGATGGCCGGGCGGGAGCGAGGCATCGGCTCCCCCCGAGGACTCACAGATGGCCAGCTAGAGTAACTAATGAAAACATTGGGCGAGGAGTGGGCGATGATAAAGGCCCAGCAAAACCTCAGACATTAAGAAGGTTTACAACCATCGCTGATATTTTAAGGCGCGCTTATCTTATATCTCGTCGAGCATAATGTAGTTGAAAGAAGTGAAGTACGGGAAGTCTGCACTTAAACATCAAGCCGTGTTCCCGTAAACTCTAGAGCTGAACACAGAACCAGGCTTGCCCAAGTGGATAAGCCACTTATGTTATGTAGATGCCCACATGTTACGTTTTCCGATGTCCGTAGAAGTTGTAATGCCATTATATTCTTCAAATACAAGTTCGTAGACACTGGGCATACGTGTACATCACACTTCTCTCGTTGTGCAATAAATTATCACTTTGGATCAAAAGAGACGGATTGACAGTTAATATTCAAAGGGGAGATCTGAAAGGAAGAGGGCCGATGGAGAGAGGTGGACTACGTAATGTGGCGCGAGGGAAAGTCATCGGAATATTAGGAATCCTGAAGGGTTGCATATGACTGAATGGATGGCCGGAACGATGAGGAAAGCACGCTGCGCGCTCATCAGGTGCTTATTTCACTGTGGCCTCCGCGCCTCGTCCACTCAAAGAGGCGCGGAGAGAACAAGCGAGGCTTAGACTTTTGGAAAGGTTCAGAACAAACGAGTTTAACTATGACACTGAAGGAATTATAATGGCCCCACACTACTTAGGTAGATCAGACCACAAAGATAAAATAAGGGAGATAGATTCCAGGACAGATAGGTACAAATACTCATTCTTTCCCCGAACAATCAGAAATCATAATAGTAAGAAGCCAAAGACACTTTAGAAATATTAAAAACATTGAATTTACAAGTCGGAGCAAAATTAAACACTATAGAGATGTTAGGTATACTTTCAGGTGCATGTGTATGTTTGTTGGTAGTTTTAGTGTTTGCATGTGTGTGGGGTATAAGTGTTCATGCATGAATGTATGCCATGTTTTTAGTGGATGCATGAAATTGCGGTTCTTGGATGCGGTTTTTTTTTCTTTTTCCTTTCTAAATTACGGGTGGTGTCCTAACACCCCCCGCCACACGCCCTTGCGGCGGCTTGCGGGGTATTAAGTAGATGTAGATGTAGAAAGGGCCGCAAATCGACTGAGGCCCGGAAACGGCGCTTCACCCCCCCCCCCCGTGCTTGACAGCATGGCAAAGCCTTGTTCAACGCGAACCATCAGCCATGTTCACAAGTTTATTGTAATTTTCGTAAAAATATTCGCGAGCAATTAATTGGTAAATCCTTTGGATTCGACCAGGAGATAAGTATAAACATTTTTACGAAATCAATGGAGAGAAAAATCACGATTATTTTCTTAACGAATGGCGCATATCCTTACAATTAAAAAAAACATCAAAAACGTTTTGAAAAAGTGACACTTAACGGGACAAAACAAATAATAATACGAGGGTAGCTATTTATATCTTGAGTCTTGACAGCACTTAGTGCTTCAGGCGCCATCTGACGTTTCCATCTGAAAGTTTGACCCTTTCAACGCTAACTTTCTTCAGAACATTTTATCATTTGATCATACCTTGCGTCGTTAACAGTGACTCGAAAATTTTGTCTCAGCGAAAAAATGGAGTTAACTCGTGAACAATTAATCTTTGACTCGTATAGAGGCTACATATTCTTGCCTTTTTGGGCTCGGGGGACTGGTCGGCGTGACACTTAGAGCTTTGGCGTTTTGTTTCTGGGTCGTATTAAAAACCCAGATTTCATCACCAGTGATGACGTTGTCCATATAATCAGGTTCATTTTCAATACATTGCAGAAGTTCACTTGAAATTTCCGCTCGGTTGGTCTTTCGTGATGCAGTCGGCGCGCAGAGTTTCGCAATAAATGACGTCCTGTCTTTTCCACAGCTTGGAGAGCACTGTGGCGGGTTTAGCGGCCAAGCTAAGCCTCCCCATCCCCACCTACTTCAAGTATTTGATTCCACTCCGACCAATAGGAGCGGTGCGGGAAATTCAATTGCATTACTTTTAGAACGCACTCTGTACATCGTGATGTAAAAATCTCGAGAAGTACTTAATAAATGTCTCAGAGCGAAAAAGTTGATTCATATGCACCAATAAGCGCTTTGTTTAAGAGTTTAACCAAAATATCACAACAGGATCTTCAAAGTTGAATCCGAATATTTTATAACTCACTATTCAAAAACACTAGACTATCCGAATATGTCTCGGACTTGCTAACTGCAAAAATACTTTCTCTGGTGGTATCAATAAGCAATATCGACAAATTTAAATCAATAAGAAGAAGTAAAACTTTGTAAAATTTCTTGTTTGAGGCGTAACTTTATGGAATTTGCATAATATGTTGAAATGAAATGAAATAATTGACTTTTTAATTCCACATACTTTATTTCAAAAAACACGACCCAGATGTCGACGTTGAACGTCATCACCCGGCTGATGATGGCGTTCAACGTCGAAACCTGGGCCGTGTTTTTTAAATAAAGTGTGTGGAATTACAAAGTAAATTATTTCATTTCATTTCAAGAGTAAAACTTAATTTAAATCGTAATGAGCGGAAAATATTTCTGATTCTAAATCATAGGTGGATCTTAATCGTGATTAAAACCATAATCGGAAAGGGCGTAAGGATCTTGAGAATGCCCCAAATGAGAACCCCTACGCCGCTTTGCTTCGGGATGGCATCCATAAATAGTCTCTGCTAGCGAACACCTTCTTCGACGGCATCGCGACGATTCCCTAACCCCCTTACAGTCCCTTTGAGACTTGGCACCAGCAGACTATTTCCTATTGCCAAAAGTAAAATCCTCCCTCCCTCCACCAAGTGCCGTCAAAGAAGCCTGTACGCGTACCCTTATTGACCCACCAGAATCCGCCTACCAGGGAGTCTTCGAGTCGTGGAAGAGCCGCTGGCAAAATTATGTGGACGCTCAAATGATATACTTCGAAGAATTTAGAGGCATTGCAGCAATGGATGAAAGAAATCTATTTTATTCCCAAAACTTTTCCCGAAACTTTTTATACAAACGATGCATAAAGAGAACTTGGGCGTACGCACGTGCATCGCCCCGGAGCTGCAAATCTAACCAACTAACTCAGATGCATGCCCAATCAAAGCATAAGGCCACGAACATATCAAGAAGAGAAAACAGCGTCGAATTTGAGACCAGGCGAAGGGTATTTGGACGCCGGCGCCAACGGTCGAAGAATCTCACGGGACTGACGACGACTCTTTTGATTTTGAAAGTCCGCAGCGACCAAATGTTCACTGTATCTGTGGAAAACTTTTACAAGAACATATATATAGCAAAACCAATTTTGTCGAACTTTTTCATCGATTTTCAGGTGCAGTTCATTGTTCACCACAGACAGGGGCGTCCATTTCTGTCATCATCATCACCATCATGGACATTTGTCCGTTCACTCTTAAACGAACGACAACTCTGACGAACAACTCTCATTGTCATTCATCGCATTTTTTTCCGTACAGAGCACAAATTTCCCGATTATGAATGTGAGCAGGGCGACGGCGGATGGGGAGGGTGAGGTCCTCAGGAGAGTTTCGGCGGGGGTATAGATCCCTAGATAGAGGTCTTTATTTGGGCAAAATTGAGACCAAATGGTCCCTTTATGGTCAAGGAAGGTTGGGGTTGGGGGTTGGGGTTCACAAGGCATGTTCTTTAATGAGAGGGAGGTTTCCATCAGTGCGGAATATCTTTCAAAAACTATGTCATAAAGGATATGACCTTTTTTCACTTGTCTTCTTATGGCCAACTCTTCCAGTATGTCCACTTGGCACCCGTTGCCAATAAGGGGTGGGATCTCAGGGTTGAAGGCACCAGCGCATCCCTCCTCCAGCGGATGACTCGCAAGGTGGGATGGTTTACCGCGAAAGAAACGTCCCCATGTACCTCCGCTCCGAAAGGATCTTAAGCCAATTCCATCCACCTCCTTCGCCTCTTTTCCCACACTTTATACATACATAATCGACCTGCTCGAGCACCTTTGTACCTTCGAGAATGACGCCGATCCGGTGAAACTATTTGAACCAAATAAAAATGCTGGTGGAAAGATACATCGGCTTTTTAATAATTCAGTAGACATGACATATTTACGGCAGAAGTACGCCCGGATTGTTCACAGCAAGGTACGCAAGCCCCGTCTATTTATTTGTCCACCGGAAGTGAAGCAGAAAAAAGATCCGTTAAGAGCACCATTGCCATTTAATCCAATTCGAAATTGAAGTCTCTAAATTCTAGGGGAGTCCTCCTCATTCTAAGGGAACAAACAACACCGTCGCCATCTTACCGCAATCGCCAACACTTTCAGTCTGGAGAGCAATCCGTTTAGCAGGAAGGGTCAGAAGTTGGAAACGTATCTTCTTGCAATCGTATCTTTCAAGGAGTCAGAGGGCACGTGGTGATGTGCGCGGAAATCGGCGCAGAATCACTAATCAAAAACTTCTGCGTATCGAAAATCTAAGTAGGCATCGTAAAAGCGCCTCCACCGAGAAACGCTTGGGAAAAGGATCGTTTGAAAAACGATTGTTGAGCTGACGGGATAAACCGATGCCGTAAACATTCCAGAGGATCAACATCTTGACGAAGTGAATAAGGAAGAGAGGGAGAGTGGGTGGACAGGGAAAGGGGGGAGGAGGGGGCGGGATATAAAGCAGCAGAGCCGCCCCCCGCCGCCCTCGACCAATAAACGTGGTCGCCGAAAGCTGCGGGGAAGGATAATCCAGACACACGCGGCCTGATATTTGGAAATGGCACCGTGGCGCCCGGGAACACCAGCAGATAAGGGGGGGGGGGGGATGTTCAAATAATTAGCGCTCAGTTCACACTCGTTGAAAAACCAACAATCCACCACTTCCCTTGCAAGCCTACCCGCTTGCCATCAATTCGCGGCGTCCCCAAATACCAACTCTGTCGCTAAGATACACTTAAGCTCTCCGGGCACCGCACCCGCAACGACCGATGACTTGGAAGACAATCTCGCAGAGCGACGACAGCAGCTGGGAAGGGTCAATGAACAAAAATGAATGGCATTCAATTACATTGCATTCACATTATGTGGTGTTCTTCCCTGTCAAGCTCCTGACCCTCATCGGAGCAGGGAACTTCCCCAAGCAGTTAGAAGAGGCCCCCAGTAGTATTACGTCAATGTGGGGAGAAGTGGAAGCAATTATATACATCACCAATTCCAGGGTGGTGTCCAAAAAGCATGAATTAGAGCTATCCTCGGAGTGAAATGTGATAAACACCCGTGAGCCGAACGGAAAGTAACTTACGTTTCGGCCTAGAGTGGCGGTGGGTAGGACTAGTGCCACCATCTTGGTGTCTAAACGACCCAAAACTCTTTACTCATCCTTCTGTGGTAGTGTGTGCGCAGACTGTGGTTCTTCTTCTACTTTGCTCACATTGCGAAATGTTGAAATGGTGTGCGCAGCTATAGAAAATTTCGCGAGTTGTGAAGTGAGATCTGTAATTACGTTTTTATTGGCAAAAAACTAACACAAGGCAATTGAAATTTGTTGGCAACTCCATGAAGTCTATGGAGATGGAGTAATGAGTGAAGGCGGAGTGAGGCAGTGGTGCATTCAGTTTAAAAATGGCCTCAGCACCAATGCTCACGACGAGGACACCGCAGCGGTCGGCTTAGCCTATTGGCAGATAAGAACTGACGGATGACCAGTTCTTGGACATCATGCACACTTGTAAGTCCACTCTAAAACTAACAACACCACTGACGTACAACACTGCCACTCATCACTTATACGGTGCACAGTACATATTTCCCTTTTAATGTCAGCAGGTTTGGCGTTTATTGCCAATCAAAACTCTATCACCAAACGGATTTTGGATTTAGGGGGATTCCGAGTTGAATTGCTCGTTTTAATTCGCTACTGTAAACAAACGACAAGCGACGCGGCCTTTCAAACACTGCAGCTCGAGGCGTACTGCCTCCTTAGTGTGTGCGTGCGTGTTTCAACACAGCAAACATTCGGCTCACGTCAGTACATCGCACGCTACACGCAAACGTAAGTTACTTTGTGGACAGTTCTCGTAGATTTGGGTTACATCGTCCACCCTTCTCGTTAGCTCCCATAATATATGCAATGAGCCAATTTACACTCATGGAGCACCTTCTCGTAATCCACGTAGCCACAAAATCTTAAACACAGCAATCGACCCAAAGGTCGGTTTGGTAGGTGATGGCAGAGTTCACCCGATGCGAAGCCCATCGGCTCGTGAAATTCAAACATCAGGTTGATGATGGCGCCAGACCTTTTCTCTGTGCTGCATGTAGTTTACATCCAGAGAGGTCACTCAGCTCGGGTACAGCTAAGAGTACCGGGTGGCGTCACAAATAATCGAACTCGGGTCCTCCGGTCAGTAGCACTGCCCACTGGGCTACAACATCTTCAGAGATGCTTAAGTTATTATTTTATGCCATCATATGATTTATTTGCGGTACCCTTATCACGTACTTTAATTTTTTTATTATTGCGCTGCCATTGGTGAGAAAAAAAATAACTTAGAGAGTTCAGAATTAAGGAAATCGAGGCTGCATTCGGAAACTTTTCTTCTCCTCAGCAAAACTTAATGTAATAAAAATATTTCACAAATATGCGTCTATACAAATCAGAGCATTTGCGAATCGCGCTGGAAATAGTTGAGTTGGAGAGGAATCATTGTGAAGATGAGCCAAGATAGAATATGTAAAAACCGGGAAAACTTGCAGCTGAAATTTAATATTGCCCTTAAAATTACCCTTCAGTAATTTCAATCTTATTACGGTGGGCGCAGCTAGATTGAATTTAATTGTCGAGTCAGGGGAGGCGTGGTGACCTTGCCAGAGGAGAGTTGTGGCACTTTTTTTGGCAACGGTGGAGGCCGGGACTCCGCAGGAAGGTCGGGTGTAGTGCGAAACACTTACATGCGTTACCATTGGGGGGGGGGGCACCCAAGGGGAATCAGAGCGAGGGCACCGGAAGGGTTGGAGAAATCCTGAACGGTATGAAAACACGAGTAGTCTCCGGGAGGTCGACGACAGAAACTGAATAAATGCAATGCTGAGGGTTAAGGGGCATTTTTGGTTTGAAAATATCTCCGCCTTTCACATGTACAAACTATCGTTTCACCTTAAATCAACAATGTTGCGTTTTACTTTGTATTCATGAAGTCGGTGCCGATCCGGGGACTCATATATAATTTGAAACGGATATATTGAGTAACATCTATAATACGAGGGTTTTCCAGAAAGTAACCTCCGTTTTCGTGTAGCGTGAGAAGTAGCAAGACTCCCCTTAAACGATCTGGGGTCCATTACACGGCGGAATCGGCGAGTAAGGTAGCGGATAGGATACTCGACCACTGTAGGCCCTTTTTAGGATAGAGGGCAGGTCACTTAGTGGGTCGGTAACATATGGGGATAGCGCGTATAATATTATTAATAAAGATATAAAAGTCACCGACAACACTGGCATTGATTTAGAAAGACATGTGACACGCACTTCCCCACAAAGGCGTCCAAAATACCAGTCAGTCACAAATTAGGACGTTATTCAAAATAAAAATAATTTAACTATACTTGTTATAAATTGCAGAAGCCTCAAGAACAAATCAGCGGATCTCGAACACATAATCCAAACTCATTCCGCTGATATACGAGGGTCATCCGGAAAGTAGTACCCGTTCGTGAAATAAAGACACAAAAGTAAATATTAACAAACATAAAAAATTTTATTTGAAAGAGGATACTTTAAACTACTTCTCAACATAATCTCCAAGCAAATTAAGGCATTTGTCATAACGTGTGACAAGTTTCTGTATTCCTGCTGCATAGTCCTTCGCCGCCAGCTCATTGAGATACGCGAGGGACCCATCTTGCACAAATTTTTGCATAATGCAGATGGTGTTTAACAATTTCATGAACAATTGTTCGAGAAACATTGGGAAAATGCTCACAGATGTCATCAATTGTGACGCGCCGATCGTTCCTCACGAATTCGTCAACTGAGCTCACCAGTTGGTCTGTAATGACAGACGGTCTCTCCGAACGCTCATCGTCGTGTGTGTTCCCCCTCCCCATGTTGAAGTTGCGACACCACCGCCGAACAGACGACTCGTCCATTACATTGTCTCCATACACCTCCTTTAATTGGCGATGAATATCACATGGGCGAACGTTTCTTGCATTGAGGAATTTAATCACTGCCCTCACTTCACAACTGGCGGCGTTCTCAATTTTTTTAAACATTGTAAACAATCACAGAAACAACACAGGCAATGCTAGCGTCACGCAACTTGGCTCAGAGAAGGCAGACAAGCCACTGAAGCTATCTGACCTCGTCCAGCGGCTACTCGCGTCGTCAGCACTTCATGCGGCACGAACGGGTACTACTTTCCGGATGACCCTCGTAGTATTAGGCACAGAGAGTTGGCTGTGCAATGACATAAACGACCAAGAAATTTTCCCAATAGATTTCAAAGTTTACCGACACGATAGAGATACAAGACCCGGAGGAGGGGTTTTCGTGGCAGTGAAAAGTCATTTTGAAAGCAGGCAAGTTTCTTTTGAAATAATAACATAGAAAGTGTTTGGTGCACCTTAATACGGACCAATCAACCCAACATAAATTTATGCTCTTTCTACAGACCTCCAGACTCAGATTTGAAAACACTTCATACCCTCAACGATCAAATTTACAATTTTACACGTACATATAATAACAGCATCAACATAATTGGTGGCGACTTTAACCTCCCTGGTATAGATTGGGACAGCAATATCGTTAAATCTGGGACCCGCGATCGCGAATCTTGCAATTCCATGATAAAATTGGTTCAAAGAAACTCCCACAATTAAGCAGTACGCATGCCAACCCGTGGACAGAACATTTCGGATCTATTTCTTACAAACACGCCTGAACGTATTATTAGTGTATCAACTGATGAGGGCTTGAGTGACCATAAAGCAATTAATGTCCACTTGGACATAGAAATAAAAATGATTGTTAAACCAAAAAGAAAAATTTATAATTACCATAAAGCAGACTTTGAATCTTTTGCCAATCAATTAAACTCTTCACTACCCAAGTTCAAAACCCGCTTAAGTCATGTCAACGTGGAAGAAACTTGGACAGAATTTGTCAATATCATGCAAAAAGGAATCGTAGATTTCATACCTATAAAATACGTTAAAGCAAATCGCGACCCCAGGTGGTACAATAAAGACGTTAGAAAAGCCCTTCGAAAGCAGAGAATGCTACACTCTAGGGTAAAGAGGGCAGGCGTGAACACATCATCCCCTGAGAATAAACAATTATGGGACACATATACGAGGGTCATCCGGAAAGTAGTACCCGTTCGTGCCGCATGAAGTGCTGACGACGCGAGTAGCCGCTGGACGAGGTCAGATAGCTTCAGTGGCTTGTCTCCCTTCTCTGAGCCAAGTTGCGTGACGCTAGCATTGCCTGTGTTGTTTCTGTGATTGTTTACAATGTTTAAAAACTAGGGTAGTACTAGGGTAGTACTAAAAACTAGGGTACTACTTTCCGGATGACCCTCGTAGATCCTCTAAAATTGAAACCAAAACACAATTACGTAGCGCTTTACTGGACTTTAAACGCAAAGTACTTTGCGAGCACTTGGACACTGACCCCAAAGCTTTCTGGTCATATGTTAGGGAAGTAAATGGGAGTAAACAAACCGTGGCTTGCTTAAGGGACTGTAGCAATATAATTCATACAGACAGCGAGGGTAAAGCTAACATCCTAAATTCATTCTTCCAAAGCGTTTTCTCGAATGATGTTGCCACCGCATATCTCCAAGAAACAATACATACTCCACCCATGGAAAAAATAACAGTGGACCAACAAGGAATTCTAAAATTGCTTAATGAGGTTAATCCCAACAAATCCCTGGGTCCGGAAAATATACCAGCTAGGGTGATAAAACATTTAGCTCCAAACATTGCCCCGTACCTTGAATTTATATTTAACAAATCCCTCACAGAGTGCAAAGTACCTAAGATTTGGAAAACCGCGCAAATAACACCTATTTTTAAAAGTGGTGACAGGGAGGATCCCAGTAATTATAGACCTATAACTCTCACTTCTATCTGTTGCAAAATCTTAGAGCACATAATTGTCAGTTCAATAATGAGACACCTTGACAATATTAACTTTTTAAGTGACAATCAACACGGATTCAGGAAAACCCGCTCCTGCGAAACCCAATTAGGATTATTTACACATGATTTACTTTTATCTGGTGAGAGAGGTAGGCAAGTGGATGCGATCTTCTTAGATTTTCAAAAGGCATTTGATAAGGTCCCACATGGTAAACTCATTCATAAATTAAAGGTCGCGGGTATAAACAAGGGCGCCATAAGTTGGGTTAAAGATTTTCTTTCAGAGCGGGAACAGAGGGTAGTCCTTGATGGCGCTAGTTCCGACAGCGTTCGAGTCACGTCGGGGGTACCTCAGGGAAGTGTGATCGGGCCGTTGCTTTTCTTGATTTTGTTAACGATTTGAACCGCGAAGTGAAAAGTAAAATTAGGATGTTCGCGGATGACACGGTGATCTATCGGGAGATATCTGGGGATGAGGATCGTTTTATTCTAGAGCAGGATTTAGATTGCATTACTAAATGGTGTTCTAACTGGGGATTGACTCTAAATTATAATAAATGTTCAGTGGTAAATTTCTTTAAAAGATCAACGGGATTTGCTTACAAATTAGCTGGAGGTGACCTAGCAGTCGTTGATACGGTAAAATACCTAGGTGTCACATTCACAAAAGACTTAATATGGGGGACTCACATACGTAAAGTCTGCGGTCAAGCATATAAAAAATTGGGATTCATTAGACGCATTGTCGGCAAAAGTGACTCGGAGGTCAAGGAACGTTGTTACCACGCTCTTGTGAGGCCTCATTTAGAATACGCATGCAGCGTGTGGGATCCGAGTGAAAAAGGTCTCATTCGGGAAATTGAGAAGGTTCAACGCCGGGCAGCCCGTTTTGTAAAAAAATCTTACGATAAAACGCAAAGCGTCAACGAAATGCTCATGGATTTGGGGTGGGAATCATTGGCAGAGAGACGATTCAATGCAAGATTGAAATTATTAAATAAATTCAGATCCGCATGTTTCAGCAAAGAGGTCTCGCAAATTATTCGTACTCCTACATTCATTGGTCGCTTGGATCATGCATATAAAATTCGGGAAATAGATGCCAGAACTATCCGACTCGAGAACTCCTTCTTCCCACGGACAATACGGGATAGCAACTGCATGGTTATAGATAGCAAAAATTCCACTTGCCACCCTCAGCGTCTAAAAAATAATTAGTTCTACTTAAATGCATGCTCTTCCACTAACCTTTTGTGTTTTGTTATAATAAGCCATTCTTTCCGAATGACCTCATTCGTGTTCTGTTCATCTGTTTTTAAGTCTCCCTTTCAATCCCTCGTCCCTCTCCGCGGGGGGAAATTCCTGCTGCCTTCAACGTTGGGTCGCATTCCCTGCCTTTTACAGTCTCTTCGGGGGGTAGAGTGTTTTGTGGTGCATGTTCATGTGGTAGTGGTGTCTCAATTTCTTGCTTGTTGTGTCCTGGCTTCCGTGTTGTAGGATGGCTTTCGTGCTGCATCCTGGGGTGCAGTTTTTTGTTGTTTTGCGTTATATGTGTTTGCATGAGTGTTGGATGAAGGGATTTTTGCATGAGTGTGAGCGCTGCTGTGGGTGTAATTTTCCACCTTGTTGTTTTGCATGTGGTATTGATCCTTTTTACGGTTGGTGACCTAACACCCCCCGCCACAGGCACTTGCGGCGGCTTGCGGGGTATTATGTAGATGTAGTGGAAGAGGGATTCGAATGGCCGCTGTATTGACACGCGCACACAATAGGTCAGTACGCCTCGAGCTGCAGTGGTTGGAAGGGCTTATTGTTTTTTTATACAATAGCGAGTCAAAAAGAACAATATAATTGAAATTCCCGCTAAATGTGGAGTTCTTTCAATGATAAGGGTTTTTACTGATGAAAAAGAACTTCAAAGCTGCTCTCATTCATCATTGGGAAATTTGTGCTCTGTACGGACCAAATGGCGATGAGTGACCAGGGGAGTAGTTGTGCGTCAGTGTTCTCGTCCGTTTAAGAGTGAACGGACAAATGTCCATAATGATGATGATGACAGAAGTGGCCGCTCCCTTCTGTACTGAATAATGAACCGCACCGGAAAATTGATGCAAAAGTTCGTGAAAACCATCGTTTTACGATATCTGAAATCTTAAGAAATTTTCCCCAGGCTTCTGCGATTCTGTTGCATGGGAACACGACTGAAAAGTCAGGCTCCTACATGCTCTGTGCTCGTCTCGACGATGAACTTCAAGGGACGTCGTGTCATCGGCTGGCTGCGATCTCAGGCGGCGGAATTTTATGCAGAAGGAACTTTGAAAACTAATTCAGGGATTCGACGAGTGTTTCAATTTTTTTGGAGAATATTTATAAAAATGGTAGCGATATGTAGTTTTGAGAAGAATATAACAAATTTTATGTACCTATTCCAGTGGATTTTTAAAAGCATAACGGAGGTTACTTTCTCCCAACACCCTTCATTCTTCCTCATCGCTCCCGTAAGACGCGCACTTCACATTCCACCATGAATCGTATGTATAGACCGGGAGGAACATTGAAACGCATATTTTAAAAGTGAATGTATGCATGTAGCCACACAGGAAAACCCACCCAAGTTGTTCATTTTTATTCCATGATATAGTATTTAACATTTAATGGCAACATTGATGGCGACAAATTACGACAGAGACTACAGAGAAGGCTAGGTGGCATCAATATGTTGATGTTGGTAACTGCCAGGATACATTCTCCCCATCAGAAAAGTAAGTTCTTCAGTATTCCACACTGTACTTTGTCTAAAACGTTTTAAGATTCCTAATCAAACACTAACTATTAAGGGTGGATGCGGGGATGTGTTTTGTTAAGAGAGACGAGGGAACTGAGGGAGCTGGGAAATGCCGCCAACCCTTTTTCCAGCTTTCGAATGCCGCCCGTATTGCTTCTTTCGGGATAACCTTTGACTCTGCGGTACAAGTTGGTTGGATGTCTTCAATATTTCAAAATGGCATCCTTTCAAGGTGGTTTTCAACTTATGAAATGGGAAAACGTCCGCTGAAGCAAGATCCGGAGAGTAGGGTGGCTGGGAGATTACCGGTATGCTGTTTTTGGCCAAAAACTCGGTAACAATCAATTATGTGTGCACCGGTGCGTTGTCGTGATGAAAACACCAAGACTGGCTTTTCCATATTTGTGGTCTCTTTCTATGAAATTAATGATGAAGAACGATCCAACAGTAATGTTAACTTAATTGGCAATCTCCATGACAGTTAACCCACGGTTTGCACGCACTAAATCATTCGCACTGTTAACGTGGGCGTCGTTTGTTGACTTAGATGGCCGTCCAATCCCCAATCCTTCATCAGTCGAGGTTTCTCCAAAATGGAATCGGATGTACCAACAAAAACACTGTGCCTAACTCATAGAGTCATTGCCAAATGTCTTTTGGATCATTGCATAAGTTTCAACTGCACTTTTCCCGAGGTCAATGCAAAATTCAAAGGAAACGCGCCGTTCCCCTTAACACCTTCAATCTCACTGACACAAGGATTAGTACACCAAGCGTGTGCAAGCTCAGACAAGAACCGCTTTTGTGCGGAGACAATTCAAGATGGAGCCACGATCCAAGTTGTTTTACTTCTCACAGACGCCGCTACAAGGCGACACCTTAGTATTCGTGATCCGTTAGGCCGTTCGCGCGAAGAAAGACCAGTCTCATCTTTTTTGCACAGACCTTCCTCTTCGACCCTATTTGAGACTTCCTCATCTGGCGACTCTTTCCATCCTTATTTCGTAAAACATTTTGGGGTTCATCTCGCGGGATTTCGAATGCCCGCGACCCCTTCCTCCCCCAAGATTAGCCAATGTTCCACGCCTTCGTAGCATGTCCCGAGCGAATGTTCTCACCGGATGTTGTCTGAGATGCGTACTCTTACTGCGGAGGGTGACGAGTTTTCGCGTGGTGTCGAAGGCAAGGAGATAAGGAATAAGATAATAAATTTTGGAATAAGGCCCCAACGAATTTTTAGCGGGCCAATCGAAGAGAGTATACCTTTTTAAATATAGCAGCGACACAGTAGAATGCGCTGCCAACAAAAGTGCCGTGGGACCCCACCAGCAAGGGAACACTGCCATCTTTGCGGAAAGGAACTAACGTGCCTAATTAATATTTCGCCCTTTGTCGCCCCCTCTTGTCCTGCCCCGCCCCCCCTCGAGTCCTTCACGACGGGTTGCTTCAACGACGAGGGGTGCGCGCGACGCCGCCCGCCCGCCCGTGTTCCTTCTCGCGAAATCGCCTCACAGACCATGAGAGAGACATGCGGAAAGGATTACAAGCAACATCTCGTCGCGGTGTCAATCCGGGGAATGGAGGAAAGCACGTTTCTCTACTTGCATGCATCGCCACCCTCCGGCGACCCTACACTCGACAGCTGGGGCTGCTCCGGAAATGACGACGAACGGCGATGTATCAAATGCGCAGAATATTATACAGTAGGGAAAGATAAAAAAAAAGAAAAACATTTTCCACGTTCCATTTATAAAGATCTATTTTCGCGCCCCTGGCAAACAGATTAGTGACCAGTGAAGACTTTACGCCAGAAGATGACAAAAAGTGACGAAACGTGGATCGTGAAAATAAATCTTATTTAAGTGGAACGTCAGATGAGTTTATTTTTTTGATTTTCTTCTCCGATGACGATGGAGAAGTTCCAAAAAGTCAAAGTCTGAAATAGTGCGACCCATCTTAGAATACATATTTTATGGAGATTTGAATTAAAACATCTATCAATTTGGATCAGAAAAAATTCGATGCAGCTGTTAGTCGAAAAGAAAGTTCTCTTTATAAATTAATAAAAAAACACTTATTATAATAAAAACTGATGTCAGCGAATCCAGACATTTTCCTGTTTAATTCCTAGAATAAGAGGAGGAATCTGCCTAAAATGATAAACTCACGTAATTTCCTCAGTATGAAGATATAAAGCAAAAACCCGTCCACTCAACCTTTTCCCAGGCATCACTTTGATATGCACTAAGTTAGTTAAAGACCAATTCTCAAAACTCATTGCGGAAAATGCATATTTCTTACTTACATTTAGAGATGATTAAAATTTCCAAAGAGCCCAAATCCGTTCATTTCATCATCGTACATCTTTATACGAAAATGTAATGCCATTATTCGAGAAATTCCATTATCTTCCTTGTTAAGTTCGAGGAACTAGTAAATAGTATTCAATTCGGAAATTAATGAAACAATCAAGTTATTTCCAAAATTCAATGATTTTGTATATTAAAGAAAGTTTAAGACCCGGTAAAGATGCAATTAAATCAATGCAAAGAACCATTCAGAGAGCAAGACGAAGGAGTATTCAACAAGGATGCTTCACAATATCCACAAAGATAAATGATCATCTAAGAATTGAAAACATAAAATAATTATTAAATAAATAAACTCGGCATTTTTTCAAACAATTTTTTTGTGAAAAAATAACAAGTTTATCAATTCAGTGATCATAAAATTGCACAAAGTAGAGCTTCAAACCATCAAATTCAACATAAATTAATATAAATGCTTGGATCATCCTTCACCCAAGAGAGTTTCCCAAAATTAAATTTTAATCGAATACTACTAAATAACTGAAAATGTACACAATTCGAAAAATGGATACACCTTCTAGGGATGTTTTAAAGGTCTAAAACTAACATTTATGTTCAATCTAGTGTTCTAGTTCAATCTAGTCTTTTGTTCTCAGGGGGGAACCCAAGACACGACCATTAATCTCTCCACAAAAATGCATTCATGCGTGGAAAACAATGAAATGCGAATAGAAGAATAAACATTTACTCTCTGAGTCGTCTCCATTTTAATCTAAGATATCATTATTCTCAATCAAGCACGAACACCTCCACCCCCCCCCCCCAACCACCCCCCCTCCAACTTTCTCCCTCTTTCTCTGTAGACCGCGCCATAAACCTGTCAGGTTTCATCACCTGCATGTTCCCAGCATTTAAACTTTTTAAGAAAAGCAATTGAGGCAGCTTCTTGTGGCCTTCCTTTCTACTTTCAACATGTCACCGTGACCACTATGGTCAATGCGGTTCTTTTCAGTCCCTCACTCTCCGATTTACCCAGCACGAATGAAACTACAAGAAGGATTAATTGCTGCAATTTCAAAGGGTTTCCGAAAAGAGTAAATGCCTCCCAACACGTTCAGGTGTTGGGAGGCATTTCCTCTTTTGGGGAGAACCAACTGGGAAGAACCAACGATGGCGCTAACAGAATTAACACATACAGGTACATAAGTTTTGTATAAAAATTATCCGTAGCAATTTTTCCCTGACGTCCATTGCATGAAATGCTGAATTCTGACCGTCGGTTAAGTGCGATCGCATGATCTCAAATCGTATGTTGGCATTGATGACAGTATACACACAATTATCACTGAAAAATTGGCAATGCGAAAGATCTGCGCTAAACTCGTCCTCCCGAAGGTCTTTCGACGGACGACCAAGAAGAGCAGAGTCGGGTGTGTCTGCTTGCGAAGACCATCTGCGACGGCATTGCGACGATTACCCAACTCCATTACAGTCTCGACTTGGCAAAAAACAAACAGTAATCAACCCGAAGGTCGGTTTAGTAGGTGATGGTAGAGATCACCCAGTACTAACCCCTATACGGTGTGTGAAAATTCACACGTCAGGGTAGGGGGGCCAGTTCCTTTCCCTGTGCCGGTTATGGTTCCCCAGGAAAACCTGGTACCCGAAAAATCACTTAAGCTTGGGTGGAGCTGCAGGTGCCCAGAGTGCCTTGCCCGGGAATCGAACCCGGGACCCTCCGGTCAGCAGTCTAACGCTCTACTACGACCCGACTTGGCAAAAGCAGACTATTATTCGTATTCCTATAAAAGTGAAATCCCCCATCTATCTAAGGACACCACAACCATGTTACTCTAAGTGTCTTCAAAGAAGCTTCCACGGGCGTTCCTTTGAGTACCCTCCGCCTTTTAGAGAGCCTTCGAGTCGTGGCAAAGCCGCGCTGGCAAAAGTGTGTCAACGCTCGAGGAATATACTTTGAAGAATTAAGAGGCGTAGTAGGAATATCTGAAATAAACCTACATACTTTCCGAAATATTTTCCCATACTTTTTATAAAAACCATGTAGGTGTATATATTCAAATTTAACATCCTTCTCACACTGTACAATTCCGATCCCATATTATTAATTCGTCCAGGCGTCCCTGTCATTCATTCAAGATATTCCATCTTTCATAGGTTGGTTTCGGACGGTCCGAAAGGATTCTACCGATATTGCGAGATATACTTCACGTTCGCCCTTTCAGTTCTTTGTAACTTCTGCATGCATTCAATAGTATGGCCGTGGAGCGAGTTCTTTTCCTCCAGATAGCCCGCTGACACAACACTCGACCTTCCATCATGGCCTTCAACTTCCCTTTGTGTACCCTTAAACATCCACTCCGTAAATTAATCCGGCCTCCTTCGGATTTCAGCCGCAAACCTCCTCTGTCCCCTCTCTCATAACATCTACAGCTCCATCATTAGGGGGATCGAGATGGTGCGGGGGCTAACCTACTGGCTTCTCACCCTAAGGGCGCGGGTTCAAATCTCGCCGGTGTTGAATATTTTTCAGAAGTATCTCGATCCCTACTTGAGGTGCTTTGTGGAGGGCACTTTGAGCGAGTGCGCCGTCCGTCGGATGGGACGTTAAAATTGCGGACCCCTTGGCGCCTTTCGTAAAAAGAAGGCTAATGCCGACGCCGGGTTTCTCTCCGCCCTTCATCCCCTCCTGTCCATCCCCTATGGCGCAAATGACCTCAGTTGTCGGTCGCCTCCCCTCAAAACTACTACTACTACTCCATCATTAGCCCACCCTCTCCGCCCACCTGAATTTCTCCCCTCTCCTCAATGTCCACTTCTAAGGCCTCTTCATCTACGCTCATTCACTTACCTATCCACATCAAGGATTTACATTCATAAATAATCAATCCGGCTTTTAATTCACAATTAAATTGCTCCACAATAGGCTTCATTATTAGTATTATCATTAAGTAATCTGCCGGTTAAGGTAGGTTTTGGATGGACACAACTACCAAATAGATATTTTATGACTCCCAACAAAACAAAATCCAGCATACTATTCTACAAAAAGTCCCTATTCATCTCTGTGTACTTCCTTCCTCCCTTCATCCTGACCAACAAACCTATCATGTTCCTGCCCTTTCCTCATTTGCCTATCATTCTCCCCTCTATTACAGTCTTCAACATCTCACTGCCGATCAACACCCCCTTCATCCACTTTTCCTGCCTCCATAGGATTGCTCCCAACAAACCCCTCTCTTCGCCCACCATACCATGTACTTCCTCATTTGTTTTCCTTTCGGTCCATTTCACCTTCTCCATTCTTCTCCTCACCCACATTTCAAAAGCCTCCAATCTACGTCTATCCTCCTGCTTCAGTGACCACGTTTCCGCGCCGTACATAGCTACGCTCCATATCCAAGATTTCACAAGTGTTTTCTTAACATCCTTAATCAACGTCCCGGCCATCAACGGCTATAAGCATACACTATTTTTAAATAATTGAATCCAGTTAAAAAAATAACAGAAAGGCAGTTCCGGTGGGTCGAATCCTCCACAGGCCGCCGAGGGGATGGGACTGGGGCCGAGGGCCTCCGCGTTTCCCGGCCAAGAGCGAGTGCGTGGCACGACATGTTTGGAGCCACTGAGCGGAGCACCCTCGTCGTCACATTGGCACGCCCTCTCGGCAGCCCCGAGGACCAAAGGGGTAACCGACCCCCTCCCACTCCTCCCTCCCTCCCTCCTCTTCCCCATGCCATGGCCGTCAACACTATTTTAGACGTCAGCGACTCCCCCCCTCCTCCTCCCTGTTTACAAAACAGCTATCCCTACGAGACTAAGGGACGAGACATCGAAACATTTCTTCGCCTGGGTCGCACGACTTATTTTTTTTTCCTAGTCCACTCTATTAATATGGCGGCGGAACGACTGTCTCAGTTTCCGCAAAAACAAAAAATAATATATATGATTATCGAGAGAAAATAGGTCGAGGAGTGAAAACTGAGATTTAAACGCATTCTGCCAAGGAGCAAGAATTGCGAGGCAAGTTGAATTTTGAATGTCGATTGAAGAATAAAATAAAGTATTCCTGAAGAAAACAACACACATAGTAACGCCCCCCCCCCCCAATTCAGCGTCCTGCATGTAATTATAAAAATCCAGTGGCCGGATTGATTCTAATGTTTGAAAATGAAATGGCTCATCGAATGATACCCCCCCCCTATGGGGTAAAGTGCAGGGGGGGGGGGGTCAAGGAGACAGGTGGAGCGGAAGAGGCGGTTGGGCGCTCGAATAATATCGCCTAAAATTTGTCCAAGATTTTCCCGATGACGCTGAAAGCCAGGAAGTACATTTTGTTCTCTGCATTATCTCCTTGGGAAATTGGCGATTCGATTGGTTCAGATCAGTTCTGCAAGGTCACGTGACAGACAGCGGGGAGCATCAGAAAAAACAGGAAGAAATAAAGGTAGGAAGAGAGAAGGAAGAGAAAGCTAGAAATAGCCATAATGACGAAATCTCTTAATTTTTAAAAGTAGCTCAAAACAATATTCGTGTGCTTACGTAGGAGTGGATCCCTTAAGAACTGAAACGTCTCGATCAACTAGTTTTCCTTAAAAATACTTTCCTGATTCCTGACAAAGGTTTGCCTCTTGGTCGAGATTATCCCAAGACTTCTCCAAGTTCAACCTAGGTATTCAATGAAATATTATAGGATAGCCTTTAGCTGTCTGCGAGGTAAATAGGACGTACTCCCATTGCAGTGCACGTGTAAAGAATACGGGAATGTTGGTCACAAAGTTACTACACTAATTGATGAAGTTGTCGCGCAAATGGAAGATGCATCAACTCCGAAAACAGGTCCAATGAAAGATGTGCCCTTCAATGACCTCTCGTCAGGAGAGAGGACGTGCCACAACCACACGAGCAATTAACCGCAGGGTGGGGGGGCTAAGGCACCGGCTACTTACTATCATTTATTGGGGAGGGCGGGGGTGGAAAGCAGAGCCTAAAGAAATGTTGAGCTCGAGCAGACACTAACACACGAATAGGACGAAGAAGGAAAACAGGAAAAGGGCAAAGCAATGGAAATACGTTCTACTGCCTCTTTCATAAAGGAGCCAAGAAGAAGTTATATTCTACTCCACTACTGACGCGCCGAGTTCATTTTTCAATTCAGTGCGACAGAACTAACTAGGGAAACAATTATAAGAACTCGAGAACATATGCTCAATCGTATAACGGCAAATACGAAGACGCATAATAAAAAAGATAGCTAAAAAATTAAAATGGAGCGTAGCGTTGCGTGGTTCTGCATATTAAATTTTGAGGAGAGGATTGCACGTCAATTGAAGCGGAGATGTGGGCAGATAGGAGAGAATTATTTCGGACAGAGAGGAAGATATATATATATATATATATATATATATATATATATATATATATATATATATGTATATATATATGTATATAAGCGGAAGGGAAAAGAGGAGAGGGAGGGAGGAGGAGGCAGTGGATGGGAGGGCTTTTGAAAGGCGGCTGCTGAGGGGCATACGATGGAAGGCGGTGGGGCGTGGATGGAAGGGAGAGGCACGCCGTGGTGTAGAAATTAAGAAGGGATGAAGAAGAGAGGGGGGAGAGTCAAACCGACTCAAAGCTGAGAGGAAGAACTACGACGCCTAACAGATTTCTGAGGCCACGAAGAACCAATTCTGTTCGACAGATACCTTGTCGGATCCTCTTCCGCCTTGAACAGGTGGAAGGGATTGCATTCCCCTTCGAGGAAACAGGAACAGAATCAAAGGCGGAAGGCATATCAACGAATTACATTAAAAATATATCATAAATAAAATAATATGTCCCTAAAAAGTTACAATTGCCTGTCAATTCATTGATAGCTAAATTCATCAGACAAATTAGATAAAAACATCGGTAGTCGGGATCAACATTTAAAGGCCCAATGGAGATTTGGGAACGAAAAACTGAATGATATTGAAGAGTGTTAACTATCACCTTCAGGGTGTAAGATCTTCCTGAACCCATAAGGACCTAGGGCGGAGTTTTATCGCCTTGTTTCAAGTCTCGCCTGAGTGGATTTGACATGTCGATCAGGAGACACCAAAGCGTTAGAAATACGAGATCTATCCAATCATATTATTTTATACGCATAATTTATCACGAATAAAAAAGTTATGCCATATTGTCATTTTAACGCCAAATGCATGCAAGGTTTGCATAAAAAGTATCGGTAACATTTTCTTCCTTACATATGCGTCTAATGCAGAATTCAGACTATCGGTTAAGTTTGTACCTGATCGCAGATCGTATATTGGCATTGATAAAGCGACAGTGCACAGCATAGTCACTGAATATTTGGCAATGTGAAAGATCTACGCTAAACTCGTCCCTAAGGTCCTGACGGACAACCAAGAGCAGGGTCGAGAGCCTGCTCACAAAGACCTTATGCAACGACATCGCGACGATTCCCCAAACCACTTAAAGTGGAGACTTGGTATCGGCAGACTAATATTCCTACAAAAGTGAAATCCACCATCCATCAGAGGACTCCACCGTAGGACCATAAGTACCGTCAACGAAGCTAGCACGCGTACCCTTAAGAACCTTCCGAAATGCAAAGCCTACCAGGGAGCCTTCGAGTCGTGGAAAAGCCGCTGGCATGAGTATGCTCAAGAAGGGATGTAATCTGAAGGATTTTGGTGCATCGAAGCTATAAGTGAAATAAATCCATTACTCGGACACTTTTCCCGATACTTTTTATACGAACCACGTACACGATACAAGTTCAATTGGCTGGACCCGGGCATTGCGTCATCGGCAGCCGCTAATAATCATTACACGTTTCTTCGTAGCGGAGGGCAACCGATTTTGATGGGGTCTCCTGCAGAAAACCACCGCCATCGATGCCTGGAGCCATGCGATGCGATGTCGTACGATTCCCGAATCACTGATCAAGTCGCTAACAAACCACACATCAGAAATAGGATTTTCGAGATTATGTTGAATGGTGAACCTGAAATGATCTCACAGGTGGACGCTTTGCGGAAATCACGATCATGAGATCACCTTAGGAAGTCCTATAAGGAATGTTTAAGCTATAATGCAAGAGCAAACGAAATCCGCTCATCTTTTCCTATGAAAACTTTTTTCATATTTGCAATTTAGCGCAAAGGCGGTTACCTGATAAAAATTACAGTACGAGATAAGATATTCAGAAACCCTGAGCAAGAAATTTCTATGCCTTCCCTACGCACGTAGGGAAGGCATAGAAACAACGAATCGGCCTGGAATCGATTCACTCACACCTGGAAAATGCATACTTCACAGTAACGAACCCACCATGATAAGTGAAATATCGAAATAAATCGGATTTAAAATCGCTTCAGGAAATAGCGAAAATGACATCACGCATTTAAGGCACCACCAAACTTAATTAAAATACCATTCGAGGCGAGAGAAATGTAAAAATGCTGACACAAACGTCCGAATTTCTCACGAAAGGAGGGTGAGAAAATCTACCGAGTGGAACTAAAAGAGACATATTTTGTTTCATGAAAGTATAAACAGCGGAAATGTTATCGTATATGAAAAGGAAAAGGGTAGAAGCTCTATCGCATTAAAGGAGCTCAATTTGAATATGCGTCGATTATTTACGAGTAGACCGAGTAGTACAAGTAGACCACTGCACAGACATAACGGATTTCAGAACTAAGCAAGGCAAGGAGAGAAAAGCCAACCGTGCGGAGAGAGCGAAGAAAGAACGAAGATCACGCGCTGGATTAATCACCATCGTGCATTTGTACACGAAAAAGCTAAAACAACATTCAAGCAATTGCGTGCCCGAGTAAGTGCGGGGGACTAGTAAGCAGTATTTAATTCGGAAATTTATGAAAAAATCATCTCATATTCAAAAATTATTTCATTTATCAAAGGAAGTTAAAGACATTGCGATAATGCAAAACTCTACTTGGAGAGTAAGGCGAAGGAAACTTTAACAAGTATATATCAAAGTATTTACCGAGAAAAAAGATGATCAATGCATTGAAATCATAAAATTAATGCATATAAATGCTTTGCGATTCTTTACTCAAGAGAGTATCTAAAAATTGAATTGTTTGTTAAATGCTAGTTAATTAATTGAAAATTTACACAATTCAAAGGATGGAAACACATTCTACAAATGACTGACGGGCTTAAACTAACATTTATGTTCAATACATGTAGCAATGAGTCTTTTATTGCCAGTGACCTCTTATTACCCGCTGATTCTCCCTTCCATCGAGGCGTTGGACGTCCCACCACTTCTCTCCTCCAACCACTTCTTTTACATTTTTCGGATCTGCGCTCTCTTCTCCCGCCATATGCAAAACTTCTCCGTCGATCCTCCTGCCTGAAAAACTTATTTTCTCCGTTGTCCACCGCACCTCGCAAAGCCCTCTGATACATCATCTTCTTGCTTCAAGTACAAGTTTTCAGAGACATACTACCCTGTCCAATAAATCCACGAACTGAGACCATTAAATTTTTATTTCGCTAAATTTAGTTCACATCGATTTTGTCCCCTTCAAAGTAAATACTCTCCGTTCGTTGCAACGCACTTATTCCATTTTCTTTTCCACCCTTGGAAGCCCTCGGCAGTTCGGCTTCTTAGTTTTCTCGTCGTTTCCTGCTTAATTGTGTTTACATCTTCCCAGTGATGTCCCTTCATCAAATTTTATGCATACTGGGAATAGGAAAAAGTCGCAGGAGGCGAGATCCGGCGAATAACCTAATTACCTAATAACCTAATCCTAATAAATACCTAATAACCTAATCTAACCTAATTAAATTGGGCGGAAGGACCATCAGTTCAAAATAAACCATAGAGGGCACAAAACAAACATACAAAAAACTCATTCCTCAATCGTGGAATATAAGAATGGAATGAGTTACCTGAGGATAACTTTAAGTCCTTCCCTTTTTCATAAAATAAATTTAAAACGAGGTGTATGCTCTCCTTAAAATAATTAACTGTAACGTGTGAGTGAGAAATGTACGTGATAAACCCGTATGTACTTCCTTGTATGTTTTAATGTGTAATGAATGGATTAAGTGGTTTATGACTCGTAATCAAGAACATTACCACCAGGCTATCGCCTACTTGTAATGCTGGTTGTTAAATAAATAAAAAAAATAATAAGGAGGATGATCAAGGATGGTGATTGAATTTTTTGCCAGAAACTGACAAAGGATCAATGCTGAATGTGCAGGTGCATTGTCATGGCGAAGGATCCATCCATCATGCTCGGAAAAAATAGTAGGTTGCACTGTTGACTTTCCTAAATTAAGTTCATCCGCTATCATTCAGACAGTTTTCCGACGATCGGTAATGACAAGGGATTGCACACGATCAATGTTGTCGTCAACACAGGTGGTCGTAGGTCGTCCCGGCCTTGCATCATCCGTGGCGTCTTGTCGGCCATCTTTAAATCGCTTAATCCACTTGAAAACGGATGTTTTCTTCAGAGCATTATCTCCGTAAACAGCTCTCAGCATTTCAGTAAGTTCTTAATAACCTTTACCGCACTTCATCATAAAACTTGATGTTGATTCGTTGCTCCATGATTCCGTCAATTTCCATTTTCGACAAAGAGTAAAAACAAGAACGGAAACCAACATAAATGGCACAATACGCACAGCTCGACGATCCGCCAAGCACAGACGGTTCACTGGATCTCGGGCAACTAGCGCCGCTAGTGGGCGGGGCTGTAGTCCGCGTCATGGCCACTAGATTGCATCAGTTCGCGCATTTATTGCACAGACCATACAGTGGGTTCTAAGATCCATGTTCATGTTTTCACTGATATTTTATTCACACCTTTACCTATCATTTACCTAACGCAATCTATATCCTTATGTCTCCGTTACTACGCTCATTGTCCTCGGAAATACCGCCGCAATACGCGTCATTATTTTTATTTTACCATCTGTATCATCTACTTTACTCCCATTTCACTTTTTTTCCGAATTTGGTTTCAATAAAATTTAACATGAAGGCCTTCTTTCATTTTTAACCACACGTCACGGAGGTAATTTTCGGCAACCCAGAATCCGTGTCAGGACGCGACTCACATTAGCGTACAAATTGATTTCACAATCGTGGTTAGCCAAGAAATGCCTAACTATCAAGTGATTGGAACTATATAGGTCCAAATAAGTATTTCATACATTCTATCGGCCTAATTAGGGCATTACGGGATCAATAATATTTGCAGACAGTTCACGGGAATCGCTGAGGTGGGCGGGGCGTGGTGCGAACCATGAGGAGAGCCTTGATCGAGGCCCGGCACTCACAGGAAGGTTGGATCGCTGTGCATAACGTAGTTTACAGGCACGAAGCAAAAGATTGGCTCTCGAAAGTTAACAATTAACTGATTTAATGATCCATTTCATCATATCTACACATGTATTCTACGCTCGTTTTCCTTAAAAAAATTCACCACTGTGCATTTCAAAAGATTTAATTCTAACCGCCGACCTCTCGAGTTATTTTCCAAAATCGCGAGAGGGCAACACCAACCGCCGGAGTCACCTCTCGCTGGGGATAAGGCCCCTGCGGTGTCACCCACCCCAGTCCCTCCTGGTGGGGGACTTGGGTGGGTGACACCGCAGGGGAAGGGGAAGCGGAGGAGAGGGAGGGAGGGAGTTCCAACCTCCTCGATCGCTTCTCCCCCGAGATTACTTCATTCCGAGACAGCGCTCCTCACATTTCGTCAATTTCCTCCGACCGCATTTGCGAAAAGAAAGATCAATCAACATTAGGTTTCAGAAAAATTGCGAGCGGAGAGTGATCTCCATGGCAACCGAACACATAGCCAAACAGGCAGACGTGATGAAAACAATCCTGAGGCCTTACCGAAGCTGCGGCGACATTTGAATTCAGATCAAGCACGGTTCCCATGGGTTTTAAAGTAAGTAATTATTAATATCGTACGAAGGCAATTGCTTGAGTAACATTTAAGGTGTTAAAATAACGATCATGTTCAAACACAAGTGATGAGAAACTTAGGGGGCCTACATTTTCAAAAATTCAGAAAGGAATAATGTTATTTTTTTCGTATCTTATGAGGCACTTATGAAAGTTGATTTTCTTCCAATAAAATCTGCATTCATTTAGAGCGATGACTTATTAACGATTAAAAATAAAAACCAAGGCGAGGAAATCAATAAAGACTGCTATTCTGAACGAATGGACGGAGCATCATGGGTAAGTTGCGATTTCCAATCGGAATTAAAGACATCTGAGCACCACGGATATTAAAAGGGCACCATTTCATTCCGAAGGTGACTTACGAACAATTGTTTATCTACTGCTTGAATTAAAAATATAAATATCCACAAACCAGTTGGTCAGTTTTAATTGACGTATTTCTTCATATTCTAACAGCATGTATAAAACCTAGTAGAAGTACTCTATATTCGTTGCTATGAACATTCCATCTTCTTTTCCACTGATTAAAGTACCCTTGGAAGTCCTCGGTAGTTGGGCTTTTTAGTTTTCTAGTAGTTTCTTGCTTTATTGTGTCTTCCCACTTATGTCCCCTTAACACATTTCAGCATTTTGGGAATAGTAAAAAGTCGCGTGGGGGGCGAGATCTGGCGAATAAGGAGGATGATCAAGGATGGTGATTGAATATTTGGCCATAAACTGGCGAGCAATCGATGCTGAATGTCAATGCTGCATTGTCATGGTGAAGGATCGATCCCTCATGTTCGGTTAAAATATTGCGCACTGTCGATTTTACTAAAATCAGTTTCACGTAGAGTGATACGTGTTCCGCGGAGGTCGTCCAAGCATAATTTGCAAACCCGCGCGAGTACGAACAGAGACTCGAAGCACCAGTTGCAACGGAATGAACAGACGACAGATATTGAAAAGACGACACACGACAGGAGAAAAAACTGAAAATCAATTTACGTTAAACCAAGGATGAATTTGCAAAAACGGATGCAAATTAATTGCACGAACAACTTCATTACATCAGAAATCTCTGACTAACTCGGGAAAAACTGTCCGGTAAAGGACTTGTGTTCTGAAAATAACGGAAAACTGAAAAATCTCACAAATTACATAAAAAAAGTAGATTCCCCCTTGATGTTAGACGAAATGTTCAAACGTAGGTACCGCCATGACACACAATGACTGATACATATAAATGCCCGTGCGATAGGCTGTATTCTCCTTCGAGGAGACCCGACTCGAAACGTGAAATACCATGGGCAAGGCTTTTATGGGCGCTTCCTTTCCTTGAGTGCAATCTTAAAGTTGGTTGGGGCGTGGTTGAATGGCAGCGAAACTGACGGAGTGAGTGGTGCGTCCCTGGCGAAGGACTTTTCCTTCTTAACTCCGCTGCGCTGGATAAAGTGCGATAAAACGGAAGTCGTGAGCATGCCTCGGGTGGTACTTCGTTCATTACCTCTTTATTTTCTCATTCAAATCAGTCATGCGATTGCGATGTAGTCCTTGGAGGCCCTCCTCGCAAAACCAAAGACTACTCTCAGCGTGTTCCAACACCCACCCCTCGCTCTTTCCTCGTTTAACCTTGCCACCGCAACCCAAAAGATTATCAGCAATTCCCTAATTGATAGCGTCCGTTCCTCTGGAGTGCCCAGAGGGTCGGACGTAACAACGGGGAGGATTCATCCCAGTAGACATGTTGCGACGCTTGAATGAGGACAAGCACGCATTTCCTGACCGCGCACAATCTCATATTATGGTTTACGGAATAAATTCAAGTTTCTCATAGGAACCAAGCGCGGAAACACTCCTAGGCCATGCGTAACATGAGATACTCAACACGCGTTAAAACAACCCGTTCCTCAACACAATGAAGGTTGGCACTTCCGACGACCTTCAAGGTGTCCAGAATGCCTTCCTCCCTCTTAACACACACCACCGGTCCCTATGAACTCAAACCTTGACGTGGTAGAACGGATTGTGGGTTATGATGACCACTGGGGCTATGCTGGTGGGTAGTATGACCATTAAATCTCGGGTACATATTGCACGAATTAATGATTGACGATAATTAATAAGTGAATATTGGCACCTACAACTCGGCCACCCTAGCGAGAACTCGTGTTGTTAAGTGGAAACCATTCCCTAAATAACGATCGCACTACTGAGGTCAAGCGCCTTTGCAGTCGTTCTCCGAGGAACGGATGCAGACTGCACTTTCAATTTAGCTGCAATCCTGCGACCTCTCCGGAATGAGTGACCTTACTGGTATCTTTAAAAAAGGGTAGAGCAGTCATGAAGCTTCAATAAAGAACAAATTTTTGCCAATACGGCCATTTTCCGATCGGCACACCACTATGGTTCATTGCAATTCTGAAGCCCTTTATTCGAAATCCTCATGGTTTGACAAGTGTTTAGCTGTAGCATGGAAACACGTTGTTATTCCTTTGGAATTACCCTCGATGCGATAACTTCAGCCACTTTGGTTGTGGAAAAAACGTGAAGAATCCGTTAAAACCCTTAAAATTCTACTTTTCAGAACAATTTAACATTGGAAAGGCGAGATTTTCACGAGTTACCAGCAGGGCACACCTACAAGGAACAAAGGCAAACAAACCGCGGCGCACGAAAGAATTAAATAAAGCGATGAGCAAGGGTTGTTCCAAACAGCCCAAACACGCAAGTGGACCTCGGAAACAGTCTCTCGACGCTAGGAAAATCCAGGGGGGGCCTAGGGGGGAGGGTGCTACCCTGGCCAGGGCCCTACCTCTAGATCCAAGTCCTCGCAGCTCCCGGACAGCTCCACCTGCCGGCAGATCCTGCCGTTGCTGTTCCGACCTGGCACCTTGAGCCTCCCGAGGCCGGGTGCCGAGTCCAGCCCTGGCGTGGGGCCGGGTGACTGTCCCAGGGACACGAAATCCTTGATGACCCCCGCGAGGCTCCCCAGGGGCCCGACCCTTTTGGCGCCCGCGTAACCCATTATCTCGGGCTCACGGAAAGATAGCTTCTTGGCGGGGCGTCCGCCGGCGGTCGCGGGCGGCGGCGGAGTGGCCAGGGCCCCGCCGGCGGGCCCCGCGTCGGCCGCGCGGCCCTTCAGCATGGCCCTGCACCGAGGCGGAGGCCGACAAAACGTCGACGGCCTCCCCAAAGCATCTCTCTCTGGGACCAACGGCGAGAGAGCCGCACGCGACGCAGGTGCCCTCGTCACCGCGGAAAGGAACCGGGGGCCGCCACCACCACCACGACCGACACTCGTGTCACGTCGACACCGCCGGGCAAATACGGGCGCGCACACAACGATAACACTCGAGTACACACGGCATCAAACAGGAAAATCACGCGTTAGCATTGCAGAGTCACTTGAAGAGACCGCTGTCCCACGGAATCCTGGGAAACCACCGAGGGCAAGATCTGCTTCCGTGATGAATTGTTCCGAATCTCACCGCGGATGGAGGCTATTCGAAGCACCCCTCCATACGCGGGCAGCATAAGACCGGGGCAACGACTGCCGAGAGTGAGGGCAAGCCCGCGCCTTGGTCACAAGTAACCTTCGACCCTCTGGGACACAAGGCCCAGAGTCGGCGATGTTTCCGAGAAGCCGGGGCCCGCCGCAACCCCGCCCACGGAGCTCCTTGGCCGCCGCGAGCTGTATCGCCACTTACCCAACGAAAGTCACCCCACCTTCAACCC
Source organism: Hetaerina americana (assembly GCF_022747635.1). Lineage (NCBI taxonomy): Eukaryota > Metazoa > Arthropoda > Insecta > Odonata > Calopterygidae > Hetaerina > Hetaerina americana. Next base: position 3,538,029 of record NW_027286841.1, on the reverse strand, counting down.
CTGCACTGAAGTGCCAACACCGAATAACACTCGCTCAATGGAACCCTTGCTCTCCGCGGTAACACCGATGGAATTAGCCAAGTGAAAAATTTGTTTACCATTCTAACCCTCCATCAACTATCATGCCACCTTATAATTTGAAGCGAATATAAACATCGGATACCTTCTTCTTTCAATGTTCACGAGGGACCACAGTAACTAACGTAAGCCGAATCGCCTTGCTTCGCAGGCAAACTAGCAGCACACGATGAGAGGACCGTTGACCCAATATCCAAGGCGGGATATTTCAAATTTATACGGACCAAGAGAGAGGGCCGCCAAATATTTGTATGGCTACATCAAAGCTCCCCTCCAAAGAGAGGGAGAGAATGGAGGAGGTGATCTTTGAAAAGAAAAACACCCTTTCCCCGCTCTCTCCGCAAGCCGCACGAGCGAGAAGAGAAGCACACTTGAAGAGCACCACAAACGCATAAGAAGTAAAGCACCAACACAAATCAAACACCGATTCCTGAGCGCCACGCCATCGAATATTCACGCCACCAGTGCTGGATGAGGTAATGTCTGAACTTCGTTCGAGACGGGAAATCTTGTAGAGAGGAAACTATTTAGCGGGTCCATTGGCGTGCGTGCGGGAGCACCCCTTGGCCTCGCCGGACGTCGGGGGAGAGTGGCCCCCCGTGGTGAGATGTAGGCGGCCTGGTCTCATGCACAGTGCACCGGAGTGTCGCGGAGAGAGCGTGTGTCCCCCTCGGGTTCGGGCGCTCTCTCGTTGGCGCGCGCGACCGATTGCAACGGGCGTACTGCGCGCGGACGGACGGAAGTGCTGCGGCGGGGAGGGGAAGGGTGGGGGAGGATGAGGGGGAGGGATGGAGGGGGGGGGAGGAGGTTTGCGAGCGGCGGGAGAGGGGACGGCTTGGAATTCAGAGAGTGAGGAGGAACAAGGCAAACACTCACGGAACACACCGAGATATTCCGCCGAATGCGCGACAGCCCGAGGCGGGACTGCGGAGGATGACTCGTATCAATCTGTATCCACGCATGTGTGATGCCTTCTTTTGCTAGCAATATCATGATTGATTGGTTTGAGACTGTGGCCATTAATAGAATTTCCGGTGCAACAACACCCCCCACCGCTCGCCCTTGCGACGGCTTTCGGGGTATTTTGTAGATGTAGATGTAAAGCCAACACAGCTGCAGCTGGGAACACAATTACATCCATGTACGAGGCATATTAATAAAGTAAGGGCCGTTTGCTTATATTTAAATATTGGCGCATCAGAAGACAAGTTCACTCCTGCAGCGCCATCTACTGATTCATTGAGAAGCTATAGCAGCATTTGTTTTGTTTCAGAAGTCGTTTGCTTGCCCGTGCATGCAAACAACAATGTCCGCGACAATCGTTCATCCCGCCAGCTGTGAAGTGCATTGTTCTGTCATACGATTCTTGAATTCAAAAGGATTGTCGGCTGCTGAAATTCATCGGGAGTAATGCCTAATTCATAGACCTACATTTATGAGTGAAGGAAAGGTTGGACAATGATGCCGTGATTTTAAAAATGGACGAACAAATGCCCATGACGAAGAGAGAAGTGGAAGGCCCAGTATTCTGACCGATGAAACTGTTTCGCAAGTGGAACAAAAACTGCGATGCGATCGCTGATTGACGATTAATGGCCTCGCTGAACAATTTCCTCAACTTGGACGCACTACTGTCTACAATATTGTCACGGAAAACCTCGAATACCACAAATTGTGTGCAAGGTGGTACCGAAAATGCTCACCGACCCCCACAAAGAGCAAAGAATGTCCAGTGAACGAGCGTTTTTGGGCCCCCCCCACCCCCACCGTACAGTCCTGACCTTTCACCTGGCGACTACTTCCTCTTCTTGCACTTGAAACAGTGGCTCGGTGGACAACGTTTCGAAACCGAAGAGGAACTCAAGAACGGCGCTGTCAATTGGTTCAACTCTCAGGCGGCGAGCTTCTAAAAATGTGTTTCATATGAGTATATTTTTTCCTGTGGCCAAACGGCCCTTACATTATGAACACGCCTCGTGCATAATGCATATATGTATATATATAAAAGTGAACGGCTGGTTGATTAGGTCAGTTAGGTTCGCATCTGACCAAGGAACAGTGAGTCAGACAGCCAAAGGAATGCAGTAACCATTGAGTTCTTCACCGAAGTGATGCAAGAGGATAGGGATTACGATCATCCGCAGGAAATGAGTTAATCAGGGCGTAGGAAAGCTAAGTTTAATATTAATTCGGAGAGAAAAGCTGGAGCAGGTTGAGGAGTTTATAGATGAGGGTAGTTCGAAAGCTTCTAGGAACTATTCCTTTTAGTTTCATAGTTAAACTCATTTGTTCTGAACCTTTCTATAAATCTAAGTCTCGCTGGTTCTCTTCGTACTTTAAGTGGTTCAATACCTATATCCCTTAAAAGACCTGTCACACTTGTGTTCTTATCATAACAACTTTTAACGAATCTGGCCGATGTCCTCTGCACTTGATCTAATTCTTTTGGCCAAATTTTCTCCCAAGGATCCCAAATACTCGCGGCATATACCTAACTAGAGTGAAATAAGTATTCCTCTCTTTTACTGTCTCATTACATTTCCCCCACCACCCGTTTAATGAAGCCGAGTTTTTGTTAAGCGGATCCGCATATTGTCCTGATGTGTGCTCCCCATAAAAGGCGTGGTGTTACAACTATCCCCAAATATTTAACTTGATCGGCCGTAGTTAACGCTGAACCCTCAATTGTTTCTATTTATTTCGCCCGAATAAAAACCTCTGTCTATCTATCTATCTCTAATGCAGAGTGTATGTCCTGTTCGCCACTTCCTTTGTTCCAAAATTTCAAATCTGCGCATTTGCCCATGTTAGGCATTATTCCCCATTTCATGCACCAATGCGATACTATGTCTGCGTCTCTAGAGAGTAGATCGCAATCTAGTTGGTTCCTTATCTCCCTCTTTACCACCGTGTCGTCAGCAAATAATCTGAGATGGCAACTATGTGTGAGCAAAAGTCATTCGTTTATATTACGTTATATTTGGGTAGTATTTAAGAGGAAAAGAAAGAGTACAAAGGTAACAGGGCATTATTAGAAGAATTACAGTAGCGAAAGCGGTATTCGCAGGAAGAATAAAACAGATGACGGGTACTCTGTGTGAAGAAAATATTGGAAGATGGTGAGTACGAACAAAGAACGGGTCCACGCAAAACTTATATTTAATACAGAATCGATGGCAAGCTGTGGAATACCAAGATATATACCCCGACCTTTTCGCCAGGTTTATATCATTCAACTGCTCACACAATGAAATATCGGAATTTACATGGTGTGCATTAAAACTATCGGGAAATGTTTCGAAAGAATATCTAGATTTATTTCAGATATTACTCAAATTTCTTCGGAGTACATCCCTTGAGCGTCGATACACACTTTTGCCAGCAGCTTTTCGACGACTCGAAGGCTCCCTTCCGGTAGGCAGCGGAAGGTCCTTAAGGGTACGCGTGCAAGCTTCTTCGACGGCACTTATGATCCCAAGGTGGTAGTGCCATTTGATGGATGGTGGATTTCACTTTTGGAAATAGGAATAATAGCCTGCTGGTGGCAAGTTGGAACTGTAAGGGAGTTGGGGAATCGTCGCGATGCCGTTGCAGAAGGTCTTCGCAAGAGGAGACACTAGACTCTGCCCTTGGTCGTCCGTCCGATGACCTTCGAGAGGACGGGTTTAGCGCAGATCTCTCGCATCGCCAAATTTTCAGTGATGATAATGGTGTGAACTTTCATCATCCTATCGATTCAAATCATACGATCTGCGATCATGCGCAAACTTAACCGACGGTTTTAATTCATCAATTTTTGCGCACGTGAGAAAATAATTGTTACTGATACTTTTTATGCAAACTGCTGTAAATTTGGTCTCATGGACACCGTTAGAATTGCTATTATACCAAATTATACTGGTTGATTGGTCCCATGGCTCACATAATGAAATTGACCATCATAGTCAAATTAAAGGAGTCCTTCCCTCGAACGATACGCAAACATGACGAAATACAGGAATCCAAGAGTCCGAATACTATTCTCATGTAGAAGGCAAATTTTGCTATTTCGCCCCATAAAACCGTTCATTAAACGATTCTCATGGGTGTGGTTGTGTGCTCGTTGTGTACTTGCAAATATAATAATATACGCCCAGCACATGCACATGCATGTTCATACATATGCCCAGCGTATGTAGGTTGTGGCTGGTGTCCTAACACCCCCCTCTACACACCCTTTTGGCGGCCACCAGATTACTGTGTAGACGTAAATAAACGATTGGTAGACCGTAAAATTGAATCCAGAAGGGTATTTTAAGACCTGCAATTCATAAAAAAAAGGACTTCGCAAGAACCCCTTTTACATAACACAAAGAAAGATAGAGTACGGGATATTCGGTAAACAAACAATGCATTGCGCCTAAGTGTGCAAAATGCGGGTGCACCTAATAACTTATATAATATTCTAGAATAGTCCACAATGTGGTGATTCGATGTAGGAGCGGAATGCCTTCATTATCTGACACGCGATGGCCTCCGTTGTCAGCGGATGCGAGTGAATCGGGGAGCGTCGATTCCGCCTCCTTCGCATTCTAATTAGAGGATAGGCGCTCCAAGGGGGAGGGAGGGGGAGAGAGGATCCCCGCTCTAAGGAGAATGTAAGGAGAGGAGGGGTAGAACCACGGTGGTGGGGGGGGCAGAGAAAAGGGCCCCAAACCCCCACCCTCGGCCTTTTCGGTGGCCAAGGGACGGACGTGGCGGTGGGGGGGGGGAATGCGGTCCCGCCGCGAGAGTACGACATCCGCCCCCCATTCCCCCAATTCCTTCCATCCCCGTCGCGGCCAAAACACTGGCAGGGTGGGGGCACCGGGGGGTTGGGGTTGCCAAACGGGCGGCCCCCTGGCGGCGGACTGTGCTGAGGAATTTCGCGGGGGGTGGAAGCCTTCAGAGAGAGAAGCGTCAACCGCCATTTTAAGGAAACATCGATACATGCCAAAGGTGAGAGAGACGTCGCATCGCTTCGGTTGAAAGCCGCCTTGAATCCGCTTCGGGCGCTTGGGACCCCTGAGCACAAGGTTTTCATTTCGATTCTTCAACTGGAAATATCGACAATCTTCGTTTCGTTAAAAATGGATGGTTACGTGGCGTCATTTGCTAGAGGGCCTCGAATGGAACACGCAGGAGATCATAAATAACGCGCGGCACTTTAGGCTATGAACATTGATGCAAGGCGTACATACCCTCCTGCCAAACGCCTTGACGAGGCTTGCAGGGTATCATATAGATATGGATGTACTGTTGTAAAAATAGAAATCATTCGAGTTTAACGCACACAGAGAAGGAATACCCAATCATAGCGCCGCACATTGATAGGGGACACTAAGTATAGTAATAGGGCAATGGGAAAAAAGGTATATATATACATATATATATGTGTGTGTGTTTGTATATATATATATATATATATATATATATATATATATATATATATATATATATATATATATATATATATATGTGTGTGTGTGTTTGTATATATATATATATATATATATATATATATATATATATATACATATATATAACACTTTTTGAAAGTCTCACGGATGTGAATAATAATGTATAACACTTAGCACTAGTGGACACAGACAAAAACACAGAAACACACAAAAAAGAGAATCACTATTTTTCGAATTTTCGGTGGTCGTTACCACCTTTATCAAGGAAGAGAGGGACAGAACTGAAGGGAATACGAGGGCTGGAGCGATGGATGGAAGGGGAAGGTGGGGAGAGAATTCCGAAGGGACGGGTTTGGAGGGGCAGCGTAAGAAGGGTGGGGAAAATGTAGAAGGTGATGGGGTGGAAGGGGGATGAAAATATAATCGGAGCAGGGTAATTAATGCCTAATATTGATTCCTGGCCAATTCCAGGACTCCAAGAGCCAGATGAAGGATTGCTCTAATGTTTTCAGTTTCAGTGGAGGATCAGAGGGTGGGAGGGATGCTATGATGGATACACTATAGCATTTATCAAAGGGACTGTTGTGTTCGGAGGCGTGTTTGGTGATAGGGAGCATATCAATTAAGGAAGAGTTTTTGCATGAGGCTCGGTGGTTGTTGATTCTGATATTGAGGGGTGTGGTGGTTTGCCCAATATAATAGGCAGGGCAAAGTTGGCACTTCAGAAGGTACACTACATTGATAGAAGTGCAAGTAGAGGAGGGAATTGGTGGGAGAGAGTTAAAAAGCGGGTGGGAGAGGGATGGGATTTTGGTTTTGAAAATAGGGCATGTTTTGCATCTGGGTTTATTGCATGGCGTGGGAGTGGTTTTGGGACGGGTTGGGGATTTAAGGAGTGGATTGGTAGATTTGAGAAGATCGGATAGGTTGGCGGGGCGTTTGAAAGTAACTGAGGGACATTTGGGAAAAAGGTTGGCGGTGGCATCATGATTTTTTAGGATAGGGTAGAGGTCTTTTAGGATTGATCGTAGAGATTCTAGGCCCGGGAAGTATGTGGTGCAAATTGAAAGAGGGTGGGGTTCCGCGGTGGAGGAAGGTTTGGGAGTGTACGCATGTTTTCGGATTCTTTTGTTCAGGAGGGATTCGGGATAACCTCGTTTGAGGAGGGAACAGTGTAGACTTGAAAGGAAATTATCAACGGAATCAGGGTCATTGCAAATTCTGTGTCCTCTTATGAACAGGGAGTAAAGAATGGAGCGTTTTGTGTGATATGGGTGGCAACTATTGTAGTGTAAGTATTGCTGTTTGTTTGTGGGTTTCGTATGTACAGAGGTGTGAAATGTTCGGTTTCTTAATGTTACATTTACATCAAGTAAGTTGATTTGGGAGGAGGAATATATATATATACCCCTCCCCAGACTACAACCTTGACATGGTGGAAGGGCTTGTGCGTTCCGATGACCCCTAGAGCTGTGCTGGCGGGAGTAATGATAATTGCTCCTGGTAGGGTCACCCATGCCAAATAGGTCGAAGGTTAGGAGCCAGACGAAAGGTAGTCCACGCAGCGTCTGTTCCTCAATGAGGCGGCTGCAATCGCGTCTGACCCCAGTGGGGCGGCCAGTAAGTGATGGTGTCACGTTAAAAACACTATTGAGGAAGGCAACGGGAAACCACCTCAATTATCATTCCCTAGAAAAATATGATGGACAATAGAGATATTTTGAGTCCTGGCAACCACGGGGCTCGGCCCAATCGGCCGTGTGTCGTGCCCGGCAGCGGGGGAGGCAAGGCTTCCGCGGTCGTCATCCCACGAAACCCTTGCAAGGGAAAACCAGCAGCAGGAGGACAGAAGACGCAGGAGAAGAAGACCAAGTTAGTTAGAATAGGAACGTGGAATGTTAGGACAATGATGAGGGCAAGGAAACTGGAGAAAATTAAGCGAGAGATGGAAAGGGAAAAAATAGATACTTTAGGCCTATGCGAGGTGAGATGGAAGGATAGCGGGGATTACTGGAGTGATAACTATAGAATAATATGCAGCGGCGGGGACGATAGCCAACGAGGGGTTGCCATAGTATTAAATGAAGAGGTAGGAAGAAGCGTAGTCAACATATATCAGGTAACGGATAGAATACTACTAGTAGAGATAAAAGCAGAACCGACGAACTTCGTTATTATTCAGGTATACATGCCACCGAGGAACCATAAGGAAGAAGAGGTCGATAGGATATACGATCAGTTAGAGGACATAATCGCATGTGTTCCTGCAGGGAAACATTTGATCGTGATGGGGGATTCGAATGCGACGGAAGGCGAAGGAAGAGATGGTGATGAGGTCGGGGACTACGGTTTAGGCATGAGGAATGACCGCGGGGAGAAAGCAGTTGAGTTCTGCAGGAGACAGGGGTTAGTCATCACCAACACTTGGTTTAGACACCACAAAAGACGCAGGTATACATGGAAAATGCCAGGTGACTCAGAAAGGTATCAGCTAGATTATATCCTGGTTAGACACAGGTTTAGGAATAGTGTGATAAATTCCCACAGCTTTCCGGGAGCGGATGCGGACTCAGACCACAATTTAGTGGTTATGAAATGTAGCGTCCGTTTCAAAAAGATAAGACAGGGGCGGCGAGTTAGAAAATGGAATATAGAAGCATTAAATGGTTTGAAAAGGAAGGAATACAAACATGCGGTAGAGGAAATCATGAAGGATAGTAAAGAGCTAAGTACTATCGAAGAAAAATGGGAAAGTATAAAGAAAGGGTTGTCTAAATCCGCAAAAGACACTATTGGAACCGTTAACGCTAAAAGGACTAGGAAACCATGGATAACGGATGAGATGATTACAACGATGGATGAGCGGCGAAAATGGAAGAATGTAAATTCAGAATTAGGCAAAGTGAAGTACAAATAATTAAACAATATATTGAGGCGGGCAACAAATAAAGCGAAAGAAGCATGGTGGAAGACGCAATGCGAGGATATGGAAAGTCTGCAGAGGAAGGGTGAAATCGGTGCGCTTTACAGCAAAGTTAAATCTTTATCGGGAAGTAAGAAAGGGAGATCTATGCTAAGAGTTAGAGATAAGGCGGATAAGGTAATAGTTGACACAGGAAAGATCCAAGAGAGATCGAAGGAGTATATAGAAGAACTGTATGATAAAGAACTTTGACCAACAAAGTTAGACATAGAAAAGGAACATGACATAGAGGAAGATAGCTTGGGTCCAGGCATACTAGACATTGAGATAGAAAGGGCATTAAGGGAGATGAAACTAAATAAGGCCGTGGGGCTGGATAACATTCCCGCGGAAGTATTGAAATGTTTAGGAAAATGTGGGAGGAAGAGGCTATATGGGCTGATCCGTAGTATTTATGAGGAGGGAATCTGGCCGGAAGACTTTATGAGATCAGTTTTAGTTCCTATTCCGAAAAAGGTAAAGGCTACATTATGTGAGGACTACAGGACGATAAGTTTGATATCCCACGCAGCTTAAGTTGTTCTCAGGATCATAAACAAAAGGATAGATAGTAGGGCAAATGATTACTTAGGGGATGATCAGTTTGGGTTTAAGAAGGGGAGAGGTACGCCTGATTCCATTGCAGTAATGAGATTATTAATCGAGAGGAATATAGAACACAACCAGGAGGTATTTGCCTGTTTCGTAGACTTCGAAAAAGCTTTTGATAGAGTGAACTTGGAAAAACTAATGAGGATATTGCAGAAAATAGGAATAGATTGGAGGGAAAGGAGGCTAATCCGCAACCTGTACATGTCTCAGACTGCTCAGGTGCGAGTGGGGAACGGGAAGTCCGGTTGGGCAGTGTTAGGAAGAGGTGTAAGGCAGGGTTGCCCATTATCACCGTTGCTGTTCAACCTGTATGCAGAGGAAATGATTAAAGAGGCATGGGAAGAACTCGAGGTAGGAATGAAAGTGGGCGGGGAATTCGTGAAATCAGTTAGGTTTGCTGATGACCAAGCTTTAGTTTGTCAGTCAGCCAAGGGGCTGCAAGCATTGCTGAGTGAATTGGAAATTCAGTGCGACAGGTATGGGATGAGAATCAATATTAATAAAACAAAGGTAATGCGATTTTCTAGAAAGAAAAAGGCTAAGCTTAACATTAAAATAGGAGGGCAAAAACTAGAGCAGGTAGAACAGTTACTGTATCTCGGTAGTGTTTTGGACCAACACGGTCAAAGTAGTAGGGACGTAAGGAGAAGAATTGCGCTAGGCAAAGAGGCTTTCACAAGGAGGAGGGAGTTGATGACGGGGACGTTGAGTAAGGATGTTAAGAAAAGACTCGTAAAAACTTATATATGGAGCGTAGCTATGTACGGCGCGGAAACGTGGTCATTGAAGCAGGAGGATAGACGTAGACTGGAAGCTTTTGAAATGTGGGTGTGGAGAAGAATGGAGAAGGTAAAATGGACAGAGAAGAAAACAAATGAGGAAGTACTTGGTATGGTGGGCGAAGAGAGTGGTTTGCTGGGAGCAATCCTATGGAGGCAAGAAAAGTGGCTGAAGGGGGTATTGACCGGCAGCGGGATGTTGGAGATTGTGATAGAGGGTAGAATGTTGGGCAAAAGAGGAAAGGGAAGGAACAGGATAGGGATGTTGGACGGGATGAAGGGAGGAAGAAAGTACTCAGAGATGAAGAGGGACCTGATATAGAGTAGGATGATGGATTTTGTGTTTTGTTAGGAGTAATATAATGTTTGTTTGTAGTTGTGTCCATCCAAAAACCTACCTTTACCGGTAGATTACCTTAAAAAATCGATATATATATACATATATATACACATATATATATATATATACATATATATATATATATATATATATATATATATATATATATATATATATACACACACACATACGTACATATACATTCATACACGTGGGTGCGTGGAGAGGGGATTGCTGGGAGAAATTCTAAGGAGACGGGAACAATGGATGCAAAGCATATTGAACGGAAGTGGGATGTTGAAGACTGTGATGGAGGGGAGATGTTAGGCAAACGAGGAAGGGGCTGGAATAGGATAGGGATGTTGGTCGGAATGAAGGGAGGAAGTAAGTAATTTCAACATCGACGAGGGTATTATTATACAGTAGGATGTTGGGTTGCGTTTTGTTAGGAGAGACAAAATATTTGTTTGGTTGTTCGGTACATCCAAAACCTACCTAATGCGTTAGATTGCCCATAGTGATATATTTATGTAAATAATGATAAATAGATTACATATTTAGTCATCTTTTCGGTAATCTACCCGCTAAGGTAGGTTTTAGGTGGACACAACTCCCAAATAAACGTACCGAGTGTAGGGAGGTTTAGGCACCAAGATGGTTGCTCAAGCCCTACCCATCGCCACGCTAGGCTGAAACGTAGGTTTCTTTCTGGTCAGCCCTCGCATTAAACGAGTTACGAATAACGGTTTACTACTCGTGAAAGATGTTCTTTGGATTAACATTAAAGAGCGGGACAGTTCATTCACTTTGCTTGTGCCCAGAAAACACTTTTTTACACATTACGGTATAATATGACATAATTTCCAAGTTCATCTTTGTCTCCCTCTGCATGGACATGGAGGCTCCATGAAACGTTACTTCGTAGTTACGATTTTGGGCGGTCCCTGACGACAATTGCGCATTACGCGTGGCGCCAGGAGTAACAGCGCCGGCGCTTAACACGACGAGTCTTTGGCGCCCACTCGGACCACGGGACGGACGGTGCGCTCTGTGATACGCTGAAGTGACGCCCCAGCCAGCGAACACAAGGTGGCTTTGGTCATCGTGACCTGACAGTGTCCCAACAAGTTGGACTCAGGGTCACGCATCTGGGCGTCCGTGTGGCATCGGTGTGATTTCCACGAGACCATATCTCCCAGGGAAACCAGGAGTGGATCACGAGGAAAGCAACTGCCCTCGCCCTGCTAGCAAACTGTTGATGAGAGAGTTTGCACACCGCGCCGTAGAGGGGATGGTGCTAGATGAACCCTGTCGACACCCACCGAGCCAATCTGAGGGTTGTGGTACTTTTTGGTTTCACGAACCCCCCCCCCGCTTATATTAGGGAACAAAATGCAGAGGGCAAATGGGCAGATCCAGAGGCTTCCCCCTGACCATGCTACACGACAAAACAATACTCGTACGCGATTGAGTGTGGTTCTTTCGCTAGTGAGGCGAAGCCTTCATTACTGTAGACGACATTGTTCCAACATTTTTGAGCAAAAATACTTGTCGTTCGAGGCGGTAGTGGGTTGATTCCATGACAACGAGAATTGATTGCCCATCGTAAATTAAAATAAAATGATCTTTCATCTGCGTTCATGGTCATCCCTTAGAGACACCCTAGGCACCCGGAATGCAAAGCGGTGGGGAAGATCCGAGCGTCTCTCAAAGGCAGCAAGCAGTGGACGACAAGCAGCGGAGAGGGGCGCGCTCGCGTATTGCTGACCGTGGGTGGGGGGGACTGGACGGCGTAATTGGCCGGGAAGAGGGGGAGGGGGTAGGCGACGTCTGCTCGCGTGTCGAGTGTGAGGCGCGCGGATTTATTTAGAATGAGCTGAGGATGGAGTGGAGAGGGGGGGAGGAGGAGAATGTGTCTCGCTTCATTTTATCCAACAAATCCATATCCAACATCCTCCCCACCCCCTCTCACCCTCCCTCTCCCCCACCCCCGCGCTACAAATGGAAGGGAGAAACAATAAACGCCCGCCACAAGGGAAGTTTAGCCCTCCGGAGAGGACGGTGTCGGGTTTTAAAAGATAACCAACCCCTCCCGGCCTTTACGAGTCCTTCGCCATAACATGTCACGTGAGGGGTCGTGTTTACGGCCAAAGGGGCCGGCGGCGGCCTTGGGAAGACCGGGGGCTGACGGAGGAGGGGGGCGGGACGAAGGAAAGAGGGGGGAGAGCACGGAACTGGGGTGCAGGGCCGAGCAAGGTCCCCACGATACGCACCCGCCACGCTCGGCGGTCGAAGCGGCGAGCGCTGAGGAGAAGGAAGGAAGGCGACCGAAGGGTGCAGCCGCCACGAGGGCGTGCCCTAAGGAACTTCCGCCTACCAGGGTAGAGCCTTCGAGTCGTGGGAAACCACTGGCGTGAAAAGTGTGTCGACGCTCTAAAGGGATGTACTTTGAGGAAATTAGAGGCATTATGGAAATACCTAAAATAAATCTATTTTTCGTAAACATTTCCCGATACTTTTTACACAAACCATGTATGAGTAGTTATGCAAGGCATTTCTGATTAAAAAATCAACTAAAGCTTAAAGAAGATACGGTCAGAAACCCAGGAATGATAAACGCAATCGTGTGGAATGTGTAACATACGTACTAAATGGGTAAGGGGCATGGCCTCTCTTGGGGAGAGGCGGACGACGGAAGAACAGAGGTGGCGCTGGAGGCTGATGCTCAAGATCCAAGGGACGAAGGAAATGAAGAAGAAGCACGCAAAAGGTCAGAGGGCAATCGCAGGGGAAAAGATGGAAGCCGAAAAAAATGGCATCGGCATCAAACGGAAGACGGCCTTAAGAAGTAAGATTCCCCTTGGGACGAAACGGATTAACTAGCGGCAGTATGAATGACATATATTAACGGAAGGGCCCAGCGAGAAACACCAAATGGAAATTGCACACCCGAGATATATGAGACGAATAGCAAGCACTTGTAGAAAGAATCAACACTGGATACGGACCCTGAAGGGCTGCTGTCATCTAATCTTCCGGGGTGCTAAAACTAAAGATCAACGCTTAAAAATAGAGGAAGAAGCCTGTTATATTTTCTATGCAAGGGAAACTGAGGCATGAAAAGCGTCATTGCCTAGATGGTCACGAGAGATGGATTTTAATACTGGGCCGAAGCTCGCTGTTTGCGCGAAGTCGAGGCGCATATTGAAATACAGAAGTAACAAAGGACTGGCTCGGAAAGGGGTCAGCCTGCGAAAGATCCTTGCAGAATGGCATTCGCATTACTCAGGTCGTTCGTAGCTAGGGATTTCATAAGTCTACACGGCAGTCTCGAGAGAATAGGGATATTAAAAAAGTTAAACTTCGGATGCTGCATTTTCACTAAAACTTCATCGGTGCAAGACGCAAGGAGCAATGAAAACCATTTTTAAGATGGCTTCCAAGACCAACATCCATGTCACCAAAAAATGCAAAAAAGAGTGTGTATTCTATTGGCAAATTTCACTTGCATTCAACGGGCCAAAACAACTTTGAACGGTTGAAAAAACTTTAAATATCTCTACATCATCCCATAAATTACCAAAAAACGGAGCTTATTCTAAAGAGTTTGAGCTGAAATAATATCCTCAAATCCTCTGGAAGGGTAAAAGAATGGTTGCTTTTCCTTTCGACATTAGCCATAATACAGCCAAGTTTTCCTTCTCCACATAGCAATTACAAACATGTGACATCAAGCATACATGGCCATTCGAAAACATACCGGACAAGGGTTGGATCCAAGGAGGTTTCATCTTGCAAATGGCGCGTAGACGTCCAACCCGAAAGGGCTTGTACCACAATATTGTGCAAGTATTGCAAAGTTGTTTTAATTTCGTGATTTTATAAGGTACCGCCGTCCGTAATCGAAGGCATCGGTGGAGGGAATCTTTGAAACCCCCCGCGGAAATCAGACCCGCACACCCAATGGTCAACGTCACTCGGTGGCTGCTCCGGATCACTGACCACCCCGGCCACCACCTAAGACACCCATCGCCAGGAAGTCCTTCAACACCCATTCACGAAATATCCCGCATTCAACTGGCTCGGTCGAGAAAGTCAGCGACTCGTGAAGTGAGAGACGGATCGATGGTACGAGAGCCGCTCAGAACAGTCTGCTCCCCGCTTTGACCCTTCAGGATAAACAAAGGGGCACACGATGGGAAACATATCTACATGTTAAAGTAACATTTGATGATTCTCTCCAGCATTTATGTTCATTTTAATAATGAAACTTGAACTTGGGGTCACACCGTAGAGGATAAATAGTTTGTAAATCTCGAATTGAGTATTCAACTGGCATCACATCAGGTTTAAAGAATAATACGGGGTCTGCCCAATAAATACGCGAATTGATGCAATCTGGCGGCCATGACGCGGACTAGAGCCCCGCCCACTAGCGGCGCTAGTTGTGTGAGTCTCAATGAACCGTCTGTGCTTGGCGGATCGTCGAGCTGTGCGTATGGTCGACAACATTGATCGTGTGCGGTCCCTTGTCCTTACGGATCGTCGAACAACTCTCCGAATGACAGCTGATTAACTGAATTAAGGAAAACAACACTGCACACTATTTTAACCGAACATGTGGGATGGATCCTTCACCATGACAATGCACCTGCACATTCAGCATTGATTGTTCTCCAGTTTCTGACAAAAAACTCAATCACCTTGATCCTTGATCATCCTCGTTATTCGCCAGATCTCGCCCCCTGATACTTTTTGCTATTCCCAAAATGCGAAAAATGTGATGAGGGGACATCTCTGGAAGATGTAAACACAATTAAGCAAGACACGACGAGAAAACTAAAAAGCCCATCTGCCGAGAACTTCCGAGGGTGCTTTAGACAGTGGATTAGAAGATGGAATAAGTGCATAGCAACGAATGGAGTGTACTTTGAACATGGGACGAAATCGATGTAGACAAATTTTTTTTTTTTAGTTTTTATTTCCTCAGTTCGCGTATTTATTGGACAGACCTCGTAAAACATTAAGCCCAAAAGGTGAACACATACGGGTGGTTCTGAGTAAGGAACGTAAAAATGAGTTTCCAGTAAAATATCTTGTGCATTATAGAATATATGTCATTATGAATGCAGATATTTTCAGAGCAATGTTTTCAACATTTTCTTTAAGTCAGAGCATGCTATTGAATTGTAAGGGCAATCAAGTGAACAATGTTAAATTTAGTGATTCGGAGCTTTCCACGTAAAATCTGACCCCAAACCTGACACCCCCATGAACGTCTGGTAGTTGAGGGCAATGGTACGCGAGACAAAGGCATGCAAAGGAGAGGTACGTTGGACGGAATGACGGCAAACAGGAAGGGTTTCCGGATGTTGCGTATCGTCTAGGTTGAGCATTGAGTCGAAGCAGTAGTTACCCCCGGAGACAGTCAAAGACCAACCATAACCTGTACGTAGACTTTGAGAAATAGTCAATGTTTTCAAAAAATAATCACCAAACACAAGAAGAAGAAAAAACAAGGGCAGCAGAGGTAAGAAACGGTTTTCAAAACAAGCAAAGCACTTGAACAACAAATGCAGTATAGAGAAAAAAAATAAACATGCACAAACCTCGTAATAACGGAGCAAGCTAGCAAGCATTGCAGCGAAACATGACCTTGGGTGTCCAAGAAGAGCAATAGCTTTAATCCCTAGATATGTGCTTTTGGAGAAAGTGAACGGCGCAAGATTCATTGAAAAGAATAAAAGGTAAGTCGGAAATTTGTAAAAGAACCGCATGGCCAATGAAACAGAAATATATGATGGTAAAACTAAATTGAATTAGGCAATAATATGTTCCCAACGTATTGGAGGGTAAAGTTCTAGGGTGGTCAATAGGACGACCCAGACTTCAGTTCAAAAAAGACATAGTTAATACAATGAGTGCTGGGGCTCTTAGGAGGACATGAAGGTCCTGGCTGAGAAGGCAAGAAGACATAAATCTCTTCTTAAGGAAGAACCCAGCGAAAAGACATGAAGCATGCTACACGCACTCTGCTAAGACGCACTTTAAAGAGTGAAGGGAACAGGTCGTGCCTCCCAACGGTGGCAGACCCGAAGGGTGTCAAGGGGTCACTTCCCCCACCCTCCCTCGCGAGACGCCTTCCATGATATGGCCTGTCTTTCATCCCGTGCATCACCCCTATTACATTCCTGCCCTTTCCTCGTTTGCCTATCATTATGCCCTCTATCACAGTCATCTTCAACATCCCACTGCCAATCAATATGCTCTCCATCCATTACTTCGTGACTCTTCATCATTTCTCCCAACAATCCCTCTCCTCCACCAACATGCCATAGCACTTACTCAATTGCTTTACTATGGTTCCAATTAAATATGAAAATTACTTAGTACCCAAAAACTAAATCAAGTTGACTCTAACATAACTCTTGCCTCTCATTTTTTCACCGATTAGAGTCAATTTTTCTAGAGGCAGCTTCAGCTGGGCCGGGCCCGAGAGTCGACCAAGGAGAGCTACATCACGGAGATAGAGGCGGAGGGGAAAGGAGTAAGGGGAGGGAGAGCCAATGGGGAGAGCGAGGAGGAAGAGGGTGACGTCCCCACCAAGAAGAAGGAAGACGGGGTCAAGTCGCAGGTCGGCGTGGGTGGAGACGTGGGAAGGAATGGAAACATTTAACGAAACGAAACAGCGTCCGATAGATCGAGGGTGATGACATATAAAACATCAAAATGGAATTACTAAAATTATAATAAAAACGCATGGGGTTACGGCGCATTCTTTACAGCATTCTTAGCGTGGCGTTCCGGATAAGAGAGATGCACTTCATCCGAATACTCCAATCAAAATTGAATGCTACGTTTCCCTCGAGCGCTAAATATCTTCTTGCAAGATATTTTTGCACAAGTTCAGCGGAAAGATTTTTCTTTCAAGTGACCCAAAAATCGATTTTTTTATGCTTGAAACGATTAAATAATTGGTGAAACCAATACGAGATTAAATATTTTATTACTTTTCCTCGTACTTCCCTGACACCCGATCCATAAAGTTTCGGTTCTTCAAGGCGAACTCGCACTGGTCAGTAATCAAAATTTTCATACACTTGAAATAAATTAGCACGACCTAGGTTTCGATGGCTTCTACATCATCTTCAGCAAAACGCATGAAGATGATGAGAACCCTCCAATCCGTAGTCGTAATGCATTGAGTACTAATTGAAGGGACAATCCCTATTGTGATTCACCTCGCTCCAACTCCACCGACTCCGAAATTTCGTACCCGTGCCCCCGAGGGGTCGCCCCACCGCGACGTCGACCCACTCGCGGCCTATCGCTTTTTCCATTTCCCGACTTCATTCTCCTCCCCTTGAATCTCTAAGCGACGTGTGGCAGAGATTTTCGCCACCGAATGAGCCGAACGCGCCTCGATTGCCGGTGGTCGTATTTCCAGTTCCTTGCGGGCGGGCCACAGCCTTAGGCCGCTTCGCACCCCTCCGCCTCCGCTCTGCCCTCGCGACTATCAGAAGCGAACACTACCCCACCCGCCATCCGTGCGATTCCCCCCTCCGAGAGTATATATAGAGCCTCGCTGTCTCCGGGCTATTTCAAGGCGTGCGCTACTTTCTTCTCCCCGCCCGCGGGCCGTGTGATACTCCCGACCGCCGCCCCCTCAACCCCCGCCTCCTCATCCCCCGTCACCTTCCACCGCGACTTTCACGCCGACTGTGCGGGGGGCGGGGGGGGCATGGGATTGCTCGCAATACAAGCGTCGAATGTTATTGCACGGCAGGCGAGACTGCACTCCGCGGGTAAGCAAGCCTCCCTCCTTCCGGGGAATCCGGCTTCGTCAAACGAAAAGGTGGTGAGGTCAAGGACGGAGGGAGGGGCGGGTGTCCTCTCGCATCCCTTCTCGAACAGTGCCGAAGCCCCTGCGGCCCACCGGGAAAGAAATTAGTTTCCGGAATAAAACGAATTGGAAAAACAAATCCGCGCGAATCTTTTAAAATTAAAAGGTAACGATTACTGGAATACGTACAGTGGACGGGAGCTGCTCCAAAAACGCGCAAAATTGAAGGTTTTGGGAGCCATTGGGATGAATCTCCAATTCTTACGAGGAGTGGACGAATGCTTTTCTACTCTTCTTTGCCTTTTATTCCAATGGTACACTTCACTGTCCATGAGAATGAACGACACAGACCACACGAATTCTTTCCCCCATTACTTCCTTGCTTGAAACTGCTCCGTATTTGAGCATGTAGGCTTCCACTGCGAGGGGAACGCATTCTTGGCCGGCCCTTATACCCACTCGAAATCCCTTCAATCCCTCTAATGATACGCGCGCTATTCTTGCGTCAGGTGAAATATCACTTTTGCTCCAATTCCTCCCCTCTACTGAAGCATCATTTTACAGGCCGCAAGTTTCCGCACACTGGGTTTCCACTTTTCTTCATGTTGATATTCCTAAGTATTCATATCACTTCTACTCCTCGCAATCTTCGCATTAAAATTTGAAAACCATTTTCCAATTTAATTTCTCGGAATAATTAATCCTTTTAAATAAAAGCTTTTGGAATGTGAGAGATATTCCAAAGATTTCAAAATTCATTGCAAACACGTGAAATTAAAAAAAACCTTTTACTTGAATTAGCAAAGGCGCATGCTATCTCGAGGAGATTTAATTATCACAGACGTCGTCTTATCGAGGAAATAATGAGAAATAAAGTCAAAATCTAATGCGGAAAAATTAATTTGAAGGACCAAAATCCTAAATAACTCGTACATTATCGCTTATAATACGCCTGAAAAAATCAATTACTACTTATTCAAATATGTTAACTCAACATTAATAAGCGCAAAGAGGGTTGGAACAAATGTCACCTCTCACGCTTTCGTCCGACATACTAGTATTTCTCCTGTTGCTGTATGGGAAAATCGATAGAATAAAAGCTTAAATGGACGGTTCGGTGCTTTGAGACCTGCTAATATTCCCTTCAACATTAAATATGGCCATTGAAGAAGAAGCCCTTGACCATCTGGTAAGAACCACGACCTTCATCCGAAGGGCATTCCTAACTCCAGACTCTACTAGAAGTAATACTTTTTGATATTCAATTAGCGTTCTACTCCATGTGATGGCATGCAACCAGAACGGTAATTGTGGAATATGAACTTCGTCTACGCAATGGTAGTAATAATACGCAATAGTCTTAAGTAAACGGTCAAATATATTCCAAATTACGAAGTAAGTTCAAACAGTTCCCGAACTATTTGAACAGTACGCCTCCAGTTGGTTATTTTTTAATCCGCTTGGAAGCGTTGTGCACGCGAAATCTTCCCAAATAACCACCCTTGACTACTTTTTTTAATATCTTGTTTCGTTGCTTAGTTAGGGAATATTAAGTGAAGGGGTTTTCGTGGAGTGCAGCGAAATATCGGATCCGCAGTAATGAGTTCTTTCAAAGAGCATTGATTCTATGTGAAATTTGCATATTGTGACAAATAAAAGTCTTACTGTGACAAAGAAAGTTCGGGAACTTTTTGAACCGACCCCAGTGGTGTCGTCCTTTTGCGGGGCAGCCCTGGATGCACTTACCGCCAAATGCATTTACTTCCAGTTTATTCGGAATTTACCGTTTAGTCCACTATAAACGCCATGTTGACCACCGCGAATCTGTCCTCGTTGTACACTTGTCGTCCACCACTGACGCTGCATTGCGAAGGTCATCTACCGAGCGCCTCACAAGGGGTGCTCCTCCAGGATGACCGCCAGGGGTCGAAATGGCAGAGGCGGGTGCACTGAAAAGAGGCCGCTTCGATCGAAGAAGACCCGTGTCGCGCTCGACTGTCGTGATTAAAAGCCGAAGCGATCCTCAAATGCGTAAAATATTCGCAAAAATAAAAACGCCTCCGGCCCGAGAGCACTTGCCTCCTCTTCGGGGAGGAGCGAGTCGTTGGCCGGGTGCGGCGCCAAGGGAAATATTTCCACGCCCGCTTGAGCTTCCGCGAGATTAAAAATAAACATGCACGTGAAAAGGACTTAATCACGAATGCGGGCGTGCTCACCCGAGGGAGCACTTACGGCCGAAAGGGATGACCCACTGCGGCGATTAAACTCTGAATACGGATATTACAGACGGCACAAGACGATCGAGATAGCTATCCTTGAATGCTTACTAATTCACAGTTTGTATATACAGTATAGGCAAAAGTTTCGGAAAAATAGATTTATTTCAGATACTACATCATCCACATAAAGCCCCGAAAGCTGCCGCAAGGGCAAACGGTTGGGGATGCTAGGTCACCACCCGTCAAAGTGAACAGAACCACACGCAAAATAAACACATCCATGCAAACCTACACCCACAGTGGCGTATAAATTCATGCAAAAACCCTTTCAACTTACACGCATGTAAATGCAAATACTATTAACAGACAAAAAATTGCACCTTAGGATGCAGTAAAAAATTTATCCAATAATGAGGATTTCACTTTCATAGGAATAGGAATAATAGTCTGCTGTTTACAAGTAGAGACTCCAAGGGGGTTGGGGCATCACAGTGATGCCGCTGTAGGTCTTCGCATGTAGACATTCTCGAGTCAGCTGTGTTGATCGTTCGTCCGAAGATCTTCGGGAGGACGAGCCTAGCTAAGATTTTTTGCATCGCCAAATTTTCAGTGATATAATGGTGTGCACTGTTATTTTATCAATGGCGATCTGCGATCATGCACACACTTAAAAGACGGTCTGATTTCAACACTTGACGCACACAGATTAGAAAAAAATTATTAATGATACTTCTTATATAACGCTTACACAGGGTCGCCTTTAGGATAGCTTACAGTAGACTAGATGGCTTGAGGGTGAATCGATGAGGAGTTTCAAAGTAATAGAGCTAAAGTTAGAGAGGATAGAAAAGGGTTTCTAAGGGTTATCATTGGAGTGTATGATTGCTCCGAAATAATTTAAAATTGTCCTCGATTCAATAATTCAGGTACTAGAAAAAGGCCCGGCTCTCCACTGAAAAGGTCTGGGTTCGCTTCGATGTTAAGCAAAGAGACCCTCGGCCCATTCCACGACATCGGGGCACGCCTCCCGCACGAGTCGAGTGAGCGAATGCGCGGACGACAGCGCGAGGCCCTTTTTGCATTCGCCAACATTAAGGCAGCTGCCATTGGATAGAATCGCCAAAGAAAACACCTTCTCTATTTCGAAAATGAATGCAATCAAAATACGTAGAGCACTGTTGATATGTCTCATAATTTTCATTAAAATTATTAATGGTAATTGCACGTGAAAGAACGAGCGAAACTTGTCACTCAGTGAAACCATGCATTTGAGGCCATGATTCGCAGGAATCGAAGGGAATAGGAAAGATGAAGGAGGAGGGAGAGCATGGTCGTTTCATTGCCCTCACTCATCAGAGAACAGATTCAATTCTGTAAAAATTGCTTTCGTGTGATTACCCAATGAACAATCCTAGTGTCAAGCGGTTATCAATCCTCTGTCTTAACTACGCTCTCCATAGCGTTTCCCACAAACCTCATTCTTTGCTTAGGCGTTCCCTATTTTATTATTCTCTATCTTCACTGTCATTTACTTTGAGTAGGTGTGTATGCTTCAGTGTATACTTAATGTATATACTACCTTGATCAAAAATTTCCCGGAATTTATTCAGAAAATTAAAAATACAAGTTTATTCATCTAAATCTATATTGTCCCCTTCAAAGTAATCCCCATCGACTGCAACACACTTATGCCAGCGCTTGATCCAATCCTCGAAACATTTTTTATATTCGGTTTTCGGTATGTCCATCAGTGCTTCCTGCGATTTTTCCATTCCTTCCTCTCGGCTGCTAAAACGCGTTCCCCGTAATGGTTTTTTAACTCGATTGAACAGAAAGAAGTCACAGGGAGCCAAATCAGGTGAATTCGGTGGCTGTTGGATGGTATTTGTTGCATTTTTCGTCAAAAAATTACGAATAATGATAGCACTGTGCGACGGTGCGTTATCATGGTGCAAAATCCACGAGTTTTCTGCCCACATTTCTGGTCTCTTTCGGCGAATTGCTTCACGCAAACGTCTCATAACGCCCAAATAATACTCTTTGTTTACTGTCTGGCCTTCTGGCAAAAATTCATGATGCACTACACCGTTGTAATCCATGAAAACCGTCAGCATTGCCTTCTTTTTTGACTGAAAACGACGTGGTTTTTTTGGTCTCGGCTCATTTGGTGAACGCCATTCACTTGCCTGATGTCTGGATTGCGTGTCGTACTCATAAACCCACGTCTCGTCTCCAGTAATGATACTTTTGATGAATGTGGGATCGGATTCAGCCTCGCAAATCATGTCTTTTGCGACGTCAACACGGTCTCTTTTTTGCATGAAATTGAGGTCTTTTGGCACCAACTTTACTGCTACACGACGGAAACCCAAATCATTAACCACAATGTCTTGGGCGGATCCATAGGCAATGTTCAAGTCCTCCGCTATTTCTCTGATGGTTAATTTGCGGTTATTGACCAACATTTCTTTTACTTTATCAATTTTTTCACCGACTTTCGATGTCGATGGTCTGCCACTGCGTTCATCATCTTCGATTGACTCACGACCACTTCTGAACCGCTCGTGCCACTGGTAAACGACCGTTTTTTTTAGAGAATCGTTGCCGAAACACTTTTCCAACATTTCCAACGTCCGTGCGCCACTAAATCCGTTTTTTACGCAAAATTTAATACAAGTTCGTTGTTGCAAATTTAAATCCATTTCTGCAATTGTAAAAAATCGCCAACACACACAGATAGATGTACTCTTGGCTACGTAACATTTGCAAATGTCAAGTTATGACACTAAGATTTAAAGGGAATATCAACAACAGATGTACCAATTTAACAAAAAAAACAGAACTCAAATCGGAACGATGGGAGCGCCACACGGTGGTTATTCCGGGAACTTTTTGATCAAGGTAGTATGTACGTATATATGGATGCATATATATATATATATATATATATATATATATATATATATATATATATATATATATATATATATATATATATATATATATATAACTTTGATATGGAGCGTAGCTATGTATGGCGCGGAAACGTGGTCATTGAAGCAGGAGGATAGACGTAGACTGGAGGCTTTTGAAATGTGGGTGTGGAGAAGAATGGAGAAGGTGAAATGGACAGAGAAGAAAACAAATGAGGAAGTACTTGGTATGGTGGGCGAAGAGAGGGGTTTGTTGGGAGCAATCCTATGGAGGCAGGAAAAGTGGATGAAGGGGGTGTTGACCGGCAGTGGGATGTTGAAGACTGTGATAGAGGGTAGAATGTTGGGCAAAAGAGGAAAGGGAAGGAACAGGATAGGGATGTTGGACGGGATGAAGGGAGGAAGAAAGTACTCAGAGATGAAGAGGGACCTGATATAGAGTAGGATGATGGATTTTGTGTTTTGTTAGGAGTAATAAAATATCTGTTTGGTGGTTAGTTGTGTCCATCCAAAAACCTACCTTAACCGGTAGATGACCTTAAAAAAAAATATATATATATATATAAAAACAGATGTAGATTTTTAGAATATAAAAGACAAAGAAAGGACACTCACAATATGTTATTTGACGTTTCGACAGCTTGGCTGTCGCCTTCAGAAAGTATATATTCAGAAATATATATATATATATATATATATATATATATATATATATATATATATATATATATATTTTCGATGTGCAAATCTGTGCATAATGAATGTGTGTCTGTCTAAATTTATTTAGGTGCATGTATATATGTAATTATAAATTTTATGCCTGATATAGCATGCATAGGACGATGGGCTAAATGGAAGCTAAAGGATGGGCTAAACCATTAGGTCTCAATTTCGCCCAAATAAAGACCTCTATCTATCTATCCACCTATCTACCTAACTGGTAACCTCCAAGCCACCGCCGTATCACTCGCCATTGAACCCTGGGTGCTTCGGTGGGACGTCCGGCGCTCTCCCCACTGGAATGCCACCACGACCACTTAAACGAATTCGCCATCACGCAAAAGCTGAAAAAAATCGGTCATATCCATGGTTAACCATGCGTCTGAGCCTAGTGTGTTATTTTGATTTTGCATGCCCGTTGTGGAATCACACACGCTCCAGGGGATTTTTATAAATTGGCATTTTATGCGCCGTAGGGTGAATGATTCGTGCACACAAAAAATGTCGTACCCTTAAAATAATTTCCTCATAAACACTTCATACTTATACAAATATAAATTTCCATTTCCCCCAGGTACTCCATTCCCAATAACTTCGGCATTAAATGGACGCAATGGAAGCACGCGATTAACATATTCCCAGGTAATGAACTTGGAGGAATCAAATAACTTTCAAACGACTGCACTGTAGCATCCTAATCGTATTTGCAGTAGTCGTATTGAAGGGAGGCGACCGACAGCTGAGGTCATTCGCGCCATTAGAGGTCGATGGGAAAGGAGGAAGCGTGGAGAGAAACCCGGAGTCGGCATAAGCCTACTCTTTTCGAAAGACACCAAGGGGTAACACAGTTTGACGTCACATCCGACGGACGTCGAACTCACTCAAAGTGCCCTCCACAAAGCACCTCAAGTAGGGATTGGGACACAACTGAAAAATACCTGCCGCCTCGGGGATTCGAACCCGTGCCCTCACGTTGGGAAGCCAGTACGTTAGCCAACGCACCATCCCGACTTGATTGCACCAGATACCCGATGATGTTACAGTGCAGTGAAACAAGTGGATAATAAAATTCTGTCTCGTGGAAACACAATCAAATTACTTGATTCTTCCTCGCTCTCCATAATGGAATTCCACAAAGTATCGGCCTCAAATATCTCTCATGCATATCAACTGGTTATATTGACACACAGAGCAATCAGAAAGTACTATACATGAACATGACCTCACAAATCATTTATTATTTGAAACAGCACTAATATTGCAAGTCAAATGAAAATGGCGATTCAAAGCGCCCTTTTCTTCCTAGGAGCCTTTCGATAGAGGCCTAGTCCCGCCACTATGCTGGAAAGGGGATGAGGCCAGTGGGCCGCTTCATGGACCGCGGGGCGCAAGGTGAACAACCCCACGCTCCAAATCAATCTCGCCTCCTCTTCCAAAGGGGCATACGCGCCCCATCCCCCTTCTCCCCCTCCAAACCCTTTCCCTCCCGCCTCTATTTGCGAACCGCCTCTCCCTTGTCACCCCCCGCCACCTCCCCTCCCTACACGCTCTCTTTTGTCTTCGCCCCTTCCACGCATGTGTTCTCTCCTATTTCCCTACCCTCAACCACCCCCTCCCCTCATTCCCCCTCCCCCCTCCCTCTCGCGGGGACACGATTTACTTTCGTGCAAAATTCGGACGCGAGCAGTTTGGTCGCATCTTGTACCTCCCCCTTCCCTCCCCCACCCCTCCCCTACCCACCCCTCCCCTCCTTCCCCCTTTCCTCCCCTTCTCTCGGGGAAGGGCGAAGGTAAAGCCGACGATTCCCCGACGCTCGCGAAGATAAGTCGAAACCGGAGGAAATTATTAATGCCCCGTGTCTTTCCGTTTTGCGTCGGAGGATTGGACAGATTCCCGAGAGGCAATAGTCTCCCGAGGGCTCAAACGCGAGCAACAGGGAGTCGGGATGAAATCACCAAAAGATCCTACAGACACAAAGAACATACATTTTTACTTAACGATCCGGGCGGTAAAAAATTATAAAGAAAATTGGGAATAACTACACAATCGCCATTGAATCATTGTCTTCTTTAGACTTGTGCGTGCGTGTCTAGGATTTTACTTTATCTCTAATACCGTTACATTTCTTGTGATGTGAATATTTTCTTAAATTAATGCGTATGCATGTATCATGCATTTATCATTATTGGCGCTAGAAATATGAAGGGCCTGGAACCAAACAGTGGCGAACTAACACGGCACTAAAAATGAAGTCACGAAGCCCCACGCAACACGAGACTAAACGCTACACATGAAAACCAACTTCACATTAAACCACTTTTCAGGAAAAATTATTTTCTATCGCAATTTAAAACATTTAAGTTACTAAACATGTCCACCCTCTGCCTCATTCGAAAATGCAAGTATCCCTGTCAAGGCGAATGATTTCAACAATATGAAACTGTTGCATTGCAATCCCATGCAATGCCCAGTCATTCAATTATAATCTCAATAAGAATGGTTTTATGTTATTTTGGAAAGTAGAATATTAACTTAAAATAAATTTGGTAGCTTCTTCATATTTAAAATTTCAACGTTGACACGCAGTTACACGGAAATATCAAAAAAATGACGGCAAACTGTTGACTGGGACTTATATGACAAGAAATTATCGACCACTTTACGTAACAATAATCACGCGCGTATATTCACCAAAAATTTAACATTGCGAAAAAATTGCTATCCTAATTCCAACTCTTCTGAAAATGTATAGGGCATGAAGCATTGACTGATGTATGCATCGCCCACATTCTAACAGCCACCACCCAAAATGCCCCTCTACATTTTACTAATTAAGATTCCCAGAATAATAGACAAGGATACAAAATCAAGGGAAGGTAAAGTCATGACAAGATCCAGTCAAATCACTCGGCGTTTTCAGAAAGTGAGATATTTCCTTTCGAAGTGCCTCATGAATACACACTGAAAATATCATTGGTTCACACCTAAAATAATTGCTAATAAAGGACATAGTTGAAGTATTACTGTTCTTTCTTTATAAAATGGTAATTTTCTAAATGTGTCCTCAATATTCTGTCTCTCGCTTACAATAACCTAGGTTTACGACAGTTCAAAGGGGAAAGACAAAATGTAGGATTAATGGATGGGCTTACGGTTCAGAGGCCTTTCTTTTGATGTGCTTCCTGTTAACAAAACCAAAATGTAATCCCGAGAAAGTAGGATACAGTTAATTGAATTAAATATTAAGCATAAATTACGGATCATCATTGGAAACATCCGCTTCGTATGCGCCCGCAGGAGGTATTTCATCCATTGGGAATCGATAAGACTCAGCGTAGTCGTGCCGCGTAAATATTCGGCTCAGGCCTAACTTCTTTGGAAACTTCGACAACTTAATATAAACGAATGTGTATTGTAACGCTTAACAGTTAACACTAACAAGATTCCTACAGCTATGCTACTTTAGAAATGAGAGAACTGTAGACACTGTGGTAGGAACTGAAGTCTGTACAGTAGACCTAACCAAAACTGAGGTGAACAGAGCAAACCGAAACGTGTACAGCATGCGGGCCAACGCGGGGATGACTTGGAGAGACTTCAACGGCCCTGCACCCTTTGCATCATGGCGTCGGAATGATGCGACGCACCAGAACGAGGGATTTGGAGTAACATTTTAGTTCTTAAGCAACATTATCACAACTTTTAACGGAATCGGTTTTAAAATCCAGTCACATGAATAATTTAACTCTGAATACTCTCAATTACAATCAAATTGTTCCCATTCAAAGGTGGAGTGACAATGCCACGCTGTAAAACCAAAACCAAGGTCTAATTGCAAAACACTCCTCAAGTGTTATATTACAATAAGGCTTAAAAATGAAAGTAATTTTAGGGTTAATTGATTCAGGCATATTGGCGGATGATCAAGCGGGGCTATCAAACACGAAACTGTAGGCATTGGCTGGCATCTTCTACGGCAAATGCATAAAAATATACATTGTATATTATACAATGTTTGCATAAAAAGTATCGGTAGCAATTTTTTCCTTATGAGTACGTGAAATGCTGAATTCAGACCGGTTGGTTAATCGTGCGCATGATGGCAGGTCATATTGGCATTAATGAAATGAAATTGTTAACCATTATCACTGAAAATTTGGTGATTCGAAAAATCTGGGCCAAACTCGTCCCGAAGGTCTTTGTACGGACAACTAAGAGCAGATTCGAGTGTGTCTGCTTGCTAAGCCCTTCTGCAATGGCATCACAACAATTCCCCAACCCCCTTACAGTCCCGACTTGGCACCAGCAGGAATTTTGCTATTCCCAAAAGTGTAATCCTGCCTCCCTCAAACGACACCACCCTAAGTGCCTTCAAAAACGATTGCACGCGTAGTACCCTTAACAGCAGGCAGGGTCGTATAAGTCTTCCGCCTACCAGGGAACCTTCAAGTCGTGGAGAAGCCGCTCTGGCAAAAGTATGTCGACGCTCAAGGGATGTATTTTGAAGAATATTGAAGCATTGTGGCAACGTCTGAAATAAATCTATTTTTCCGATAACTTCAATACAACCCATGTATTATCAGATTACCAAACAGTACGAATAAGTTAAATATGAGTCGGGCCTGGTCGTTTGAGCGTTCTCATTCTTTGCCATCATTTGGAACTAATATGTTCACAGTCATACAGACATCAAAATAAGAGGAATACTTCCACGCGAAGAAGCATTCAGGAAAGTCTTCTGGGGCATATTCGGCGAATAGTAACGAAATGCTTTGAAGAGATAGCGGGAAGAAAGGACTTCCCATGAGGCCACTGACAGTGACGGAGGGATGAAACAGAGAGGGTATCAGGGATTGAGGGATTTGGCATGAATTAGAGTAGAATGGAGGGCTGCAGTCAACCAATCCTAGGGTGGAAATACTGGTGATGATGTTTCCGTAGTGCGGATCCACACTACGTGGAAGTCCTCGAGAGAACTTTCGTTGATCGCCACTCGAAGCACACCGACGACAGGCGATAATAATTGCAACTGCTGACAACGCACAACATACGCGAGGACCTCGATCAGAAGAGCGGGCATTAAAAACCACAATCGGGATCCGCGCATCCATTTCAACGGTCGGCGTGAGGGTGAGTTGGGGCGTGAACATTCAAAACGATTAGTTGGCAGAGTTGTTCCAGGGGACACGAGCAGTCAGGGGGAGTGGCCGGGAGCCAGCTAAGATACACCCCCACCCTCCTCCTCCAACACACGCAAACACACACACACACACACACACACACATCAGAGTGTATCTGGCGACGTGCTTTTATACGGATTATTCCGAATTTCGTGCGAAGACTTTGCTCTCTTAATTTCCAACGTCGCAGGATGTTGTCTCCTTCCGAAGGACCAATGAAAAAAGCGACGCGCCTCCCCGACGAGATTTACGACACCCACCCGCAGCATCCGACAACAGCAACAGCGGAGGGTGGGGGGGGGGAAGGCGGGGGTGGAGAGGGAAACCTCGTGTCGGGGGGAGTCCGACATTTCTTGGCCCGGTCGCCCTTCGCCGTCTCCTCGTCCCCGGACAAAAGCCCCCCAACGCGTGGAAGTGAAGAAAGGACGGAGAAGCCAGGACGCCAGGAGAAGAAGGAACAAAAAAATAGAGGGAAAAGTAATAGGGGTCCACAAGGTTTTCCACGCCTCTGACGTCACTGATGACGCCAACGGAGACCCCGACGAGAGGATCTGCTCGCCTGACTGACGGACGAGGCCGAAACTAATCCCCCGGGCGCCCACGCACGACACGCGGGGGGATGAGTGAGCAACCAACCAGGCGCACCCGGCGCGGTCCAGCGGCGCTTCCTATTTTAAAGGATGATCCTCGTCATACGCATGTAGTTCCCTGGAACACGGGGCTCTTCCCGTTGCCTCCTTTCCCCCTTTCCCACCCGTCGTGAGCCCCGTGACTTCATTTCGTACATTCTCCTGAGCTTTCTTCTTCATAGCCATTCCCTTCACGTGTTCCCCAACCCCGAATGCCCCATCGTGTTTCTTGTTCTGCAGTGACTCTCCTTCAACTACATGCATGGTTTGTATAAAAAGTATCGGGAAAATTTTCGACAGGAAAAAAAAAGATTTATTTCAGACATTGCCACAATGCCTCGAAATTCATCCTCGAGTACTTCTTCCCTTGGGCGTCGGCACATTTTTGCCAGAGCGGCATTTCAACGACTCGAGGGCTCCCTGGTAGGCGGGAGGTCCTTAAGGGTACCCATACTTTTCATACAAACCTTCTGTATCCCCTACCCTCTCACTTCCTAACGGTATCCCTTCTTGTCATTCCAAGTGCGCCTGTTTCTCAGTAAGTTCATTTCGATCGCTTGTGCTCCAATCGCCTCTCTTTTCCTCATTAACGATGTTTCCGATGCGCACAGAATGCCATCTATAACATCTTTTCGCTTCTATGAGGAGCAGCCTTGCTCCATGCCGAGCATGTGACATTAACAAAAAGGTCACAATGCTCGTCTCCCACGCTAACTAATTTCCTTCAACGTCATTTATTGTGCTTCCTCCAATGATACTTTTTACCCAAGCCATCCATTTTCCTCAGCTTTTCTCCATTGAGTATCATTCCATTGGTAAGTCGTCCTTTCACTCTCATCTTAATATCATTATAAACTTAACATCATGATAAACTTACTCTCTCTTGTTATTATATTGCAAACAATATGGAAGCTGGAAAGTTGGATGCAAAGCGTCTGAATGGGAATGGGGATGTTGAAGACTGCGATAGGAGAGAGAAATTTGGAAAAGCGAGTGAGGCGTAGGGATAGGATAGAATAGGTACATTGGACGGAATGAAGGAAGGAAAAATAAAGGATTGGAGAGGGGTTTCCTTAGTACGGAATTTATGCTTAAATTTTCTGAACATACACAAAGATATGTATAGATTGGTCTACGCCCATCTTAAACAATAGAATACCAATTGCCATATACGAGGTATGTTAAATAACTCCCCGAAATTTATTTATTTAAAAAGAATAGTACAATAATAAATTATTGGTCGGGATCCCCTTCAAATTAGTTTCCTCCCCGATGTATATGTGCACCTATCCCAATGGTGTTTCCACTTTTAAAAACAGTCCTGGAACGCTTCTTCCGGAATGCTCGTAAGCTCGTTTTTTCTCTCTCTCTCTCTGGAATGTTGGCAAATCGTTTTCCTTTGAGCGGGATTTATAGTTTGGGGAAAAGGAAAAAGTCACACGGGGCCAGGTCTGGCGTGTAGGGTCGGTGGGGAAGCAGAGCGGTCTTGTCTTTGGCTGTAAATACTCAAAAGTACATCGAGATGAATGAATCGTATAATTTCTACAACTTCATCCCATCGGACCAACTGTTCCGAGGATTCCATCCGTCCTTCGATTAACAGCTCACCTGCGATAAACAATCTTTGCCATTTTTCTTCTCCAGATTTTCTCGCCAATCTTTTAATTAACACTTCCATTGTTACAATAAAGAGCAGAGGTAAAAATGTGTATCCTTGACTAAACCCGATTTCTTTTCTAACCAAGTCCTTTTTTTTCTGCATATTCTTTAAAAGTGACAATCCTTAAGTACAAAGACTGAAATTAGGCACATGCATATCAATGAAAAAAACTGACTGATATGAACATATTTCACTACCCCATTCATAGAATACGTAATGAATTAAGAATGTGACATTCC
Organism: Hetaerina americana; assembly: GCF_022747635.1. NCBI lineage: Eukaryota > Metazoa > Arthropoda > Insecta > Odonata > Calopterygidae > Hetaerina > Hetaerina americana. The sequence continues at coordinate 3,506,397 of NW_027286841.1, read as the reverse complement.
AAACCAACACAGTCCCTCAGCTAAGACTAAAGACTCCATTACCAAATGAGACGCTTGTTTAATCATTGGTTATCTGGCATTAGACACTAGTAAGATCTATTTTTGCAGGAGTTAATATTTTATTTCAAGATTTGAAAAGATGGAAAGCATTTCCCTTAATTTAAGACTCGAAATTTAGCCAACAGATCAAGGGGTTTAAAAATATATTTAAGATGGAATTACGGCCCAGTTTTTCATTCTGTAGTCACAGACTTCAATTCATCTGTAAAAAATAAGTAGATAAGTTACTTTCTTGCGAAATTCAGCAACAAGTACTGATCAATTTGAAGCCAGAATAATTTCATTACTAAATAAAATAATAAATGCAAGAATTTGCCTATCTGTAAGCTTCTATAAAATGTTTGCAGCATAATACTTGCAGATAACATTCCCCTCTAAAATTTTGCAATGAAACCTAACTCTTCTTCCAACTGTGACCACCTCAATTATAGAAATAAGAAGACATTTTGTATGGAGTTATTGACGTGGGACACCCCTTACATATAATCTGCCATTGCTGGAAGGCGACTAGAAATAATGGGCTCATACAATTCCTATACATGTTTCTCCTCCTCTTCCGTCTCTTCCGGAGTTTAGAACATACTGCTAAAAGATAATAAGGAAAATAAATCCACAAAAATAAAAAAGTTATTTTCACCAAAGAAATATAAATATTGACTCAATTAGTTTGTTATTCATAGCATTTAGATTGGCAGGGAAATCAATTCAGTCCTTGATTGCCTGATAAACTGGGCTTCGCACTTACGAAGAGCAAGCAATTGCCGCTATCATCGCCACTATCAATTATCTTCACAAAAACCAACCCAAGGGTCGCTCCTGGAAAATTAGCCTTCCTACCAGTTCTTATTTAAAGCAGCAATGGTATATGCAGTAATCGGAACTGTTTTGATGAGTCATTGGACATGTCTGAAATGGAGGCATCCACTTAACAGGGTAACAAGGGATACCGGATCCATGGTCACCATGACCACCGGTCGGTCCTCAAGAATTTCCAGTGAGCAGGATTCAAAACGTTTCTATTTTCAATATAAAGGTTCAAAGGCAACACCCTTCCAGTCAGCAGCCGAACGGTCTGACCTCTCGGTGAGCCACAATTCAAAACCTAATTAATGATACATCTCCCAAGAAGATACAACCACATACATTCAAATGATCAGTGCAGATCGGGGCAGGAAAGAGGCCTTTGAAAGTTGGGAAAAGATGAAATATGGTGCCGCTGAGAAGGCCAAGGGAGAAAACAAGGGAGCCATTAAGTATGCATAACCTAAGTAAAAACATAAAGGGCCTTGCTGATTCACTTCTGCACCTCCTGATAATGGAAGGCCTTGCAGGAATAAAAGGAAAGACACCGTAATTTTCAAAGTGTGCTGATTGAAGAATAGAGGGTGACCCGACATAATATCGATGATTTTTCATTGGTAATGGCCTATTCTAGCATCAATGGTTCAACTGCGGAACAAGTCCACAACACAACTGGAATTAAAAAACAGACCCTCCGCGTTCCAAGCTTTTTTTCAGAGCCACTCACCTACGCACATTTCTATCCTCTGGGAGTGTCAGAATAAATACTCAGTATACTCAGAAAGAGGACTTTTAAAAACGGAAACTCGACTGCGTCCGAAAGTGGTTTTGCCAAGGGGTCTGCGGGCAGAATTAGGGTCGTCCACGTTCGCGGACGAGGGAAGAGTCGCGGGCGATCCGAAGGAAGCGAGCATGGATCACGTCTGCAGACGGTACATCCACGCGTCCCACTGACATTCGCGCCCCCCCCCCCCGGAACAACCCTCGACGGGACAGGCACCCGCGGGGCAGCCAGCCGAAACAAGACGCTCACCGAAGGCCACCAGCCCCCGTGTCCCCATTCCTTTTTCGATCTCGATAATTTCAACCTCCACTTTCTGAAGTATTAGCAGTGGTTTAGATGGGAGGCGACCGACAGCTGAGGTCATTTGCGCCATTAGGGATTGATGGGAAAGGATGAAGGGTGGAGAGTGAAACCCGGCGTTGGCATTAGCCTACTCTTTACGAAAGGTGCCAAGGGGTCAAAAAGTTTAACATCCCTTCCGACGGACGTCGTACTTAATCAAAGTGCTCTCCACAAAGCACCTCAAGTAGGGATCGGGATACCACTGAGAAATTTTTGTTGTCTCCAGGATTACACGTTCTGAAATCTCAACTTTAGGAAGGAGTTGATACCGAGTTTGCAGAGAATTTAAAATAGATATTTAATTCGGAACGATCACGTTTCATCGTATTGTTGACATCTAGCAAACAAAAGAGCGGTTTCATTTCGCAAGTGACATATTCAGGTGCGCGAGGTGCTCACGCAAGTGATGGGACTGGTCTGCATCGCATTAAAGTTTCCATGAAATTGATTAGTTTTCTCTTTCACTCCCGTACACTCTTTTCGAGTTATATTCGTGACATTTCCCAGCGCTGTCCGCTCTTCACTATTCTCTCCCATTTTGTTTTTATCTCCGTTGTGGAGAGGGGAAGGAAGGAGGACGGCTTGAGAGTTCTGGGGGTGAGGGGAAGGGAGGCAGGGGAAAGGATTAGCGCGCGGTTGTGTCGCGGGCAAAAATAAACGCGCCGATTTATATTTATACCCGCGCACACACAAACACACAGGCAATATCGCGCGCTCCGAAACCATGGAAACAACCCCCTTCCCCATTTCCCCCTCCCCGCCGACAATAGCGCCGGCTGCTCGGCGGTATCTCAAAGGCGCCATCCCGTTGGGCTCCGAAGAAGAAGGTCGGTTCCATCGCGCAAAATGCACCATTCACAGAAATGGAATGAAATGCCCGCACACCTATGTGCAAATAGAAAAAAAAGGGAGCACGGACCTGTTTTCGCCTCTATAACACCGTAAGTGTGGTGCATCGACACAAGCGTAATTTTTACATCAAGACTTTTTTAACGGCCCAGGAACCTATCACAAGGAACTTAAACAAGTTTAGGTCCATTTTTTATTCATGATCCATTCCATTTTCTATTTACTATTTAATAAACTTGGGAACATATTAATAAGTCGTAGAAATGCCTCAAAGGGTTTTCGTTCACTCATTAAATTGTAGTATTGTCTACGTGGCAAATACTATTATATAAAACCAATGCCAAATGTATAGTAACATTTTATAAACAACAAATAGAATACTTAGATAACACTAAAAGAAATCCATGCTGACACTGATAAAATCAGTCTTCTTCAATTGCATATTGTGAATTATTTTCCCATTGTCAAAAGCAGAAGACACTGGTAAATTTTTACAGATATATTAAAGTCGGAATAACTTCGGTAAGGCTGTTGCAATAAAAAACATCTCTCGTGCAACTCGTTGGTTCTCGCGCAGGTGGGTTCTTTTTGTCTTCGAGGCCGAACAGCCGCCGTATACGAGAACTCAAAAGAGGCAAGGCGAGGAGATGGTGTGATGATATTAAACCCTGACGTACGAGCGAAGTGTGACGACGAGTTTGAAGATGAAGCTAAAAATAACATTCAACTGCCTGAACCAAATTTCACTACAATAAATAATTGTATAAAAAGTGGCTTTTGCATTAAAGATGGAACGGATTTTATGAAAACTATTTATAAGCATGAGAGGAAATAAATATAAATGTTCACGTATTCACTAACAGCGACTTCAAATCGGCAGATTTGCTGAACTTCTCCTGAGGCGACCATTTTAAAAGACAAAGAAATTCTGTAGGGCAGGAACAAACGGCCGATCTTCATGTTTGCAGCGAAGGGCTTGGATATTTGAGAAATTAACCAGGATCCATTTCCCTTTGCCAAATGGTCCAAGTACATAACTTTTAAAAGTCAAGCAAAGCTTTATTATGCTAGAGGAATGCTTTTTCCTCTTCAGTTCAAGTGGAAAGAGTTTATTCTATTCGGCCGTGCAATCGACCGGAAATGTGCAAGCTTCGATAATTCATGCATAATGTTGCGTTTGTGCTAAACCCTTAAATTTTAAACAAAAATAAACTGGAAGCGCATTGAACTTGGTGCTTGGTGAGAGCTAAGCGTAGCATGAAAACTGTTATCGTCAAACGATTCATTTACACGAAAAACAAATAACCATAATTTAGGTTTAATTTATTTTGAGAGGGCATATTGATACGATGATTACATTTTTTAAATCAACTCTATTACGCATTTTCATTTGGTAGGACTGGCGTTAAAGAAAAAACATAGAAATACATTGCCAATTAAAATAATATACCTTGATTGTGCGCTTTGGGCGTAGATTAAACGTAGACTACGGGTAGTGCACTCGAGGGCACGTAAAATTGCAGTCTACGGTATATGACTGCTTTGAAAAAGAGAAATGCATTCGGCATGGTTGTAGGATTATAAATAGATAGATAATCTGGGCTATAGGCACACCGATCTGGGCACCTCAAGAATCGTGGCTTCGAGCCCCAACACCGGGAATGGATAGTCAGCAGTATAACTTGACGATATCAAGCGAAGAATAGCCCAAGCAAAGAAGGCGTTCATTGAAACGAGGCTACTACTATTTTCACATGAACCTAAGGTTGAAAGCAAGGAAGAAGTTTGTCAAAACATTCGCGTGAAGCATGGTGCTCTGCGGATCGGAGACATGGAATATTGGAAAAGTGGACCAACGAAGACTAGAAATTACACTTGAAACATGGTGCTGGAGAAGAATGCTGAAGATTAAATGGACAGACAAAGCGAGGAACGATGAAGTATAGCATTGAAGAGCAGAAGAGGAAATGACGATATGGCGAGCTCTGCGGCAAAGAAGAACTAGATGGATTGGACATACCTTGAGACACAATGGATTAGTTAGAAACATAATAGAGGGAATTATTGAAGGAAAGATCCCGCGAGGAAGGCCAAGAGACAAGTAAATTAAGAAGGACGTAAAACAAGGAACTTATCAGAGGGTAAGGGAATGAACACTAAATGGGGAAGAATGGAGGGATGCAGCAAACCAATCTTAGGATTGGATTCTGATGATGATGATGGCATTCATGGGTCCGCACTAGAAGAGAGAATCACTGACAACATGTGTATTGTAAATATAACCTTTAAATACAAAATTGCATTTACATTTTTGATCGTTCCCAACCACAAGCCGTGAAGCAGACAATTGGCTTAATGTAGATGTAACATTTTGGCGCTGGGGTCACTGAAGGGTAAATACCACTACCTGAAGAATTTAGGAAACAATCTTTCCTTCATAATTTTCTCTTCCCTTTAGCAGAAATAGCCCACCACCCCTTGACATCGTCTCCATCCACTTAATCCTGTATTCTTCGAATTCACTCGGCTAGCTTACTGGAATGCCTCACCCAATCTAGCACCTCATTAACTATTTCTCGTTCGACCAATCGAGGGATTCCTCGGGCCATCCCTTTCTTAATTTCAGTCCAACGACCCAAAAATATTTATACGTTTAATACTACCGATTTTTGCTCGAACTTTCTTTGGAGTCAGTCCTCTCATCATTTCTTACCTTAATTTTGCCCACCCGATTCTTCTGTCAACGCCTACAAAAACTACGTGTGAACTGAAAAGTGTTAACTCTTTTTGACGGTTCGCAAATCACCACAGCAACATAACCAACCAGATTTACTCCTTCAGGTTTGGCTCGGTGGAATGCCCTCATGGAAAATACATCAGTAGAAATAAACTTTTTTAAATGCAACAACCTAAAGAGGTTTATGTTACCCTACTTAAGAACAAAGTCGTGCAATTAAACTCTTAAATATTGAAATCAATTATTTTGAAAACGTTTATTTTTTCTAGCCGTAATAAACAGTGCACACGCTGTAAAATCAAGGCAGAATTAATGCTTTCTTTTTACCCCAAGTCTTTTGATGACGACGAAATATGCAAAATGGCAATGTGACGTGTATTAAATGATTGACCCCCTCTCGCAGCCAAAAGATGACATTCCCTGTGGAGGGATTCCGCCCGAGCGGAAGACGCCGCCGTGGCGGGGCGAGGCCGGTCACTTCCACCCAACGCTCGCCGCGCCCCCGACAGGCGGAAGTGCGAAGAGCAAAGGAAGCTGACCAGACTACCCCCCCCCCCCCCCAAGTGCATAAATGCGTCAACTCAGTCTTGCATGATTTCAATTTTAGATCGCGGATCAACTTCATGAGAGAAAGAGAGATAGAGAGAGGGTAGAAATAGCGCACCTCACCGCCTTTGCTGCATGGGATATGAAAGAATTCTTTCGTTCCATAAAAAATTCGCAAATCTGAAACTTCAAACTCACTCGAAGAATTGAAATGAATGGCGGGGGGTTTTTCTAGAAGGAATTCCTTCCATGATGTATATTTACTCGCGACTCGATTGAATTTTGCGACGAATGGCGAGACATTATTTCGACCGGGGGAGGGGAGGGAAGGGGGAGGTGGAAGGAGGTGGGGGTGGAGTCTCAGCATGGAAAAGGTAAGCGACGCGATCTCCGGAGAACGTCCGGGATGAAAAGAGATTCGCACAGCCCTTCAATGAGCCTTTTTTCCAAGACCCCTCCAACGGATGAGAACTGTGTGCCGCATAGCTGAGGGCAAGATTTGAAAAATGAGTTCTCTTGGGAGGGAAGAGTGGAGAAGATACTACGATGTTTTCGCACACGGGGTAAGGTGAAGATGCGAATGGAGAAAAAAGCTCCACACAAAATAAGGTGTTTAGACTGGAGGAATCAGGGGTGGATCCTTTAAGGGATATCTTATCCATGGCAACGTGGTCTGGACACTAGCAGAGGAAGGAGGGTGAATAATGGATATATTGGGGATGTGGCGCTCTTCGGGAGAGAATGATAAAGACAAGAAGACAAGGTGGTTCAAATGAAGGGTTTTGCGAAGAGTAAGAGATAAAAGAGACAATAGGAAAGAAGAAAGTGGAGGAGACAGTATTTTGAGAGGCAATTTGAAGCACGGCAGATCGATGAGGACAGGCGTTGAAGGTAAGGTGTGTCGAACGAAGCAGAGGAGAGGAACAGGAAGAGTCAGAGATCAAATATCTATCTAGAATAGGAGAACGCCAAAACAGAGAGAAAAAGAGAAGAGAAAGTTAAAACTGGAAGGCAGGAGTTGAGTATCAATTCCTGCCTCCCAGTTTTACCTCCTTACGGCCTCTTTTTAGACTGACTATATTGAATGATATTTCCTTAAACCGTAAAGCGTTTTCGCACTACTGTAAAAGGAAGAACAAAAGTAAAAAAGGATTAAGGGATATTCAGATTGTCCCAATATCCCCCTCACTTCTCCCTTCAATTTAAAGTGATGTAAAAATCCTTTTCGTGTCTAAACAATATTATTTATTACAGTCCGTCAGTCCAAATTGCCACGGCGAGGGTCGCCGAGGGGACAAAACAGACTTTGATGTCATCATTGAAATGGAGTTTGAAAGAATAGTTCCGAGGAGCGAAGGGTGCCGGAAAAAAGAAAAATCTGCGGAAGTATACGGGAAGGCCCAGAAGTACCCGGTCTGACCTAGAGATGGCGGTAGTTGCTTGAAAAATATCACTGTATTAGAAAGTACTAAATCTATAAAGGGTATATTTCAAGTTTGAAGACACCACGTTGTTTAGTATTTGTTTGGCAGACATCAACAGTGAACGTTCTCAGTGAATTTGTGAAAATGGAGAAAATTGGTCATCATTATGTGATACAATACTTTTATTTGGAAGGCCTCAGCCCAACCAATATTAACGCAGAACTGGATTCTACTCTGGGTCTCAGTCTGCTGCTTTGTTTGCAACAGTAAAATATCGGTTAGCAGAGTTTAAACGAGGCCTTACGAGCTGTCATATGAGCTGGAATTCTTTTCAATTACTGTCTTGTAAAAGGGAAAACTATCAACGGCGAGTATTATGCGAACTTATTGCAAGATATGAGCAAAGAAATCAAGAAAAAGCAGCCGCATTTGGCGAAGAAGAACGTCTTTTTCATCAAGACAATGCACCATCACACAAATCCGTTTTTGCGATGGCAAAAAATAATTAATAAAAGTTTGAATTGCCACCTCATTCACCCTACTTGCCAATTTGAGCCCCCTCGGATTATTTTCTGTTCACAAAGTTGAAAAAATAGGTCGGTGGTCAAAGATTTTCCAAGCGTGAAGCAGTGATGCTGGTAGTTAATGGCTATTTTGAGGAGCAAGACTTTTCTCATAATAAAAAGGGTATCGAACTTATTAAACATCGTGGGAAAAGTGTATAGAGCTGAAAGGAAATTATGTTGAAATATAATCATATTTTTTTCCAAAATTTTTGTGTTTTCTTTGTCGGGTCGGGTACTTCTGGGATTACCCTCGTACGTGAAACAGCCGCAAGGGTGAATCAGGAAGGCGGGGTGTAAGAACTAAGGCTCAGAGATCGTGAGCGATTGATGCGTGGGACGCTGATGCTAGGCATCCGTCTAGGTTCCGCCGATGGGGGGGGTCCTGCTGCTGGCTCCCTCGCTCACTCATTCCAGTCGAGACCCCCCCTCCCTTATTGCTAAACCCTCAACCCGTTACACCACCACCCCAAGCACAAATGAATCACATTTACCAAGCACACACTCCGCCAGGAGATTCCCATTACGTGTTTCCAATGCGCGCTCGAAGTTTGCACCCAATCATTTCTTTCGTGTGCGTGAATGCTAGTCATCTTTCACAGTTCACGATGCAATACGGTTTAAGAATAGAACCCGCGTGTGATAACGGGGCGGTTACCAGCCCCTTTCTGGCCTACATTTGGCTAGAATGGAATATGGCCCGCCGATTCCGATCATGGACGTAGCAAGCCGCCATCATCATCCCGGAATGGAACTGAATAAAACCCGGTGCAAGTGTCACCGAGAGAGTTCGTCCATTTGCCAACGATGCGGTGATTTATTGGGAAATGACCAGTGATGTACATCGAGTACCATTAACACACGACATGAATGCCATCAAATAGTAGTGCGAGACATGGGAACTAGGATTAAATTTGAATAAATGTTTCGATAAATTTTTGGAGGATAAGTATTTCACCCCAAAAACACACCATACAGGGTACCAACGTTGCAAACGTGGAATCGGTAAAATACTTGGGTTTAACGATAACTACAGATAAGTTCTAGGAAGAAAAAATTTGTGAACTTTGCGGAATAGCTAATTAAAAGTTAAGATAGATAAAAGAATACTAGGGAATCGTAAGGAAAGTGTCAAGAGGCTTTGATAATTCACGTTAGTTAGGTTCCACCTTGACTATGCTGCAAGTGTATAGAATCTTCGCGAGGGTGACGTAATTTTGGAACTAGAAAGAGTGCAACGCAGAGCAGCTAGGTTTATGAAAACTAGTTTAATGAACAGCAGTGTCACAACATTATTGGAAGAATCAGGGTGGGAGCCACCAGTTGACCGTAGGCTAAAATACAGGTTAAATTTACGGCGTAAATTTGAGGCAGGTTACTCATCTGAGGATGTTAAATAGACATATTTCAGGCCTCCACTCACTACGGTAGATCTAATCACGTACGTAAAACCAGGGAGATGAGTAGCAGAACGCTATGATTTAAAATGTCGTTTTTTCTTCAGAGATCAAAATAGACATGACCACAGGTACGAAAGGGATAAATAAAATTGACAGTTAAACTATTTTGTCAACGTCCTGCAATGTATTTGTTTACTGAATTGACCCACTTTTTAACAGATCACCCGCATGATTTGAATACATGTACCTGCTATTAAATACTGTTGCATGCGAGTACTTTCTTTCGCGTAATTATCTTTTTTGCGTGCATGATCAAACTAATAGTTGTTTAGATGCAGCATGATTGGCATTTTCCATGCATGGTCGGCGATCTAACACCCTCCGCCACACACCCTAGCGGCGGCTTGCCGAGTATTGCTTAAGTGTAGCTGAATGTTCCATCACACATCCAGTGCAGGTTAAGACATTCGAATCCCATTGTGTCCTCAATGTGAATTATTCATCGGTCACGAATCACAGTTCAAAGTACATCGTATTACGGTTAAACAAAGCCCTCCTCCGAGCCTGATACCAGGGTGGGCCACTGTCCGCCCACGAACCTCTGCGTAAACGAAATCATCTCCGATGCCGGAGGAGAAAGAGCTCCCGGAAACGGGTCGCAAATGGGGGAAGGGGGGGGCGGAGAAGATAATTGGAATTCATTTCTCTCTCGTCTGAATCGTCCAAGCAGCAATGAAATGGATAGTACACTCGAACTTCGAAACAGGAACTTCTTGAATTTCATTTCACACAAAAAATGGTCCATGTCAAAACTCTAGCGCCAGTTATGTCAGTTTCTGTTGTCCTTGTTTTAACTGTTTGTCGAAAGTGGAAATTGACGAACTCACGGAGAAACGAATCAACATCATGTTCTTGGCGAAGTGCAGTAAAATTTATTATTGAGTTACAATGAAAATACTGATATGTTGACAGTTGCTTGCGCAGATAATACTCTGAAGAAAAAATCCGTTTTCAAGTGGATAAAATATTTTAAAGATGGCCGACAAGACGCCACGGATGATGCGAGCCCGGGACGACCTTCAACCACCTGTGTTGACGACAACATTGATCGTGTGCGGTCCCTTGTCCTTGGCGATCGTAGAAAAACTGTCCGAATGATAGCTGGTGAACTGAATTTAGGAAAATCAACAATGCGCATAATTTTAACCGAGCATGATGGATGGATCCTTCACCATGACAATGCACCTGCACCAGTTTCTGGCAAAACATTTAATCACCATCCTTGATCATCCTCCTTATTCGCCATATCTCGCCCCCTTCGACTATTTCCTATTCCCTAAATGCAAAAATGTGATGATGGGGCATCACTGGGAAGATGTAAACACAATAAAGCAAGAAACGACGAGAAGACTAAACATCCATATCTGCCGAGAACTTCCAAGGGTGCTTTAAACAGTTGAAAAGAAGATGGAATAAGTTCATAGCAACGGATGGAGAGTACTTTGAACAGGCAACAAAATCGATGTAGACTAAATTTTGCAATTAAAGTTTTTATTTCCTCAGTTCGCGTATTTATTGGACAGACTTCGTATTTCTGTGGCCGAAATTCCTGCTAGAAGATGCATATTGACCGATCGATATAAACTCTCATTCATCTCTCACAGAAATTGTGACGAGAATGGTGAGAAAGAACGCGCTCCACATTTGGGAGCACTGATCACCAGAGAGATCACCACCCACCAATCACCCAAATGACACCCAGCATCCCTGCCACGCACTGCGGACACCATGATTAGGGTTTTAAGTAGGACGAGGACCTCCTGGAGAGCATTCTCTTCCTCACGAGCGCCTGCTTCTTCGATTCCATGTCATTCGCTCCGTGGAAGTCGATTCTTGAAAATATTCCGCGCTACGCAGTCTCTGAAGCAGGGGAAGGATCTTTTACCCGCTCTGACTCCAACATCTTAACCTCGCAAGCCACCGAGGGGATTCTGGGGGCAGGGGCGGCCACGTCAACCTGAATATTTCTCCTGGCGGCGCAGTGCATGCCTTCAAGTGGTGACCTCGCCTTTCGAAGCTAATTTTTTTTTACGGCGGAATGATTTCGCCGCATTAACGGTGACTTTTCCTCAGGTCGTGTCGACGCTTGTTATATTAAAAACACAATCCAACTCCGCAGCGAAAAGTAGGCTGCCGGGATAATTGGTAAATCAAGCGCCGCCAACTCGGCGGGGTCCTATTGTCGCCTTCCTACCCCCCCCCCTTTCCCTCCCTTTACCTTCCCCCCCCTTCCCTCCCTTTACATCCCATTTCCCCGCGAATGGCAAAATGCGGCATTCCCAGGGAGTGCTTTAATTTAATCCGCGCGGGAGTGAAAATGGGAAAGCGATAAATTCAGTCCGTCTTCGCGAAAAACTTCCCTGTTCCCCAGCAGAATTCATTCCCCCCATAGACTAACCAAAAGGCATCATTTTTCACTCGAAAGGACTTCACATCTTCTATTAATCATTGCTCACAGAACTGTGCGTGGCCTCCCTTGGTTGCCCCGAATCCCACATCTCCGCCATATTTACATGTATTTAAGCTTCGACTGAACGAGCGCCCATTGATGTACATTTCGCAACGGATTGAACATTTCTAAGTCAAAAAGCCATAGTAAAAAAACGTAGAATATACTAAAAAGAGACGTTTCAGGCGTGATATGGTGGAATATCATGATTAATTAAAAATAGCAATTTTCCACAAAAATAAAATTTAATGCGACCGGTTTCAATGTTACTACATCATTATCAGGTGACAGTTAAACCTCAGAATTAATTAAGTAGAATATACTTAATGCTCGCGCGGAGTCTGAAAATACGTATTAACATAAAAGCTTCTGCTTTCAATATTCTAAAGCCCTCAACGGCAGACAAAAGAAGACAACGCCATAGTTTCAGGTTAATATTTTTTAATTTTGAAAAGACGCAAAAACTCCCGACCACATTTCTCAGAGCTTGCTTGTTCAATAGATGTCAATATGAAAGAATCTCAGAGACGCGGAGGGAGGGCAAAGGCAAACGCGCACGTACCTTTATGCAATGATATGGCTATGCGTTTCAATTATACGGCAGCTGTCCACAAAGTATCTTACGTTTTGAAATAAAATATTACCCTAGCGACTAGACAACGTTTTCCTACATGCATTTAAAAGGTACATATTAAAATATTTTCCCCGCATGGTCGCCATTTAAATTGATGCATTTATCAGAACGATACACAAGCTTATCAATTCTGTCTCTTTGAGAAATCTGCCGCCTTAGATTTTAATCACTTGTTTACACCAGCATGCAATTCTGCGCCACTGTCAAAGCAGCGCTGTGTTTGCAAGCCTCGTCTAGCGAGAGATCCGTAATCGTAAATCGGCGAATTTCACGAATATTTTCGTTGATTTTCACGGTCAGTTCTCATCTGTCATTGACAAGGCTAGGCCGACCACTGCGGTGGAATCCGTCGTGAGCATTGGTGCTGCGGCCATTTTTAAACTGAATGCACCAATGCCTCACTTCGCCCTCAATCATTATTCACACTTCACATAGTGTTGCCTATGGATTTCAATTGGCTTGTGTTAGTTTTTTTCAATGAAAATTCAATCACAAATCGCACTTAACCACTCATGGGATTCTCTATTGAAGCGCACATATTAACACTTCGCAATGCGAGCGAAATAGAAGCGGCACAGGCCGAGCATTACCACAGGAGAATGTATACAGGGTGGAGGAACGTTTAACCATTAACATCCGAACATCTTCAGTTGTTACATGGCGTTTATATTGTTTTCGATTTATTATTTCGAATTTCACTGTAATTTACTCGCCACGAAGCATTCGGAGGCACACCGCCAAATCCAACCGCACGTTGCTCACAAATAGGTTTAGCATTCAAAAGCAATACTACGTATGCGACTGGGCTTTGGCCAGAATCCGATCTGCTCTCAGCTACTCGTAATTAAAATATTATCGAAAGAGTTCCATTATTTGGAAGTGCCTCACTGTGTCAAGAGCACTTCATGCGTGCATTTCCTCTGAAATCCTAACGACAGCCTAATTAGTCATGAAAACGTACGCATAGGTCCGAAGAAAGTTTTCACGATGGCCACCTTCCCCTCGATGGACGCCGCCGGGTTTCCTTTAGTCAGGTGTGACCAAAGAGGAGGAGGAAACGATCCTTGGGTACCGACAAGGGGAGGGGCGGGGGAAGGAGGTGGCGTTGCGGTTACCATGGCGATGCGGGGAGTGGCGCCAGCAAGAGGCAGGCGGGCCGCACACAGCATGGCGAGGAGAAGTAATCGCCGGTACCACGGGGGAGGGGAGGGCGTGGTGTGGTTACCCCTGCGTGCGACCACGCTCACATTCCCGGTGGGCGATTGGTAAGGGAGCCGTGTCCGGAAATGGAAAAGGCGAAAATGCAAGGCGCAACCCCCATCTCCCCAAAATGGCGCGTGCAGTCAAATCACTAATTATAACTCAACCGTGAAAGAAGAGACGCATGTAACTTGATGATCATACGTACTTACGTAATTATATCAAAGACGGTTGGTAACTAAATCCTCAGTGGCAGACCTAACCGGGCCATTAATTAAGGTGGCACTTATTTTCCAAAATTTGAGAGGCTCTGGTAATCGTACGATATAAGCGATCCATTAGGCGAGAGAAGGCACCGTTCTGCCTAAGTCTGCCACCAATAAAGACCAGCCAGGGCCAAGGAATAGGGGTTCAAAGTGCAGCTGGAACAAGATGTCCGTTTCTCGGGTGAAAAAGCCGTCTTGAGAGTAATCTATTCATTTTTTAGACCTCTGGGCTGGGCACATCAGCTAATGTTGCCATGCAGTTTTGGGGTGAGAATAATAAATATTCTGTATCAATCCCAGTGTATCTTGAATAGAACAACGGAAGTTTCTTTCTCAGAGGGCCTCTATGCCACGGACAAGACTGACAGGTGCAATAATTGCCCAAAATAGGTTGACGAAAAATATAGGGACGCAGGAATATATTTTGACAATATTTTTATTTTTTATCTCGTTAAGGCAAACCCTGTGAGTGTACAGACAAGAAGTATGGAGGGGCATCAGGAAAGATGGTGCACCCCAGAAGAACATGTGATGGTGGTGGAGGAGATGCCCGAGAGAGAAGAGATCCAATTGAGGAGGAATGAGGGCGAAAGAGGAGAAGGCTTCCCACGGCAGTTATTCATTGCATCTCCGTTCATTTTTCAGCGATTACAGCAGTAGTAGTATTTATTGGGGGAGGTGACCGACAGCTGACGTCATTTGCGCCATTAGGGATGCATGAGAAAGGAGGAAGGGTGGAGGGAAACTCGGTGTCGGCATTAGCCTACTCTTAACGAAAGACGCCAAGGGGTTACAAAGCTTAGCGTTCCTTTCAACGGTCGGCGTACTCACCCAAAGTGCTCTTCTCCACCAGTAAGGATCGAGATACCACAGGAAAAAAATCTGACTCCAGATGTCGAACCCGGACTCCCTGCATGGAAAGCGAGTACGCTGGCCATCGCACCTTCGCTTTCATTTCTCAGCCAATAACATTTTCATCTCGTTACTTGTAAGGCATGAGGGAGAAGACCAGCGTGTTTGTGGATTTCACAGATCGGAGAGATCAGAGAAAAACCAAAAATAAATTTGGAAAAACGGAGAAAAGAGTTGAAAGAAAGAGATTTAAAGATTAGCACAGAGAAAACAATGCATGACATTGAGAAATGAGGAGGACTTGAGAATTACATTTTGCGAAAGAAATGCCAGCATCGGTGAAAGAGTTTAAACACCAAGGATTAAGGATTGAGAGCGATGGAGGACTGCGGGCAGAAAAAGGGCTCAGAGAGAAATGCGGGTGAAAGAATAGCCAGTGGAAAATAAAATAAGCAGGGTGCTGTGCGACAGGATGGCCAATTGAAAGATAAAAGGATACCTGATGCGGGGATGGCGAAAGCTGCGATGGTCCATGGGGCGCAGATATGCAGTTCTGACGTGTCGGCGGAAGAGTGAATGAAACGTTGCAAAAAGATCGCAGAAATGGATACGAGTAGCAAAGAAGAGAAGAGAGAAGGCCCGAAATAAGATGAACGGACGAATAAGGAGAAGGGGAGCGAAATTTTAGAGAATAGGAAATCCGGCGGAGGGAGCATTGAAATATCAAAGATGGAACGACGCGGAGCCCAGAGGCGCGAGAGAGAGGGAGGGAAACAAAAGCATAAACGACCGACCATTGTCTGCGCACAGCAAGTTGCTCGCAAAACTCATGTCGTCCGTTTAAATACTATTCATAGCTAATTATACGCCACTATATACAAGTAGGCTATTAAAACGATATTAGCTAAATTCCTCATCACCGGGGAAAAAAAATTGTAGAAGTAAAATATCATTGCTCCGTAATGCATATTTAGCGGATGACTCCGTTAAAAGTTACTGCCGCGGTATCTTCCGCAGTTTCTCGGAATTTGTCAAAGGTGAAACACCCCTGGCGTTTAAAGTTGGCTTTAACCTCGTGGACTGTGGCGCATTAACCACGACTACGAATGCCTGTGAATTGAATGGTTTGAGGCGTCACTTCGTGGAAGCGGTACATGTCGGAAAAGAAAATAATTTGTTCTTACACATATATTTTATCATTCACGACCTAGGCTTCGGCTCACGAATTCCTGATGATGATGTACCTGACGCACCAGAGGGTGACTTTGTAAGTGGAAACCTAGGCAGAGAATATAGTGTGAAAATACATATGTGAAAGAACAAATTATTTTATTTTCCGGTTTCGGAATGCCTGTGACATTGTATGTTCATCACAACGTCTAGCTTCTTCAAAAGCCTCCGAAATTTCGGAGTTTATGATGAACCCTCGTAACTTCACTGGCTAGGGCATTCGGCCGGGCATCGAGGGATCCAGGTTCATAACCCGGACATGACGAATGAATTTTATGCTCTGAAAGTTTTGCATTTTAATGTACGGATGACTCCATGATTATATATCTGCATATCAGACTTCTACTTAAAATGCTAACTAAGGATAAACCTTGAATCAATCACACAGACCTCGTCGCAGACCAAATATATGAAGAGAGTGGCATGGGTCCCGGGACATTCTCCGAGTGCTTACCTGGAAAAAGTAAAATTGACAAATGAATTTTATAAAATAATTTATTTCACACATTCTAATATCAATAATAATTATTGATAATATCGATAAATAGTTAATAAAAGTGAAAGGTTTCTTTTAATCACTGTTTAAATCGGCGACTGCGCCGGGATAGTTAACAAGATGATAAGTTTCAAACGTTAAACGAAGAAACTATACTTTTCAAATAAATAACAGAAACGATTTTGGACCAATTCCAGTCTGGGGTGATATGGCTGGGAGGCATTTCGTCCGGGATGATTCAGTCTTCACACAGACACTTCCCTTCCAGTCGCTCGAAAATGAGAAACTGACCACCGCCGAAAACTAAAAATACGAGGATTTGTGAAATTACGAGTAGACCACCGTCGCCCAGCACAACACGGGAATATGATATTATATTCCTTCTCCAATTACGCGAATGCCTTCGGCAAAACATAAAATCCTCCTGGTGGCGTATGTCGCGAGGAGCGTTAACACTCTGGCATTTCATTTCACCGGGGGTTGGTCAGGATTGGAATCCCTGGAACAGCGGCAACCCAAACGTTTGCCTCGCCGCAAGAGAGTGCATATACCTCAGGCGGAAGGAACGCCGCCAGATCTCTCGCCCAGTTCCCAATAACAGGCAGGCATTCCCTCAGGGATTGACGATATATTACGGAAGTTTCTTGGGATATGTCGTTTGAGGTTTCTGATTGCATTTCTTCAGTTTATTCTCGATGGATATGCAAGAAAAAATTCAATTGATCAATTCACCACCACTGAAGAAAGCAAGGCCGAAAAGGTGATGCTTTCACTTTTCTGGGATTTGAAAGGAATTCTGCCGATATGTTATCTACCCACTGGTCAAACAGTTAATGGAAAATAATGCGCTAACCTTATGGACCCAGTACAGCTAAAAATACACGAAAAAAAGGCCAGTTTCGGTAAGGAAGATCCATCTTTCATTAAGAAAATGCACGCCCACACACAAGTGCCATTGCCACGGCAGAAAAACGCGAATTAAGATACGAATCGTTGCCACAGCCGCCTCATTCGGCTCCATCGGATGTCCATCTCTTCCCCAAGCTCGATATTTTCCCCGATTGACGGAGATTCTCTTCAAAGAAAGAACTAACAGCCGAATTACATGGGTATTTTGCAGAGGCCTGAAGGAATCTGATTTTGGAGATGGGATCAAGACATTGGCATATCGCTGGAACAACTGATTTAGTGAACAGGGAGGCTACATAAGGAAAAAATAAAAAAAGTTTCACTGAGGTAAGCCATTCGTTTCCCTTGCATTCTGAGAACTTTTCTAACGACCCTTGCATCATTACAAACCAAAGAAAGGACATTGAGGAAACAAGGAATAAAAATTTATTTGCAGTATTATTTAAAAATACGTTGTATCAACTTTTTAAATATCGAAAAAATGTTTTTTCGTTTTACTGAATGCATTTCAATGCCACAAAACCAAATTGATAATATAAACTATCGGATGTTATAATTAACATGCTTTCATCAAACCAAAATTCCTTTTATAGAAAAATAAATTAATTCCTTTAATAAATTAAGTGCATAGTTACAAATAATTTTATAAAAATGTCAGTTTCACACGCATTGCTTCAATGTGAGGAGGGGGCATGATAGCGAAGCCAAACATGACCTCGCTTAATTAAAGGGCATTTCGAATTCAATATTATCAAGCATTTTGAAAAAACCAAATATTCTACCGTCTCCTTTTCGCATAAGAGCAGAGCAACATCTGCAAATATAGAAGTGTCAACAAATTGTTAACTTCATAAAAGAAAAAGAATCTGTTTTCGAAAAAAAATCCCCATAACAACAATGATTAATGCTCTCGATATGGAAATTGATGTACCAACTCACTAATATCGTGTCTCATACATTCATCATTCATGTGATTGGAACAGAGATTACATGGGCTTTCACAAAAATGATGCAAATTCAATTTAAAATGCCAACTTAACTTTAGAAGCGAATTTGCTTCATTATAATTTTTTTAAACGAGCTCTTATTTTGAGAGTCACTCGAAATAACGAAAGAGTGGTAGTTACGCGTGAAACTATCAGCAATAGTATTAAAAAGTAGAGAAATGTGCAGCATTTAATTGCTTTTCCTTTCATGTTTTACAAGAGGAAATTAAAGTACAGCGAGGTAATTGGAGCGCTTAAATTTGAAAACTTCCACTCAGCGCAAACTGAGCCGAATGCATGATATTAAAACGGACGAGGGGTAATCATGCGTTTAGATTTCGTGGCTCGATTAGCGCTGAGTTGAAATTTTCGAATTCCCGCAAAGGGAAATCTAATTTTAATTCGCCGTGTAAAAGTTGATTCCTCAGAGATTTGATGACGCTTGGGAACGCCTATTTGACCACAGGTGACACTTTCCATGGATTAAAAACAGCTCGTGATGTCGGTAATTTTTAAATGACGCCCTAAATGTTCTCCAGTGAAGTTCACCTTGGGACATTTTACGAGGTTCGTTCGATAACTCCGTATAAAATCCAAAAACTTGCGCGCTTAGTATTATATAAAATTGACTCTCAGTAAGCATCATCTCTCACTAGACTGCTGTTGAAATTTTTAGCTATATCAATCGCGTGGTTTCATTTTCATAGTCGATTGAGGCACAGAACTTTCGTTTATTTAAAAAAATGCTTAAAATGAATTTCAATCGGTGATTAAACACTTCTTTTTACGAGGGAGTTGAAATGAAGTGAACTTAACTGGAAGAGCCTATCCAGATTTAACTCCGTCAATACCTTCCTGTGGTACAATCTGTTCATAGTGACGAGGCTCTGGCGACCGAGGAAACACAGGGATAAGGAGTCACACTTCACGCACTATCAACGGTCTAATTTGAGGGAAACTGAGGTCTCAACGGGAACTGGCACCTTCATCCCCTAGGGAGGAGAAATCCCTCCTTGGGGCGGGTGAATCAGAGACTAGAGTCAACGGCATACATGGTTTGCAAGAAAAGTTTGTTCACTTGTTTAAAGTGAGAAATATTACGTGGGATGGCGCTGGAACATCATCGGGATCATAGCCAACAGGTGTGGAGAGCAGGGAAGTTTATGTAATAGAGGAAGGAAAAGAAATAATGGAAAGATGGGAGTGGTACATGGGAGATCTATACGAGGCAAGTGAGAAACCTGAACAGCTAAATGCGGAGGAGAGACACAAGGTGAACAGGTGAGAGGATATTTTGCTGAGTGAAGTTGAAGCAGAGATGAAAACGGAAAGGCACTGGGTGTTGATGGAATACCTGTAGAGCTGCTTAAATCCCTGCATGAAGAGGAATTAATGGCACTGGCATCCCTCTACAACAGAATTTGTGGTACTGGACAGCGGCTGATGGATTTTGTGAGAACAGAGATGACACTGAAGAACATACGAGGGTAGGCTGAAAACTAATGCACACATGTTTGTAGACCACAAATAAAATGACCTTCGGAAGCACTCCTGGTGGCATGTGGAAGTTACATTCCCCCTCAACACGCATGCGCAGGTATGAGGTCGTCACATTCATCCAATGTATTTTGAGAAGCGGAAGTATGGGGATGTGTTCTAGTGCTAAGCCAACGCGAGTTAAACAGCGCTTCAAAGGAGGAGTATGGCTTGATGATAAACACGGGCAAGACCAAAGAGGGACTGGCTCTTGAGGGAGACTCTTGAAGAAAGCACAAAGGGGAAAGGCTGGGCAAGAGGAGTGGGACGGAGGAGGGTGGAAATGACGGAGGATGAGGAAGAGGGTGGGTGATGGGTAAACGGATATGAAGAGGAAGGCACAAGAAAGGAATTCACGGTGGGGAAGAAGGACCTGCCAACCTGCCAACCACGGCAGACGACCTATGATGATTATTGAAAGAGTCTTAAGACCGAGAGGGATGAAAGCAGAGTTGGATGAAGTTCATGGCCAATATGCTCCTAAGTTTGCGACTGTTTAAATTGAATAAACGAGTTTAAACGAGGGCATACATCCACGAATAATGGACATCGTTGAAGACGTCTTGTAGGGGTAACTTCCTTCGCATTGATTGACAAAATCAACGATATGGTTTTGAGTGATCGAAGAAACAAAGTTCGCAAAATTCTATTTCCGCTACACCACCACGCATATTGATTCACGAAATACTGGGAGTGAAAAATATCTCGTCAAGATTGGTGCCGCCTCTGCTCTCAGTGAAGAAGAATAACCGCCATCGCGAGGTCGAATCGGAGGCATTCGATTTGGTACGTATCTGTCGCAATACTAAAGAGTCTTCCATCAAAGCATAACTCAGGAAAAAACATGGGTACAATACGGCACTCAAGAAAGAAAGAAACGGTCGAAAGAGTGAGTTTCTAAATACGACTCTGCTGCGAATAAGGCGAAGACTTTGAAATCGGCCGAAGACGAGGTGATGGCCAAAGTTTTTGAGATTCACGCCGAATTACATCTACATCTACATAATACCCCGCAAGCCGCCGCAAGTGTGGCGGGGGGTGTTAGGTCACCAACCGTAAAAAGGAAAGATACCACATGCAAAAAAACAACACGGAAAATTACACCCACAGCAGCGCACACACTCACGCAAAAATCCCTTCATCCAATACTCATTCAAACACACCGCAAAACAACTAAAAAACTGCACCCCGTGATGCAGCACGAAAGCCATCCTACAACACGGAAGCCAGGACACAACAAGCAAGAAACCACATGAAAATGCACCACGAAACACTCTACCCCCAAAGAGTCTGTAAAAGGAAGGGAATGCGACCCAACGTTGCAGGTAGCAGGAATTTGCCCCCGCGGAGAGGGACGAGGGATTGAGAGGGAAACTTGAAAACAGATGAACAGAACATGAATGAGGTCATTCGGAAAGAATGGGTTATTACAGCAAAACACATAAGGTTAGTGGAAGAGCATGCATTTAAATACAACTAATTATTTTTTAGACGCTGAGGGTGGCAAGTGGAATTTTTGCTATCTATAACCCTGGTGCACCACCACCCACCGAATCAAGAAAGAGCTCTTATTCTGTCAATCCTACCGGTGTCTGGGCCTGGTGAGGTTTCCCGTGTTGAGTCAAATTAAGCATTACATCAATTACTTGTAAAAAGGACAAACTTTTGATGGGTGGTGTCATACGTCATTATTGAGCGAAGAAATCAAAACAAAAGTCTTTATTTAGCGAGCAAAAAATTCTATTCATCGAGACAGTGCACTGGCGGTGAACACCTGCGGAGTTACGACGGCGAAAATGACGGAATTAAAGTTGAAACGATAACAAAATCAACTCAATTCATAATATTTGGCCCGTGACAATTTTTAACTTCGAACTTCGACATTGAAATTAATATCCCGCGATCGACCGAAAAGGTGCGTGGCAGGGGGGGGGAAGCACCGGGTGAGAAGGGTGAGTGACAAGAGAGGATATGGGAGAGGAAGGGAAAACGGAAAATATTCGTTAAAAAACTATCAAATGACGCGAAAATTTGTACGCATGCCGGAGTAAGACTTAATTCAAAACAAGGGTTAATGCACCAAATAAATTATGAATTTTTTATGCGAAAAAAGTAAATAAAAATGAACCACAACCATTTATACGAAAGGAACCACAAACATTTATACGACAAGCCTACACCCTAGCAATATAAGCAGAACTGAAAAGGAAGAGGGGGAAATTCCATCCATTACATGGGCATGCAACTCATGGCCCTCGTCCCCGAAGTAATCACAATCGCAGGGAATATGCCAGACCGCCGCAGGGAGCGGAGGCGCCCCCCACAGGGAGGGATGAGGAATGAAAGGAGAAGCTTCCAGAACAACAAAACAGGGCAAGCAATACTTTAGCTAGTACTATTAAAATGGATCGGCGGAAAATGATTTATATTGAATGGGGAGGTCATCACCAACACAGGTGCCTATTTTAAATACTTTCTGAAACACTTTTCTTTAGACGGCTTAAAAAAAGGAGGGCAAACGCTGGGAAAAGCGTTTATGCTGAAAAATATAAAAGACTACCAAGTAAAAAAAGTTTTCCTATTTCATCCTCAAGGAATTAATGAACGTTCCACGCATAAATATAAAAGGCAGCTCCGGATAATTGATAAATAGAAGTATTCGATGCGAGCAACTGCTATAGGCTAGCCACAGAAGGAAGCCCATCGCATCCCAACACTAGACTACATTGGATAACTTCAATGCGATGGAAACATGGATGGAATTATTTTCCCAAAGACATACGACTTCCGACGCCGATCAAAGGGAGTTTTCGAAAAAGAGAGGACAGAAATGAATCTTTCCAAAGCTGTTGAATGTTCGAAAAATAGAACTGAAAAGTTGACTCAGGAGAAGAGTACATATTAATGCTCCGCGTCTAAAAACGGAATAGACAAGGATTCCTCGCGAAAACTAAGAATCACTTAAGTGCGTGTGTGGGTTTGTGTGTTCGTGCGTGCGTGCGTGCTTAAGCATGTATTCGATATCCGACATTGAAAAATGCCGACACGATGATATAAATAAACTGCTGCGACCCCAGAAATAGCAGGAGGCTTGGAGGCGAAAAGGATATTCTGATGAATGGCATCCGATAAATAAAGCTCACGCTCCGCGCACAATACTCTCTTCCTGTCGCGCGACTTCGGACCAAGCGGAAAAATAAGACCCCTTATTAATTATAAATGCCGATCACTCACTTTTGAGCATCGAAGTAAGGATTTGGGATCGCGTAAATCACAATCAAAACTCGTCAAGGGCGTAGAGTCCGGCGGATGACAGCAAATTGATGGCCTCAATTTGAATTGGAGAACCGACAGGTCAAAATATGAAGTGATTTAATAAAATCCAATTATAATTCAGCAGGAACAGCAAACATATATTACGACTGATACAAAAGTTCCAATATATATATATATATATATATATATATATATTTATATATATATATATATATATATATATATATATATATATATATAATTATATATATATATATATACATATATATATATATTTATATACATATATATAATATATATATATACATATATATATATTTATATACATATATATAATATATATATATACATATATATATATTTATATACATATATATAATATATATATACATATATATATATATACATATATATATATATATATATATATATATATATATATATATATATATATATATATATATATATATATATATACAGGGTTCGTCCGGAAAATAAGTGTACTGACTCCTGGGCTGGGCGCGCCGCCCCAGGCGCGTCCAGCACCGCTCTGACGGGCTGCGATTGGAGGGGGGTATGTTGGCAAGCGACGCTGAAAAAGGCAGTCGGCTCTGAGCTGTGGTGTAGTGAGGAGCTCTGTTAACGCGAACCTCCACGCTCGACCCACGTCACGGAACGCGATGCCGAAGTTTTTGGAGCAGCGTTATTCCATCAAATTTGCGGTAAAGCTTGGGAAATCGTCTACCGAAACTGTCGGTATGATTAACCAGGCTTACGGGGAGTCAGCCATGTCCAGAAACATGATCTTTCGGTGGCACAAGATGTTCGTGGAGGGCAGAGAAGAGGTCGACGACGAACCACGGCCTGGACGCCCATCAACGACACTACCGACGAAAATGTGCGGAAAGTTCGGGATGTACTGAACTCTGATCGTCGTCTTAGTGTTCGGATGATAGCAGAGCAGTGTAATGTGCCAAAAACAATAGTGCACGAGATTATTAGGGATCAAAAACATCTGGCGGCTGCATCACGACAATGCGCCGTCTCACACCGCGCTTGTCGTGTCGGACTTCTTGGCCAAGCACGGCGTGGCAACGCTGCCGCACCCGCCCTACAGCCCGGACTTGGCACCACCGGACTTCTTTCTGTTCCCGAAGATAAAGAGGAGTTTGAAAGGAACGCGATACGGGACTTTGGACGCCGTCAAAGAGGCCGTGACGACGTGTCTTCGAGAGGTTCCCGATGATGCCTTCGCGGGAGCGTTCCAGGAATGGGAACGCCGCTGGAACAAGTGTATCGACTCACAAGGGTCCTATTTTGAGGAATATTAGCTTAAGATATGTAAAAGTGTAATAAATTTTTTTTCCTGAGCTCAGTACACTTATTTTCCGGACGAACCCTGTATATTGGAACTTTTGTATCAGTCATAATATATGTTTGCTGTTCCTGCTGAATTATAATTGGATATATATACATATATATCCAATTTATATTTATTTATCCAATACATATATATCCAATTTATTTATATATATATACACACATTCAAACACGAAATCCCGCCAAACGGCGAATAAATACTCATATATACAGAAACAGATATAAGGAAAAGGGATAGGAACACACATAAAGGACGAACACAATATAGGTTTATTGTGTTCGTCCTTTATGTGTGTTTTTATTCCTTTTCCTTATATCTCTTTCTGTATATATGAGTATATATATATATATATATATATATATATATATAAATAAATTAATATATATATATAATTATTACCCGCAACTAGCGTAAAATCTCAACAGATTCTATTTGCTCCAGTAGTGCTGGCGTATGTTAGTGTTATATGCTCTCACGCAAATGATTTGTAGACATTTTAATTTCGCGTCAAGAAAAGTACAAGGTTTGCGTGAAAAATATCGATGAACATTTTTTCCTGACGCGTGCGTGAAGTGCTGAATTCGGACCGACGGTCAAGTGCGCGCATGATTGCAGATGGTGTACATTGGAATTGGTAAGAAGATGACGGTGTGCAAATCATTATCATCATGAAAATTACGCGATGCGAATAATATCTGCGCTAAACACGTCCTCTCGAAAGACAGTAGTAGTAGTTTTTAGGGGAGGCGACCGACAGCTAAGGTCATTTGCGCCATAGGGGATGGACAGGGAAGGATGAAGGGTGGAGAGAAACCCGGCGTCGGCATTAGCCTACTCTTTACGAAAGGCGCCAAGGGGTCAAAAAGTTTAACATCCCTTCCGACGGACGGCGTACTCACTCAAAGTGCCCTCCACATAGCACCCCAAGTAGGGATCGAGATACCTCTGAAAAATCTCGAAAGACTTTGAACGAACGATCAAAAGAGCAGAATGTCTGCTTGCAAAGATCTTCTCAACAACAGCATCGAGACGATTGCCCAACCCCTTTAAAGTCCTGACATCGCACCAGCGGATTATTTCCTATTCCCAAAAGTGAAATCCACCATCCCATAAAGGACACCACCATGGGACCCTAAGTACCCTCGGAGGAGCTTGCTCGATTACCCTTAAAGAATACCCTCATCCGGAATCCGCCAACCGGGGAGCCTTAGAGTCCTGGAAAAGCCGTAGGCAAATGTGTGTAGACGCTCATGGGGTAGACTTTGAAGAATTTTGAGACATTGTAGCAATATACGAAATAAATCTATTTTTCCGAACGCTTCCCGAAACTTGTGATGCTAACCAAGTATGTGTATTTCTATGGACGTGATTTGAGTCTCGCTAAAAAATTGGCACAGTCAGGGTACCTTGATTTTGTCACTTCAAAAGAGAGAGAGAATCAAACAGAATTGTTCGGATCATTGACTTTCAAGTTTCACAGCACTTTCAGGAGATGCATCCCAATAATTCACAATCATTCAATTTGCCTTGCCGTGGAACTTCAAAAAAAAACCTTCCTCAAATTCATTTGCTCCTCTCTAAGTAGAAAGAGAACAGAGAGAGTTTATCACCGTAAACTGCAGTAATTGGTGCATAGACAAGAGGGAGTGTACGCATGAGGGAAGTTTGAATCGATTTCTTCCAAGGGAGCTTCCATTCATAATTCCGTCCTCCCGTGAGCGAGACACTGGGAGTGATGAAAGGGCAGTGACACGGACAACGCCTTCATTTGCTTATTCATCTACATCTACAAATTGCCCCTCAAGCCGCCGCAAGGGCGCATGGCGGGGGGTGCTGGGTCACCAGTCACACATTTACAATCATCACGTTTCTACACAGACATAAGCTCCATCTTGCACTTGAACAAAGTTGTTCGCCACTAAAGAAGCCAACTACATGCAAAAATATTCAGTAACAGGTCAAAATTCAGATCATGTGGGAGCCATGTCATAAAAGTGGAGGATATATAAACGAGCAAAACAAGCAACTCACAAGAGTGAAAAATGGAATGGGACATTTTTTAAAGACTTATTGTAATAATGAATTGATCGGAAACTGCCAACTTCAAATGAAATCACCGATGTCAATACGCGATAAATGAAGCACGCAAAATGCATTATATTTTACATCACCAATTAAACCGAAGTGCGTTTGAGAGGTGATAGTTGAACTATTTCTTAATTTTCTGAAAACTCGTCGCCTTCAGCATTTAAAAGCTGACAGTAAAAAAAAAGGACTTCGCCAAGTGTGAGTACGAAGTGAAAGTGACATAGGGGCTCACTGGTTGATAACGGCTTTCCAAACACAATTTCAAGGTATTGCCATTAAAGCACGTGGTTATTAATCGATAATTTTTTGCAGGAAGTAGCATAAAGGTTTTACGAGATCATAAAAAACGCGACGCGCTGATCAACTTGCATTTCTACTTCATACGTACATTAACGATTGCCATGCATTAAAACAATGCCCATAGTTCACATTTATCATAGTTGGCGACGTTTTCCATAACATTCAGAGACAACCACTACACACTTATTGAGTCCGCATATTCAACGGCATGGGGGGGGGGGGGGGGTTTGGTTTCGGAAGGGGGTGGCGGCGTTTGGTCGCATCAGGGTGGAGCACGTGACGTTACTCGCGAATACTTTGAAGGTATAAACTATTTTTTGTCAATCTAAAATATGAATTGCAATAAAATTTTGTTTCCATCATATTGAGAAAACTTTAACTTCTTCAAGGAGCAAAAATTCCACTTGCCACCCTCAGCGCCTAGGGAATGATTAGTTCTACTCGATTGCATACACTATCAATAACGTGTTTTGTTGCCAAAACTCTTTCTTTACGCATGACCTCATTAGAATGCCATTAAATACTGTAGTGCTCTTAACAGTCAGTATTGCTTGCTCTGCTTTGTCCGTCTTTTAAGTTTCTCCATCCATCCCTCGTCTCTCTCATTGGGGGGACCCTCCTGCTACCTGCAGCGTTGGGACACTTTCCCTACCTGTGTCCTTGGGGAGGTGACCTTTGTATGTTGCATCTCCATGTGGTAGTGGAATTTCGCCTTCTTACTTTTCAAATACTAGCTTGCGCGTTATTGGATAAATTTCTTAATGCATCCTTAGAAGCAATCATTTGTTAGATGATAGTATTTTCATGCGTGTAAGTTGAAAGGATTTTTGCATGAATGTTTACGCCACTTTGGGTATGGGTTTGCATATATGTGTTGATTTTGAAAGTGGTTTTATTCTCTTTAACGGGTAGTGACCTAACACCACCCGCCACACGCCCTTGTGGCGGCTTGCGGGGTATTATGTAGATGTATTCCAAAGAAAACTTCGGATTTGCTAAGGAGAGAAACCAAGCACTCGTCGTTAAGGGCGGCGAATGTACGAGATGGAAGCCCGGGATGATGGAGCACCTTAATGTATTGTCGTTAGCTGTCGTCGAATGAGGGAATTATTGTCCTTGTAGTACAGGAGCCTTGCCCGGGGCCGCTGGTATGGAGCGGGGGATTAGGGAGGAGGGGGGCGGATCCTCCCCTGCCTCGCCCGGAATCGAGGGCGCAGGTGCACGCGGGTGATGTCACTCCGAGAATCCGACTCACCCCCCCCCCCTATGGCGGAAGGGAGAAGGGGGAGACTAAAGAAAGCCACCCGGAGGGAATGGAGTCTACCAGAATGATTCAATTCACCCATTCAATTATAGCCAACCAATAGTCATAAACTGTTCATCATTGGCCGCGCGATGGCCAGTGAGTGAGTGTGCACTTGTGAGGATTAGGCTCGACACCTGTTCGCACTGCAGAGATAAGTCGGTCAAGTAAGTGTCCTGAACAACGGCTGCATATGCGAGTACGTGGCCAATCTACTCTTCGGAAAGATACATAAGAGGGTTATTTAGCCATAAGACAAGATTTTCTCGTGCATAGTTTGTATAAAAAAGTATGGGAAAGTTTTTGGAAAAATAGATTAGTTTCAAATATTGCTACAGTGCCTCTGAAAATTCTCCAAAGTACATCCCTTGAGGGTCGACACACTTTTGTCAGCTACGGCTTTTCCCTGGTAGGCGGAAGGTCCTTAAGGGTGCAAGCGCGCAAACGTCTTTGACGGTACTCAGCGGGTCTCATGGTGATGGTGTCCTTTGATGAATGATGGATTTCACTTTTATTGGAATAGGAACTGTAATGGGGTTGGGGAATCGTCGCGATGTCGTCGTAGAAGGTCTTTGCAAGCAGATACACTCGACTCGGCTTTTGGTCGTCCGTTCATAGACCTTCGAGAGGACGAGTTTAGCGCAGATCTTTAGCATCGCCAAATTTCCATTTAATTGTATGCGAAAATTAACCACAATTATAAACCCGAAGGTTTGTGTGATAGGTGGGGCTATGAAAATCACAAGTTTACAGGGGAGAACGGCAGTTCTTTTCTCAGTGCCTCCCGTGGTTTTCTCGATTCGATACCCGAAAAACCACACCCCTTGGGTGCTCGGAGGCGTCGCCCGGAACCAAACCAACCCCCAAAACCCAACAACCACACCTGGGTCAAGAGCCCAGAACACCACTCACTGGGCATCTACCAATTTCAATTTTAATAACAGGAAGATGAAATAGCATTAGATTGATGTGTGACCATGCATTTTTAAAATAAATACCCTTTGATATTATAAAATATATGTATAATTTCATGCTTGTAGTCTCACGGAAATTGAAAAAAAGTCACTTCCCAAATAATGCTGGTCCAAAACATCTCCTATATTGGCGAAGTAAAGCAAAAATGCGTCTTGCACTCATGTGTTGATTGGTTTAGATTAAAAACTGAGAAACTAGCGCAAGCTTAAGAATTGGCGGTTACGGGCAAATGTCTAGGTGAAGAAAACGATAGTCACTTCACTTGATGATGTCTTATTCAAGATCACATTTTTAGACAATTATACCACTACTCATAAATCTGCCAATGAAAAAGTAATTCTTTAGCCATATTCTGCAGAAGTAAAATCTGGAATAATAAAAGGACAACTTGTTGATACCGTCGACTTGAAAAGAGCAAACACATCGTTTACTGTCGGAAGCGGTGTGCTTTTCATTCAGATTTTCATACGTCCTCACTTGATCCCGATCAAAAGAAAAACGGCTTCTATCAAATTATCGCAAAAGATATGGTTTTGTTTTCATCAAAGAATTTTAGGGTAATAAACAGTAAATGATACCCCTTTCATAGGTCAAATTAAAAAAATTAAGATTTTAACATCTGAATGAAACTTATTAAAAGTTGGTACTCACGATCGGTCACAAAAAAGTAACAATGCAAATACCTTCTTTTTTGCCATTAATTAGAACTTGCAAAACTGAAAATCTCGGGGATCTCACGACACTCCATATTCAATGACAATTCCTGATTTTCAGCAGGAGTCCGGAGAGGCGCACGGTGTTATCAACTACGAGGGACGTTCAGAAGGTAACCTCCGTTTCCGTGTAGTAGCGCGAGGATTAGTGGAAGTGATGGTCGCTGAATTGACGCACACACTCAGTTGGTCAGTGCGCCTCGAGCTGCAGTGGTTGGACGGTCGTGCCGCTTGTCGTTTGTTTGTACAACAACGTGTCAAAATGAACAATACGATTGAAATTCTCGCCAACTGTGAAATCCTTTCAGTGATAAGGTTTTTACTTATAGAAAAAAACTTGAAAACTGCTGACAATAATCATTGGGAAATTTGTCCTCTGTACGGACCAAATGTCCATGACTATGATAGCAAATGTGTCGATTCCCGGGCTGTGGTGGACAATGCTGTGCACCGGAGAATTGACGCAATTTTGGTGAAAACCGGCGTTTTAATGCATCTGAAATCTTAAGAAAGTTTTCCATAGATTTCCACGACTCCACACATGAATGGAGACAAGGCTGAAAAGTTAGCCTACCACGTGTTGGCTGCGAACTCGGGCGGCAGAACTTCATTTTGAAGGAATTTGTAAACTATTTCGGAGACATGACAAATGCTTACATCTGCTAGGCGAGTATGCATAAAAATAGTAGATACATGTAATTTCGAGATGAAAATAATAAATGTCCTGTATCCATTGCTGTGTTTTCTTATAGCCTAAAGGAGGATATATTTTCTGGACCACCTTTGTACATATCGTGGTCACCGATATATTAAACTTGTGTGTGACAAGGTTGTCACGACACTTTTATCTTTAAATAGATGCCTATTACGTGATAGATGATAAATATCGCACCGGGCTCATCGGAAGAAGACACTACTGAAGCGAGGTGTGCTCGGAGTGAGTGACAGGGCGGGGGAAGCGGGGAGGGGGCGAAGTGACCTCTTCTACACCTTCTATTTCGGGTTGGGTCCATTCTGCCCGGGGGAAGGAGGACGCTTTTAGAAAGAGGTGCAGCACCCCTCCCTCTCTCCTGGAAGGATACCCTAGTCTCAGGTGCATGGATGAAGCGGGGGGAGGGGGAGAGCTGGGGTGCGTGGGTGCAGCGAGAAGGGGACACGCCCCCTCTCCGCACAATACCTGCACCGCAAGCCGGCGCATAGGGGTGGCAGGATACAAGCCAAGGACTAATGGGGAAGTCCGCAGGGAAGGCTTTCGTTGGTTGTGTTCGTATTTCCGTCTCCTTGCAAGGACTGCGGTCGGAGAAAACTAATGCTTCGGCTATTTAGCAGAGCGTCTTCCTCCTTTTGCAATTTTCGTATGAAAAACCGAGTTTGGGGCACTGACGTATCAAATGCATGACACGACTCAGTCACGGTAGCATTGTACGTGCGAATTACAACAGTTTCATCGACTGTCTTTGTTCTCTAACAATTACCAGCAAATAAGATTCCTTACAAGGCAAGAGCGGATTTTAAAATTTGAGAAATATCGCACCTTTGATTCCTTAACATGCCGTCCCCTATTGGACGTTAATTCTACCTGAGACACTTCGAAAATTGAAAAAAAAGTCCCAAGAAGAATTGCTGGCTTTTGATTCCTAGACATACTATGTGCCGCCAGCGAAACAAAATAATTTATGCTTGCGCAATCAGACAAACGGAACGCTGTGTACGAAGCACTTCATCCCATTCAGACGTTCCTCTGTCATAGAGTGCTTCTTCGTCATTGATGCGGTTCGTGATTTTCATCCTCTTCATTATCTTGTAGCGCTACGCATCGTGTTTCCAAACTTTCTTTTCCATCATTCGTCAGCTCCCGTCTTCCAGGGCTACTGCAATTGCAGGCAAGAGGAATTCCAACACCCCCATCATCCACTTTTCCTGCCTCCACAGGATTTCTCCCAACAAACCCCTCTCTTCGCCCACCATTCCAAGTACTTCCTCATTTGTTTTCTTCTCTGCCCATTTCACCTTCTCCATTCTTCTGCCGTCCGTCGGATGGGACGTTAAACTGCGGACCCCTTGGCGCCTTTCGTAAAGAGTAGGCTAATGCCGACGCCGGGTTTCTCTCCACCCTTCATCCTTTCCTATCCATCCCCTATGGCGCAAATGACATTAGCTGTCGGTCGCCTCCCCTCAAAACTACTACTCCATTCTTCTCCACACCCACATTTCAAAAGCCTCCAGTCTACGTCTAACCTCCTGCTTCAATGACCTCGTGAATAAATAAATATTGCGTATTTGTCTTCACCGTTCGGCTAAATATATTTCACCCTTTTTACCACAACTAGCGTGGTTCTGGCAGTGTAAACATTTATTATAGGTTTCATTAATTTAAGTTGATGCTCTCCAAATTTTAGTAAAAATAAACACTCAATCACGTGAATTCCAGATACCTACTAGATGTCTCCTCCCTGTTAACTAGATGCCTAGACGGGAGAAAGCGAGACGGGAGAGTGAGAGGGATGGTTTTGGCGATCGTGCTGCCCCCCAATTTGGAGAGAGGAAGACTTGGCCCGACAGATACTATCGCGTCATCCCGCACTTCCTCGTTCCTTTTTATGCAGTGTACACGTCTTCGTTGCCAAAGTTAACGTAACTTTTCTCACGCGGCGTATTAAACTCCAAAAGCTTTGTATTGATTCGTTGCTCCGTGATTTCGTCAATCTCCATTTTCGGCAAACAGTAAAAACAAGGACAACAGGAACTAACATAATTGGCACCATACGCACAGCTCGACGACCCGCCAAGCACAGACGGCTCATTGGGTCTCAGGCAACAAACGCGGCTAGTGAGCGGGGCTATACTCCACGTAATGGACGTGATATTGCACCAGTTCGCGCATTTATTACACAGACCACCTAAGCATAACTACTTAAGTAATAACGCGCCCTATCATCATGCGCGTAAACGATTAAATACGAAAATTTAGCCGGAGTTACCAGAGGATGCACGCGAAGAGGTCAAAGTAGCTAACGGGAAGAGGTTATGTCATGATTTTCTCCATGAGAGCATCGAAGGATTTTCTCTTCGCTTGCCGTAAATTACCCTTCTCCGTCTTTGCCAGGTTAGGCTTTTTGTTGCCAACGTTTCGAAGGGCAACTTTCAGATTTACATGAGGGCGTTCGCCGTTCGGCACAAGTAGGAGAGTATTTGTATTTACTTCCGTCTCAAAACCTCAAAAGAGTAGAATGGGCAGCCAAACATGCAGCACACAAAGCGACTGGAAAACCACGTGGCCAGCGTGTGAAAGTGAAGGAGTGAAGACTCCGGGCGTTTGCCGCCTGGAGTCCTTCCAACCAGCCAGAAGAACAGAGGACTTGGATCGGGCTGAACTGAGCGGGACGATGTGCGATCGGGTGAGAGGGTCTCTAAGGCTCCGTTCCCGGCGGGCATAATACTGCGGACCTTATGAGAAGCTCTACATCTCATATACATCTACACAATACCCCGCGAGCCCCCGCAAGGGCGTGTGGCGGGGGGTGTTGCTTGGTCACCAGCCACGCATACACAATCCCAATTATGTCACCTCTACACAAATATTAGTTTGATCATGCACTCGATAAATTTTAATCACACGAAAGAAAGTACTTAGATGGGAAAATATTCAACAACAGAATACGTATATTCATATCATGCTGGAGAACTTTTGAAAATATATGTCAATTAAATAAAAAGAATAACATGCAACATCTCCTATGCGATTTCTGTCATGTCTATTTTTATTTCCATTGGTACGAGAAAAACGACATTTTAAATCAATCCGTTCTACCATCTATCTCCCTCATTTTACGTACCTGATCTGATCTACCTCAGTAAGCGGGGGCCTGTAATATGCTTTTAACATCTTCAGATATTTAACCTGCCTCAAACTTACCTAGTATATTTCACCTGTATTTAAGCCTACGGTCAACTAGTGGCTCCCATCCTAATTCTTCCAACAGTGTCCTGACACTGCTACCTTGTTCATAACAACTCTTGACAAACCTAACTACTCTTCGTCGCACTCGATCTAGTTCCAAAATCACGTCTACCTCGTGAGGATCCCATACCCTCGCAGAGCATACTCGGAGTGGGGCCTAACTAACGTGAAATAACAGAGAAAATGGAAATGAACAATGCCAGGAGTTGATAAACGTTCTATAAAAACGGCAACGATTGTGTGCGCGTGAAGGCGGGAAAGAACAAGGAAATGGATTTATGTGGATTTCAATACTATCTTCCTTTGAAATTAAATGCGTACGTTATGGAATAAGTAGCGAAAAGATGAGATAAAGAGCGTGGCTATGCACGGAGAGGGGAAAATTACGCTACTTTGAATTGAGGATGACATTATTTCCCTTGCAGCGAAGAAATATCTAAAAGAACACTTGCCACTTGCGTGAAATGGAAGGAAAAGTATAGCTCCATAAAAACAGTTTACCTAAGTCTACAGTAGAAGTAAGGAATATAACCTCCAAGTAAGATTGGGGAAAGACACGCTGGGACAAGTGAAAGAGCACTGCTTTCTATGGAGCAAGATTACAAGTGTTGGATTAATAAAACATGCATAGAAAGCAATAGGAATAGCAAATAAAGCTTTCTACGTATCAGAAGAAACTACTACTAACAGAAAATAGGATGGAAAAAAGAATTATGGAAGCGATTTATTCGCACTTTTAGACGGAAATTTATTTATTAAATGATATTTAAAATGAAAATAAATGAAAAACTATAATATAATAGAGATAGTTATAAATAATGAAGTCCAAAGAAGGCTGGGCGAAATAAATTTTCTCAAGGGGAATCTTATTAGAAGCATACGGAAGAGGAATTTGAACCTAAATGAACGGATTCTGAGGAGCAAGATAGGGGTTTACTGAAGACCATATTTGAAGAAATCATGGTGAGGAGGCATTGCAGAGTAAGTGAAAGATGAACACGAGAAGAAGGTAGTGTAAAATGTCTGTGCAAGGACCAATAAGAGATTGAAGATAATGGCAGTAAAGAATATGGAAATTTGGAAGAGCTGCAACCAAAAATCCCCCGATACCCACAATGATGACCTCGGAGGCTGAAATTCGAAGGTTTCATTTTCTTATTGAAGTTTGTCAAACCTGAGAGCAAATAAATCAAGCTTAAAGAAAACCTACCACTTCAATGAGCCTTAATTGGAACGTGATTGCCCATCAATTAAATATCACATAGGGTGTCAGTCATACTCCTAACTCTACTTACACAAGGTATGTATAAAGGGTACCGATGACAATTTTTTCCCGGAGTGTTTGCGAGAAGGGCTGAATTCAGACCGTCGGTTAGGTGTGAGTATCATTGCAGATCGTATATTGGCATTGACAAGATGACAGTGCACACACCATTATCACTGAACACTGGGCGGTGCGAAAGATCTGCGCTAAACTCGTCCTCTCGAAGGTCTTTGGACGGACTACCAAGAGCAGAGTCGCGAGTGTCTGCTTGCGAAGACCTTCTGCAACGACATCGCGACGATTCCCCAACCCCCTTACAGCCCTAACTTGGCACCAGCAGACAATTTCCTACTCCTATCAAGGTGAAATCCTCCCTCCCTCAGAGGATACCACCATGGGACCCTTATGTGCCGTCAAAGAAGCTAGCACGAGTACCCATAAGGACCTGTCGGAATCCGCCTACCACGGAGCCTTCTAGTCCTGGAAAAATTTCCCGATACTTTTTATACAATCCATGCATACTGTAATCCATCACCTAAAATAGCTCGCCATAACACTGTCCCCAAATAGAGAACCCGGACGTCTGAAAATTATAAATTCCAGAGCGTTCAGATCATTCGTCTCGACCGGAATGCGGACCCAGATCCCACGGTGCATGGCCGAGTGCTTCGTCCAGCAAGGTTAGCACCACCTAGCACTCTGCATTTCTACGGGGCCTTTGAAGAAACAGGATGCCCGGACCAATTACCTCAGTGTGCCAAGAGCATTGGTAGCTTTACTAGCTCTAAGTGATCGGCCGGAAATTGCGCCATCCAGGTTAGATTTCAGGCCAAGCCGAAATGTTTTCTGCCCTGTGGAATCGTCGCATTTGTGTACAAATCAGCGGCTGATTCCATTAAGGTTTCTGTTTCTGAATCTTCCGCATTTTCTCCGATTCGGAAAATACTTCTGCAACGATGGGTCTCATCGCATTTTTTTCGTAATTCCAGTCTAGTTTCGAACACCATCATTCGGCCACTTTCTTTCCCAGCCCCGGCCTTCCGCTCCAGTTTGAAGTGCGTCACGGGGAGATCCCCCCTCTCGGACGGCAGGGCCTCGGAGATGATGCGGTGGATTGGCGCCTTCGCCCGAGGGAAAAACATCCCGTGAGACTGCACGCTGAACGGCGTAACGTGTATCCCCAACCATCAAATGTCCTTCCGGAGACTTGGCAATGACTTCCTTTCCCTCAACCCGGATCGAGTGAATTGTTTATTCTTAGCTTTTAGCCGTGGGGTTTATTCCTATGGGACGGGACAGGGAATAGATAAATGCGCTAGATTTGTGATCACAGAGGCTCTCCAAGGCAGGAAGTTACGTGTGTGCTGGGCCTCTTTTTTCGTGTGTCCCTCTCTCTCGGGGTTCGCAGCCGTTATCTCGCACGGGCGGTCATCGTTCCCGCGCCCCCGAACGACGTCGAGGCGACATGAACCCAGGGGCTTGCGCCCGCTTCCCCGCGCGCCTGACCTGACGATATCGCGAACAAAATCAAACGCCTCGAACACAAGTCGCCGACAGCACCCGGTGGTGACGTTCCAATGGGGCACTTTCAGGTTCGAGATTATTAATTACTTACCAGTGAAAAATTTGACCTTCCGTCACAAGCGAAAAAATATATTTTTCACATGGGACCAAAATCTTCAGATCTACATTAAAGAGATACAATTTTAACACTTGTGATGACAAAGGAATGTTAATAAATGCCATTTGACGTTTCTTTGTCCGCTGTTTTTTTGGACCAACTTCCCGTACACGGCCGTCATACAGGTTGGAAATTACAATTACAAGTTACAATTGGAAATGTCATTTCACTTCAAGAGAAAGGTACGACAATGTTTCAGCCCAAGCAAGGAAATCCATGATTGTCGAGCGAAAGGTTAAGGGCGATTAAAGAAATAGAAACTCATGAATACCTTTGAACTTTAAGTTTATTGAACCTCTTGTGGGGCCACGATAAATAGACAATCCGAAGAAAACACGATAGAACAAGACTTTCACGGAAGGATGGATTTGAGCACATATTCCTGACTCGCAATATTCTAAATAACAAAAGAAGCTTAAGCATCGAACCATTTTTGTCGGCTAAGCCTTATCATCTTGTCATTCTACTTACCAAAGCTTCCAAAGAGATCATTTGAGTTAAAAATATTAATATTAACCCGGCATTGCATTGATAAATGGCATTTTCAACAAAACCAATGAATGGAATTGCCTGATTAACAACTACTTTGGTCAACAACTGAGTCTCAAGCAGAATAGTAATACTCAACCCTCGACCCACTCGAGCAAACTCTTCAGTCACCGAACATTAGATAACTCCGTTTTTAGCTGTTTCTGCCACGCCAGGCAACACAAGTGACGCTGCAACTGCTCTCTGTAGGCAGAATAGTTAACCTTCGGAAGAACATTTTCTGATGTCTCTAAAATTAAGAAGTTTTGGTGTATCACCAGTCGGAATATCTAAATGTCGCAGTCAATCAATATTTGGAATAATTCAACGCCTTAACATTACCTTTCTAAACCCAGGCTGTTTTTCTTTAAGAGAGTCGTTTGCATTCTTATGCTATATTCCATTGATGATTTCCAGTGCTACCCTTTCTGTATCTGGAACATAAACTGTTCGTCCTACCATTCAAATACTACCCACAAGTCCTTTTCCGCGATGTAAATTAAATTTACCTAATGAAGTCATCTGGCTAATCTCTTATCTCATAAGTGCCACGAATACAACCCTTTAAATTTACTCCTTCCATTTTTAAAGAAATGTTTGGGCTCGTATTTCATGCGATAGGATTATCCACTCTATTCTGCATTCCATTCATTTCCCGTAGAGCTTTTTTTGCCATAGT
Source organism: Hetaerina americana (assembly GCF_022747635.1). Taxonomy (NCBI): domain Eukaryota; kingdom Metazoa; phylum Arthropoda; class Insecta; order Odonata; family Calopterygidae; genus Hetaerina; species Hetaerina americana. The sequence goes on along the minus strand of NW_027286841.1, from coordinate 3,468,124 downwards.
GAATCCGGATCTAAAGAGTCTTCAAACACCTCGCCTTCTTCTCTAATACCTTTTCTCTTCACACAAAATACAAAGCCGAACCCAAAACTAATAGGACGGAGTCGATTTACAGAAAAATGTATGGCCAGAATTGATACGTTCACTGATAAATCTTCCAAGTAGGACCCTCGTGCGTACGCACACCGCTGCCAACGAGTTCTCCACGCCTCGTTCGCCTTCTCTTAAGGCGGCGCCCAGAATGATGCTTAGCTCTCTCGTCACGGCCTGTTGTAACGCTTCCACCGAGCCGTGGTGACGTCCTTTCAGCACGGATTTGAGACGGCGGGGGGAGAAGAAGATGTCTGGTGGGACAATGTCTAAAAATTTGGATCCTCACTCACGTGGTAGAGAAGCTCTTGGCGGTTCCGCGGGCGAGTTTCCTTTTGTTCGTCCGAGAGCACTCCGTCCGGCACCAACTTCGCACTCGCCTTTCTCAAGCCATTATTTTCGAACAAAGGTTAAAATACAGGTCTTTAAGGCATGCCTAGTTCATCAGGAACCATGCGAACACTTCATCTGCGATTCCTGTTGATAAAAGCCTTCATTCTGGAAAGAATTTCGTCACTTTTTGATGCCGAAGGGCGTACTGAACGTACGGCGTCTTCAACATCTTCTCCACCCTCCAGAAACAACTTGTGCCACTCAAAAACACCTGATCTAACCATGGCGTTATCACCATAAGCTACCTTGAGAATGACATGAGTCTCTTCCCCGGTTTTGCCCAGTTTGATGGTGTAGCGCTGTTCCATGAACCGGTTCACGACTGAGCGTAACGAGGTCACGTAATTGAGGTATCGCAAACAAATGATAGGCACTCCGCGAATGCTGGGAGCCAACGGCAACCAGCCTCCAGTCATTCCTGAGATTCTCCTTCCACGAACCAAGCCAGAGAAGCCGACGGCCGTCCGTCCGTCTATCCGGGAAAAAATAAGCACTACTACTTTTGAGAACAAAACTTTTATTTCTCAATTTATTGAATACATTACCCTGAAATATATCACTCTTTGCCGATACAGGGTGCAGAAGGTATACTGCAATGTTCTAATAATATTTGAAAATGTACAACTAGTGGGAGGAAAGATGAGGCAAAGAAAACGAAAACAAAGTCACTTCATGCACTTCCTCGTCTGACTTGAATTTTTGTCCTCCAAGGTGTTTTTTTAGAGCGGGAAACAAGTGGTAGTCGCTGAAGGCAACAACCGGGCTGTAAGGAGGGTGGTCGATGATATCCCAGCCGAATGCATTGAGTAGGGTGGTCGTTTGATGTGACACATGTGGACGTGCATTGTCATGATGCAAACACACTCCTTTGGTGAGACACCTTGTTGTAACCGAGGACATCCGACACAAAATTCTGCACGGAGAGGTAGCCACTCTCTTCATTTAGGCCTTCCTTTATCTCATGAAGGGTAATTCTCCGGTTATTGCGCACCATCTACTCAATTGAGGCCACCGTTGATTCCAGCAAACTCGGCCGCCCCGACGACTGCTCATCGTGGACGTTTTCCCGGCCATCAAAAAACTCCCCGCACCACTTCCGCATGTTTTTGATGCCCATACACTTCTCACCGTACACTTTCACTAAATGGCTATGAATTAATATCGGAGAAGCAGTCGTCACTTGGCTTCGCGACGCGGCGGGAGAAAAATACGATGCTGGTATTAAAAAGCTGCTTACAAGGATGCAAAAAGTGATTGATCGTCAAGGCGAGTACATAGAAAAATAGCTACATGCTCTGCCTTTCCAACGATGTACGCAAAGCTGAGAATAAATATGATTTTTCATGCAAAAAATAGGAGACCTTACTTTTCGAATCACCCCCGTATTTGTCGCAATGTTACTCCTCACGAACCCTGAGGGCACGAACAACAACTCACAAGGGCCGCCAGGAATAAGAGCGCAAATACAAGTGAGAGAGTGGATCGCGCAGCTCTTCCTCTTTTTAATTGTAATTTTTTAAATGTTACTTTATTCGCCCAATTGTGCTCCCAAAGAGTAAAGATTACGGGTTATTTATGTAACTTGTTCTAAATACCGCAGATACACGTACATTGAACCCACGAATAATCCTTTACCAGGAAACTTTTACGTATTTTTACCACCTGCCTTTGATCTCCTTCACTTCTATTTATAACGCACATGTCTAATTTTCCATTCTCACTTCAATTTTTCCTTTGTATACATCCTGGCCGTTCCTTCGCCGTGGCCCGCTCGCTATCTGTTATGTCTACCCATATAACGACGCATCGCTCCACCCAATTAATGCCCCTTAAGCACTCACACAGTCTACCTACAGATTTTGTTATTTAATTCTCGGTGCGTTCTTCACCCCGAAAATAGTTTTTTAGAGCCCTCATATTCCTTCTTTTCATCCAAACGTAAGCACCAAGAGCGTTCTCAAAAGATCTAAAACTGTAATATAACCACCTCTGTCAGAGAACAAAAGAAAAAATGTTTAAGATAGTGTGAGGGTCCAATCCATAAAATCTGTTCGCAGTAAAATGGGATGGATCATTCTCGCAGGAGAACAGGTGCGCGCATTTTGAAGACTTCACGTCGGAATAAACGCGAGGGCTATTGGCGACGAAACGACCGCCGGAAGATGCTTAAGAGTCACCGCGGAATTATTGGGGAATAATTCAAATAAATCGAAAGCCAACTTACAAGAGCAGTAGTATTTAGGGGAGGCGACCGACAGCCGTGGTCATTTGCGCCATTGGGGATGGACAGGAAAGGATGAAGGGTGGAGAGAAACCCGGCGTCGGCATTAGCCTACTCGTAACGAAAAGAGCCCAGGGGTCAAACAGCTTAACGTCCCATCCGACGGACGGCGCACTCACCCATAGTGCTCTCCACAAAGGACCTCAAGTAGAGATCGGGAAACCGCTGGAAAATATCTGTCGCCGCTGGGATTCAAACCCGGGCCCTCTGGGTGGGAAGCCAGGACGTTAGCCACCGCACCATTCCGATCCCCAGCTTGCGAGAGTAAACAGTCTCAATGCTCAATATTCAATGTAGAGAGCAAAGTCTTCATGGCTGTATCGAAAAAGTGCACTTTTATATAAATCTATTTCGATGCGTGCAATGACGTAGACAGAGTAGACTGGGTGCAATTGGTTAACATGTAGCATAAGATATGAAAAGACAGTAGGGATGGAAAACTTATGTAGTACAAAACTGGCTTCAGCCACATTATCAGCTTGATTGCTTAAGGTCGTTAAAATTGACTGTTGTTTATTTAAATTTGAGTTTAAAGAAGCAAGTTTATATGATTTTATTTCGGAATTTGGTGGATACTGATTAGAAAAGTGAGGATGATTGGTTTCATAATGTCGACGTAAATTGCTAGCTTTATAATTGTTGACCGTGGAATTGCGAATAGCACGAAATGTGGCGGAAGCCAGTTTTGTAATTGCCTGGAATATTGCTCGTGCAAAACGCCTGTATGAAGAGGGAGAGTTTATTTTAAAAACTTAGAAGATGTACTTAAAGTTTTAGATCCAAATAATGCAACATTGCACAAAGTTGTTTCCCAAATTCCCATCTCGAGACACACAACCGATCGACGGAAAACAGCAATTAATACATCTCCTGAATAGAATTTAAGAAATGATTTGAAGAACTGCATTGCATTCAGTTCAGCCCTTGACGAATCCATATATATCACAGATCTTCCACAATTGGCAGTTTTCATACGATTTGATTCACCTGACTTCGTTGTTAAAGAAGAATTATTAGTTGAAAAGAAATGAAATGAAATAATTAACTTTGAAATTCCACACACTTTATTTAAAAAACACGGCCCAGATTTCGACTTTGAACGTCATCATCAGGTGGTCCTTCTTCGTGGTGCACCGGCCGGCTTTTTCCGCTGCCCAGCATCCCTGCTCCTCAGCGGTGATTCCTTCGGCGCATCCACGGAGTTCCCGCAGGACTCCGTCAGTGTCGTACCTAGCTAAGTGGCTCCGAAATGGCCGTGGCACTTTCGCCGCTTCGCCCGCAGTTGGTGGTCCTCATTCCTCGCCCTATGTGACTACCTTTTCGTGGAGGCGTCCGATTCGTCTTACCAGTCCTTGGGACTATGAAGACGTTTAGATGCACGCTGGCTGTATATACCTTCTGATCGAGGGAGGGGGGTTGGTCAGAGAGGGAGGTTGGAGGGGTGAAAAGGTTACAATGTAGCTGGGAAGAAAAGAGAATTACATTTTTGACTTAGAAGAGAGGTAGGTCTGGGAGTGGGGAGTGGGAGGGATGCAAAATTTCGTAGTATCGTTTTATCCCACCCTCCTCCACTGCCGCTGAAGGGGTGGACGTTGTCGCGCCGAAGCAGCAATTATAATGAAGGGCAAACGCCCAGACAATAGGGATTCTGGTCTGGTCTTGGTCTGATGATGACGTTCAACGTCAAAACCTGGGTGGTGTTTTTTTTAAAATCAAGTGTGTGGAATTACAAAGTAAATTATTTCATTTAATTTCAATATGTTATGCAAATTCCATAAAATTACGCCTGAGACAACAAATTTTAAAAAATAATTATTAGATTTATTATCACTTCAAGAGTAAACCCGCGGTGTCGATATTGAAAATTCATTAGATTCCATAGTGAAAACTTTGGATGTGCCTCTTAATAAACCTGTAAGCATTGCAACTGATGGAGCTCCGGCATATACTGGGTATAAAATCGGTCTTATTGGGCTTTTAAGAGATGATTATCAAATTCCACAATTCATACCAATTCACTGCATAATTCACCGATAACGTCTCGTTGCAAAATATTTAAAATATCCTGATGTTATGAAAACAGTGTTACACTTTGTAAATTACATTCGCATCAATGCAAAAAATCATCGGCAATTCCGAAGTATCCTTGAAGAATTAAAGGACGAAGAACTTCCCAATGACATTAAAATCTTTTGCATCGTTAGATGGTAAAACGTATTAGAATCAGAATTAGACGATGAAGAGTGGTTACAAGACCTAAATGTTTTTGACTGATGCCATGGAACATTTAAAAACAATGAATTTACTATTGCAGGGGAAAGATAAAATAATATCTGACCTCTCACAGGGTATATTTAGTGTTCAAACTAAATTACAACTTTTTCAAAAGTACATTATAAATAAAACATTTTCTCATTTTCCTTGAATAAAAAAAATCTGTTCCAATATTAAACAAGAAAAACTCAATGAGTGTATAAAAAAGCTAGAAGGAATATTGACGGAATTCCAAAATAGAATTCAAGACTTGAAATATTTTAAATCGTCTCTCGATTTTTTTCCGAATAAATTTGACATTAACATAATTCAAGGTCAGGTTTTTCATTCCCAATATAATTATGACCCAAAATGCATCTGGAGATGTAGAATTAATAGAGATGCTAGAATATCAAGCTCTACAATTAAAATATAAGTGGACGCCGTTTACTGAATTTTGGAAATTTGTGCCGGAATCGAAGTATCCGGAATTAAAAGAGGCTGCTGGTCAAAGTATTTCAATATTTGGAACAACGCAATTATGTGAATCATTTTATTCCACTTCGAAATTCGTGAAATCCAAACACCGACCAGTATTAACTAACCAGCATATAAAAGAAATACTGAGGGGGGCTGTCACCCATTATTCACCAAATGTTAAACAATTATCAAGATAAGTAAAATAAATGTGTTTAATTTCTAATATTTAACTTCAATACACATAATTTGTACTTTTATTTTGTCTGTTATTTTTCATTTATTTGTACTTTTATAGGTTTTCAATAAATATAATTTCTGGTTGACAAAAAATGTTTGATACTTTTTTCATACGTTCACCCTTAACGTATTCAATTGCGGCCCACGAAATATTTCAAATTTTGAAAATTGGCTCGGACTATCTTGGAGCCTGGCCACCCCTGTTATCGATTATACGAATCAGTCCATATACATACTCTCTTCCTCCCACATTTTCCGAACCTTTTAGTTGTACCGCAGGAATGTTGTCCACCCTATCCATACTTCCATATTTCTTGGATCTTTTCTGTGTCAGCTATTATCTTACCTGCCTTATCTGTAACTGTAGGCATAGATCTTCCCTTCTTACTTCCCGATAAAGATTTAACCTTGCTGTATAGCGGACCGATTTCACCCTTCCTCTTCAAACTTTCCATATCGTCGCCCAGCGTATTCCACCATGCTTCCTTTGCTTTATTTGTAACCAGTATACATTTATGATTTGACTCTTTGTACTTCCTTCTGCATAACACTGTATTTACGTTCTACCATTCCCTTCTCTCATATATTCTCCCTATCGAGTTTTTAACTATTTAATTGGCGATCATCTTCTTTGAACACGGCATAATAATTTTTTAACTAGCCTATTCAATGGATCGAAAGAACGGTCATTAAGAGTGTCCGAAATGGCTGCCTTGCAAAATTACGCGCATCCCCGACCTACTCTTTCCTTGGTGAAGGAAGACTCTTTGTTTTCCCACATTGAGTCGTTTTATTGCGACCTAGGATTCGTTACTGCGTCACATCTTCAGGACCCTGAACGATAAGGGACCAGAATAACACTTTCCGATCGCGGTACGGTCATATTCGGGTCTGGTGTGTATTCAACCCCTTCCACACACCCTAGCGGTGGCTTGCCGGGTACTAAAATATCTAACATATCTTTCAATAAAATCTAATTGGTATAATAACAACCAAAAAATTAAAACGCAAATGACTTCATTTTAAAACTTATCTTTATTCAAATTAATCGGGATATATCTAATTCACTAACATTTAATTATAACACTCAATGAATATCGATAAGAATGCACCGAATATTTTATTTACACGATTAATCAATAATTAGTATTGCTGGTCATATGCATAATTGCCAGTAAATTCAGCAGGACCCTGGTAATTCTCTTCGTAGTGTTTCATCATATCGGCGAGGTACAACTTCTTCATGCTTAGTTCATCTTCGAGATCTTTCATTTCTCTTGCGCGTAATACCTTAATGTCCCTCACATATCCTCTAGTCTCATACAATTCGAGCATTCCCTTCTCCATCAAATCGAAAAGGTACACATTTCGGCGTTCCAGTTCATCCAGCTTGTTCAAAAGGGCATTGACATTTCTTGCCAATGCTCTCTCCTTCGCGTCAATTGCCTGTTCCCGTGCCCTCATCGCCATTTCATAAGACCACCGCGCAAATTCATACTTCCTGTGAGCACGACTCAAATCTTGCCCAACATTCTCTCTCAGGTAGGCCAGTTTCTGGTTGAGCTCATAATTGGAATCAGCCTGAATTTGTTCCTTTGCACGTTCAATAATTCCTCGAACGCGTCTAGACTAAACATAGAAGAATACGAAGCTTAGAAATGGTCCTTCGTTGATATTATATTATCAATGGTAATAGATTTGAAAAAGTGAAGTTAAAGAGGTGGCTGTATTGAAAGTTGTTTATTGTCCACCATAATGCTATTCTCATGAATATTGAATGTTGATCTTGGATGTAAATGGCATGAAATTCATGATTAAGAGAATGATAAATTCACGAAGAGAGAAGAAAATAATCGACAAGGAGAATAAATTGGGTGGTAGTGCACATATAATGGCAATATGCGGAGAATTTGCAAAATGTATAGTCATTAACATTTGAGCTAATATACCTCAGTGGAATGGCTGCTTCTATTGTCTTGAGGTGCGGCAGTGGGAGTGCATCGATGTTGTGTTGCCGTGGCCCTTACTTGTTGCCAGTGAATATGATTCTGTTCACCACGGTATGGTTTTTCACCCGTCGCATTGATTCCCACGTCCTCTCCGCCTCTTTCTTGAGATTTCGGAAGATCCCCTCTTCGCAAATCGTTGCCGGCACCTCCTGACATGCTCACGAAGCCGTATGCACCCGGCCGCCCAGGGAGAGCTCTGGTGGCAACGTAGAGTCGCCCATCTTCAGAGGTGTGACTCACTTGGGGGTCCTTTGGATGGTCTGCAGGCGATGGCTGGCCTCCTTCAATGAGTCTCGCCATCCAGTCAGGAATCTGGTAGTCACTTTGCCCTGAGAGTTGACTTTCTTCTACCGGCTGCTTCTCCCAGTTGAAGCGTGTACCGGTATGTGCTGGGGGGAGCGGCTCGTGTGCTTTCGGGGAGCTCCTGAGGTATATTTCCCTCAGAGTTCCTTGAGACATATCCCGAAGTAAGTCGACAGAGTGAATGTGTCGTATCTTCATCTCTTTTACGCTGCGAGGTTTAGTTCGGACCAAGAACTTGATCCATGCTCCCGCTTGTTTGCGCAGGGGCTTGGGAAGCATCTTGAGACACCATTGTGCGTGCGTCAAACAGAAGAAATAATCTTCCATGATTCTTTCATCTCCAGAACACTGCTTTCCGTGGAGAGCACCTCCTCTATTGCACGACGCCATTATAGCGATTGCACTTGCAATGCACTGAATAATACATCAAGCGATAAAGCGAACCGAGAAGTTAATTGCTCTTCACAACTTCACCACTAATAGCTTTGAGTACCGGTAACCACACATGAGTAGTCGGTAGCATTGTTCAACTATCTCCTTGGTTCCCATTGGTATAATTCCCGTAAGCGTAATAAAATGGATAGTTAAAAATAAATGAATCAAATATGTATTATTTACTTTAATCCTAATTATTAAAATCCCGCATCCGAAATCGGAGATATTATTATACTCCCTATTTACATTGGCAGGGCCCATAGTTGTCCCAAAATTAGAGTTCTGCTGTCAAACTGTTAGATTCTAGTATTCGTTTTTCCCGTCACACCAGGAAGTCAAAGGGGAATATGGTGAACCCAACCCTCCTTCCCTCCAGGACGACCCCTCGCCCTCCACTTGGGATTTTCGGAATACTTCAATGCGGAAGTGACACCCTATGACTTCGAGTAAGCCATCAGTGCAAACATATCAATGAGTGAGTAGTGCATATCTATTTATGCTCTTGTAGACAGGTACAACGTAGACATTGACTGCCCATATTAAGTGCTTACAAGTGCACGGAAATCATCCATCCACTGCACTTTCAGATGGCCCAAACAATAGTTTTCATAGGTTTCTCACTCCCATCCTTTGGGATATCATCGCCAGGAATTCTAATCAAAATTTATGAAGGAACCATTACTGTCTCTGAATAGTATTTGAATTACGAAAGCTGGAATGATGACAATAATATTAATACTTCCAACTTTTGAAAACTTCTTCATTGCATAGAACTCTGGCGTTCCCATTTACGAGTATATTAATTCTTTGGGGCAAGATTTTTTTTTCGACTATATTGAATTAGATTTCACGTGGTAATCTTGTCACGCAAAATATGTTTGGCGAGTGCATTCGGTAATTACCACTCCAGGGTCGTTTCTGCGAGAGGCGTAGATGATGAGTTTCCGGGTGACGGGGGTGTGCCGCGAGACGAGGGCGGGGGGAGAAGCATCCGGGTGGAAGGGGGTGAGGCGGAGAGCATCAGGGCGACGTGTGCCAAAGTGAAAGGAAAATAGTTTACTTTTCGAAGCGACCCGATATCGCCCGAGAAGGCCGCAGTTGTGGTCGGATGGCGACGACGCGTGAAGCACACGATTTAAGCTTGGAGGATGGCGACGGAAAAAATCAAACCGTAAGTTTTGAGATAAAGGAAAATTGGATAAAAATTACCGAATTCGTTGAAAATAAGAAATTAAATCATCATTTTCGGATTTGACATCAGTGCAGCTCAGCGGTAATCCCTGGGGACGTATTCCATATTCCAAGTAAAGATTGGAGCAATGAATGTGGATTAGTACTTCACAAAGGCAAATGTGCAGCTTAAACATTTTGGAACTAAGGAAGTGACGAGCAGGACATAAATTAAGAAATAAAGGGTTCAGTTATGACTACGGCCGATCGAGTTAAATATTTGGGGGTAGCTCTAGCAGTACGCCTTTCATGGGGAGCACATATCAGAGCAATACGAAGAGACGCTTTAAAGAAACTCGGCTTCATTAAACGGGTGAGGCGGAAATAAAATGAGAAAGTTGAAGAGAGCTGTCCATATTAAATGAGTTTGTAATTTTTCACAGCGCAGTCGAGGAGATTCCACTCGGAGAGGAGTTATTCTTATGCAAACACAAAATGCCGGAATGCGTCGACCGCTGCGCTCTTTGGATCGCGCCGTTACGGACATGAGTTACCAACGCCATGTCTGCATTGGAAAGAGGCTAAGATCATTGAAAGTTTGGACAAAATGAATCGGTTTTGGTTTTTTTAACATAAGGAAATACATATCCATGCTTTGATGTAAATTGTGCCGGCACCAATAGTCAACATTATTACTAATTTGTGTATATACTCATGGGTTAAATGGAAGAAGGGACCATTTGGTCTCAATTTAGCCCAAATAAAGACCACTATCTATCTATCTATATACTGAATTTTAGCCTTGAGTGATTGTTTGCATAGAATTGAAAAGCTGTGTACCGCAGGATATCGCTTCCCCATGTTTACTTTCGTATCTTACCATCCCACGAGAAAAACGACAGCAGTTTTTTGTAGGGACACTTATACGCCATCGCGACGATTCCCCAACCCCCTTAAAGTCCCGACTTTGCGCCAGCAGACGATTTCGTATTCCCAAAAGTGAAATTCTCCCTCAAAGGTCGCCACCATAGGACCATAAGTGCCGTCAAAGAAGGTTGCACGTGTACTTAACGACTTTCCGCCTACCAGGGAGCCTTCGAGTCGCGAAAAAGCCACTGGCCGACGCTCTCAAGGAATGTAATTTGAAGAATTCGGAGGCACTGTAGCAATATCTGAAATAAATCTATTTTCCCGATACTATTTATACAAACGATGTATTTCTGTAGTGCCATTCAAATGCATAACCGAGTTTAAAATTAAGAGATATGGGTAGAAATTCCATGCAAGGGCAAGAGAATAAACCTAAGCATAATATGAAAGGAAACAAAGATCTAAACCAGTGGTCGGCAAATGCGGTTCGTGAACCAAATGCGGCTCTTTTGCCCTTCCCGCAAGTGCGGTGGCTCTTCTACAAAATAACACGTGCGGGCGAGCCCGTGCAGCGCGATTGGATCTTCACTGTCTACCGAAACAGTGAAATACTCGTATACAAGAGACAAGATGTCTTTGAGTAATCTTAACCAATTAGCCAGCAAGTCGAGTAGACCTAAAAATGGTTTCAGCTTTATCAATAGCAGTTGACAAGTCTGGTAGCATCATTGATGCAGCGCCAAGTTCCACTTTTTGCACGATTTATTTGATGCACTGATCATGAAGAAGAACTTTAAGGATAACGACGAGTCGAGAGGCAAACACTTGGGAGAGGACATGCGAGTAAAAGCTGCTGCAATTTAGTGCATTGAAAAAACATCATATTCCACTCAATAAATGTGTCTCAATTTCAACAGACTGGGCGACAAAGATAAACGACGTCAGAAACGGGCTTGTTGCTATTTTGGATGAAAGTTAATCACGAAATACTTACCATTGCATCATACCTCAAGAAGCACTTCCACGTGCGCGGAAATTTCTTAAAGAAATTTGCAATACTATGGTAGTGGTAGTAAAGATTATCAACTACAACAATTGGCGATGTACAAGTGCTTGAACTCTCGTTCAAATGTTTTAGCCAGAATGGAGGAAGAATACGCAGATCTTCCGCTGCATAACAAGGCACATTGGTCATCAAGAGGAAACGTTCTGAAAAGCATCGCTTCCTTACTAATGAAATATTTAAGCATTTCTCCTTGAGAAGGGCGATCACAATCCAGAACAAACGGACAGGTCAGTGGATCCAAACATTTTATTTCATGGTAGACTATACGTCTCATCTAAATCAGCTTAATTATGGACAACATGGGAAAGGAAAGTAAAATTTTTCGATGATAGAAGAAGTATTTTCATTCGAAAACAAACTTTTTGCTCCAGAGTTTGAAAAAAAACTTTGATTCACTTCCCAAGCCTTTTGAAGCATCGCCAAAAAAATAACTCTAACGCTGGCACTTGCTATCTCAAGAGAACGCCATCTAACATGAGGGAAGCTTTTCTCAACGGTTTCAGAAATTCAGAAAAAGCAAAGCGGCATTCGCCTTTGCTAAATAACCTTTTAATGCCATTGTAAAAGAATTAAAATGTTCTCCCTTTAATATTCACATTGGCAACTTTGAGACGCAATTGCTGGATTTAAAAATAAAACGAAGAATTTTGAGCTGATGTAGAAATACTGAAGAAGAAAAAAATGTGAACTTAGCCTACAGCTCAAGTGGTCTGCTTTGATAGATAGATAGATAGATAGATAGTGGTCTTTATTTGGGCGAAATTGAGACCAAATGGTCCCTTCTTCCATTTAACCCATCGTCATATACATATTATATTAGCCATTAAACTTATAAGTACAGTCATATGTACACATAAATACATATAGACAGACATCAATTCATTAACACAGATTTGCACATCGAAAAGAAAAAAGTATATACGAGGGTCATCCGGAAAGTAGTACCCGTTCGTGCCGCATGAAGTGCTGACGACGCGAGTAGCCGCTGGACGAGGTCAGATAGCTTCAGTGGCTTGTCTGCCTTCTCTGAGCCAAGTTGCGTGACGCTAGCATTGCCTGTGTTGTTTCTGTGATTGTTTACAATGTTTAAAAAAATTGAGAACGCCGCCAGTTGTGAAGTGAGGGCAGTGATTAAATTCCTCAATGCAAGAAACGTTCGCCCATGTGATATTCATCGCCAATTAAAGGAGGTGTATGGAGACAATGTAATGGACGAGTCGTCTGTTCGGCGGTGGTGTCGCAACTTCAACATGGGGAGGGGGAACACACACGACGATGAGCGTTCGGGGAGACCGTCTGTCATTACAGACCAACTGGTGAGCTCAGTTGACGAATTCGTGAGGAACGATCGGCGCGTCACAATTGATGACATCTGTGAGCATTTTCCCAATGTTTCTCGAACAATTGTTCATGAAATTGTTAAACACCATCTGCATTATGCAAAAATTTGTGCAAGATGGGTCCCTCGCGTATCTCAATGAGCTGGCGGCGAAGGACTATGCAGCAGGAATACAGAAACTTGTCACACGTTATGACAAATGCCTTAATTTGCTTGGAGATTATGTTGAGAAGTAGTTTAAAGTATCCTCTTTCAAATAAAATTTTTTATGTTTGTTAATATTTACTTTTGTGTCTTTATTTCACGAACGGGTACTACTTTCCGGATGACCCTCGTACATATATATAGACACACACATACACATACACACACATACATACCTATCATACACATACCTACACATATACATACATATCCACACACACATACACATACACACATAAACATACATACATGCATTCATACACATACATAAATACAAACATAAGTACGCACATACACACCCATACATACATACATATACATATACATATATAAATTAAGAATACACCTACATATACTCAAATTAAATGACAGTGAAGTCAACAGTACAATAAAATGAGGAAAGTCTGAGCAAAGAATGAGGTTTGTGGGAAAAGCTAGGGAGAGCGTGGCATTGCTCAACTAGTAAAAACCCACGCAGGAAAAACACCCACGAAGAGAAGGGGGGTGTGAAAAACCTGCGAAAACCCTATTAATTAGAGGAAAGATACATGTACATTGTAACAATCATTTTTACAGAGTATACATATTATTAAGTTACTGAAATTGAAATGGAGAAATTAAATACATTGACAACACATGCGGAGTAATGAGAAGCGTGATGTTTCTAAAAATAATTACGCAAACTCCTACCGCTTGAGATGACAAAACAAAAAGCAGGGTAAAAAACAAAGTAGACACAGTGATCTGTATAACAGCTGAGTGGAATGACGGAGGGATACTGGTTAAGTTAAGTACCTGAGGAAAATGAACTTGTGAAGTGCTCTTCTAAATGTTGTTGTTGATGAAGAGTTTTTTATGTCATCTGGGAGAGAGTTCCACAGACGGCATGCTGTAACATGAAAAGATTTGTGATAGATTTCCGTGCGATGGTGTGGGACAAGAAGTTTGTTATTACCCCTGGTATTTCTGTTGTGGATTGAGTTGATGAAGAGGAAGTTTTTGTATAGATAATTAGGGGTGTGCTTTGAAAGTATTCCGTAGAGAAGTGAAAGAATATGTAAATGCCTGCGGCCTTCTAGCTTTAACCAGGATATTTTATTAAATGAGTCGGAAATATGATCGTACTTCCTAAGATCACATATGAACCGCACACAGGAATTATGGGTCTTCTGGAGTTTGGTTTTTAGTTCGCCTGAAAGGTCTTGGTATACTACATCACAGTAATCAAAGTGGGGTATGAGAAGAGTGGACACAAGAAGCATCTTTAAGGAGGGGGGAGCAATGTGCTTTAACCTTTTCAGTGAATGCAGGGATGAGTTAATTTTTCTGCAGATAGCAATTGCATGATCAGTCCAAGATAATGTTTCATTTATGGTTAAGCCTAAATTATTTACTGTCCTTAGGTATGGTATGATAGATCCTTGCAATTTTAGTGGTGGTAGTTTATCAATACTTATTTTAGAATGTATTTTATGGTATCCAATTATGATGGACTGACTTTTGATTGGGTTTATTTTCAATAAATTTTTTATTCCCCATAGTGACAAAGCAGCCAGATCTGCATTAATTTCGTTTATAATTGTAGGTAGGTCTTGAAGGCGGGAATGGTGATATATTTGTAAATCATCGGCATAAAGGTGATGATTGCAATTTAAAATGCATTTACTAATATCGTTTATATACAGGGAAAAAAGCAAAGGTCCAAGAATGGATCCTTGTGGAACACCCCTGTGTATTTGAAGCCAGTTAGAGGATGAATTAGGTGTAGTGACACTTTGGAATCGGTTACTTAGGTATGAGCGAATCCACAGTAAAGACGAGGAAGAAAAATTCAGGTTTTGAAGTTTTGCTAAGAGAATATCTTTGTCAATAGAGTCGAAGGCTTTGGTAAAGTCTAGGAGAGTCATTATTGTCACCTCTTTGCGATCCATGGATAGTCGGATGTCATCTGTTATTTTAAGGAGAGCGGTAGCTGTGCTGTGAGAGGACCGAAAGCCAGATTGTAGAGGATCAAGTAAGTTATTTTCATTCAGAAACTTTGAAATTTGTTCGTGAATGAGTCTCTCGAATGCTTTTGATAAAGGAGGCAAGATGCTGATTGGTCTGTATTCAGCAATGTTAGTGGGTGTGGATTTTTTGGGGATGGGACGGACGAGGGCACGTTTCCAGAGGGAGGGATATGTTTCAGTTAAAATAGACCAATTAAAGATATGAGTTAAAACAGGAAGTACAATGGGAAGTAACTTTTGTATGAGAATAGCTGAAATTCCGTCAGCTCCATCTGAGGAGGACTTGATTTTTTTGAGGACCTGGAGGACTTCCATTTGTGTGACGGGAGAAATTTTGAATGAGCTTCCAGCAGAAACTGGAGTTGGTTCAGAATTTTGCAAACTGTATATGTATTCATTTTTTGCATTAAAGTCGATTTCCGTCGGTGGGGTTGTGAATAAACGGTTTAGGTCGTCTGGAGAAATGTCAGCAGGTAGGGAGTGTTGATTTTTAGTTTTTCCAACACCAAGGTACTTCAAGCTTTTCCAAATATGTGACGGGGGCTCTTTAGATATTTGGAAGGCATATCTGATTTTGGAATTTCTAATGACTTGTTTAGTTTTGTTACGCAGTTTTTTGTAGATATTGAATACATTTTCGTTTTTATGTTTTTTAAACAGGCTATAGACTGCG
The DNA here is from genome assembly GCF_022747635.1 of Hetaerina americana. NCBI lineage: Eukaryota > Metazoa > Arthropoda > Insecta > Odonata > Calopterygidae > Hetaerina > Hetaerina americana. The sequence continues at coordinate 3,452,315 of NW_027286841.1, read as the reverse complement.
TCACGCCTACGCATCAAGTATTTTATTTCATCTGTTATCCAAGGGGAGCGTGGTTAGGACAGTCGGATTTTTCTAAACGGTGCATGTTTGTCTCCTAGATCATTTAAGAACGTATTAAATAGTTCTACTTTTTTATCTATGTCGTTGATGAATTCTATAGACTGCCATGGAATGGTAGCCGCATCGGATACCAGGTATTTGTCATCTATGGACTTGAAATCGCGAGTAAGAATGAATTTCTGCTTAAATTTAGGACATCTAACTGAGTATGTTAAAAATAACACATCATGCATGGATATTCCTGGGGCAGAAAGTTGCCCATATGTTGTGATTTTGTCAGGGTTGGCTGTAATTATTGCATCAAGCCAAGTGGCTGATGAAGATGTATGATGGGTAGGTTCTAGGGGAAGTATACTAAGACCGAGGGATGACATAGAGTTAGTAATTGTTTTAGAGTCATGAGTTGAGGAAAGAAAGTTGGCATTGAAGTCACCAGTAATAATAACATGGTCATAATTCGGAATGAGGGAAGATAATGCTTCTTCCAAGTCGGAAAAATAACCTATCTTGGGTGGGCGGTAAACTATGCCTAAAAGAATTTTTTGTAGGTTGAAGGTTATCTCTAAGAATGCAAACTCGGGTCTTTTGCAGTAAACGGAAGAACTTTTTGATATAATTTTGAATGAGAGATCTTTTCTCACGTAGACACCTACGCCTCCACCACCCTTGCCGATACGATCATGTCGATAGAAGTTGTAGCCAGGAATGTCGATGGATGAGGCTTAAGCCAAGTCTCAGCGATGGAAATTGCATGAACGTCGTTGTCAGGTAGAAGTTGACACAATTCGTCAAGGTGCGCAGAGAGACTTTGGGCGTTGAGGTAAATTATTTGAAAAGAACGAGGGTGAGATCTAAAAATGCTGCATAAGGTTAATTGATTGTTAAAGAATTTACTTGGAGCCACGTATCGTTCACGTAGATCAATGGTTGCAGAGGAAAGTCTTCGAGACGTATTTTTACCTTCAAGTTGGAAAGAGACGAATTCCGGTGCCAGAGGATTTAGGGATCTGTGGTGGCTTTTAGGGAAGAATTCTGGTGCAAAAGGGTCTAAGGGCGAAAAGGTTTGGGAAAATCCGAACCGGTATTTTGTGGGTAGCTGGGTAAAATGTAATGACACAAGGTCATTATCGGGGAATTCAGTCGTGTATGAGGGACAAGGATTAGCGATGTTACCTGTGGGGGTCAAGGTATTTTGAGTGGAAAGGAGTGGGAGAGCATCCTGCGGTGATGGTGTTACTGGCGGGGTATGGCCGAGGGTGTCCTGCCGTGGGGGTAAGGTAGTGGGTATGCGATAATGAGTTTGGGAATTTGGGAAGGCGTAATGGCTTACGGGTGACGACTGGGAAGTTATGTTTTTAGGAACCTGAGAGCCAAAAGAGGGGTTCATCATACTTCTTAGATAAATACTGGAAATAGCGAAGCTATCTAGATTAACACAAGCAGAAGCATAAGAGGAAAGAATTAAAAATATTAAAGATCTAAGTATTTACAAGATTAAAAGCATTGGTACGTTAATAGCGATACACTGTATTTGTTAAGGTAGTCTACGAGATTGTTCAGAAAAGCACTAGATGGGATAGGCGCTAAGCACTGCACTACGCAAAGACTAAACAATTGCAGGAAACAAGTAAATAAAGATCCTGCAAACTCAATTGAAAGGAAGGCACTATCAAGTGAGATATGGGAAAAGCATTACGCACTGACACTAAATAAATTTTCACTAAATTACTTCTAAACACAGCACTACGGGATGATTATTCAAATGGGAAAAAGAATATAAGACACTATTTAAAAGGGAGGCACTATTTAAGACAACTAGGGGAAAAGCACTGGGCACTGACACTAAATCACTTTTCACTTGATGACTTCGCAACGTAGATCAGGAACAGGTGAGCTGGATCAAGCAGCAACAGGGTATAGAAGGTTAGAGATGCAGGAGTAAGATGTGGTGGGAAGTCACTATCGCAGAATGAAAGAAGGCAGATCAGGAGCAATTTCCGGAGAGTGGGCGACGAGAATGTAGAGGCACAAAGCACGGAAGGCAGGAATTTCGAGTACCAAAAGGTAAGAGTGCGGCGCAAAACGTCTTTGAAAGACATGAAGAAATAAGATATGTTTATTTTTAACCCCTTGAATACGAGGGTAGTACAATAAGCCCTTGTAAAAAAGGAGAAAAAAATTTTTTGGACAATTCTTTTTTTTATTTTTCAACATAATCTCTTTTCAACTCTATATATCTGTCCAAGCGTTTTTCCAATTTTTTTAATCTGTCTAGAAAGTAGGATTTTGGAAGCTCTTAAAAATAGGCATTTGTTAGATCGATTTCTTCCTCGTTAGACGTAAACCTTCGTCCGCCAAGCCATTTCTTCAAGTCTGGAAATAAGAAATAGTCAATGGTGGCCAAATCTGGTGAATACGGTGGATGTTGTAATATTTGGAACTTTAATTCCATAATTTTGGCCATCGCAACTGCGCAAGTGTGAACCCGTGCTTTGTCTTGATGAAAGAGTATCTTTTTCTTTTTCAGATGAGGACGCTTTTCCTTGATTTCTTGGCTCAGCCGTTTCAGTAATGACGCATAATACTCTCCTGTTATCGCTGTCCCCTTTTCCAAGTAATCAGTGCAGATGATTCCGCGAGCATCCCAAAAGACCGTGACCATTACCTTACCGGCCGACTTGACCGTCTTCGCCTTCTTCGGAGTCTGTTCACCTTCAAAAATCCAGTGTTTTGACCGTTGCTTTGTCTCTGTAGTGTAGTGGTGTATTCATTTTTCATCGACAGTTATATATAGACGCAGAAACTCATCAGGATTGCGACGGAAAAGCGCCAAAACGACCTCAGAGTCGACCACACGATTGCGTTTATTCTCCGCTGTGAGTAAACGCGGCACCCATCTTGCCGAGAATTTTTTTCACGTCCAATTTGTCGTGAAAATTTGAAGCTGCTGTACCTCATTCACCGAATTGTAGACAGTTGCAAGTGCAGGAGCAGATGTGCCATGAACTTCGTCCAACTCAGCTTTGATTTATTGTACCACCCTCGTAGTATTCCTGATTCTAAAAAAACTTTTGCTGAAACTAAAAAACCGAGCTTTTGCTATTCTTTCATTATTTGGGTGCACATATCCATGCGAGGAATCACTGTCAAGCATAAACCTTATCAAGGGTAAATTATAAAGTCGTCTAATTGAAGAGTCTGGAAACCTGGCGCAATAAAATTAATCACAATATAGTAACATGACTAAACCAATCTTTCCATAGAGATCAAAGGCCATTGCTCAGATTAGCATTTGACCATGAGGTCATGATTTAATCGTATGGATACCTCACGATTAAATTTTATCAATACATTATATCGTTATTACGAATGACATCAAAGCTTTATTCAACGCGCCTATAGTTTAACTAAGACTTAAAACTTTAAGTATATTTTATTAAGTTAATTTTAAGTAAGGCGCTGTGGAGTGAAAGAAGATGTACCGTCGACAATTGAAAAAGGTACAAGGTTTGTATAAAAATTATCGGCAATAATTTTTCCCCGACGTGTGCGTCAAGTGCTGAATTCAGACCGTGTCGGTTAAGTGTGCGCATGACCGCAGATCGTATATTGGCATTTATAAGACAGTGAAAGTGCACACACCATTATAACTGAAAGTTTGGCGATGCGAAAGATCTGCGCTAAACTCGTCCTCCAGAAATGTCTTTGGATGGACCACCGAAAGAGCAGAGTCGAGTGTCTTCTGCTTACGAAGACCTTCTCCAACGACATCGCGACGATTTCCCAACCCCCTTACTGTCCCGACTCGTCACCAGCAGACTATTTCCTACTCCCATTAAAGTTAATTCCTCCCTCGAAGGTCACCACCACGTGCCGTCAAAGAAGCTTTGCACACGTATCCTTAAGGACCCTCCGCCTATCATGGAGCCTTCGAGTCGAGGAAAAGCCGTAGCTGAACAAAGTGTGTCGAGGCTCAATGGATGTACTTTGGAGAATTTTAAGACATTGTAGCAATATCTAAAATAAATCTATTTTTTGGCTAATCTATTTTCGATACTTTTTATAAAAACCAGGCCTGTTGAGATGGTTTGGACATACAGGATTTCACCCATCCTTTCTCTACAGGGACCTGTAGAGAAAGGATGGGTGAAAGTAGAGAGACGAAACAAGCGTAAAAAACGAGAGTGGGTGTGAAAGTTGGAAGGGGTCGATCCGTGAAAACGTACCGTAATAAGATTGGGGACGTTTTTAGAAAAGGCTAGGTTAGGAATGCCCTCGTTAAGTCAATAACAATGTACCTACCTAAGTTGAAAATATTTGGCTCTCAAAAGATATTCCAACCGTCGTACTGCTGATATTTGGCTGTGTTGAAAAACGAGTTTGCAGACCGCTGGTCTAAATTATTCTCCACTGGAATCCCTGAAACTTACATTATTTCGAAAGAAATGTCACCTCCCACTCGCATCGCAGTTGCAAGGAAGACTAAAAATAACGAATTTTATCTAAGAATATCTCTAATCGAGCTAAAAATTAAACCTCCGCATTTACTGTCATCACATTTATTTGCTGCGATACAACTTTAAATTTATCATTTTGGTTTTTATAAACAATATATTTAACATTTATTTCCTCAATTTCAACGAAGCGCAATGCAATATGTCTATTTTTCTTTTCCAGTTTTCTCAAAATTTTACAAAGATTTCCCACATTTTTTCGACTCCACAAATGATATAATTTGTTCGACCTGTGCATCGTGGGCTCGGCACACACGCGAATTATTTGCACATGACCCGAGTTAAGTACTGCCTCGGTATTTCCAACGATTACGAGACATACCTGTCAGAATAATTTGACGGCGTATTTGTGGGTAGGTTAATTTTACGAGCTCAGTTCCAGCACACAACTCCGTCGATTGGGAGGGTCTCGCAGGGAGAATATATAAATAAAAGGGGGAGCCGATCGGAGGGAATTCCTCAAATCCCGTCGCCAGGCATTGACTAGATTCTCGGTCCGTCAAAGGGTCGCTCCTGGAGGGCTCGCGACTCCCCTCTCGTCCCCATCCCTTCCATGCCACATCCCCTTACTCCCATCCGTCGCTCTTTCGCGCTGTGAAATATGCGATCCCTGGATTCGCAAATGCCTCCGTCCAATCGATTTGAGCCCTCGGTATTACCATCACACATCACCATATCCTTAAATTATCCCCCGGGAATCTAGAGCAGAGTGAAGCAAATTCCTTAAAGGCCAAAGATGGCCAAACCAATTTTAACTAAACTTTGAGAGTTTCTTTTATCCCCGTACCCACGATACAATCCCCCGCTCAAAGAGATTAAAAGACTAAAATATTGTTACCCTTATTCTAAATTCCAAGACAGTGCGGGAGATACCGCAGCAGCGACTTTTAACCGAGTCATCCGCTAATATGCATTACAATGCAGCAATTTCCGAGATTAAAAACTTTCCTTAGAACACACCTTAACCGGGACCGTTCCGGGGCAATGCGAATGATATTCACAGTTTAAACCTGTTGCAATGTAACCCTCCTTCTATGAAAAGATGAAGCTTAAGAGACCCCACCACCGAAGACAAACCAGAGACTTGATATGATAGGTCTGGAAAGATCTTACCAAATACTAAATCCTATAAAGTTTAGTGAATCGTTCACATACAAGGTCTGTCCCAAAAGTAGTATGACTTCTTAGTTCTCGGATAGAGGGACGGACGGGCGGTGGTTTCTCTGGCTGGGTTCGAGGGACGAGAGTTTCGGGAATGACTAGAAGCACACTGCTGTTGGCTCCCAGCTTTGCGGAGGGCGGAGAGTTCGTTTGCGAAACCTCTACAGCGTGACCTCGTTACACCCTGTCATGAACTGGTTATTGTCATGGTGCTACGCCATCAAATTTAGCGTGAAACTTGGAAAAACCCGGAAAGAGACGCATGACATGCTCAATGCAGCTTACGGTAACAACCCCATGAACAGATCGGGTTCATGTGTATGTATTCATGTGCATTGAAAGAGTGACCGTTGACCAGACTTGACCGTTACCACCAGGACAATTACCTAATTGCAACGAGGTTCATATATTAATAATAATTACTGTTTAGTGCCTTAAAAGCATTCCAATAGAAATCCTTACTAGTGGAAAAGAATGAAGAAGGTGAACGGAAAACAGACGAAACAGTCCTGGTCTTGGTGGGTGAAAAGATACGGCTGTAGGGAGAAATCCGAATGGGACAGGACAAGAGGATGCAGAAGACACCAACAGGCAATGGGAGGGTGACGAATAGTCACTTTTGTTGAATTTAAGGGATTTAAAAAGCATGTCGAGCTAAAGAATGTTATTTTCAAGGGGGCACCATTAGAGCAGTCTCACGCACATTTAGAATTTCAACACTTATTGGTAAAAAAATCCCTGTTGGCCCAAATGCTACACGAAGATGGCTCAAGCGGCCCAATGAAAAGGAACGTACATAGTTGAGTCAAAACAGCCAATCGCGCGACACCGCGTGAGGCCTCCACTTCAAAGACCAGCTCATACGAACACATACTCGTTCATTTGCACAAACACTTGAAATTCTTCAAAGTACTTTCTTTGGGCCTCTTTACATTTTTTCCAGCATCTCTGCCATGACCATTACGCGCCCTGGAAAGCGTCTTCGGGGACCTCTCGCAAGGTCTTCGTCACGGCTGATTGGATCTCTTCTATGGACGAAAAACGGGTTCCTTTCGGGGCTGCCTTAACCCGAGGGAACAAAAAGAAGTCTTCTGGGGCGACGTCAGGACTATATCGAGGGGTGGGGCAGTGTTGGCACGTGGAGTTTGGCCAGGAACTTGCGGAGTCGTAGCGCGTTGCGGCAAGACGCGTTGCCGTGATGGAGTTGCCAGGTGGCGGACATGTATTTTCTCCTCCAAATGACCCTTTTTTGGGGTGTTTCCAGCACATCCAGGTAGTAGGCAGCGTTAACTTTCTCTTCTCATGGAACAAACCCTTTACGGACCACTCCTTTATTGTCGAAAAAGACAATGAGCATTGCTTTCACTTTTGATTTGATCATTCTTGACTTTTTGGGCTTTGGGTCGGCGTGCCACTCCGGCGTTTTGTTTCTGGTGTGGTGAGAGTGTGGTCATATTAAAAAACCCAGGTTTCATCACCAGTGATGACGTTATCCACGTAATCAGATTCATTTTCAATGCGTAGCAAAAGTTCACTTGCAATGTCCGCTCTGTTGGTCTTTCACGACACGGTCGGCGCGCAGAGGTTTACAATAACTGGCGTCTTGCCGCTTCCACAGTTTGGAGAGCACTAAGACCGGTTTCGCGGAAAAGCTTAATGTTCTCCCTACTTACCTAAAGTAGTTTGGTCTCACTTCGACCAATAGGAGAGGCGCGGGAAATTCAATTGCATTACTTTTGGAACGTACCCTGTAACGTTGCGTCATCCGCTCTTAATTCTACAAATTGCGCACGCAATACCCCGCCAGTCACTGTGATGGAATGTAGCGGAGGGTTTTAGGTCACCACCCGTAACCACTAGAAAAACCAACAAATTCCTACCAATCTACACCCACAAAGGCGCATACTCGCATATTCATGCAAAACTTCGAGTCGAATTCACCCAATCGTTCGTCCTACAATCGCAAGCGATCCCGACTCGTACTCCAGCGCCAATAGTGACCAAAAGTTGCAATTAACTCTGTTAACAATGGTAATAGTTTAGGAGGAGGAACAGTACGCAACAATTGAGGACCATAAAAATCAGTTTGGAGCATTCTGAGTAAGACGAGTATGATTGCACATTTGCACAGAATATTCATGACAAAACATGAAGTGATATTCGGAGCGTTCCGATTGGTCGACAAAAGAGAAAAGTGATTGGCCGAACCGAAGGAAGAATCACTCTGCGAACGAGAGTTTAAGTCACGTCACGCGTATCGAGTCCACACACCCCCACCCCCCGGCTTCCAAACCGGGGGGGGGGGGGTGCGTGATGAGGGAGCAGCAGCGTCGCGCTTCCTCCGTTGGCGGGAGGGCTTCGGAGCGGGAATGCCCCCCCCCTGCTTGCTTTGTGGGAGGCTCCTGGGGATTGAGATAGAGGAGGAGGACCCCTCAGCCTCTCTTCTTGGAAGGTCCCCACGGTAATTTTGGCAGTCTCAACCACCGGGGGAGGGGGGAGGTGGAGTGAAGGGGGCCCGCTATTTTCGCGACGCGCACTAAATTTCAGGAATTGGACGAGCAACCAATGCTCCATTGCCAAATACCTGTCCCGGTCGATTGTGTTCTTTTTATACGTCCGTCTACGCCCAGACACTCACGGAGCGATCAAATGCTGCCGACGGCGCTTCGGGCCCATCTGACTCCGCCCCTCCTGAGGTGTTCCATACGAAGACACTGACGAAGTTCCAACCCATATCTGAACGCCCCTTCGAGTATGCGGAGGGATTACACACCGCATTACAGTTAAACAATCCCAAACATATTCTGTATCTGTAATTGTACTTCCTGTCTGCCTTCCTTCCGTCCGAGTTATTTGTATTTTAACACTTAAAAATTTATTGAAATTACATAAAATTTTCCAAATTTTATATTTTACTTTTTTTCAATAGTAAAACAACTTTTGAATTTGCCTTTCTGCGTACATAAATTCAAGTTTTCTCATTAGTTCTGCCGAAATCTAATTTCTAACTAATTCTGCCGAATAGGATGGCCTGCAGCGTAGTTGAGCTAGTTTTGTAAAACGTTGAAATGATGAATTCATTGGCGTATCCAATACATTAGAGCAGTTAGGCTGGGAATCACTCAGGGAAGGAAAGTTTGAAGTACAGATTAAATCTCTTGCATAAATTGGAAGGGTATCTCTTTGGCAGCGATGTTGAAAATGTAATATTACCCCCATCGTACTGGGTAGGAGGGATTATATCTACAAAATTAGAGAGATTAAGTTAAGAACAAATAAATTTAAGACACCATCAATTCCACAAACGATATGGGATCGGGATAACACTGTCCGACCGCGGTAGGGGCTAAAAATATTCAGGTCAAAATTAATCTGGTGTGTATTCATCACCCCCTGCCACACACCCTAGCGGTGGCTTGCTGAGTACTTAAAAGATACCAAATACATACCTATCCTCTTATTGCCATTTACCTCACTCCCCTATGGCTCTTCCCTTCCTCTATTATATATCATTGTATTGTATTGTATCACTGTATTACATTTCTTTGCCACCCAAAGCACTCGACACCCACTTCTCTTGCGCCAGTGGAAATCCTCCCAGCAATGCCCTCTCTCTTCCCCCAAGCCCAGTGCAACTTCCTCCTTTCTTTTTGCGTCCATTTCACTGCATCCAGCCTTCCCTACCCCCACATATTGGAACCCTCCGATCTACGCTTGTCCTGTTGTCTCAGTGATAGATTTATTTAGTTTCAGCATCGTAAAACACGCACCCCGTATCCCATTATTAATTTGTCTTTTCTTAACATCCTTACTCATCGTCCCTGTCATTAACTCCCCCCTCATTATTAAAACTTCTTCGATAAACGCGATTATTATTCTTCTTCTTGACCCCTCTACTTTGACCTTTTTCGTAAAGAACACTTCCTAGAGGGTAAAATGCTCCACCTGTTCATGGCCTCCAATTTCCATGCTTCACTTAGCCTTTCCTTTGGTCAAATGTCTCGTCAATTTCGTTTTATTTATTACCATCGTGTGAACATGCACAGGACGGACGCTTTGAACTTGCCTTAAAGGAAACTTGCGGTGTCGGTGTGATGGGTGGTTTCTCTCGACCCCACAAGATGGAAATTTTACAAATGACTCTTCACATGACTATTCAATGTAATACGAGATTCTATGACCTTATCCGTTATTCTTTGCCCACGTGAGGATTATGCACCAAGTTCGCAGGGGCATTCTAATGCTCATTAGATCTCATCCTAATCTCATTCAATGCTCATTTTTGTCGACAAATGATAACACTAACAGGTCACTACTCAGATGATGAAAAGGATACATATAGAGGCTTGATAAGAACGACCTTGTTCCGCGGACCTGCGGCACAAATATTCAATTTGTTCACACGTTCGAATAAACAAGTCATCATTGAAATTCCAAAGACGTTCAATAAACAAACCAGTTATATTCGTAGGTGCATTTGTATGTTCGTCGATAATATATGACTGGCAAACATTTGTTGGTTTTGAATGTAATTTTCTCTTTTAATTGTGGTGACCTAACACCCTCCGCCACACGCCCTTCCGGTTCATTATGTAGATGCAGATGAAACAAATTGTGTGCATCTGGAGAATTACACCTTTCATAAAATTTCAAGGTATTTCTATGCACATCGGTTTTGAAAATATTACATTTGCAAAAAAGAAACACGCATTTTAATAATGGAAGATAACCTCAAATTTAAGGTGAGAAAAAATGTGCTTCCATCACGTCGAAACTTAATTTTGCATAAACCGTCATTTAAATGTTTACAAATGTAATTTCGTCAATTCATTGAAGTGATGTTCAAGACTCTTTTATTTCCCGAATCGGTTAATCCTTTCGTGAAAATACTTCTATTTTTATTTCAATTTCAGACTTACAAATTTCAGTCTCTCCTTGCGAAACGGTTTTGCACCTCTTGACCACTATGGCTGGCGCGCTGAAGAGGAAAGTTTCAAACTCATGGAAAACATAGACATATCCTGAGACGCAAAGAATTGGGCATAAATTAGCATCTACACACACTCCAGCCAACAGCATTTACCAACCGAAACGTTTTTCCGTAGCATTTGTGAGAGCCCTCATCGAAAGAAACATAATTACAAACGGGAAGACATGTTTGGAACGAATTGTGGAGTATCCGGGGACCCTTGTTCCTGTGACTGTTCTATTCGGGGCGGCGGATAGGGAGGGAAAAGGGGGCGGGAAGACCCCCCCACCCTGGTGTTGTTGCCTCGAGAAGAGTAACCGGGTGGGGGAAGGGGGGGTCTTTGAAGAGGGGCGTTGTTATGGGACCGCACATCTCGAACCTGCGGCGAAACAGAAGACAACAAAAAACACAAGAATATGCAAAGGCGCCGCTCCGCCATCATTTATCTCTGCTGGAAACCCTGTGGCCATCTCTCTTGGCGGGCAAAGCCCTTAATGGCCGCCTGAGAAAGAGGAGTAAAGAAGGAGAACTTTATAGTTCAAACTACTCCAAACGAACTATAAATTAGTCCGGAGTAGTTGTTTCGGCGGCCACGCAGAGGGCTCTGAACGTAACTACCCGCTGACGGACTCTGACGGAGGATTCATGAACTCCTGCCACGAGAAAGTCGCGCTACACCGACGCGCGATTACCGTTTCGCAAGGTCCATTTCAGCCTTTTACGGCGGTCTGCATTCAATTTATTTCTACGAAGCGATCTCTCACCTCACGCCGGCTTTCGCCGAGTCATACAGCATTGAGCTTAACCGTATTGCATTGAGTTGAGTGTAGGGGCTGGGAAGGATGATTCTAAATCGAAAGCATTGCGAGACATCGAGGCGGCTGCAATGGCGTCTGACCCCAGTGGGGCGGCCAGTAAGTGGTGGTGTCACGTTAAAAACACTATTGAGGAAGGCAACGGGAAACCACCTCAATTATCATTCCCGAGAATAAAACGATAGCCTGTATAGAGGTTATGAGTCCTGGCAACTGCGGGACTCGGCCCAATCGGCCTGGTGTCGTTCCCGGCAGAGGGGTAGGCAAGGCTTCGGCGGTCGTCATCTCACGAAACCCTTGCAAGGGAAAACCGACAGCAGCAGGACAGAAGACGCAGGAGAAGAAGACCAAAGTAGTTAGAATAGGAACGTGGAATGTTAGGACAATGTTGAGGACAGCAAAATTAGAGAATATTAAGCGAGAGATGGACAGAGGAAATATAGATATGTTGGGTTATTCGTGCGCGACGCGCCACACGAATGCCTGGGACATTGTATGTACGGCATTTCGTCACAACATCTAGTTCCTTTAAAAGCCCCAAAATTTCAGAGTTTAAGAGGACGCCTCGGTAGCTTAAGTGGCTAAAGCACTCGACCGGATATTGAGGGATCTGGGTTCGAATCCCAGTCAAGGCGAATGATTTTTACACTCTGAAATTATTGCATTGAAATGCACATTAGCGGAAGACTCCGTTAAAAGTTACAGTTGCGGCACATCCCGCAGTTTCTTTGGAATTTGTTTGCCATAATATTGAATTAAGAGGTCGGAAGAAGCGTAGTCAACATAGACCAAGCAACGGATAGAATATAAGGAGGGAGAACTCGGTAAGATATATGGTCAGTTAGAGGACATACTCCCGTGGGTTCCTGAAGGGAAACATTTGATAGTGATGGGGGATTGGAATACCACGGTAGGCGAACTTTTAAACAAAATTAGTTACTTTCACTCATATTATAGAAACAATTCCTTCGCCGAATCCCAAGGCGCTCCCTGCTTGGGCCAACCGATGACCCAAGACCATTACTTGACCTCTTACTCTGAGGCCAAGAGATATAACAGCACTCTTCAGATTTGGAAGTGATTGATTTCGCTTCCATGTACGCGATTTGTCCACGTGCCGCCTTTCAATGGATCCGTTGAAATGCCTCTCAAAGGCATTTCGTAAATGGGTTTAATTAATTATAGAGCATTTTGCAGAGGATAGGAGTAGGTTGGAGAGAGACAAGACTTATCTGGAACCTGCATATTGCTCAGACACAGAGTGCAGAGAGCACATGGAGAGTCGTGTAGGGTAGTTCTAGGCTGGGTAGTAAGATACGGGTGTCCGCTATCGGCTGCTCTTGTCAATTAATATGGGGAGGAATTGGTAAGGGCCGGAGTCAAAGTAAGTGGGGAACTCTTGAAATTAGTTACACTTGCGAATAACCAACAGTTATTTGGCCAGTCAGCCATCCATTGCACAGCAGAATCAGTGTGATGAGTATCATATAAGTATTACATTATAAGGAAATGAAGGCAATGAGATTGTCAAGAAATATATCTCAATAATATATCTCATACATACATTGTTATAGGTACATCTCCATAGTACAAATAAAAGGAAGGAAGGAATTAAAAAGTCCAAAACAAGAATGTTTAAATACGTAATATGAAAAATCCTGTTAATTAAATTAACATTGTTTGATAACGATACTTAATCAATAATTCAGACTAACAAATGTAGGTACTACTGCAATAGAAAAAAATGTAATTTGAAGCTTGAGGACAGGCAATATAAAATGGAAAAAACTAAAACTTTTAAGAGACCCTGTTATATTATAATACCAACCATGACCGCCTTCATGGCGGCCGATTAATAACACAATATTTTCTTTATAAATATTTATATATCCATTGATGAGAAAAATTCAATTAAAACTTATCCAGAGCAAGACTAATGAGTCAAGAATCATTCTAGGCAGAGTAAGAGCAAGTAAATGGATAATGGAAATTTCAGAGTCCCTGAAATAATTAAATTGAATTAGCAGCTAAAGAGTATTCAAAAAAACCTTTCTAAACGGTAATGAACACGCTACGGCAAACCTTCGACAAAATATCTCTTTCGCCGCCAAAATACTAAGAATCGTCTTCTTTTATTCTCGACTGAAGTTGATGCCGAAGATGGCTCCTGTGTTATGACCCAAGGAATACCGAAAATAACCTAAAAAAACGTCCCCTTGGAAGGTCACTGAAGTGCACACTGGAGACGGATGCACTTCGTTTGACCCTTCGTTTGGGACAAGGCTTTAGACTGCCACAAGACGAAATATATTTGATATTTATTTCAACAGTTTTGGATTTCAAGATACGGGTGAAAATTACGAGTAGATTTAAAATCTGAAAACTAATAATTAGTGCATGATTCATGAAAGCCAAAGATGAAACACAATTCGAACAGATTGAGAGGACGACAAGACTGACAGCTCGGGAGTCGGTGCTTCGCGATTATGGCGCCAACGGGTGATCACGTGGAAAAGCCCAGCTTGCGTCCCGCGTCGCTTCTTCCATCTAGCGAGGACGGTGTGAACAACTCGGGTACGGGCGGGGACACGAGCGAGGGCGCGGGAAACGGCGAGGCGGTCGGCGATTGACGACAATGCGCTCGTCATCTTATTCTCTAGATTTTTGACGGACAAAAACTACCATGTCGGTAGAGCGACAAATCACTTGTCTCTCCAAACGAACCTACCCAAAATCCTATCCTGAAATAAGCCCCTCTTCAACCCTTGAGCACAATGGACGCCGAAGAGACACAATTTTAAATATTTTATTTAATTAATTCATGGAGTTAAAAATATGTATCCGGTAATATACGTCCATATAATGTTTCATACACGCATTTAAACTATATATTGGCACTAAACATGGACTTAAACCTTGACGTGGCGGTGCGGTCCATGTGGTAGATTTTGGATGGACACGACCACCAAATAAATATCTTGTCTCTCCTTAAAAATGATACTTTACAATGTTGATAATCAACATAGTATTTTAACTAAAATTAAAACACCTACTTTTTACTAATAAAACACTATCGTGTAAATCACTATTTTTAATTATCATTTCTCACCAAAAGGGAAAGTTTCCCCAAAGTTAATCCTGAAAAATATACGGTTCGTCGAATCAGATCGACAGAGATGCCCGGATTCCCGGAACATTAGTAAATGAAGCAATGGTCACACATACCTTTTTATTAGACTTGAAGACGTTGCACTTGAACACGTTGCTGGATCCGTCTCTCGCTATGTAGCTGAATATCTTCAGGTCCTGAGAGTCGTGGGAGACGTAGAATATCCTGCAGCGGAAGAAAAAACAAATCAAAAACTTGTTCCAATAAAAATATTTTATCAAAAAACACAAAATTGAAATAAGATCATAGCAACATTCCTCTCGCAAGGCATTAGTAAGTTGCAGCGGATCCGAAAGACCAAAATGAAGAGTTTCCACTTGGCCATCCGTGTACGTAAACCTCCCTTCGCCGAATCTAAACACTGACACACATCGGACTGCAATCGAAATAAACCTGGGTAAATTACATATCTTTTTAATTTTGACATTAGGATTACATTTCACTCCAATTTTTTTATCTCCGGACTTTGATTCTAAGGTCATAGAGGATGCGGATAGATGAGGGGCTCCTCTTTAAACAAAAGAGACGAAGCGACATTTATCAATTCGTACTCAAAATAAAAACTCGGAAAAATTTTAAATACCATTAGTTTATAGATTCAATATCATATATCAAGACTCTTTATCCGTATCAATCATCGCTAAATACTAGGTGACAGAAACAGAGAAAAACGCTTGCAATTTTTCCCTCATTAGATTCTTCGATACCGAAGAGTTTTGGTGTACTTTTTTACCATTTTGAAGTGAACTTTACTTGGAAATGGTGTGGTACACCCTAGAAGCTAGTCTGTATTGAAGAATGTAAGGAGTGGAAAATTGCAATTGTGTTTTTCTCTGTTTCTGTCATTATGTAACCATTTCACCACGTCACTCCTCAATCTCTACTGTAAAAGAGCAGGAGGAAACCTAGTGCACACATGCTTGTAGACCACGAACAAAATGACCTTAAGAAGCACTCCTGGTGACAAGTGGAAGTAATATTCCCCCTCAACACGCATGCGCCAGTTTGAGATCGTTACATTCATTCAGTGTGTTTTGAGGAGCGGAAGTATGGAGACGTGTTCTAGTGCTATGTCAACGCGAGTGATACAGCGTGCTGTTATCGAATTTTCAACTCCTAAAAAAGTGACACCTACTGAGATTCATCGTCGTTCCAAGGCTGTTTATGGTGAAGATGCTGTTGATAGGTCTACTGTAAATCGATGGGTAGTCAAATATCGTGGTTGCAAGCCTGAAAAAGTCATAATTGTTGATGAAACACGCAGCGGACGTCCGATCACTACCAAAGACGAAAAACATCGCAAACTCGTCGAAGATTTGATTCGAAATTACCGGCGAATCACTCAAAAGCGTATCGCAAACTATATTGGTCGAGTTTGCTGTGTTAAAGGCAGCCTGGCGCCAATAAAAGTACAACGTGACTACGCTCGTCCACACACCACGCACGCAACTGGAGAGGCTCTGCGAAACCTGAAATTCGAACCGATTCCACACCCTCCTTATTCCCCCGATCTTGCGCCTTGCGATTTTTAATAATTTCCTTCAACTCAAGAGACACCTCAAGGGCAATCATTACACCTCGGATGATGAGGTGAAGGCAGTTGTCAAGTCCTGGATTCGAGAGAAGTCGGAAGAGTTTTTCAATGACGGAATGAAAAAAACCTATTCCACGTTGGTAGAAATGTGTTAGCCTTAACGGTGACTATGTTGAAAAGTAAATAAACGATTTGAAAACTTAAGATTTGCACTATTATGTTCTTTTCGCCCGATCTAGCTATTTCTTTTTGTATGTGATACGGGCACCCAACAGGACCATTACATATGACCACTTACGTCATGTTCACAAATTTCTGGTTGGGCCTGATAAATCAAACACGAACATCTGTGTGGGTGAAATATAAGGTCTTATTTAAATATACGATCCTGGAAAACAGTTCGTGATCACTAATTTTCTTAAAAACTACTTTCTTTTTTTGCGTTGTAGCTCATTCCTAACCGTACATACGTACATGTGCAAAACTAATTATAAAAGAATGCATTATTTGGCATCTGAATTTCACGAAAAAGCAAATGGGGTCCGCCCTTGATGCATTCCATACCGCAAACTCTAGTGGCCCACCAGCTGGGACGCAGTGGCTATTCTTCTTCTATTCCACTTAAATACTTCCGCAAAACGAGTGTTTATGGGTATTCTTTGATTGCTCAAACACAAATTAGGAATTCGACTGAAATGATGCCCTAAACATTTCTAAAACTGCGATGTAATTTGGAGCCTAGGTTGAGGCAAGAACAGACGAGGAATTCCCACGACCAAACTCGACGCTAGACGGCTGTCTCTCCTATTCCTAGACTATATCATGTAGACTTCGTCTCCGAGGTGGAAGAGAGTAAACTAATCTAAAGAGATCATACGTAATTAGGGCGCTGAGTATTCTGACACATATGCTTCATTTTTCCTTCTATTTGCCGTCGACGCTTACATAGCCACACATTCACAATATTTAATAGCATATCGGCTAAGGTTAAGGTTTTGATGGCTCTTGAGACAACACAACATTCTACTCTTAAGCCCTAACTAAAATTACACAATATATCCTCAGAACAGGCACTATTTACTTCAATAACTCATTCTTTAGCTCTCCACACACTCTATATCTCTCTGTTACAGGGAATACCTGTATATACGGGGAATACGTGGAAAAGCTAACAAAAAATTAGGATTTATTATAAGAGCACTGGATAAACGTTTATTTGTGGACGATACAGTGGTTTACCGTGATATCCGTGATCCTGAGGACACGACAGCTTTGTCAGATGACCTTAATGATATACAACGCTGGGGCGACACTCGGCAATTAGAATGAAATTTTAAAAAGTTCGTAGTCATTAAGTTTTTGAAAAACAGCAATCCCCACCCGTACGCCTACTACATTGGGAACACCGAAATGGAATGTGTAGACTCAATCAAATACTTAGGCGTAACCCTCACTCACGATATCTCCTGGGCGTAACACATACTCGGGGAATGTGTGGACAAGCTAGCAAAATATTGGCATTTATTAGAAAATAACTAGGTAAATATGATGAAAAGGTCAAAGAGAAATGTTATCTGTCGCTGGTTAGGCCTCATTTAGAATATGCTGCAAGTATAAATGGGATCCTCAGGAAGTTGGATTGATTGCCGAATTGGATCGCGTGCTACGTAGAGGAGCTAGATTTGAAAAACGTTGTTATGATAAACTTGGTAGGGTATCCAAAATGTTAGAGCAGCTAGGCTGACGATCACTCACGCAGCGTAGGCTAAATTAGAGATTATATCTCTGGCATAAATTGGAAGGATGTCACTTTGGCAGTGATGTTGAAAATGTATCATCACCCCCATCGCACCGCGGTAGGAGGGATCATGCTAACAAAATTAGAGAGTATAATAACATTGTCCGACCGCAGTATGGAAAAAAATATTCGGGTTAAAATTAGTCTGGTGTGTATTCACCCCCTGCCACACACCCTAGCGGTGGAGCGGTGGCTTGCAGGGTACAAAATAACTAACTAGCACCCTCGATTTCATTTAAAGCGCCAATTCCTCCCTCTTCCTCGCTCTTACAGCATTCTCAACCCCTGTATACTTATTTTTCCATTTTTGGAGTCGAATTTAAATTACTCTAAAACTTCTACCAGCCTCATTAACAATCCATCACAAAAGCAACAAATGGCATCTTAAGGCATCTTTCCCCTCCCATTTTTGTCTAAATTCTTGAGTTTTTCTGCGGGATAACATCCTCCTTCGACTCCATTTCCTTAAAAAACATTTTCTACCTCTCAATCTCGTGTTTCATGGTCCTTATCGACAATATTATTTTTCCGTCTAAACTTGCAGGCCTAATATGTATTTACCAAAGTGGCCCTAAATACAGTTTTCCCATCATTCTTGAATATTTTTTGGATGGATGAATAATTTCCTCCTTCCTCGGAGTACGACCACGGAATGTCTTTCTCATTTCCCTTCCCTGTATGGCGCATCCATTTCCACCTTTCCCTTTGAACTAACTGTCCTTTTCACCACATTGATTTCACTTTCCTAATGAAGGTAATGTGACAGTGAAATTCAGTCCTCTCATTTGAGAGCTCATGCAATGGATGACATTTGATGACCTCGACTTGGTTGCCATGGTTTGATGATGCCTGATCCGCGATTCGCTAAACGGAGACCACTCACGCGCCTCCGGCCGTCGATTCAGTCGGCGAGGGTGCCATCGAGCGAGGGCTGCTCCTCCACGTTGCAGAGACCGCCAAAGTGAACGAGGCAAGATGAGAGGGTCAGTAATTAAGCCAATCTCTGTTTGCTCTCGAGGGTTCAACCCTAAATCAACGTGGCGATCGCAGTGGAGCGTTGATCACCAGGAACACGAAACATCTCGTTAGCCCGCTTCCCCTCGATTGCTGTTGCCGGCCACGGTCTTCAAAGGGGCGACTGGTATTCGCCCAACACCATATATATGCATATGTTCCGCCCAAATGAGAACCGTATCACCAAATTAAACAATCTGATTGGTACTTCACAGGGAATGGCGCAAGCTAATTGACGCATACATGGAAGTAGAAAAACCAGCACTACCGACAATTTCACTCATAAGGCCGCGCTTAGTCACACTCGCGCCCCGCTTGATGCCTTCCAGGGAAAGATTCCCGCTTCCGAGTGCGGCCGTGCACCCACTTGGAACACTGGGAGCGATTTAGACTACTTAATCGTCCTTCTCTGAATCATTCCTCGCCACAACCGTATGTCTACTGGACGTATGAAGACACAAAGATTTCTTTGTTTCCAACCAGACCTAATGAGTATGAAAATAAACCCTTTCTTCAGGTTATGAAAAAAGTCAAAAGAGGTCCAGGTCATTGTAGTCTCGGCAATCAAATCATCTGAGATTGAAAAATGAAGGTACTAAAAAAAAAGATATTCTATCCATTACGCCAAATCAACTCGAGAAATCTGGTTATTCACGTACCAGTGAGAGAGGTGAGAGCGTTGGTTTCTCCAGTGTCTTCCATTGGAATATGATAAGATATTTTTTCTTAATTTTGAACCCATATGATATTTAGGTAATCATTCCGCACATTTCCTTATTGATGACAAAATATCCATGACTTATCGGCGAAACAAACTCCACCTGCTTTTCCCGGTTTGCTGTCCCATATCTAGTACAGCGCTAATAAAATAGTGCAAGGCAAACTTATTTGCATGACTTCATCCATTAATTATTCGCGGAAGGTCAATAAACATCACTGGAGTGCACGGAAGGTACCGTGCAGATATTAATGTCACAATTGAAACCAACATTTGCATAATCGTACTCAAAACCATTACGAGCGCTCTCCAAAAAAAAATAATCAATTTGTTTGATAATTCAGTCTTATTGGAACGTAAGCAGGTAGATTCGAAAGGATTTTACCCACTGTATGTATTTTAAATCCACTATGAGCACCACGTGGAACCATTATATATGTTTCTCATATTGATATCGCGCCGTCGATATTAATTTAAGTCGATTTTCATAAAAATTGGACTTGGAACAAAGACTGCCACCCACAATCCCTGATAAGTGGACTAAAATCGACACCAAGAGGGGGGAAATGCCCGGGGCGCGCTGATTAGCGCGGCTTCGACCGCACGCGGCAAGAGTGGCGCCATTCAATTCTGCTCCTGGTCACGACAAAAGTAACACTGAAAAACATATGATAACAACACGTATGTAAAAAATTAAACTCACCTGTATATCGGATGGTGCATCAACAGAAGTTTGTTGTCATCCATCCATTGGTTGTTTTTCTGCAAAAAAGATAAGAAAATACTCCATTATACATGCATGTATACCGCGAGCGACAATATTATAGAAACGGAAAATACATCTATGACACGCTGTGTTCCTAACCAGACATTTTAATTATGTATGCCCACAAATAAAACGACAATATTTCATGAGACTTTGCGGTATGTGTAATAGAAGAAGGCATTTCATGTTAAGTACAGAATTGTTAGGATAGGAGCCACTAGTTGAAGTAGGCTTAACTACAGGTTAAACATACTGCATAAATGAGGCAGGTTACTTATCGGAGTACGTTAAAGACATATTACAGGCTTATTACTCACCACGCTAGATCAGATCACTAAGGTCGAAATGTTCATTAACTGCCCCAACGGTCAAGTATAAACGGAGATAATTAGGATTGGTAGTTTATATATTTTGTCGATATCCTGCGTTTTATTTTTTCATTCCATTGACCCTTCTTTTCAACAGTTCTATAGCATGATTTGAATGTACGTATCCTTTCATTGAATAATGAACCTTTCTTTCGTGTGAGTAAGATTTATCGAGTGCGTGAACAAACTAATATTTATGCGGAATTAACGTAATTGGGATTGTGCATATGCATGACTGGTGAGCTAACACCCCCCGCCACACGCCCTTGCGGTGGCTTGCAGGGTGTTGTGTAGATGTAGAGATGTTGCAATAATAGAGTGAACGATTCTAGCGATAACACACAAGTATTGAAGAGGAAAACTCCAGCTAAAGGCGAGGCAAATCGGTCGCCGGCGAATATCTTTGCAAGGTGAGAAGGAATGAACATAAAAATGAATGTGAAGGCGGATGGCCCCGTCGTTGTCACTGGAATGAACACGGTCTCTCAATTGCCAGCCCCTGGTTTCACACACGCAAGTCATCATTACTTTCATCGCGGAAAAACGCTCAATTACACTTTCAATAGGATTTTAAAGCCATTACCAATAGTCTAAGTAGAGTCATCTACATCTGAATCTACATAATACCCCGCAAGCCGCCGCAAGGGCGTGTGGCGGGGGGTGTTAGGTCACCAACCGTAAAAAGGAAAAATACCACATGCAAAAAAACAACACGGAAAATTACACCCACAGCAGCGCACACACTCATGCAAAAAAGAATTAGATAAAGTCCAGAGAAAAAGAATTAGATAAAGTCCAGAGAAAATCCGCTAGATTCGTTAAAAATTGTTATGATAAGAACACAAATGTGACAGGTCTCTTAGGGGATTCAGGCTGGGAACCAATTGAAGTGCGGAGAGAACAAGCGAGGCTTAGACTTTTAGAAAGGTTCAGAACAAACGAGTTTAACTATGACACTGAAGGAATTATAATGGCCCCACACTACTTAGGTAGATCAGACCACAAAGATAAAATAAGGGAGATAGATTCCAGGACAGATAGGTTAGATACTCATTCTTTCCCCGAACAATCAGAAATCATAATAGTAAGAAACCGAAGTCACTTTAGAAATATTAAAAAAGTTGAATTTACAAGTCGGAACAAAATTAAACACTATAGAGATGCTAGGTATACTTTCAGGTGCATGTGTATGTAAGGTGTAGATTGAGTGATTGCATGTGTGTGGGGTGTAAGTGTTCATGCATGAATTTATGCCAAGTTTTTTTTTTATATATATTAGATTTTGTGGTTATTGCATGCGGTTTTTTTTCTCTTTCTTTTCTAAATTACGGGTGGTGTCCTAACACCCCCCGCCACACGCCCTTGCGGCGGCTTGCGGGGTATTAAGTAGATGTAGAAAAACTCCTTCATCCAATACTCATGCAAACACACCGCAAAACAACTAAAAAACTGCACCCCATGATGCAGCACGAAAGCCATCCTACAACACGGAAGCCAGGACACAACAAGCAAGAAATTGAAACACCACATGAAAATGCACCACGAAACACTCTACCCCCAAAGAGTCTTTAAAAGGCAGGGAATGCGACCCAACGTTGCAGGTAGCAGGAATTTGCCCCCGCGGAGAGGGACGAGGGATTGAAAGGGAAACTTAAAAACAGATGAACAGAACACGAATGAGGTCATACGGAAAGAATGGGTTATTATAACAAAACACATAAGGTTAGTGGAAGAGCATGCATTTAAGTAGAACTAATTATTTTTTAGACGCTGAGGGTGGCAGGTGGAATTTTTGCTCTCTATAACCCTGCAGTTGCTATCCCGTATTGTCCGTGGGAAGAAGGAGTCCTTGAGTCGGCTAGTTCTGGCATCTATTTCCCGAATTTTATATGCATGATCCAAGCGACCAATGTATGTAGGAGTGCTAATAATTTGCGAGACCTCTTTGCTGAAACATGCGGATCTGAATTTATTTAATAATTTCAATCTTGCATTGAATCGTCTCTCTGCCAATGATTCCCACCCCAAATCCATGAGCATTTCGGTGACGCTTTGCGTTTTATCGTAGGAGTTTTTTACAAAACGGGCTGCCCGGCGTTGAACCTTCTCAATTTCCCGAATGAGACCTTTTTCACTCGGATCCCACACGCTGCATGCGTATTCTAAATGAGGCCTTACAAGAGCTTGGTAACAACGTTCCTTGACCTTCGACTCACTTTTGCCGACAACGCGTCTAATGAATCCCAATTTTTTATATGTTTGACCGCAGACTTTACGTATGTGAGTCCCCCAAGTTAAGTCTTTTGTGAATGTGACACCTAGGTATTTTACCGTATCAACGACTGCTAGGTCACCTCCCGTTAATTTGTAAGCAAATCCCGTTGATCTTTTAAAGAAATTTACCACTGAACATTTATTATAATTTACAGTCAATCCCCAGTTAGAACACCATTTAGTAATGCAATCTAAATCCTGCGCTAGAATAAAACGATCCTCATCCCCAGATATCTCCCGATAGATCACCGTGTCATCCGCGAACATCCTAATTTTACTTTTCACTTCGCGGATCAAATCATTAACAAAAATCAAGAAGAGCAACGCCCCGATTACACTTCCCTGAGGTACCCCCGACGTGACTCGAACGCTGTCGGAACTAGCGCCATCAAGGACTACCCTCTGTTCCCGCTCTGAAAGAAAATCTTTAACCCAACTTATGGCGCCCTTGTTTATACCCGCGACCTTTAATATATGAATGAGTTTACCATGTGGGACCTTATCAAATGCCTTTTGAAAATCTAAGAAGATGGCATCCACTTGCCTACCTCTCTCACCAGATAAAAGTAAATCATGTGTAAATAATCCTAATTGGGTTTCGCAGGAGCGGGAACCTCATTAAACTTCCTGAGGCGGGCAATAAAGTTTAAAACTCCTTGAATTTTCCTATAACGACCACCAAATAATGGGAATGATGGCAATAATTTTTCAGCTATAAAAATTAGCACTCACTGACGCAGGAAAATCTTGGTTATTCCTGCATCATTATCTCTATAAAAGGCCAGATCAATGGTTTACCGTTTGGCAAACAGATGTCAACTACCAGACTTAAAAAATAATTAAATATGATAAAGTCCATCGCAAACATAGCGCAGG
The DNA here is from genome assembly GCF_022747635.1 of Hetaerina americana. Taxonomy (NCBI): domain Eukaryota; kingdom Metazoa; phylum Arthropoda; class Insecta; order Odonata; family Calopterygidae; genus Hetaerina; species Hetaerina americana. The sequence continues at coordinate 3,428,279 of NW_027286841.1, read as the reverse complement.
CGCATAATGGAAGCCTGATTGATTGCAATCTTCGGAAAAAATATAGACTCTTCGTCTAAGGGCGAAGTTGACTGCATCTCAACATGACTTGCGAGACAAAAATAAGCGTAAAACAACTATCTTTGGTAAGTTGCCTTAGAAGATTCTTGAGCAGATATAATGCTTCATTTCATAACATTAAAAATTTTCAAATTAGAGAGTAAGAAGTGGTTTTATCGGTGATCACAATACTAAGCATGAAAACTAACCTTGCAATATTCCACAATTTCACGTGGTAAATGTATACTATGATTTAGCGGACTCATGAGTTAACGCCCTGGAAGTAAGTATCGGGCGAATGAATTCTTTCCTCAAGTTGGGAATTATTCCGTAAGCAGTCGCAAGCGGAGAGAGAGAGATGGCAAATTGACAGAGTTTTTGTAATATCCACTTAGATTTTCCCTTTCTTGAATAAAAACATAAACTCGCTTCGGTGGGAAGGGTCATCGCGTGATATTGGGACTCTTGCCAAGGCCCTGGCTTTTGCTCCAGGGGCAGATGGAAAAGAAGAGAAAGGGGCGTCGAAGTCGGAAGGAATATAGGAACAGGATTGTAATGCGAGACAGTTGAAGAGAGTTAAATGTTCTCACAAATGCCCCGAAGCATATTTACACAGTAAAGATATACGAGGGCGGTTCAATAAGTACCCGTGTTTGACGACAAAGGGCGTTCCTGAGGGAAGTTTATGTTATCATCATGTGCGGCCATCTATCAAACGACGGTGAAACAAATTTCAGACTGATCTATAGGTTATTTTGGATTTGGCAGCCATTCGAGTAAGACGTGTTTCGTGATTTTCGCTAAGATGAAAAAAGAGCAGTATCGTTCGGTAATTCGCTTTTTGTTTTTGGATGGGAAGAAATGCGAGGAGACAAAAGCAAATTGGAATGCTGTTTATGGGGACACTTCGCCATCTATGACCACAGTTAGATATTGGTTCAACGAATTTAAAAGTGGGCGAACACCTGTCTTTGATGAGGAGCGACCAGGACACCCGGCAGACGTGGTTACCGAGGAAATCATTCAAAAAGTCCACGCCGATTCACGCTGATCGACGAACGAAAGTGTGCGAAGTAGCAGAGGCCGTGGGTGTGTCAACCGGAACGGCAATTAATATTTTACATGATAAGTTGGCGATGAAAAAATTGTCGGCCCGATGGGTGCCGCGATTGCTCACGATGGACAACACATTCATCCGGAGTTTTCGCCGCCAAACTGCATGAACTTCGTTATGAATTGATACCGCACCCCCCGTATTCACCCGATCTGGCTCCCTGCTACTTTTTCTTATTCCCTAACATGAAGAAATGGCTCGCGGGAAAACATTTAGCTCAAACGAGGAAGTTATCGCCGAGACAGAGGCGTATTTTGGAGAGTTCGACAAATCCTATTTTTTGGAGGGGTTAAAAACTGGCCGGAACGTTGGGAGAAGTGTATCTTTTTAAAAGGGGACTATGTTGAAAAATGCAAAAAACACTTTTGGAAAAATGGTTTCTTCATTTTTAACACGGGCACTTATTGAAACACCCTCGTATTTGCACTATTCTTTTAATTTTTAAGCAATTTTAATGAGTAACATTTTTTTTCGCCCGAATCATACGAGGGAAAGCACCGGCTATGCACATTTGTGTGCATGATAAATTTAAAATTGCATTATTATTTATCAATCCTTATTAAAAACTAAATATGTGAAGTGAATTTAAAGTTCAAAGTTACATTAATGAAAGTTTTACCAAAATAATAAAAAGCACTAAAAACGTTCTCCTATTTTATTTCATCTGAAATAATTTTTTCCCACTTAAAAGTAACTGCGACAATGTTTCACGTAACAAGGGACGGTGTTCTTCAGCCGTATTAAATGAGGCCAAATTGTCCCTCGCAACGGATGCCATTTCGCAGGCTCACAGCCCGCCTTTCAGAAGACGTAGTCCCGCCCCAGCAGCCACCCACGCCAAGGCGGGCACTCACCTTCTTCTTTTTCTTCTTCCGGAGAGTGACGCGCACGCCCTCCACCGACACCTCGATGGTCGCCTTCTTCTTCTTCACACCCTTCGACTTGAACTCGAACTGAAAGGCAAACAAAATTCGAGTCAAAAATTCTGGTACTTAACACATACTTTCTTGGTAAATCTACTAACTCGAAAAAGAAAGTATCGCTCGTCTGGGTTTGAATTTGACGGGACATATAACTGTGAAATATACGTATTTCATCAATTTTTCAATAATTGGAAAACGTAGCATAGTAACGCTTAGATGGTGTATTATCATAAACAGTAAGCCGCTCCTCGGGTGTCCCACAAGGAAGCGTTTTAGGTCCGCAATTTTTCCTTATATATGTATGTATATATATATATATATATATATATATATATATATATATATATATATATATATATATATATATAAGTATTAGAATAAAACCAGGAGGTATTTGTCTGTTTCGTAGAATTCGAAAAAGCGTTTGATAGAGTGAATTGGGAAAAACTAATGAGTATTCTACAGAAAATAAGAATAGATTGGAAGGAAATGAGGCTAATCCGCAACCTGTACATGTCTCAGACTGCTCAAGTGCGGGTGGGGAACGGGAAGTCCGGATGGGCAGTGTTAGGAAGAAGTGTAAGGCAGGGGTGCCCATTATCCCCGTTGCTGTTCAACCTGTATGCAGAGGAAATGATTAAGGAGGCATGGGAAGAACTGGAGGTAGGAATGAAAGTGGGCGGGGAATTCGTAAAATCAGTTAGTTTGTCAGTCAGCCAAGGGGTTGCAAGCACTGCTTAGTGCATTGGAAATTCAGTGCGACCGGTATGGGATGAGAATCAAAATTAATAAAAAAAAGGTTATGCGATTTTCTAGAAAGAAAAAGGCTAAGCTTAACATAGGATTGAATGGCAAAAGCTAGAGCAGGTAGAACAGTTTACGTATCTCGGTAGTGTTTTGGACCAACACGGTCAAAGTAGTATGGACGTGAGGAGAAGAAATGCGCTAGGCAAAGAGGCTTTCACAAGGAGGAGGGAGTTGATGACGGGGACTTTTAGTAAGGATGTTAAGAAAAGACTCGTAAAAACTTTGATATGGAGCGTAGCTATGTACGGTGCGGAAACGTGGTCATTGAAGCAGGAGGATTGACGTAGATTGGAGGCTTTTGAAATGTGGGTGTGGAGAAGAATGGAGAAGGTGAAATGGACCGAGAAGAAAACAAACGAGGAAGGACTTGGTATGGTGGGCGAAGAGAGGGGTTTGTTGGGAGCAATTCTATGGAGGCTGGAAAAGTGGATGAAGGGGGTATTGGCCGGCAGTGGGATGTTGGAGACTGTAATTGAGGGGGAATGTTGGGCAAACGAGTAAAGGGAAGGAGCAGGATAGGGATGTGGGACGGGATGAAGGGAGGAAGAAAGTACTCAGACCTGAAGAGGGACCTGATGTAGAGGGGGATGTTGTGTTTTGCTGGTGGTCACAAATTATTTAATTAGTAATATTGTCCATCCAAAAACTTACCTTAACCAGTAGATTACCTAATAATAATTATATATATATATATATATATATATATATATATATATATATATATATATTTTTTTTTTAAGGTAATCTACCGGCTAAGGTAGGTTTTTCGATGGACACAACTACCAAACAAATATTTTATTACTCCTAACAAAACGAAAAAACCATCATCCTACTCTATATCAGTTCCTCTTCATATATATCCACCTATATATATACCTATATATATATATATATATATATATATATATATATATATATATATAGGTGGATATATATGAAGAGGAACTGATATAGAGTAGGATGATGGTTTTTTCGTTTTGTTAGGAGTAATAAAATATTTGTTTGGTAGTTGTGTCCATCGAAAAACCTACCTTAGCCGGTAGATTACCTTAAAAAAAAAATATATATATATATATTATATTATATTATATATATAATGGGCTGACACAATTTAACACAAATAGAATAGAATGGCAACATTTAAAAGGACACTCACACGGTAAGTTGTTCGAACTTTCGGCCCTCTCAGAGGCCTTCTTCAAGAGAGACTGAAGATATGCTGTTGCTGGGAGAGGGGAAAGAGGTATGGGCGGGGAAAGGAGGTGTGGAGGGAATGCTGGGAGGGAAATTAAAGATGGCGGTTAAGGGTGGGAATTTTGAAAGATCGGAAAGCTAATATGTAGGCGGATTCACGAGTTCTCACCTCTATATTGGTGGCTGAATCAGGTAGGGATTCTAGGATGCTGAGAGCAAAACACTGGTCGAATGAAAGGTTGTGGGAATTGGCGTGTGAAGGGATAGGAAGAGAAGAGAGTGAGGAAGAATTGCAGGAGTACCGGTGATTATTCATTCGGATGGATAAGGGGGTAATGCATTCGCCTATGTAACAGGAAGTGCAATGTTTGCATGATAAAAGATAAATAATATTTTTGAGAGGCAATTAGCGTGGGAACGAGGTGAGGGGGCAATGAGGGGATGTAGGGAGAGGGGAGTAGGCATAATAAGAGAACAGGTTTTACATCGGGGGTGGTTGCAAGTTGGGGAAATATTGGGAAATTTGTCACGTGGGGGCGCCAAAGGGTTGGTGGGTCTCAGAAGGTTTTTGAGATTGGCGGGTCGTCTGTATGCGATAGATGGGCATTGGGGTAGTAAGGATGAGGTCGCGTCATTGTCATGTAAAATTGGAAACAGTTCTTTAAGGAGGGTTTTCAGTCTGTGTGATCCGGGGTAATAGGTGGTGCAAAGGTTGAGTCCTGCGTCAGATGTGGGCTTGTTATTGTGTGGTGTGTGTGGTCGGGTGGAGCGGTGGATTTTATTTTGTAGTAACTTTTCTGGGTAACCGCGTTTGAGGAGTGCAATATGTAGATTGTCAAGGTATTTGTTGAGAGTGGCTGTGGTGTTGCAAATTCGGTGTCCGCGGATAGAGAGAGAGTTAGGAATCGAGCGTTTCGTGAGTTGAGGATGACAGCTTGTGTGGTGTAGGTATTGCTGATAGTTAGTGGCTTTGATGTGTACTGAAGTAGTGAATTTGTTGTTTTGAAGTGAGATGTCTGTGTCAAGAAAGGTGATGGTGGAGTCTGAAATGGAAGAGGTGAATTTAACAGTGAAAGATGAATTTAAGGCGGATAAGAAATTGTTGAGAGAATCAGAGCCATGTGTCCAGAGAATAAAAATATCGTCTATGTAGCGGACCCAGAAAAGAGGTTGAAAGGGTTGCTGTGACAGGAAAGTCTCTTCGAGATAGCCCATGAAGAGATTGGCGTATGATGGTGCCATTCTCGTTCCCATCGCTGTGCCTTTTGTCTGTAGGTAAAAACAATTTTGGAAAGCGAATGCATTTTTAGTTTGGACGAAAGAGGCAAGATTGAGGAGAAATTCCGTCGAAGGGCGCTGGGGTAGGGGGCGTAGAGAAAGATAATGCCGGAGGGAGGATAAACCTTCTGAATGGGGAATAGAAGTATATAGTGAGGTAACGTCGATGGTGGCCATAAGTAGGTTGGGTGTGGAAGGAATAGAGACAGAATTTAGACGGTTGAGGAAGTGGTGTGTGTCTTTCGTGAAGGAGGGCAAGGAGAGTACAAGTGGTTGTAGGTGGTGGTCAAGGAATGCGGAGATTCTTTCGGTGGGAGAATTGTAGCTGGAAACTATAGGACGACAGGAGATGTTGGCTTTGTGTATTTTTGGGAGGAGATAAAACTGGGGTGTTCTGGGGTTTGGGGGTGAAAGTAGGGATATGCCTTGGGAGGTGAGGCCTTCTTCTGGTCCGGAGTGGAGGAGAAAAGACCGAATTTCGGTTTTGAAAGTTTGTGTTGGGTTTTTGGATAGAGTGGTATAGGTGGATGTATCGTTCGGGTGAGCGAGGGCTTAGGAAATATAATCATTGGTGTTTAGAATTACAACAGAGGAGCCTTTACATATATATATATATATATATATATATATATATATATATATATATATATATATATACATATATATATATCGTTATATATACATGTGTATGTATATATATATATGTATATATATATTTATATATATACTATATCCTTACATCAGAAGAATAGGGTCTCATTATCTAATGACCTAAACGCCATACAGAACTGGTGCAAGACTTCCCTTAGCTTCCTGAATGGTTGCTTTCTGTAGGAGGTCAATTGGCCCAAAAATATTCTTCCTAAGTCTCTATCAAAAATATTCACTTCTCCCTCCCACTCCTTCACGGGCATACTATCTATGGTAACTATATTTTTTCTAATTGAACGCACCGTCGTTTCCTGAATGAGAAACTAAGAATTTAAGGAAGATACACCTTCTGGTTTATCATTACGGTGAAAGTGGCTGCAAAATTTGCCCTTCTTACTTTTAAAATCTGTATGGCATGTCTTGTTATGGTTGAGGCCTGTCAAATAAATCGTTATGATTCATTTTCATTCCCTCTTTTCGTAAAACAAATAGCTACTTTATTAAGTGAATTAACCCTTGTTTTGAATTAGGTCTTCCTCCAGCATGCATACGAATTGACACGTCATTGGATAGTTTTTTACTGAATATTTTTCCCTTCCCCTCCCATATCTTTCCTTATCAACTACCCATCCCACCTGGTGCTTGCACCCACTGCCACACACCTGTCTGATGGATCGCGGGGTTTTTATGTTGATGATGTTGGAGACGAGGAAATATGTGATTATCTTCATACAAGTTAATTACTTTATAACATATCGCCGTTTAACGCCATGTTCCTAATAATAGTGATATTTACGGAGCGCAAATAATCCCAAAATAATCACGCCGTGAAAAAGTAACTATCCAAAATGTAATCCCAACACGACGGGGTGTGGCAAGTGTTGTCCGGCAACTCCCCGCTCTCATAATGGCAGGACTAATTGGAGGCAGCTACAGGTGTTAAGATAATTAATCATTTGACGAGCGAGTGTATCCTGGAGATGGACCGGACGTTCGTCACCCTTGGGGACGACCCGTCAAATCCCGATCCGACGCTGCGTTTCTCCTTTGCGAGTTCCATTCGCTCTCCCTCGCGAGCGTCTTTCAAACGATGAGAGCACCACTCACCCTGATGCGGCGCATCGCTGCAACTATCTCCATCCTGCTCGTGGGCCGGGGGACGTCCAGGGTTCCGATGTACTGGAAAGAGAGAAGGAGAAACTCGTCAATCGGGTGGGAATCGACAAGGTGTCTCCGGCTGATATCAAACAAGATTGATTGACAGGTGCCTTCGGCCTGACTCATTGACCTTATTCCACACAGTTTCTTTTAATTTTGAACCGAGATCGTGAAACATTTAAAGCATGAAGCAATTAAAAAGTGATTTCTCGGGTGGAGATATTTTAATTTACTATTCACTAGTTGAAACATATGAGCCATGATTTATTGCCATTAAATGTGATGGTAGGGATGCAGTGGAACGATAGGCGTATATTGGAGGCTTTTGAAATGTGGGTGAGAAGGATGGAGAGGGTGAAGTGGAAAACAAACGAGGAAATGAAGAAGGTATGGCGGGCGAGGAGAGGGGATTGTTGGGAGAAAGAAATCCTACGGAGGCAGGAAGAAAGATGGCTTGCAAAGCATGATGATTGGGAATGGGATGTAGAAGACTTATGATGGATGGGAGAATGTTAGGCAAACAAGTTAGCAGGGATAGGAATAGGGGGATGGGGATGTTGGATGGAAAGAAGGGATGGTATTCGGTGTTGAAGAAGGGCTTGTGGTAGTGCCCAATTTCAGGATACTGTAGTGTACAATTTTATAGGTTGTATACATCCAAAACCTACCTTCAACGGTACAATACCATATAATAAAACTTCAAAAGTTGAAAAATTGTCATATAATCGTTAAGTTTTAATTCACACGCCGTAAATTCGCTCAAGATGACAAGATAACGTTCCATCCCTCAATAGAGTACTTCGAAAGAGTCAAAGTCACCTCATTGCCATTAAATGAAGATCAAACAGATATTTTGACTCCCTCTGATCTGAACTTGGAAACATCCTGGCTCCGTACTCCCCCCATTATCCACTAGGTGGCTCACGAATATTGCAAGAATAATTTGTACCTGCTTCTTGTATCAAGAGCTGTACGAGATAAAGAATCCTTGCGGTTTCGAATACACATAGGTAAAGGAGCAGGGCCACCTCAGCTTTTAATGAAGAAGGCTTGAACACAAGGGTCAAGGGTCATGTCACCGCCGCCGACGCCTCGGGATCTGAATTTGAATGAAAAGGGCGACCCACCTGCGGACGGGTTTGACTGGGGAATTCACTTGACACTTATACTAATACGAGTGAGATGAATGAATGGACCACTGCAGATGCACCCTCCCCCTCTATAGAACGTCCACCCTCCACGAGTAAGGTCATTGGAATCCTCACATCCCCCGCAATCCCTTCCGATGACACGCCTTCCTTCAACACACGTCTCCACTCAATATTTTCAATATTACATTGGCATCACAATCAATGGTTCTTTCTCCAATTGCCTCTTTCTTCGGAAAAGGGCACTCCAGAATGGTGAGCCACAATGGAACAAGCACATACCAAACGGCGACTTTGATTAATTATTTCGTAGGATCTCCAGTAAAAACCACGATTCATGACAATGCTTTCTCATTACATTCTCCAAAATCCTATTACAGCAAGGCGTTTGATCAACGAACCGAAGTAACAATATATTGGACATATTTGTGACAAATTCCTCGCAGACTTTGACAAACGAGGACATAACCGAGTCAGAAAATCTATATTAGAATAAATATCTAAGTCGATGAAGGTGATTGAGGGAAATCTTCAAGTACCTACAATATTTATTCAATTTAGAGATCACTAATGGGCTTCGAAAGAATTAACCACTGAGTGCAAAAATTACCAATTTACACTACTTACACAGAACACAACTGGATAAAAATTTCACAATCCTACGCGTGAAGGGACAGACACGTTTATGCCATACAGAATCGCAGCCGATAATAAAGAAGACCAGAGAGGTGTGAACGGCGTTAAGGAGCAAAATAAATATTCATTCACATTTTTTATATTGTTTTAAAATTTATCACGAAACTTTATCACCGACGCCAAGGAAAACTCGTAGACTGTCGAGCAGAAACGAAAAAGATTATGCGGAAAGCCATGCGTACCTTCAAAAGTGAATGTTACGGGAATATGTATCAGGTAATCAAAAATAATCTGGGCATACGTCAAGGAAATACAGGGAAAACGCTCAAATTTAAATGACTTTTACGTGGAAAACGACTAAATTGTTAAAGACAGCGAATAAAATACCCACGCCAAAAATAATTTTTTGAAAGCGTTAACCGCAAAAATATTAAGGCATAAAGTGAAGTCACTCACCCACCTGCAGAGCTCCTGAGCACACATAACGTTTCCATGAAGAAAACCAGCTCCGAAATATATGAAAAAATTATGGCCCACGTTAGGAAGATATCCGCGCCAGAATACCTGGGGAAATTGCTGAAGGCATCGTACCTTATTTGCAAACAGTTGTTTACCAGTTGATAGAAGGTTCAATACCTCACGACTGGAATCCAACAGAGCCTGTGATAGGGAGGACTCTGAATACATCTACATCCCCACGTTTACCCGCAACCGGTCGCAAGGACGTATGGCAAGGGGTGTTATGTCACAAGACATTCCACATGCATTCCCTCTTATTTCCTCATGCACCTGGTCTGAGGAAATAGAGGGAATCCACCCGCGATCCACCAAAAAGCGTGGAAAGGGGACGACCTAGCACCAATCATTCATGCCTACATATATTACGAGTATAACATGGTTAACAGCTATTCCTATGCCTACACAAAGAGGACAAGAAAGAGTCATTAAAAGAGGGGAGGCACAGATTCAATTGAGACACTTATTACCGGTTAGTATTCAACGCATTCCGGACGTACAATTCACATGTACAATAGACTTTATACATTGGCCTACACCCCACCCGGCACAAGAGCGCACGGCGGGGGGCCTCACGACGCCAGACTTGGACTCGCGTACCCATTACTTTCTTAGGTGTTCCCCCTTTTATTGCATTCGCGAATCGTGCGCGGGAAAAACGAATGCTTGAATCTATCAGTTCGACAATCTAACTCTCTAATTTTGCGGCAATTGTCTGCACTGCCAATGTAATTAGGGGGCCTAATTATATCTCCAATGTCGGATGCGAAACCACACGCTCTACATCTTTGAATTAGGTTAGTCTAGCCCTGAGTCTTCTCATATCTGAAGGTTCCAACCACAGATTCTGCATTAAATGTTAGACGCATTGTGTTCTTTCGCACGAACTTTTCACGAACCTAGCGTTCTTTCTCGGTACCCTATTCAATACCGTAATTACATACTGAGATATTTTATATCGATATCCAATAAAATCTTAGAACGTGCCTCTTTCAGCAACGTAATGGGATATTTCGTATTTCGTAAACACATTAATTTACTCCTGATATTCTGAAATATTCGGAAAGGAATACACAATTGGATGCCATATATTTAGATTTTAAAGAGAAAGTAGTCGAAAAGATCTCTCACGGGAAATTGGCAGACGAACGAAAATATAAATGGTATTTACCAGAACGTGAAACACACATCAGAAGGATATGCTGTTTAGTATTAAAGAAGCTAGACTTCGTCAGACGTCTTGTGGAAGAATGCAATGAATAAGTTTGAGAGCCAGAGATGTTTCTTCACTTTATATGGACCACATTTAGAACACCCGGCGAGTACCCGAGACGTCAATTTAAGAATCACGTGACCGGAAAACGTCAATTAGAGAACTACATATATAATGAACCGATAACATCTTTTAGGTATATTATTGATACGATAAGCGAGTAAGCGTCACGACAGCGAGCGCGAGCTGTCACGGGTTGAGGCTGAGTGCTTCTTGATTTTCGAAGAGAGTTGGCGAGAACTATGTACACATTTTTAAAGGTACAGAATATGTGATTTTTTTTGTAAAAGACCGGCAATTATATGGCAAATATTATATTGGTAGATTCGACCTCCGGTATAAATTAAGAGTATAGATACTGCCTGAGATAGGTTCCAATTCCCGTTCTTACCCTGCAGTATTCTGAATCAGAGCAAAATTTATCCCATGCACACAACTGCGAGCGCTGTCCAGAAAGTGACTCACGTTTCGGCCTAGCGTTGCAGTGGGTAGGGCTAGAGGAACCATCTTGGTGTCTAAACGTCCCTACACTCAAAACGCATCATGCTGTGTTAGTGTGTGTGGAGACTGTGGTGTTTCTATTACTTAGTCATATTGCGAACTGTTGCATTGTGAGCTGCAATAGAAAATCCCGCGAGTTGAGAAGTTCGATCTGTGATTCGGTGTCCAGCAAAAGTGTACGGAGAGAAATAGTGAAGGCGTAGGTGCATTCAGTTTAAAAATTGCCACAACACCAACCTTCACGACGAGGACCGCTGTGGTCGGCCTAGTAGAATTGATGGTGAAAATCAATGACAATATTCGCGAAAAATGCCGATTGATGATTACGGATCTCTCGCTAAACGTGGCTTGCAACACAGTGCTTTGACAGTGACGCAGAATTACATGCTGGTGTAAACAACTGATTAAAATGAATGGCGGCAGATGATTTCTCAAAGAGACAGAATTGATAAGCTTGTGTATCGTTAAAAATATACATATATACATTTATAAATAAATAAATAAATAAATAAATATATATATATATGTGTATATATATATATATATATATATATATATATATATATATATATATATATATATATATATATATATATATACAGGGTTCGTCCGGAAAATAAGTGTACTGATTTTTTCCCGCCGCTCCAGGCGCGCCCAGCACCGCTCTGACGGGCTGCGATTGGAGGGGGGTATGTTGGCAAGCGACGCTGAAAAAGGCAGTCGGCTCTGAGCTGTGGTGTAGTGAGGAGCTCTGTTAACGCGAACCTCCACGCTCGACCCACGTCACGGAACGCGATGCCGAAGTTTTTGGAGCAGCGTTATTCCATCAAATTTGCGGTAAAGCTTGGGAAATCGTCTACCGAAACTGTCGGTATGATTAACCAGGCTTACGGGGAGTCAGCCATGTCCAGAAACATGACCTTTCGGTGGCACAAGATGTTCGTGGAGGGCAGAGAAGAGGTCGACGACGAACCACGGCCTGGACGCCCATCAACGACACTCACCGACGAAAAAGTTCGCGATGTACTGAACTCTGATCGTCGTCTTAGTGTTCGGATGATAGCAGAGCAGTGTAATGTGCCAAAAACAATAGTGCACGAGATTATTAGGCACCAATTATAGATGCGAAAAATTTGTGCAAAGTTGGTGCCGAAAGTGCTCAGTGATGATCAAAGACTCAATCGTTTGGAAATCGCGACACAACTTGCGGATCACTGCAAAAATGATCCACATTTTTTAGAGAACGTTGTTTCGGGTGACGAGACGTGGATCTTTGAGTACGACCCGGAGTCGAAGAGACAAAGTGCGGAGTGGCACACCCCATCATCACCCCGTCAAAAGAAAGCTCGCATGAGCAAATCTCGGATCATGGCGATGCTCATTGTCTTTTTTGACAAAAGGGGAGTCGTCCACTACGCATTTGTACCTGAACGACAAACTGTAAATGCTGCATTTTACGTCCAAGTGCTCGACAGGCTTCGAAAACCAGTCGCCCGCGTCCGGCCAGGGATCAAAAACATCTGGCGGCTGCATCACGAAAATGCGCCGTCTCACACCGCGCTTGTCGTGTCGGACTTCTTGGCCAAGCACGGCGTGGCAACGCTGCCGCACCCGCCCTACAGCCCGGACTTGGCACCACGGGACTTCTTTCTGTTCCCGAAGATAAAGAGGAGTTTGAAAGGAACGCGACACGGGACTTTGGACGCCGTCAAAGAGGTCGTGACGACGTGTCTTCGAGAGGTTCCCGATGATGCCTTCGCGGGAGTGTTCCAGGAATGGGAACGCCGCTGGAACAAGTGTATCGACTCACATGGGTCCTATTTTGAGGAATATTAGCTTAAGATATTTAAAAGTGTAATAAATTTTTTTTCCTGAGCTCAGTACACTTATTTTCCGGATATATATATGAGTTAGTTTGTCCGACGACAATGTTGACAAATAGCTGAAGAATGTGCCTTTCAAATATTTATATTATAACTTTGCCATGTCACTAATTTGATATTTTATTTCAAAACGTAAGTTTATTTCTGAACAGTTGTCGCATATTAACTTCAAGATAACAGCTTAATGATTAATTCAGACAAACCCATGATTGCACTGTGCACATAGGCATGTATCTGAACGAGTGTTTGTGTACACTAGCTACTCTAGGCACATTCAAGTATAAATTAATATTTGTGAGGGCGTGGCTGGTGCCCGAACACACCCACCCTAACACACGCCCTCACAGACACTCGCGGAGTATTACGCAGACGTAGTTCACCGCCCACGACCAAGGGTGGGTCTTTCGGGTGGGATTTGGACTATCGCCGCATCGGAAAGGCGGTCGTCACCCGAGCGGTCACCCGACGTGGGAGTGGGAGGGCGACGTACTGTGCCCCGGTGCGAAGGGATGGGCTCGCCGCTAGGAGCGGAAGCCGCCGTCGCAACATCCATCCATCCGCTCATTCATTAGCGCGTCCACAATAACGCGCCCGCAATCTGCTAATCGACTCCCATTCCAACACGCCTTTTTCAAAAATCCAATATTAACCCTTTCCAATAACTCATTGCAATTGCCATTCGCATTGAGAGCGCAGCACAATTATCGAGCGATTAATTACAAGGCAATGTGCTTACCTTCCAATTTAAGTAGAAGTCGGCCAAATTGAACATTCAAACATGGATATTAACTGAGGCGCAAGTATTCATTATAGACGAACTTCGAGTGCACATTTGCAATTAATTTTCAGCACATTACGTAAAATAATTTTTTAACTTCTTTTTTAAAATTTAATTTCACGTAAAAAAATAAAATTAGCACCCGTCAACTTGTCATTAAAAATTACAAATTCTATCTTGACTACACGAATTATTTTTTTAAATTTTATAATTACATACTGCATTACGGGGTAAGTTATATCAAATATATTTTTATCTACCATCTTCGTGGTTTTACAAAAATATTTTTCTTTCATTTTCGCTGCTTTTTCATGTTTTCGTATGCCCCGGCGTTTCCCCGATTGCTATCACAGCATAAGCCCTACGCCAAGCCAGGCTATCACATGCATTATTGAAATCCATTTTTAAATCCGGAATTGGTGGATTCCCGGGAATTGCGAATATTTCGGATTGTAACTCTCACGCACAAAATAAATAGCCAATTGGATCGCAGTTGTTTGTGAATTCGTTGCAGGAGCAGTGCAAGAGGTATGGGACAAAGATCTTCAACAATAAAATCAACGGAACGAGATAAACAATACTGAGGAATGCCAAGTGAAACTTTAAAGTTGGAAGAAATAAACTAGAGAAAGAGGGGCGCTTCACGTATTTGCGAGGAAATCGACCTAAGGACGTAAGAGTGGGCGTGTGAGAAGGAGAAAAACCTAGAAAAAGGAATCATCGAGCATGAGAAGGGAATAGATGACAATTACGCTGGGTAAAGATCAGATCTACATTGACTTGAAATCGTAGTACCGGCTCGGATCCATTGCGCGTATGGATCCTAAACTTCGTTTCCAAAGCAAGAGGATGAGTTGAGAGGCTGGAGAACTTTGAGACGCGGTGGGGAAATGTAATGAGAAAGAAAAAGAGGGATGTTATTTCGCTCTAGTTAGACCTCACTTGGAATATGCCGCACGTATTTGGGAGCCTTGGGATAAAGTTTGGCAAAAAGCAACAGATGAAGTTCGGAGAAAATCCGCCAGATTCGTCAAAAATTGTTGTTAAGAACACAAGGGTGACAGGTCTCTTAATGGATTTAGGCTGGGAGCCGCTTGAAATACAAAGAGAAAAAGCGAGACTTAGACTTTTAGAAATGTTGAAAACAAACGAGTTTAACACTTCCAAAGAAACTGTGGGAGATGCCGCACCATTAACTTTTAACGGAGTCATCCACTAATGTGCATTTCAATGCAAATATTTCCAGGATCCCGGTCAAGGCGAATGATTTTAACACTCTGAAATTATTGCATTGGAGTTAAACAATGGCACTAGAGGAATTATTATGGCCCCACACAACTTAGGTAGATCAGACAAAGATAATAAGATTAGGAAGAAGAACTCCAGTACAGATGGATACAAATACTCGCTCTTTCCCCCGAACAGTCAGAAATCATAATAGAAAGAAACCAATGTCACTATAAAAATATTAAAAACATTCCATTTACAAGTCAGGGCAAGATTAAACTTTGCGTAGACATAAGGTATATTCGTAATTGAATGTGCGTGTTAGTTTAAAGTATATATATGTATATGCATATATATATATATATATATATATATATATATATATATATACATATATATACATATATATATATATATATATAATATATGCATGCATGAAAGTTATGAAGGTTTTTGCATGAATATATACACCCATGTGTGTGGAAATTTGCATGATTTTGTTAATTCTGCATTTAACTTTAATCTCTTTTACGGGTGGTGACGTAACACCCCCCGCCATACGCCCATACTGCATGATGTAGCTGTAGATTCCAAGACATTTCTAGGGGAATGCTTCTTACCGCATCGACTCTACGACACCGAAACAACCCTCCGCTGTACTCCCAGACATACGAGTGAAAATAGCCGTTCTTTCCCATAAAAATCAGGTATCATAATAGCAAGGAATCAAAGTCACAGTATATATAAGTATTAAAGGCATTCGAATTACAAGTCAGGACTAGATTAAACGTTGCGCAGACAAAAGGCGTATTCGTTATTGGTGCATGTGTCTGTTAGCCTATAATAAATGTTATTTGCATGCGTGTGAGTTAAATTGGTTGTCGCATGAATATATATACGCCTCTGTGGGTGTAAATTTGCATGAATTTGTAGGCTTTGCAAGAGGTTTTATCCTCTTTTACGGGTAGTGACCTAACACCCCCCGCCACACGCCCTGCGGTGGATTGTGGGGCATTACGTAGATGTAGATGAGATGTTGGTGTGGAGGACACCTTGGAGGACACCCGGTCAGGGTGGAAGACAAACGACGACGTTTCAAATGCGTCTGGACCGGAGAGGGAGATCGGGAAGAGGTCAAGTGGAGGAGGGGGAGTGGGGGAGACCGTGATGTAGAGTGCCGGGAGGGGAGGGGGGAGCAAGCGAGCACGCCTCTCGTTCACTGTGTGTCATTGAATGCTTTCGTTGCCTCAGACGGGATCGCAGGCTCATATGCATTAGGATATTTAGAACCCCAAATAATAGCGCTCAGATGTATTCTAAATTTTATGAAAAAAAAATGTCGAGAAATAGACCAGTTCAAAATCAGCTAGATACTATGGAGGTACCAGCTCAACGGCCGGTGAGCGAGAGAGAGCGGGCCGCACCACAGTACCAACGAGCACCGCGGCACCAAAGATCGGGTGGCAGGTGCAATTCGGGCGCGCGGCACTTGGCGAAGGGGCGAAACATGGATGGATGGCTTGGAATCCGCCCCCTCATGCATATCCATGTTGCTCCCTCCACTCTGGGGGCGATTCCCGACTCCCCGCCGTTCCCCCGCTCCCCGCCCCGGGGGCAGGAGGGTGGGAGGCCGTCGTCCATCGACCCCTGGGGGCAAACACTCTTTCGCACGCAACCCCCCCCCCCCTCTCTCCCGCCGCAACGGCGACGCCTCGCCTCCGCTGTCGTCTCGTCGGCACATCTCAACAAAACAGTTCCACCATTCCCCGTTCGCATCCACCGCTCAATGCCTCCGCCCTTCCGAACGGAAACGCAATGGAGTGCGCAACATGTGGGAATCCTCGCTGGAAGATGTGGATGGAATGTGTGGCAATTGGTCGAGAAAATGTAACCGGGAGAAGCTGCACCAATAGGAACGGAGAGGGGAGACGCATCGAATGGTTTGGATATAAATCGTTGGCATGCAAAAGTTGAACTTTCTCCGGGGCGCTGAGGCCTTATCCCGCACTAACATTGAATTCTACGTACAACCGTCGTTTAAGAGGCAGGTGGCAGCCATGGCAACCATGATGGCAGGTCGTATATTGGCATTGGTAAGAAGATGACCGTGCACACACCATTGTTATCACTGAATACTTGGCGATGCGAAAGATCTGCGCTGAACTCGTCCTCCCGAAGGTCTTTGGACGGACTACCAAAAGCGGTAAAGAAAAAAACGTCACCGCGACGATTCCCCAACCCCCTTACAGTCCCAACTTGGCACCAGCAGACTATTTGCTATTCCCATCAAAAGTGAAATTCTCCCTACCTCAAAGGAAAACACCACCATTTGACCCTTAAGTGCCATCAAAGAAGTTTGCACGCTTTTAACCTTAAGGACCTTCCGCCTAGCGGAAGGGAGCCTTCGAGTCGTGGAAAAGCCTCTGCTGGCAAAAGTGCGTCGACGCTTTCAAGGGAAGAATACTTTGAAGCATTTTGAGGCAGTCTTGCATTATCCGGCATGATTCTATTCCCGAAACATTTTATACAAATCTTGTATTATCAAGATTCGAAGAGAATTGAATTATATGTAATTCATCGAGTTACGAATCTAATTGCCCACGTCAGTCCTCTAACCTACTCTTCTTCATCAATCACAGTTCACAATGACATCTGAAAACGTTCCCTCCCAGGACTCATGAAAGGGCGGATGCGGCCCGATATTGATTGACCTGTTTTGACCTGCAATTTACTTCGGACAGTGCTTCTGCACTGACAACCGCGTGACCCGAGGCAAGCGCTCTCACATAGTAACCTCTCCTCAAAGATGATCACCCACAGCGAAGCGAAAATGGCGCATTCGATATTCCGATTAAAAATTGGCCTAGGTGACTCACTCGTGCTACGGGTTACACAGCTTCTCACAATTATTTAAAACAATGGAATACTGCTATGGATATTCGCTGTTCGACTCTTTGGAGTTTTCCCTCCTCCTCGTCCATAACCCGAGCACTACAATGGAGGCTAACGCGTCGCAGAGCCAGTCGCAGTCCTTCCTGGAAATGATTACTTACCGGTGTTATTCTCGTAATCCTCTCATACTCCTACCACTACGCTCCGTCCCCATTCACCTCACAAATGCTGCCCAAATACGTACCTGAGCCACTCCATCAACTTCAGTTTATTCCCTCCTGTTTTAGTGTCCCACTGAGCTTTCATGATTATTGATAATCTCGTCAATATGGAATTATTACGGGTAATCATGAAACTAACCCTCTGCCACTGCTCATGTAATGTAATTCAAAATGCAGCTGAAACCCCTTGGCAGTCTATTGTGTGTGTTACAATCCGATAAATTAGGGATATCCACAAGAACTTGAGTTCCGGATCACTCGGATTTTGCGGCGACGCGATTTTTCATTTTTCATTCAATTAGCGAAAAATTGTGCTTTTGTACGAATCTGACTTTTTTAACACGAGTAGTATGCGTTAAAAAGCTGTCACCTTACGTCCCAATCGTGTACAATTAATGTGTGAATTATTATCATTTTTTTCGTCCGTCTTTTGTATAATACGCTGAATATAGTATAGGAATGTATTGAGTGCTACCCGACACTATAAATTGTCCATGAAATGTCTTAACGGTAAAATCCACCTCTGTAGTGGAACTTTAATATGCATGACATGCAGTGACTGCATAAACCAGGAAATAATTGCATTATAATTAAAAACACCCAGATATTACCACGGAACTGACAGTCAATCGTAATAACATTCCACATTTAAGTATTGAAATCCCAAATTGCGCGATAACTTCGTGAAATAAACGCAAAAAAATGAAAAATAAAGGAAACGTGTGGAAAATAAAAGAGAAGAAAATTTTGCCGCAAGATGAAAGTGATTGATGTTTCCAATTCGCCTCTTTCAAGTCACAAATCCAAAAATAAATGTGACATGAATGAATAGTAGATAAAAGTGGACATTGGACAAAAGCACGGACGAGAATAGGGCCCGCTAGTGCCCTATTGTCATCCGTACCCAGGAAATACGCCAGGAAAGCACCATGTGGTGCTTTCCTGGCGCATTTGCTTGATGAAGTTTAAAATCATTCAATTTGGCCGGGATTCGAACCCGGATCCCGGTCAAGGCGAATGAGTTTACACATAATGAATAATAAATAACTTGTATTGTAACGAGAATTCAGGGATGACCCAGTCAAAGAAGAACTGTCGCGGGACATCACGCAATTTCCTTCAATTTCTCTAAGCAATGATTGGCTAACTAAAGTTCATCCATCCACAAATCTAACAGATTTTGTGGAATCCCGATCTAACTTCACTCCTGCTTTCAGCCTTCCCAACCCTCTCACAACTCATACAGAAAATATCATGTGATTGAGGGCATCCCTGTCTAACTCCGCCGGCTAGAACTGCCCATCCTCCGCCTGACCTCCCCATTACCCTCTTACCGAATCCTCCCTCGCTACAGGGCGCTAACTCACACAAACCCTCAAATTCTCCACCCATATCACACAAAACGCTCCATTACTTACTCCCTGTCCATAAGAGGACACAGAATTTGCAATGACCCTGATTCCCTTGATAATTTCCTTTCAATTCTACACTGTTCCCTCCTCAAACGAGGTTATCCCGAATCCCTCCTGAACAAAAGAATCCGAAAACATGCGTACACTCTCAAACCTTCCTCCACCGCGGAACCCCACCCTCTCTCAATTTGCACCACATACTTCCCGGGCTTAGAATATCTACGATCAATCCTAAAAGACCTCTACCCTATCCTAAAAAATCAAAACCCCACCGCCAACCTTTTTCCCAAATGTCCCTCAGTTACTTTCAAACGCCCCGCCAACCTATCCGATCTCCTTAAATCAACCAATCCTTTCCTTAAATCCCCAACCCGTCCCAAAACCACTCTCACGCCATGCAATAAACCCAGATATCAAAACATGCCCTATTTTCAAAACCAAAATCCCATCCCTCTCCCACCCGCTTTTTAACTCTCTCCCACCAATTTCCTCTTCTACTTGCACATCTAGCAATGTAGTGTACCTTCTGAAGTGCCAACTTTGCCCTGCCTATAATATTGGGCAGTGCACCACACCCCTCAATATCAGAATCAACAACCACCGAGGCCCATGCAAAAACTCTTCCCTAATTGAAATGCTCCCTATCCCCAAACACGCCTCCGAACACAACACTCCCTTTGATAAATGCTATAGTGTATCCATCATAGCATCCCTCCCACCCTCTGATCCTCCTCTGAAACTGAAAACATTAGAGCAATCTTTCATCTGGCTCTTGGAGTCCTGGAATTGACCAGGAATCAATATTAGTCATTAATTACCCTGCTCCAATTATATTTTCATCCCCCTTCCACCCCCATCACCTTCTACATTTTCCCCACCCTTCTAACGCTGCCCCTCCAAACCCGTCCCTTGGGAATTCTCTCCCCACCTTCCCCTTCCATCCATCGCTCCAGCCCTCGTATTCCCTTCAGTTCTGTCCCTCTCTTCCCTGATAAAGGTGGTCACGACCACCGAAAATTCGAAAAATAGTGAGTCTCTTTTTTGTGTATTTCTGTGTTTTTGTCTGTGTCCACTAGTGCTAAGTGTTATACATTATTATTCACGTCCGTGAGACTTTCAAAAAGTGTTATATATATATATATATATATATACATATACATATATACAACTAATTAGTCCATGAAAACTCTTTCTTGCACGTTTTCCTTAACCTCCAAGAAGTTCCGCTGGAATGCTTCCGACCTACGATTGATTGATCTCTATCTCTTAGGGCCCATTCTATATCGCATTCAATTATTCCCGGGCCTACGCCACACCCATCACCTTCATGCTCTTTTTTTAAGCCCAAACTTCCTGGCATAGTACCTTTGCCACATGTAGTATTTCCTATATATTCTTGCTCTGTCTCTCCGGTCTTTCTTGGATCAACTAATAATTTATCTGGCGAAGTTTTGATAGTGTTTTGGGACCTCCCTCTCTTTCATTTCCTTTATTTAATTACTGCTTTCATTTTTGAGGACATCACAACAACGACTTTCTTACTTTTTAAACTTATAACAGCTCCGGGCTGCATCTTTCGCCGCGTTTCTGCCACCCCCCGACTAGTTTCCTGCCTCTGTTTATTATTTACTTGTTTTAATGCTTAGAAATTAAAACAAAAAAATCGGGACTTTGAGGTATTTCCAATAGTTAAACAACGTATGCTTGCGCATAAAACCCTCATTTAAATAACCCTCTGTTAATGCAACATAGCTTTCAGTTAAATTATACATTCATTCAAGGGTTTTGTACGACTTCTGACTTAAAAACTTCATTTGTGATAATCATTATCACTTCGTGATTTTCACCTCTCATACATTTATAGAGGGGATTTTTCGCCCGTGGCTTCATCCCAATTCATCTGAAGTACCGATTGTTGCCAATTGTTGTACATTGTGTTCCGGTACCTACCAGGAAGCCACGAAGGGGAACCACGATTCCAATTAATACCCGACTTCTCTCTTTCGTTTCCCATTTTTGCCTGGGGTGTCACCCTTATTAATATTCGAAGCAACAGAAACGCGGTTTGATGACTCTCAATAACTTCGATTGACATATTTGCCCGTGACGCACGCCAAGAGCTATGGTGCGCGAAAGAGTGCTTTGAGCATGGCCTCGGTGACCCTATTTCGTTCCAATTTTTAGTTTGCAATCAGCTTCGCTAGTCGGAGGTGCTTCAGCAATGAAGACAAGATGAAATTACTAGCGGAAGGAGAGTGCGTTACCCACCGGCAAAGACAAACGGCAAAGGCAATAGGAAATACGCTTCCGTTGAATCTGAAGGAAATGCGAATTATGTCGCAGTGAGAAATCATTCGCCCTCGCTCGTAGTCGAGCCTTCGAGTCCTCGACTGCCGGGCGAGCGCTTCGATCCCCGGCGGTAGCGGTGCCCCCCCCCCCACCCGCCCCGGGCAGCGCGCAGCTGGTTAGAGAACCCGGAAGGGAAACGAAGGGCTCGGCTTGGAATCTCGGCCTGGGCGATCGACTCTCGGCAACGTGCGATTTCTCGCGTTTTGCGTTCGGGTGACTCAGCCGAAGTCACGGCTGTGGCAATTCACTGAGGCAACCATTCTGATCCAAGTCCAATCAATGTGTGGGTGGTGTCGAAATGCCAGTCTCCACTTCGTGACCGCGCACGCCGCGATTAATTCGTGGCAACCCACGAAAGGCAACGCATCCGTCAAGCTTGTCCTTTTAAATACTCCCGAAGAAATTCAAAACAAGATGCCCGAATCACATAACTGGATGAAATCACACGATTTAAAAAGAATACAAGTAGCCTTCAATGATGCACTTTCGATAGAATCGTTAAAACGAGAATGAAAACTCGCCCCATCCAACTTCGGACAACAAACAATTAGTTGGCACGGGTTTCAATCGGTGATCAAAGATGGGAGTTCGAGTGCAGCATCGCGGAGGAGTGAAGTGCCCTCCGTCTTATCGGATCGGTTTCGTGACTCCTACATCTACATTTACTTACCCCGCAAGCCGCCGTAAGGGCTTGTGGCGGGGGGTGTTAGGGCACCACCCGTAATTAAGAAAACAACCGCATGCAAAAGCCACAAATTTATACCACCCGCAAACAAAACATGGCATGCCTTCATGCCAAAACACTCAAACCGCACACACGGGCAAACATTCAAACTACCAACTAACATACACATGCACCTGAAAGTATATCTAATATCTTTGCAATGTCTAATTTGGTTCCGACTTTTAAATTAAATGTTTGTAATATTTCTAAAGTGACTTCGGTTTCTCACTAATATGATTTCTGATTGTTCGGGTAAAGAATGAGTATTTGTATCTATCTGTCCTGGAATCTATCTCCCTTAGTTTATCTTTGTGGTCTGATCTACCTACCTAAGTAGTGTGGGGCCATTATAATTCCTTTAGTGTCATCGTTAAACTCGTTTGTTCTGAACCTTTCTAAAAGTCTAAGCCTCGCTGGTTCTCTCCGCCCTTCAAGTGGTTCCCAGCCTAAATCCCTTAAGAGACCTGTCACACTTGTGTTCTTATCATAACAATTTTTCACGAATCTGGTGATTTTTCCCTGGGCTTTATCTAATTCTTTTTGTCAAATTTTCTCCCAAGGATCCCAAATACTTGCGGCATATTCAAAACGCTTGGGGTTAAAAAATATCTATCGCCAATTATTCCATTACTCTCCATCTGGCGGTGCTTTCACAGAGAAAAACCTAAAAGAGCCTGCAAATTCTAAACTTCTAACCGTCGGCTCCGCTCATTTCAATACGCAAGAGCTCTCTCGGACTCTACCGTAGCAGATTTCTCCCCCCCCCCCCCGTAACTCAGAGGATAAACACTGGGGTGGCGGCCTCAGGATGTACTGAGATGGCGTATGATTCCACCGTTCGACCTGTGCGGCAGATTGTTTCCTTCGGTTGTCGCCTGGAATGATGGACGCCTGTATTTTACCTGATTTCCACAAATCAATCGATCCCTCGGTGATGGATCGAGGTCTTTAAAAAAAGGTTGTGTTCCCCTTTTAAAATACGAGTCGTATGCCCTTTAAATCTCCGATCTAGGATACGAGGGTGAGTAATCATCATGTATATTTTACCCGAGTACAGGGTTTGTCCGGAAAATAAGTGTACTGAGCTCAGGAAAAAAAATGTATCACACTTTTACATATCTTAAGCTAATATTCCTCAAAATAGGACCCTTGTGAGTCGATACACTTGTTCCAGCGGCGTTCCCATTCCTGGAACGCTCCCGCGAAGGCATCATCGGGAACCTCTCAAAGACACGTCGTCACGGCCTCTTTGACGGCGTTCAAAGTCCCGTATCGCGTTCCTTTCAAACTCCTCTTTATCTTCGGGAACAGAAAGAAGTCCGGTGGTGCCAAGTCCGGGCTGTAGGGCGGGTGCGGCAGCGTTGCCACGCCGTGCTTGGCCAAGAAGTCCGACACGACAAGCGCGGTGTGAGACGGCGCATTGTCGTGATGCAGCCGCCAGATGTTTTTGATCGCTGGCCGGACGCGGGCGACTCGTTTTCGAAGCCTGTCGAGCACTTGGACGTAAAATGCAGCATTTACAGTTTGTCGTTCAGGTACAAATTCGTAGTGGACGACTCCCCTTTTGTCAAAAAAGATAATGAGCATCGCCTTGATCCGAGATTTGCTCATGCGAGCTTTCTTTTGACGGGGTGATGATGGGGTGTGCCACTCCGCACTTTGTCTCTTCAACTCCGGGTCGGAGTCAAAGATCCACGTCTCGTCACCCGAAACAACGTTCTCTAAAAAATGTGGATCATTTTTGCAGTGATCCGCAAGTTGTGTCGCGATTTCCAAGCGATTGAGTCTTTGATCATCACTGAGCACTTTCGGCACCAACTTAGCACAAATTTTTCGCATCTGTAATTGCTCCCTAATAATCTCGTGCACTATTGTTTTTGGCACATTACACTGCTCTGCTATCATCCGAACACTTAGACGACGATCAGAGTTCAGTACATCGCGAACTTTTCGTCGGTGAGTGTCGTTGATGGGCGTCCAGGCCGTGGTTCGTCGTCGACCTCTTCTCTGCCCTCCACGAACATCTTGTGCCACGGAAAGATCATGTTTCTGGACATGGCTGACTCCCCGTAAGCCTGGTTAATCATACCGACAGTTTCGGTAGACGATTTCCCAAGCTTTACCGCAAATTTGATGGAATCCAAAAACTTCGGCATCGCGTTCCATGACGTGGGTCCAGCGTGGAGGTTCGCGTTAACAGAGCTCCTCACTACACCACAGCTCAGAGCCGACTGCCTTTTTCAGCGTCGCTTGCCAACATACCCCCCTCCAATCGCAGCCCGTCAGAGCGGTGCTGGGCGCGCCTGGAGCGGCGGGAAAAAATCAGTACACCTATTTTCCGGACGAACCCTGTATAACTGATGGTGGGCTTACCCTCCCTCCCCCCAGGTCACCTCGCTCTTTCCCTTGGACCCTAATCCCCCATCCCATGTCTGCACCCCGGGAAAAACAGAGGGACGTTGCACCATAGCAAAACCTGCCCCATGTAAGGCGAAGAATATTTTAACGTGGAATCACAAACTGTTGGTTTAGACACTCTTATGAAGAAATGGCATAGTAGATTTTATTGGGATCAAATGAGATTAAATGCATGCTTGAATAATTTTTAAAGCGAAATAATTAAGTGCTTTTTAAATATAAATATTGAAAATATCAACTTTAGGATGCGACCTGACCCCAGGACCCAAAAGTCAACGTGTATGTCCCAGGACCCAAAAGCCAAGTCAACGTGTATGTATGTCCGTGGTGTTTTGGATCCGTTAATCATATTTATACTCTATAAGGAGATGAAAATTATTATATGAACAAACGGAGCAATAAAAGAGGAAGTAGTGAGAGACTAGAAAGTAAAGCACATTTGTGGGATACCTTGGGACTATAAATGGCTCAAGACAAAACTGAAGAGAGAGAACTCGCATCGAGTTCGAGTTTTTTCGTTGAGTTTGACATTTCACCGCGATGAATGACTTAAAGGGATGAATTGAACGCCGATCTGGAGTTGAATGAGGGAGCACTCGAATGAATACACGATGTGTTAGTTTTTTTGTATCTTTTTCCATGATTTTCCTGTTCGTAAATAAAATCCGAGAATTAACTTTGTCTTTTTCTTTAGTCTATATTTTCTAAAAAAAACATTTGCAACTTTTTTTCCATTGTTGATGAATAAAGATTAAAATTAAATAATTTATTACGAAAATATTTGGAAAAATTAGTTCCCACATAGAAAATTCATTCTTTCATTAATTCAGAATTATCTGAAGAATTGACTGAACTGTAAATTCCCTTCTCCAACTGAAATATTTGAAATTCCCCCAGCAGAAATAGTAGAAGTTATTTTTGACCAAAAAACATGTGTGCGTTTGTGTGATGATTCGTCCCAGATATTAAAAATGACAACAGCAAAGTAAACCTTTGACGGTGGACATTCACTCGGACGGATCATTGGCTTGATGGGCTTATTCCAATATTCTTTCATTTGGAAAGATTTATTTCAGCAGGGTTCGGTTCTTAAACCTTTAATAGTTCCTACGCAAGGGTTGCTTATCAACTATCACACCAATGGTCTGCGCTGCTGAGAGATCAAATTCATATCACCCTCTACTTCAGAAGGGATCTCGTCTCAATTGTACGCAATGCTGTATTTATAACATTTATGATGGCATGGCATTATTCGTTCGCATGCCGACTTCCTAATATGTCTGAATATTAATTGAAATTCATGATTATGAGATGTGCGGCTCCTTTGATGGATCTAAATAAAACGGAGACTTAAGCATACGTACCAAGCATCTAGCCGAAAGTTAATGCCATTCGTGCCACGGACAGCAGAGGAAGAATTACTTCTTCTTTAATGACATGAACGCTGGAATGGCGTCCAGTAATTTGATAAAAACAGCTGGAGCGTATGTGCTTTTGATACAGATGTCGACCAAATTTCGTCGATTCAATACTTTCACTTTTAAGAAAAAGAGCTAGGATAAGTCCAAATATTATGAAGTCAACATTGATGTCCACGTACTTGTTCAGTTTTCTTGATATCAATAAATGTTTAAAGATACAGAGAACTGCACCAGAGATCATTATTTAGCGAGAAACAAATTCATGCAGTGTTTACTGCGCCAGGCCTAATTTAGTGGAATCTTCGCATCCTTTTTAATCATCAAAAATTATTTTACTGCCTTCTTTCAAGTGTACGCAACTAACTCTTTGCCTATAAATTCCTATCTTCGCCACAGGAAATTCTCCTGGAAAACGAAGACAACTGGCTTGCAAATTCATACATACGTTGATAAAGATGCGTTCCTGCCACGGAGGTGGGAGGTCGAGTTTTCAAATCAAATTGCAGGACTCTTATTCGAGAGCGAATCCGATATTATCACAGATACATTAAATTACATACGAGCTAAAAGTAAAGAGGAATTTATTACATATGAATACGCAATTCCTACATCCTCAACAGTAGTCATGTGGGACTTGTAATTGAATCTAAAAATGTAATATAGCTCATTTATCCTTTCGCAAATTAAATTGTCATTAATCGGCGTTGGTAGCCAGACCAAAATCACAAGCATGGAACACATTACAGATACTACTCCAGAAAATAAAAACCTCTACAAAAAAGGAAACTTTTCATTTTCTACCAATTCACCTCTACATAAAAATACTCTTCAATCCACTGGGAAGGTGTGTAGCAGATGGTTTAAAATGATCAAGAAAACTTAACTTAAAGATTGAAAAGATAAATGAAAACCGGCGATCAGTTGTCATTCGCCCTTCCAGTCCTTCACTGTCTCCCTAAATTAGTCCGCAAGCATGATTTGTTCTTATAGAGAGAAATAACCGGTAAGAAAGGACCCTATCTACTTCATTCGTGCATTTTCAGACAAAATGTATCGTGTTCGTCCACCATTCATGTACTAAAATAGGGTGAAAATCCTACGAGACAACCGCAGGGATGAATCATGTCCACAGGTTGGTCACACAAAGATTTGTATGAAATGCATAGGCAACATTTTTTTACTGAGGTGTGCGTGAAGTGCTGAATTTAGACCGTGTCCGTTAAGTGCGCGCATGATCGCAGATCGTATTATTGGCACTGATAACAGAGTGACAATGCACACACCATCATCATTGAAAGTTCGGCGATGCGACAGATCTCCGCTAAACTCGTAATTCCCGAAGTTCTTTGGACGGACGACAAAGAGAATGGTCAAGAGTGTCTGCTTGCCAAGACCTCAACAACAGCATCGCGACGATTCCCCAACACCCTTACAGTCCCAACTTGGCACCAGCACCCTATTTCCCGTTCCTAATAGTAGAACCCTACCTCAATGGACACCACCATTGGACCCTTAAACCCTTAAGAGCCGTCTAATAAGTTTGCACGAGCACCCTCAGGGACTTTCCGCCAACCAGGGAGTCTTGGAGTCGTGGATAAGCCGCTCTTGCAAAAGTGCGTCGACGCTCTCAAGGAATGTACTCTTTAGAATTTTGAGACACAGCAGTAATATCTGAAATAAATATATTTTTCCGAAAATTTTCAAAACCTCGTACAATTCGGATGATACGTTGGGAGCGAAAGAAATTTAATATCGAGAGATATGGGGGAGGGGTTGGTGGAGCAACGGAGGAAAGGAATGATGAGAGCCAGCGATCCACAGGAGGAGTAAACGCGGGTTAAGCAAGCATAATGACATTTGACTCTCGGGCCGGCAAGTGATCACAGGACAACTCATTCATCGCATGTAGTCTCCCCTCGACTTCCTGCGGCGGGGGGAGCTTCTAATTATATTTCATCGGCCAGCAGATTGCACGCGTAGCAACTTGGGATCCAATTTATGACCGCCAACATTCCTCGAATTCATTGAACAAGGAATGCGTGTGCCTCTGGACTTTCGGGCTTTACTCGGAACGGAGAGAACGCAAATAAATTTCCATTATCACTTCTACGCATATATCGAAAGAGTAAGACGATTGAAAAATAAAATAAGAATCATCAAGAAACCAAAACGTATGAAAGAGCAAATTTATTTCAATCAGAGTAACAATTTTTGGAACAAAATGTATTCCCAAATTCTATTTTGATCAATTTCTCAAAATATATATAGGTAGGGTCAGAATTTAAAACGTTATTTCCAACTTTCACAACGCTGCCAAGGGCAAGATGTATTCCAAGAATCACATACCTCGTTTCGTTAATTTAAAGTAATGTGTCAATTCTTTCAGTGAATTCTTACTGATCACCTTCGCGAAGAAAGAGGACACTTTGTTTATCCACAAAGAATATTTTTAATACGACCAAGGTTTATTTACGGCGTAGGACCTTCAGGTGTTGACGATGTTACGTTGCAACGAATCCTAGGTCGTAATAAAAGCATTCCATGTGGATAAACCAAGTATCTTTCTTTCTTCGCGAAGGCTTACCGCCATGCAACGCCTGAAACTGCCCTATTTACTCCTTTGATGAGTTTCTTAGGTTAAAGTTAGTTAACTGTTTTGTAAAGAAATTAGTCCAGCATGGAGACAAACAGGGAGAACATGGCGTAGAGGAGGATAGCTTAGGTTAAGGCACACTCGACGATGAGATATATAGGGAATTAGGGGAGATGAAATCAAACAAGGCCGTGGCGGTAAATGACATTCCGGCGGAACTACTGAAATGCTCAGGAAAATGTGGGAGGAAGAGGCTATATGGACTGATTCGTAGCATCTATGAGAAAGAAATCTGGCCGGAAGACTTTGTGAGATCAGTTTTAGTTCCTATTCCGAAAAAGGTAGATGCTACATCATGTGAGGACTACAGGACAATAAGTTTGGTTCCCCACGAAATCCGTATACTTCAAAATCCTTAAGGCCATTGAATTTTTAAACTTTGGTTGATGCCGAGCACGATACGAAGACGAATACAGCGACGGAGATCGCCGGAGCCAGGGCCCGAGTGAGCATTAGCGGGATCCACCTCCGCCCTTCCATGCCATCCCCCCCTTTCCCCCTGCCCACACCCCGCTGCCCCCTCCCAACCTCACCAACTACCCCATCATCCATCACATTCCCCTCACCATACACTACCCACATAACAAACAATACTTCAGCATTGTTCCGCAGTTAGTTAGTGAGGAAGTGAGCAGCTCACTTCAGCTTGTTTGGTCGTGACAATTCACCTTCAGTGCGCTGAAGAGGGCTACTTTGTAGCCGAAATACGCCTATTCGTATTCCCCTTTCTCATCCCTTCCCTTATTTACCTTTTACCCCATCCTTTGACTTGTGGCGTTAGCCGACTAACCTCAAATGTGCTTCGGATTTTTTATTTAATTTTAATTTTTTCCCCGTCCTTCAGAAAGGTAAACTGTTCACGGCTATTGCCGTCTTTTCATTTAATCAATACTGTCAGCAGTAGGAGATCAATTCAACCAATTCCTGTGTTCTTGTTTTTGTTCGCTAGAGCTACCACAATACACATTATAAATACACACACACACACACACACACACACACACACACACACACATATATATATATATATATATAAATATATATATATATATATATATATATATATATATGTATCTGAATCAGAAGACGACAGCCAAGCTGTCGAAACGTCAAATAACAAATTGTGAGTGTCCTTTCTTTGTGTCCCTATATTCTAAAAATCTACACCTGTGTTTTTATACATTTTTGCGTCGCCGAGGAGCGTTCCATTTTGAAGATATTTATTTATATATATATATATATATATATATATATATATATATATATATATATATATATATATATATATATATATATATATATATATAAATATAAATATTTATATATATATAATATATATAAATATTTATAATATATATATATATATATTTAAATATAAATATTTATATATATATAATATATATAAATATTTATAATATATATATATATATATATATATATATATAACGATTGTACGGAAAAACTCATACGAGCGGCACAATAATTGGCTGACACAACATAACACAAATAGAAAAGAATAGACACATATAAAAGAACACTTACACGGTAAATTGTTCGAGCTTTCGGCCCTCTCAGGGGCCTTCTTCAAGAGAGACTCTCTTGAGTCTCTCTTGAAGAAGGCCCCTGAGAGGGCCGAAAGCTCGAACAATTTACCGTGTAAGTGTTCTTTTATATGTGTCTATTCTTTTCTATTTGTGTTATGTTGTGTCAGCCAATTATATATATATATATATATATATATATATATATATATATTTAAATATAAATATTTATATATATATTTTTTTAAGGTTATCTACCGGTTAAGGTAGGTTTTTCGATGGACACAACTACCAAACAAATATTTTGTGACTACTAACAAAACACAACCCTAAATTCTACTCTACACCAGGTCCCTCTTCATCTCTGAGTACTTTCTTCCTCCCTTCATCCCGTCAAACATCCCTATCCTGTTCC
The DNA here is from genome assembly GCF_022747635.1 of Hetaerina americana. Classification (NCBI taxonomy): domain Eukaryota; kingdom Metazoa; phylum Arthropoda; class Insecta; order Odonata; family Calopterygidae; genus Hetaerina; species Hetaerina americana. Next base: position 3,397,107 of record NW_027286841.1, on the reverse strand, counting down.
TTCCCTTTCCTCTTTTGCCCAACATTCTACCCTCTATCACAGTCTTCAACATCCCACTGTATATAATATATATAAATATTTATAATATATAGATGTTTATATATATAAATATTTATATATATATAATATATATAAATATTTATAATATATAGATATTTATATATATATATATATATATATATATATATATTTATATATATATATATATTTATATATATATATATTTATATATATATATATATATATATATATATATATATATATATATATATATATATATATATATATATATATATATATATATATATATATATATATATATACATTCACACACACATATTCGAAATAGAACGCTCTTCGGCGACGCACGAATGAATAAAAACAAGAATATAGATTTTTTAAACATAGAAACTCATAGAGAGGGCACTCACATATGTAGTTTTGACGTTTCGACGGCGCGGCCGTCATCACCGATGAAACAACCCATTTGATTATGCATCGCTGCCCAAAGACCCAAACCCTTCATATCAAAAGGATATTCTCTCTTTTCCATCCCAATTTTGTTCCAAAAAAGGTCTCTCGTCCAAAGATATATCCATTCTTTCTCCACCTAATCCTAAGACCCCCCATCTCTCTTTGCCACTCAAAATCCACCAAACCAAGAGCCCCGGATGCTCCATCATCCCCAGCATCAACTCACCCCCTGGACGAACTTCAAAAAGATGAGGCAGGGTCAGCGGGTAAGGAAATGGAATGTAGAATCATTTAATAGATTGACAAGGAAGGAGTACCAACAGGCTGTAGAGAAAATCATGGTTCGCGGAAAAGAGCTGAGTACTATCGATGAAAAATGAGAATACTTCAAAAAGGGGATATCGAAAGCCGAAATAGAAACTATTCGAACTGTTAATGGGAGATGGAAAGGATAAGGAAAACATGGATCACGGATGAGATGATTAGAAATATGGATGGAAAAAATGAAAGAATGTAAACTTCAGGTTAGACAGGAGGATGTATCTATCCAAACGATACCCAGTAAAACCGTCGGTGGTGTCAGGGGGCTGTAGGCCAGCAGCCACTCAACATGTATTATTCCCTCTTATTTCATCATGCACCTGGAACACCGCTATCCACCAAAAACCGCGTGGAAAGGTGGTGATTGAACACCAATCATACAACATGGCCACACATACTACAAGTTTTACTTGGTTAAAAGCTATTCCTATGCCTAACAAGAGAGGAAAAGAACAAATCATTGAAAAAGGGCAAGCAAACATGAAATTCAGACACTTATTACCGGTTAGTATTCCACTCATTCCGAACGGACAATTCACAAATACAATAGACTTGGAATACATTCGCCTGCAGCCCAGCTGGGACAATGGCGCACGGCGGGGGGCGTTAGGACGCCAGATTTACTGAGTGTTTTTCGTGGGAATTTAATTCCTGTATACCCATATTTTTGACAGCCCGAACCTATTACTCTCTTATGGGCTCCCCCTTTAATTGCTGTCACGAAAATAGTGCGGGAAAAACGAATACTTCAATTAATCCGTTCGATAATCTAACTTTCTAATTTTGTGACAGTTGTCACCCATGCCAATGTAAATAGAGGGTATAATTATATATCCAAAGTCGGATGCGGGATCTTCATGAATGGCATTAAAATAAGCAATATATATTTTATACATTTCTTTTTACGCATCCATTTCTAAATGTTTTGCCGAAATTATAACAATGGGAACCACAGAGATATCGCAACAATGCTGCCGACAACATATGTGTGGTTCCCGATACTCAAAACGCTATTAGTGGTGAATTTGTGAAGAGAAATTAACTTTTCGGTCCTCTTTATCACTTGATATAATATTTGGTACTTGACGAGTACAATCGCTATAATGGCGTCGTACAATGGAAGTGATGCTCTCTACGGAAAGCAGTGTTCTGGAGATGAAAGAATCATGGAAGATTATTTCTTTTGTTTGACGCACGCACAATGGTGTCTCAAGACGCTTCCCAAACCCCTGCGCAAACAAGCGGGAGCATAGATCAAGTTCTTGATCAGAACGAAACCTCACAGCGTGAGGGAGATGAGAATACGAAATATGCACTTCCTCAATTTGCTTCTGGACATGTCTCAAGGGACTCTGAGGGGAATATACCTCAGTAGTCCCCCGAAAGCACACGAGCCGCTCCCCCAGGACGTACCATCATCCGCTTCAACTTGGAGGAGCAGCCGGTTGAAGAAAGTCAACCCTCAGGGGGAATGTGACGTCCAGATTCCTGACTGGGTGACGAGACTCAATGAAGGACGCGAGCCATCGCCTGCAGACCAGACAAAGGACCCCCAAGTGAGTCACACCTCTGAAGATGGGAGACTCTACGTTGCCACCAGAGCTTTACCTGGGCGGCCGGGTGCATACGGCTTCGTGAGCATATCAGGAGGTGCCGGTGACGACATGCGAAGAGGGGGTTCCCCGACAAGACACGAAAAAGGTGGAGAGGACGAGAGGAGATATGCGATGGGTCGAACGCCATGCCGCGTTGAACAGTACCCTATTCACCGGCAACAAGCAAGGGCTGGAGCAACACAGCATCAATGCATTCCCACTACCGCACCTCAAGACATGAAGAGAGGCCAATCCACTGAGTATAGTAGCTAAATTTAAATGACTATACAGTTCAAAAATGCTCCGCGTATTGCCATTATATGCGTACTTCCACCCATTGTTTTCACGTCGACAATTTTCTTAACATGTACGTATAAATAACATTCTCTTCACTTTGAAGTTCATGTCATTTTTGCTTCAGATAAATATTTAAAATTCATAACAATAGTAATACGATTAAAAAAACAAACAGTTTTCAAAATAGTCACCCCTTACTAAATTGGTTTTTCACACCTATTACAATTATATAATTAATATTTAAACGAAGGACATATTCTAAGCGGCGAATTCTTCCTTGTATAGTCTAGCCATGTTCTAGAAATCATTGAACGTGCCAAGTAACTGATTACGGCTGATTCCATTTATGAGTTCAACCAGAAACTGGCCTACCTGAGAGAGAGAATGTAAACCAAGATTTGAGACGTGCTCAAAGGAAGTATGAATTTGCACTGTGGTCATATGAAATGGCGATGAGGGCACGGGAACAGGCATTTGACGAGAAGGAGAGGGCATTGGCAAGAAACGTCAATACACTTTTGAACTAGCTGGACGAACTGGAACGCCGAAATGTTTACCTTTTAGAGTTGATGGAGAAGGGAATGATGAAATTGTACGAGACGAGAGGATATGAGAGGGACATTAAGATATTGCGCGCAAGAGAATTGAAAGCTCTCGAAGATGAACTAAGCATGAAGAAGTTGCACCTCGCCGATATGATGAAACACTACGAAGAGAATTACCAGGGACCTGCTGAATTTACTGACAATTATGCATATGAACAGCAATACTAATTATTAATTAATCATGTAAATAAAATATTCGGGGCATTCTTATCGATATTCATTGAGTGTTATAATTAAATGTTAGTGAATTAGATATATCCCGATTGATTCGAATAAAGAAAAGTTTAAAAATGAAGTCATTTGCGTTTTAATTTCCTAGTAGAAATTATAGCAATTAGATGCTATATAAAGATATTTTAGTACCTTGCAGGCCATCGCTAGGGTGTGTAGCAGAAGGCTGAATACACACCAGACTAATTTTGACCCGAATAAGTCCCTACCGCAGTAGGACAATGTTATTCTGACCCCTTATCGTTTGAGGTCCCAAATATTTTACGCATCAACAAAACCTAGGTCGTAGTAAAAGCGAGGAAAAGCAAATCGTCTTCCTTCACCAGGAAAAGAGAAGGTCGGGGATGCGCGTGATTTCGCAAGGTAGATATTTCGAACACGGTTCATGACCATGCTTTCGATCCACTAAATAGGCTAGTTGAAAAAGAATTATGCAGCGATCATAGAAGATGATCGCCAATCAAACGGTTAAAAACTCGATAAGGAGAGGGGACAAGAGTAGGAAATGGAAGAATATAAACATAGTGTTAGGCAGAAGAGGTTACAGAGAATTAAGTAATATATTTAGACGGGGAACACATAAAGCAAAATAACCATAGTGAGAGACGCAATGCGAGGATATGGCAAGTCAGCAAAGGAAGGGTGAAATTGGTGAGCTATACAAGAAGGATAAAACACTATCAGGAAGTAAAAAGAGAAGATCTATTCTAACAGTTTAAGATAAGTCGGGTAAGTTAATAGTTGAAAAAGAAATGATCCGAGAGAAATGGAGGGAATAAAAGAAAAATTATGTGGCAAAGAACCTAGACCAACAAGGTTTGACATTGAAAGAGAACACCACGAAGAGGATGATAGCTTAGGTCCAGGCATGCTCGACGACGAGATAGAAAGGGCATTAAGGGAGATGAAATCAATTAATGCCGTGGGTGTACAAAACAATCCAGCGGAACTACTAACAAGTTTAGGAAAATGTGGGAGCAAGAGTCTATATGGGCTGATTCGTAGTATCTATGAGGAAGGTATCTGGTCGTAAGACTTTGTGTGATCAGGTTTAGTTCCTATTCCGAAAAAGGTAAAGGCCACGTCATGTGAGGACTACAGGACAATAAGTTTGATATGCCACGCATATAAGGTTGTTCTCAGGATAATCAACCAAAGGATAGAGAGTAGGGAAAATGATTACTCAGGGGATGACCAGTTTGGGGTTAGGGTGGGGAGAGGCACGCGCGATGCCATTGCAGTAATGAGATCACTACGCGAGAAGAATATAGAATACGATCAGGACGTATTTGCCGGGTTCGTAGATTTCGGAAATGCATGGAATGAATTTGGAAAAACTAAGGAGTGTATTGCAGATAACAAGGCATAGGCAGAGGAAATGATTAAAGAGGCATGGGAAGAACTCGAGGTAGGAATGAAAGTGGGCGGGGAATTCGTAAAATCAGTTAGGTTTGCTAATGACCAAGCTTTAGTTTGTCAGTCAGCCAAGGTGTTGCAAGCATTAATGAGTAAATTGGAAATTCAGTGCGACAGGTATGGGATGAGACTCAATATTAATAAAACAAAGTTTATGCGATTTTCTAGAAAGAAAAAGCTAAGCTAAACATTACAATAGGTGGGCAAAAAATAGAGCAGGTAGAACAGTTTACGTATCTGGGAAGTGTTTTGGACCAACACGGTCAATGTAGTAGGGATGTAAGGAGAAGAATTGCGCTAGGCAAAGAGGCTTTCACAAGGAGGAGGGAGTTGATGACAGGGACTTTGAGTAAGGATGTTAAGAAAAGACTCGTAAAAACTTTGATATGGAGCGTAGCTATGTACGGTTCGGAAACGTGGTCATTGAAGCAGGAGGATAGACGTAGACTCGATGCTTCTGAAATTCGGGTGTGGAGAAGAATGGAGAAGGGGAAATGGACAGAGAAGAAAACAAATGAGGAAGTACTTGGTATGGTGGGCGAAGAGAGGGGTTTGTTGGGAGAAATCCTGTGGAGGCAGGAAAAGTGGATGAAGGGGGTGTTGACCGGCAGTGGGATGTTGAAGACTGTAATTGAGGGGAGAATGTTGGGCAAACGAGGAAAGGGAAGGAACAGGATAGGGACGTTGGACGGGAGGAAGAAAGTACTCAGAGAAGACGAGGCACCTGATATAGAGTAGGATGCTGGATTTTGTGTTTTGTTAGGAGTCACAAACTGTTTTATTGAGTAGCTGTGCCCATCCAAAAACCTACCTTAACCGGTAGATTACCTAATAATAATATATGTATACATATATACATACGTATATATATAAAATAAGACCTCTGAGAGGGCCGAAAACTCGAACAATTTACCGTGTCAATGTCCCTTTAAATGTTGCTATTCTATTCTATTTGTGTTATATTGTGTCAGCCCATTATCGTGCCGCTCGTGTGAGTTTTTCCGTATAATCGTTATATATATATATATATATATATATATATATATATATATATATATATATTTATATATATCCTATAGAAGGATATATATACATAGATATATATATATATATATATATATATATATATATATATATATATATATATATCCCCCTCCCCGGACTACAACCTTGACGTGGTGGAAGGGCTTGTGCGTTCCGATGACCCCTAGAGCTGTACTGGCGGGAGTAATAAAAATTGCTCCTGGTAGGGTCACCCATGCCAGATAGGTCGAAGGTTAGGAGCCAGACGAAAGGTAGTCCACGCAGCGTCTGTTCCTCAGTGAGGCGGCTGCAATGGCGTCTGACCCCAGTGGGGCGGCCAGTAAGTGATGGTGTCACGTTAAAAACACTATTGAGGAAGGCAACGGGAAACCACCTCAATTATTATTCCCAAGAAAAATATGATGGACAATAGAGATATTTTGAGTCCTGGCAACCACGGGGCTCGGCCCAATCGGCCGTGTGTCGTGCCCGGCAGCGGGGGAGGCAAGGCTTCCACGGTCGTCATCCCACGAGACCCTTGCAAGGGAAAACCAGCAGCAGCAGGACAGAAGACGCAGGAGAAGAAGACCACAAGAATAGGAACGTGGAATGTTAGGACAATGATGAGGACAGGGAAATTGGAGAATGTTAAGCGAGAGATGGAAAGGGGAAATATAGATATTTTAGGTCTATGCGAGGTGAGATGGGAAGATAGCGGGGATTACTGGAGTGATAAGTATAGAATAATATACAGCGGTGGGGACGAGAGCCAACGAGGGGTTGCCATAGTATTAAATGAAGAGGTAGGAAGAAGCGTAGTCAACATAGAGCAGGTAACGGATAGAATACTACTAGTGGAGATAAAAGCAGAACCGACGAACTTAGTTATTATCCAGGTATACATGCCACCGAGCAACCATAAGGAAGAAGAGGTCGATAGGATATACGATCAGTTAGAGGACATGATTGCATTTGTTCCTGCAGGGAAACATTTGATAGTGATGGGGGATTGGAATGCGACGGTAGGCGAAGGAAGAGATGGTGATGAGGTGGGGGACTACGGTTTAGGCACGAGGAATGACCGCGGGGAGAAAGCAGTTGAGTTCTGCAGGAGACAGGGCTTAGTTATCACCAACACTTGGTTCAGACACCACAAAAGACGCAGGTATACATGGAAAATGCCAGGTGACTCGGGAAGATATCAGCTAGATTATATCCTGGTTAGACACAGGTTTAGGAACAGTGTGATAAATTCCCACAGCTTCCCGGGAGCGGATGCGGACTCAGACCACAATTTAGTTGTTATGAAATGTAGCGTACGTTTTAAAAAGATAAGGCAGGGGCGGCGAGTTAGAAAATGGAATGTAGAAGCATTAAATGGGTTGAAAAGAAAGGAATACAAACAGGCGGTAGAGAAAATCATGGAGGACGGTAAAGAGCTAAGTACTATTGAAGAAAAATGGGAATGTATCAAAAAAGGGTTGTCTAAAGCGGCAAAAGACACTATTGGAACCGTTAACGCTAAAAGGACTCGTAAACCATGGATCACGGATGAGATGATTACAAAAATGGATGAGCGGCGAAAATGGAAGAATATAAATACAGAATTAGGCAAAATGAAGTACAAAGAATTGAACAATAAATTGAGGCGGGCAACAAATAAAGCAAAGGAAGCATGGTGGAAGACGCAGTGCGAGGATATGGAAAGTCTGCAGAGGAAGGGGGAAATCGGTGCGCTTTACAGCATAGTTAAATCTTTATCGGGAAGTAAGAAAGGGAGATCAACGATAGCAGTTAGAGATAAGGCCGGTAAGGTAATAGTTGACGCAGGAAAGATCCAAGAGAGATGGAAGGAATATGTAGAAGAACTGTATAGTAAAGAGCTTAGACCAACAAAGTTAGACATTGAAAAGGAACATGACGTAGAGGAAGATAGCTTAGGTCCAGGCATACTAGACAATGAGATAGAAAGGGCATTAAGGGAGATGAAACTAAATAAGGCCGTGGGGGTAGATAACATTCCCGTGGAACTTTTGAAATGCTTGGGAAAATGTGGGAGGAAGAGGCTATATGGGCTGATCCGTAGTATTTATGAGGAGGGAATCTGGCCGGAAGACTTTGTTAGATCAGTTTTAGTTCCTATTCCGAAAAAGGTAAAGGCCACGTCATGTGAGGACTATAGGACAATTAGTTTGATATCCCACGCAGCTAAGGTTGTTCTCAGGATCATAAACAAAAGGATAGAGAGTAGGGCAAATGATTACTTAGGGGATGATCAGTTTGGGTTTAGGAAGGGGAGAGGTACGCGTGATGCCATTGCAGTAGTGAGATTATTAATCGAGAGGAATATAGAACACAACCAGGAGGTATTTGCCTGTTTCGTAGATTTCGAAAAAGCGTTTGATAGAGTAAATTGGGAAAAACTAATGAGTATATTGCAGAAAATAGGAATAGATTGGAGGGAAAGGAGGCTTATCCGCAACCTGTACATGTCTCAGACTGCTCAGGTGAGGGTGAGAAACGGGGAGTCAGGATGGGCAGTGTTAGGAAGGGGTGTAAGGCAGGGTTGCCCATTATCACCGTTGCTGTTCAACCTGTACGCAGAAGAAATGATCAAAGAGGCATGGGAAGAACTCGAGGTAGGAATGAAAGTGGGCGGGGAATTCGTAAAATCAGTTAGGTTTGCTGATGACCAAGCTTTAGTTTGTCAGTCAGCCAAGGGACTGCAAGCATTGCTTAGTGAATTGGAAATTCAGTGCGACAGGTATGGGATGAAAATCAATATTAATAAAACAAAGGTTATGCGATTTTCTAGAAAGAAAAAGGCCAAGCTTAACATTAAAATAGGAGGGCAAAAGCTAGAGCAGGTAGAACAGTTTACGTATCTCGGTAGTGTTTTGGACCAACATGGTCAAAGTAGTAGGGACGTAAGGAGAAGAATTGCGCTAGGCAAAGAGGCTTTCACAAGGAGGAGGGAGTTGATGACAGGGACTTTGAGTAAGGATGTTAAGAAAAGACTCGTAAAAACTTTGATATGGAGCGTAGCTATGTACGGAGCGGAAACGTGGTCATTGAAGCAGGAGGATAGACGTAGATTGGAGGCTTTTGAAATGTGGGTGTGGAGAAGAATGGAGAAGGTGAAATGGACAGAGAAGAAAACAAATGAGGAAGTACTTGGTATGGTGGGCGAAGAGAGGGGTTTGTTGGGAGAAATCCTATGGAGGCAGGAGAAGTGGTTGAAGGGGGTATTGACCGGCAGTGGTATGTTGAAGACTGTGATAGAGGGTAGAATGTTGGGCAAAAGAGGAAAGGGAAGGAACAGGATAGGGATGTTGAACGGGATGAAGGGAGGAAGAAAGTACTCAGAGATGAAGAGGGACCTGATATAGAGTAGGATGATGGATTTTGTGTTTTGTTAGGAGTAATAAAATATTTGTTTGGTAGTTGTGTCCGTCCAAAAACCTACCTTAACCGGTAGATTACTTAAAAAAAAAAAATATATATATATATATATATCCTTCTCTTTCTTGAGAAAGGTGGCTTGGACCACGAAAACTTCGAAACCTAGTGAAATTCTTTTCTTTTTTTGTGTGTTTTGTTCTTTGTCCACAAGTGCCGGCATTATACATATACGTAATCGCAGGCAGAACAGATCAAGAACAGCGCGTGTCCCCAACATTGGTACTTTCCTGACTGGAGGTTAAGCGTGGGCTCGGAGAGGGCGTTGGGAGGAAGGGGGAGAAGAGGCGAGGATGTGACCCGAACCCATTTTCGCCGCCAACCGCACGAATCCATTAGAAGAGAAGGGAGTATCTGGGAGGGGAGGGGGGTGTCGTGTGATTCGGGTTGGATGACTGGCAACCGAAACCGAGTCTCCTGAACTCAACAAGGAGGAATTGCCACCACATGGGGGGGGCGGGGGTGGGTTGGGGGACGGGAAGAGGGACACCCGGTCACGCAAGAAACACCTACCCTCGGATCCCACTCGCAATCTCCCACAATCCCGAGCCAAATCCCCCAAGGGGTAATCCACCCTCATCCAAGCGCACAACGTATTTTGCTCGTATTTGTGCACGCAGCAGGGCCACACACGTACGATTTCAGGGGCGGCACACATACATCGAGGAATAACTGCTGGCGGGACGTGCAGGCGCGAGCTTTAGTTCTGGTTAGCGGACGCTTCACTCCGCAGGCGTTTTTCTGAGTGTGGTTTAAAGGTTTCTTTGGCTTAACGCTTCCCTTGTTCATTTTTATAAATGGTCGTCTCCCCGCTAGGATGCCTTAGTATGGACCAAGAGAGCGACGGCCGCAACACGACTAAGCCTCACCAGACACGACAATAAACCCTTCTGTCATTCCGTCAGATGCCTACTCTCCCCCTTCCCCAACCCCGCCCTCCCAACATTCTCACCCACTCGCAATAGTAATTGACAACAAAATTCTTTCACCAATTAAAACACTCTACGCCCACTTTTCTGCCTCCCTTTGGATGCATGGTTTCTATAAAAAGTGTTGGGAAAATGTATAGAAAATGGATTCATACGGATACAATACCTCCACGTTCTTCTCTTCCCAAATGCGTCTTCCCTTCAGCGTCGACACACTTGCCAGTCGCGTTCGCACGACTCGAAGGCTCCCTGGTAGGCGGACATTTTCTTGAAGAACATTTACCACTTTCATATAAGATACATGGTGTTATACCATAACGAAACCTAGGTCGTAATAAAAGTGTTTTATGTGGAAAGGCGAAGTATTTTAAATTTCATTTCAATATGAAGAATTTCCACCAAGTGACGCCAGAAAGTGTTTCATTTAAGAAACATGACATTAAGTCCACTTAAACAGGTCGTTTTTCTAATTGAAGTGGATACTGACAGTATGCAAACCTTCTCATGGATAAAAACACCGAATTCCGTGAACGATCATAATTAAATTACTCCACAAATTAATATTTGAATAGTTCCAATGAATACTGGAGAACTAGCAGGCCAAAAATCGAAAGTGATTCCAGCGGAGGATCGGCGCGAATGAGAGAATAAGTGGGGAATCACCGAAAACGTCTGGGGCCCAAATAATACCATATAATAGGACGACAACGGCGACAGACTAGAACTATTCCTAGAATCAGTCCACTGACTCAAGTTATGTATTTGATGGACACCGGCACAACACACTATATATGTATTATACTTATTCAAATATATACACTCACTCTTTACATTTGCAAACATTCTAACTCCCATAATTCCATTCAAAATGCCCGCTCCATCCCTCCTTTTACATATATGGCTTTCGACTAACATTACCGCTCTCCTTATTTCGTTTTCAGAGCGCAAACGTACTCGTCTTGTCTTACTTCCATTTCTCTCCACAGCCGTATCCCTTCCCTTAGCATGACTAAAACGTCAGCCTCGGTTTCCTTTCTGCCTACTTCACCTTCTCCACACTCACAGTTCAAAAGCTTCCATCTACGACTGTCACCTAGTATCAAAGACCAGTTTAGCGAGCCTTGCAAAACTACGCTCCTACATTTTACAATTTGCAGTAACCTTTTCTATACATAATTCTTTAAGATACCTGCCATCAACTGCCGCCTCTTCGCAAAAGCTTCCTTAGCTCACGCAATTCTTAACTTCGCTCTCTCCCCCCCTCTGCCTTGCCCCCTCATCAATATTTTCCTACTAGATGAATTGCTCCACCTGTTCTGGTCTATGCCCTCAAACGTTAAAGTCTATCTTATCCGTTGATGTCAATCGACTCAATACGTATGTTAGATCAGATCACTAATGTAAAGTCAGTGAGATCTGTAACAGAGCGAATAGATTTGAAATGTCGTTTTTTCCTCATACGATTAGAGAACAAAACAGATAAGACAGCAATCACGTAAGACATTATTACAATTGGCAATGTATATATTTGTCGATATCCTGCATTCTATTTGTTTACTCGAAAACCCCATCTTTTTAACGGTTGCGCAGAATTGTTTGAATATACGCATAATGTAATTGAATATTATTGCATGTAAGTACTTTATTTCGTGTGATTAACATTTTTAGAGTGCATGATCAAACTAATGTTCACCTTCCTTATTTGTCTCGACATTCGCGAGCATCTTTTCCACGAGAAATAATATTTATTCTTGCAATAAGACTAGCGCGAGTATTACAATCAAGAGAAAAATGTGTTTTCCCTTAACTTTTCAGGAGAGCATAAAATATAATTTAAAACTTTTCCAGTTTCACACTTGCGAGTGTTACTTCTATGAGAATCGAAATATTGACGGAGCACGGGTCTTCGACAAGACTTATCTCCGGATGTTTTTTCTAACGGAACGTCCCACCTGCTTATCACGTCAGGAACCTTTTTTTTCCGTGAAGGTGGAGACAGCTTTTGTGTGGTCCGGGGGAGTGGCTGAAGAAGTGGCGCCTTCGCCTCTCCTTTGTGGGGAGGGGCGAAGGGAGAGGACGACCCGGGGGGGGGGGGGTGGAAGTGCTGCGGCAGACGGCAGCGACACCTCCCGGCCCTCGGTGGCGAGGAGCCCCGTCAAGCACCCATGGCAGTGCGCCGCAATTGATACTGACAACAAATCACTCGGTACGAGGGTTGCTTTTTATACTTTGAGCCTAATAATGAAAAGATAGTAATTTATTATTGAAAATGGCTTCATTGTTTTTTAAAAGTACTCTCCATGATAATCAATACACTTTTGCATGCGCTCGAACCAATTTTCTCAACCCTTTTTCCACTCCGATTGAGGTACCTCCAAAACATGGTTTTTGAATGAATCAACGGCTTCTTCAGGCGCCGCAAACCGTTGGCCACGCAATTTTCCTTAATAAACGGGAATAAAAAGAAGTCACTTGGTGCTAAATCAGGGCTGTACGGAGGATGACCCATCAATTCGACGTTTTGCCCTGTAAATTAGGTAGTTGTTTCAGCCGATCTGTGAGGGCTTGCATTGTCATGATGACGAATGATCTTTCGTTGCCGCTTCTTTTTCCGTAAAATCACTTCTGGCAGACAAATGCACGAGTACCATTTAATAATTCACGGTTCTACGTTGCTCTTATGTTACGGTTGCCACATGTCCAGTTATTCCGAAGAAACAGGCGATCCTTTGCTTCGATGTGCTCCGTGCACGAATCACTTTTGTCGGATTTGGCTCGTCTTGGGAAGACTCATACGTAAAGTGATGTGCTGTATTGTTTCGGGCTCATACGAATAGATCCAAGATTCTTCACCTGTGTAGATGTCATATATATACAGATTTTGATGCACCGCGATTGTATTTCTTGAGCATTTCTTCGCACCAATTGACACGAGTATATTTTTGAGCTTTTGTGAAATTCTGCGGGATCCAACGGGAACAAAATTCTGTCACAGTTAAATGTTCATGCAATATCTTATGGATGCTCATCATACTAATGCCCAAGGATGCCTCAACCTCACGATACATAATGTGTGTAAGTAATGAACAAGGGATATCGAATAAGTGCAGCAGAGACACTCCCATTGCAGTCGACCCAGTTTACTCTTCCCATTTAGGGGCATCGATCCGCGAGGAAACTAAACTTATCTTTTTCGAAAATATTCTCATTATGGAATTTTTCAGAAAAGTAAAAGTTTAGACTATAATTTTAAAACAAATTATTGCCTCTAAAATTTTTCTAGGGTTTCCTGGGTTAGTGGACATCATGTATAACAATTTGTTTCGCCACAAATACGCAACCAAACTTATAGGGGACATCGTGGGAGGAAAACAATATTGATCACCGAATCGACCCTGGAATAACGCAAGATACGCTGAGAAGAGGTTTTAAAAACATTTATGAGCGACTCATCATGGAGCACTGCTCACCAAGGTCGCTCACCTGGATGAAATAATTTTCAAAACCTAATGACAATAAAATGGGATTGGATGTAGTTTTCAAAAATAAAAATCTTTTGCAATCATCTTGGTTGGCTTTTTTCATAATTTACCCGTCAAATCAGGGAGTCCATTCGGTGTCACTCTGTGGTATGGGAACACTTTTTGTATCCTGCCATAGTGTTAGCGCCGCGGGCTTAAGAGTGAACTAATGCGCTTATTGCCGTCGGAGGAGAGGGCACCACGTGCCGGAGAAGGCAAGCACTCGGGAGTGGGCACATGGGTGAGCTCCGCCCACGAGCCATTGCATCCCTGCACACTGATCAAACGGGCGGGAAATGGCGCAGTGATCCCTTGGTCACACGCCGGGGCAATACAATGCAGCATCATGAACTACTCGTATAACGTCCTTATCGTTTCGCATCGCACCGACTTTCATGACCCAACCACGTGCCCGTTAACTTTCTACTAACTTTCAAATCTCCGCTGCAGGCCGACACCCGTGGACGGAGCCGCTGCACACACTTCGGACGCCACACACAACTCGCCTCGATTTCCGGGCGAACGCTCACTCCCTCCTTCAGTCCGGGCAAACACACCACCGCCGCCGCCCCGTCGGCAAGGTGACCCTGCCGGACGCGCACGCACTCCTCCCTCCGAGGGGGGACGATCGCACGTTCGTCTGGGCGGATGAAGGCGGCCGAACCGCCCAACGAACGAGTCGCTCCCTCCCTTCTCCAACACGCACGCCCGCACTTTCACTCATGAATATAGCGCCCCGACCCCTCGGGAAGGGGGAAGGCAAATCCTGCAATAAGAACTGTCAGGGCCGGCCGGCCCTCCAACTGCGCCCCGCGGGAGAATCCCGCAGCTGGAGAGAGAAATGCAGTCGCTCTGTCATGCATGCGAAGGCACCACGGTGCGTACACTTACCGTACATCCGCATGCATTCATTCATGCACATGCACACACACACACACACGTAAGCACGTACGTATATTTAAGGAAACGGATTTCGGGCTCAAAGCATCCGATCGCAATGAGGCTAAACGAGATATTAACCATTATTATGTTCTAATCCATCATTAAGAGAAACAAAATCCCGCAACGTCCGAGATGCAAATGGAAAGAAAGATACTGACAGAAAACGGGGATCGAGATGGTGCGGGGGCTAACGTACTGGCTTCCCACCCAGAGGGCGCGGGTTCAAATCCCGGCAGTGTTGAATATTTTTCAGAGGAATCTCGATCCCCACTTGAGGTGCTTTGTGGAGGACGCTTTGAGTGAGTACGCCGTCCGTCGGATGGGACGTTAAGCTGCGAACCCCTTGGCGCCTTTCGTAAAGAGTAGGCTAATGCCGACGCCGGGTTTTTCTCCACCCTTCATCCTTTCCTGTCCATCCCCTAGGGCGCAAATGACCTCAGATGTCGGTCGCCTCCCCTCAAAACTAACTACTGACAGAAAACGAAGACATGGGGAAAGGATGAAAGGAAAACATTGAAGATATCCTTCAAGGGCCCACAAACCACTTGAAGGTGACTTCAATGAAGAAGAAAGCGTGATAGAAGAAGACGAACGGTAAAAATGGAAGAAAAAAAGAAACCAAAATAAACAAAGGAGTTCGACAAGGATGCAACCTCTCGCCCGCAATATACAACGCATATCTGGAAGAGGCAATAAAGGAAGCACAAGAATTGGGCATCAAAGGAGTCAAGGTGAATGGCGAAGAAATCAACATGCTCTGGTTCGCAGATGACATCGCAGTAGTGGCGGAAACGCCAGAGGACCAGCAAGCAAACCTGATTACTATGGACCAAGTACTTTGGGAATATAACATGAGCATCAAACAAGAAGAAAACTAAAACCCTTGTGTGTGGAAGAGAGAAACTGTTTGCAGATATCACATTTCGATGGGTGAAACTCGAACAAGTGGAATCCTTCATCCACTTGGGCAGCAGCAAAACTTCGGCTGGAAGAAGCACGACCGACACCAAGCAAAGAATAGCCCAAGCAAAGAAGGCGTTCATTGAAACGAGGCTACAACTATTTTCACTTGAATCTAAGACTGGAAACAAGGAAGCAGTTGGTCAGTACGTTCGCGTGGAGCATGGCACTCTACGGATCGGAGACATGGAATATTGGAAAAGTGGACCGACGAAGAATAGAAGAATTTGAAACATGGTGCTAAATAGACAGACAAAGTGAGGAACGATGAAGTATAAGAGCAGAAGAGGAAATGACGAAATGGCGAGCTCTACGGCAAAGAAGAACTAGATGGATTGGAAATACCTTGAGACATAATGGATTAGTTAGAAACATAATAGAGGGAATTATTGAAGGAAAGATCCCGCGAGGAAGGCCAAGAGACAAGTAAATTAAGAAGGACGTAACACAGGGAACCTATCAGAGGGTGAGGGAATGAACACTTAATAGTGAAGAATGGAGGGCTGTAGTAAACCAATCTTAGGATTGAAATAGTGATGGTGATGAGGATTCCATCATTAAAATTATTAGATTTTGGGTGGAAGGATACAAAATACCACTATGCTCCTTCGCTTAACAAGACACAAATAAACATCCTACACTGCAACATAGTCCCTCTACAATCCCGAATACTTCCCTCCTCCCTTCGCTCCGCCCAACTTCCCTATTCTATCCCTAACCCTACCTCGTTTTCATAACGTTCTCCCCTCTATTCAGCAAGTATGTAATATTCCATTTTCAATCAAAATGCTTGTCATCCATCTTTCCTGCTTCCTTTAGTTTTCTCCCAACAATTCCCTTCTCTTCCCTGCCACGCATTATGCCTCTTCACTTGTTTTCCTTTCGTCCATTTAATCCTCTCCATCCTTCTCCACACTCACGTTTCAAATGCCCCCAATCTACGCCTATCAACCTGCTCCAACCATCATGTTCCCCCCCCCGCACATAACCACGCTCCATATCCAAGCCTCGACGATCCTTCATCCTTAAACATCCTCACTCATTCATCCCCCTCTCATCAATCCTCTCCTTCTTGTGGAAGCTTCTTTGCCTTACGCAACTCTTCTTCCAACCGCCATCCCGACTATTGTGACTATCTTGGACCGAAACACTCCCAAGATAGTTAAACTCACCGGCTCTAGTTTTTGCTCTCCTATTTTAACGCTTATCTAAGCTTCCCTCTTTCTTGAATGCCTCATAAACTTTGTTATGCTTACAGAGATTTATATAGAGTCTGTTCTTTTGCAAAACACATTCAGGAGAGATATATCCGAATAATTCGCTCTTTTGAAAGATATGCATCTTGAAAAATCCTTCGGCGTACATCAACACTATAATCAATCGATTAGTCAAACACTGTACCCTCTTCAAGCAATGTGTTTCCCTTCAGCAATACGCCAAAGTTTACCTTCAGTATAACTTAAAGAGCCATAGGATCTCAAGAATTTGATTCGAATACAAAATGAGACAGGAACTTATGCGTGTCATTGTAACATATTACTGCAACCATATTATAATATTCTATTCGTACCCTTCCCACGTCATTTATGACTTTAAATGTACTGAATAAATTTAATTAATTGATGTCATTCGATATATTCTGTTTTTCTTCAGGTTTCCAATGTTATATTAACTGAATTGATTTATGTTCTATTCGGTCCGAATGAAATTCAAACTTTCAACGCGTTTCGTTTCCTAAGATATGGCATACTTTATGTGAACATGTACAAATCGGCGCGTGACATGAAGTAATTTCCAAGGCGCTAATTTGAGCCAATCTCAACTCCGTGGACTCAAGATTCTCCTGAAATGAGTTCGTTTCAAAATTTAATGTGTTCGTACTCATATTTTTACATCTATATAATATCCTGCAAGCCGCCTAAAGGGCGTGTGGCGGGGGGTGATACGTCACCACCCGTAAAAGAGAACAAAACCACAGGCAAACTCAACACATCCATGGATACCTACACCCATAGTGGCGTATACATTCATGCAAAAACCTTTTTCATATGCACAAATGTAAATACATATACCATCAACTAACAAACAATTGCACCTAATAATTTCTTAAAAATGTATCCAATAAATGTGCAAATTAGAATTGAAAAGTAAGGCGGTGAAATTCCACAGCGATATGGACAAAAAATAGTCTCCTCCCCCAAGGACTCAAGGCAGGGAATGTGCGCCTACGCTGCAGGCAGATAGCGGGAGGATCCCCCGCCCCCACAATAGAGAGAGACGAGTGATGGAAGGGGAAACATAAAAACAAACAAAGCAAAGCCAGCAATACTGTAACGAGCACTACAGTATTTAATGGCATTCTAATGCGGTCATGCGGGAAGGGATTGGGTTTTGACTACAAAACACTCTCCCTCTTTCTGTCTCTCTTTCGCGAAAGACGTCAATGTCTTAAAAAACCTGGACAGCAATTTTTCTAGGGCTCTGCTGGAAAAATATCTAATTGGCAGGAGCTTTCATTAGTCCGGCAGATCCTATTGCCGGCGATGACTTTGATTGTTCATTGGAAGGAGTCGTCAAATGAAAATTTCACCATTTACTCGCTCGAGTCGTCACATTCCTATTCGCTCCCTCACCCCATTGGCTATCCATAAAATGAAAGGAAACGGTGCAATTTCCCCCTTCCATCCCGCGGATTTTAAGTTCTTAAATCCCGGATCTCAATCTATCTTTTCCCTCGCAACACCCAAGATATCCATCCACAGAATGGAGGGAATACGAACTTCATAATAAGGGAAGAATGTATCCAAGTGTCATGATTGGAGACGTCTATGTAAACACAAAAACCAACACTTGATTTCGCATCGGCGCGGGAGTGCCGAATCGATTCAGAGCGTGGCTTTCTAAAGAAATGCAAAGCAAAATTTTCAACCAAAAAAAGGACTTCACCACTTCATCTATACCACTTAGGAACAATTAATTCATCAACACTCCGTGCACGTGACAGGTCGACAGCGCCATCCCCGTGAAACTAACGCCGTGTCGAAAACGAACTGAACTCAATGAAAGCAGGGAGGACAATACAGAATAGTGATCGCATTTTACATTGGAATCACGTATTTTGACTCTCTTCATCTGATGGTAATAATGCAATTTAATTCGCCAGGTCATGACATCCGCATCACACTAATGCGTGTGGTCACACTTCATCGATTTCCGCGCGAAAGGTGGCGATCCACCACGATTGTTTTCTTCTGCTCGGTTTGCAAAGTACTGCACGGATTCCTATGCCAATTAACTCAGAGCAATTAGGAAAATGGGGACGATTACCTGGAGAGAAAGACACTTTCGAACGCGACAAACAACGACGCATTAAGAAAAAAAAGCGTCATTCACTTAATGCAGAATCTGGGAGGGGGGGGGGGGGCTTCAGATATGGGCGAAGACTGAGGGCGAGATTTAACTAATTGCAAAGATATATAGCGTGTGGTTTTGCACCAGATATTGGAGATGTACTGATTAGGCGCCCTAATTAAATTGGCAAGGCCGGAAATTGTCACAAAATAAGGGCCTGTCGAACAGATATATTCAATTATTCGTTTTTCCCGCACACATATCGAGGCATCAAAATAAGGGGGAGCACATAAGAGAGTAATAGGTGCGCGCTGTCGAAAATATGGGTGTATAGGATTAAATTCCCATTCAAAACACTCTCTACATGTCTAGCGTCCTAACGCGTCCCCCGCCGTGCGCCCTTGTGCCAGGGGGGTGTAGGTGAATGTATATTAAGTCTATTTTATTGGTGAATTGTCCGTCCGGAATGCGTGGAATACCAATCGGTAATAAGTGTCTGAATTTCATGTGTGCTGGCCCTCTTTTAACATGTTTTCATGTCTCTTTGAGTAGCCATAGGAATAGCTGCTAACCATGTAAAACTTGTAATATGTGTTGGCATGTTGCATGAATGGTGTTGGGTCGCCCCCTTTCCACACGGTGCTTTTATGGACCTCGGGGTGCCAGGTGCATGAGGAAATAAGAGGGAATACATGTGGAATGGCTGGTGACCTACCACCCCATGCCACACGTTCATCCGACGGAGTATTGTGTAGATGTAGATTAATGCCTCCCCGGGCAAACGAGCGACTCCGTGACAGCAAAAACTACAGGTGTCCTTGACTCTCGCCCCCATGCCCGTGATCACCGCCAGCGATCGCTTAACAAGCGACTATATATCACTCGCTGGGTGTAAATCATCACTGGTCGGGAGGGTGGAGGCGTGGAACTGTGGGGCCCGCCTCCCCCCGCCCCGCCAGAGTGATCCCTCGTTGCCCTTCCGCGAAACGATGGCCGCAAATCATTCGCCATTCGCACAGCCAACAAGCATTTGATCACGGCGAATATCCACGGCGGAAAGCTCTTTCGAGCTCTTCTGCTTGCCGAGTGATCGCGCGACTCTACAGCGGCCATCGCCTTCCCAGCCTCGTCGGGATGTTGCGATGTTGTTATAAGTATTGAGATAATATATATATATATATATATTGTCAGCGAAATGACATCGGAATGCCAAAAATATAAATAACTGCAAATTAGTCTATCGCTTTGATTACGGTGGAGGTCTGTCGTACAAATATAATATATAGAAGAGGTAATTAAATTCTATGATTCACCCACTGTAGATTTTGCCCGCAAAGCATGTGATAAGAAGAAAATAAAAAAATTGTAATGCCAAGAATCGTACCCTACAAAGTTCTAATAATTTCAGTGTTGTCAAATCTTTAAAATTCCAAAAGCTGCTTACACATGAAATCGGAGAAAGGTAACTTGGCCATCTTTCTGTAAAAATAGCAGTTCTTTGAAACAGTCGGTGACCTTTTAAAAAAACAGGTCATATCTCGAAATTAAAAATTACCCCTTCGTTAAACTAAAACCTCCACGGCTTAAGGAAATATTATTAAATATAGTTAGTCTAAAAAGAAGCCGTAAGAAGCTCAATTTATCCTTTATATTACATAACCGTTTACTTTAAGGTCTTGAATTGATTGGCTGTACTTAAGTCGCCTCCTTCAAAACAGTATCTTCGACAAATAGCCGACCAGGGAGAATAGAGTAGAGAGATATTTCCAACGGGAGCTAAAAAAGAAATCAGTCAAGTCTGTAATTTAAATGATTTAAGGAGAAAGAATCATTTGCGAACCATTGCTCCTTTGGAAAGTAATGCCCATGATTTCCTCTACTCAGCGCTACAGTCGTAATTATTGCCACCACTGCTGTAAGATGAGCGTTGCTGTGCCACTGTGGTCAAGGTCATAAGGTCAAGTAGGGCGGTTTGATTGCTGCCTCCTCCTCCGCCGTAGTAAAAAGTATGTACGAATAGTATCGGTACCAATTTTCATGTTCTTAATAGGTGTGCGTGAAGTGCTGAACTCAGACCGTCGGTTAAGTGTGCGCATGATCGCGAATCGTATTATTAGGATTGAAAACATTACAGTGCACACAACATTATCATAGAATATTCTACGATTTGAAAGATCTGCGCTTAACTCGTCCTCCCGAAGGTCTTTGGACGGACGACCAAAAGAGCAGAGTCGAGAGTGTCTGCTCGCGATGATCTTCTGTAACGGCACCGCGACGATTCCCCAACCACCTTAGAGTCCCGACATGGCACCCGCATACTACTATTTCCTATTCCCTGTAAAAGTGAAATCCTCCCTTAAACGACACCACCACCCTGGAACCCTGAGTCAAGCCGTCAATGAAGCTTGCATGCGTAACCTTAAGGGCCTTCCGCCTACGAGGGGGCCTTCGCGACGTGGAAATGCCGCTAGGGCAAAATCGTGTCGACGCTCAAGGGTTCTACTTTAGTGTACTATTGTAGCAATATCTGAAATAAATCTATTTTTCCGGAAATTTTCCCGATACCTTTTATATAAGTCAGGTACCATCAAATTAACTGCCAGTATTCCCACGCCTGCCACCTTTTCATCTCTCCAATCTTTGAAAATTATTCTGTCAAGGTACAAATATCAACTTGCTCATAATATCCTTTCTCCCCCCCTTCATACAGTTCCATTGTTTCTGTGCCAAAAATCCTCAAAGTAATGCGTAGAACACTCCAACATAACTCTGCATTCATTCCACAAAACTCCTTTCATTTTATCCTTCATTGTATTTTCCCATTATCCCTCCCTTTTCGACTATTTCCAAAATTTCATTTGCCTTAGTATCACTCTGCTTCTTCCCCCCATCTTACTTCGTGTATTTTTCCTGACTTCTCCCGAGACGATTTTCCATTTATTTTCTTCCCTTTTGCGGCCATCGTACGCTTCCTAGCCTTCTTTTTATCTGCCATCATCCTCTTTTACGCTTGCATGCCTTCGTCTTGGACCTCACCGAATATTTTCCTCGCCTTCACATCATCGAGCATTGCTTTTCATTCTCCCCGCCACACCTTTCCCACAATTCCATAGTTTCACAATATTCAACAAGCATTCTTTTTTATGCTCACCGGAGAATCTCTCGCATTTGCGTTATTTATATATTCTTATCGCGAGCACGTCTGTTTTCGAGGTCATCACATCCCAAAGAATGCGCGCAGATCGCCTTCTCGTTTCTTAACGCTGTTACCCTTTATTTCGGATGTTCTCGAACCCTCCCCGCCCTATCCATATTTCTTTCAGAAATCACAGCGCATTAAAATCAGTAAGCAGTTGAAAGCAATTCAGAAGTATATAAAAAAGGTTATTTATTTTGGTCAAAGGTACTTTTAATAAATCAAGAGTAATATCGCTAAAGTCTGAAGTTCTGGAATTACAATTTCGGCTCTTTTCCTTTCACGGAGAGAACGCGTGCGTTGCTCGTGAAAAGTGGAGGGAATTTATTTCGTATAAAATTCTCTCACTGTTTCATAGGAATGCCTATTATCTTCACCCTCCAATAGATGAATTTTAAAAGCAATCACATAGGTATCTACAGGTTACGGTAGGTTTTGGATGAACACAACAACCAAACACCTGCAGGAGGGTGGGCTGAACAACAATGCACACGTGCTTATAGACAAAAACAAAATGACCTTCAGAAGCACTCTCGGTGGTACGTGGAAGTAACATTCCCCCTAAATGCGCATGCGCAGGTTTGAGGTCATTACATTCATCCAGTGTATTTTAAGAAGCGGAAGCATCAACGCGACTTATCTCGAATCCACTTGACTTGACAGCGGCCTTCACCACATCGTCCGAGGAGTAATGATTTTTTTAGATGACCTTTTAGGTGCCTCTTGAATTGCGGAAAAAAATAAAAATCGCAAGGCGCAAGATTCGGGGAATAAGAAGGGTTTTGTTTGTTCTCGTCTGTGAGACGGCGTGGTACAAATTTTACGGTATCCCAATTGTTCAATACTGAAGCCGACACGTTCCTCGGAGATATTCCAATATGGTTTCCGATACGCTTTTGAGTGATTTGCCGGTCATTATGAATCAAATCTTCGTAGAGTTTGCGATGTTCACCGTATGTGGCAGTGATCGGACGTCCGCGGCGTGTTTAATCAATAATTGTGACATTTCCAGGCTCGCAACCACGAAATTTTACCACCCAATGATTAACAGAAGACCTATCAACAGCATAGTCACCATAAAACCGCCTTTAAACGACGATGAATCTCAGTGGGAGTACTTTTTCAGCAGTAAACAATTAGACAACAGCACGCTGTTTAACTCGCGTTGACATAGCACTAGAACACGTCTCCACACTTCCGCTTCTCAAAATACACTGGATGAATGTAACGACCTCAAACCCGCAACTTGCCTGTTGAAAACAACAAAGACCAAAGAAAGGCCGCCAACATTGGACCAAGCACCACAGTCATTGAAAAGCAGTCCCATGCGGTCATACGGAAAGGGATTTGCAACAAAACACATGAGATTAGCGAAAGTGTATGCAATTGAGTAGAACTAATTATTCAACAGACGTCGTGGGTGGCAAGTTGGATTTCTGCTATCTCTAACCCCACAGTTACTATCACGTATTGTCCGTGGGAAAAAGGAGTCCTTGAGTCTTTTAGTTTTGGTGTCTACGAGTTCTCGTACTTCCAGAATTTAATATCTAAGATTCAAACGACCAATTTATTTTGGAGTGCGTATAATATGCGAGACATATCCTGCCAATACGTCGGCGCGGCTTTCAGGGTGCCATGTAGAGGCAGGAGTACTTTGAGGGGAAGGCGAGAGGTGGAGAAATTCAAGGTTGAATGCCCTCGAAGAGATTCTCAGTACGAGGGGTACATATTAAGGTCATATTCATTCAAAGGGCACACATGAAACAATGCATTCAGATGAAAGAGGAGCACGGAAAGGACGAGTAGGGAGAGGTCGGAGGGCACGCGTCATGTAATATTCCCTTTGACATTTCAAACACCGACGGAGTGCAACACTCGCAACATGGCAGCGGAGACTGCGGACCCCATAAGCTTTATCATCACATTCACACATAAACACACTTTGAGATATACCGAATCCTTTTTTGCACAGCATATCATACCTCAGAGATAGAAAGGGCATTAAGGGAGATGAAACTAAATAAGGCCGTGGGGGTAGATAACATTCCCGTGGAACTTTTAAAATGCTTAGGAAAATGTGGGAGGAAGAGGCTATATGGGCTGATCCGTAGTATTTATGAGGAGGGAATCTGGCCGGAAGACTTTGTGAGATCAGTTTTAGTTCCTATTCCGAAAAAGGTAAAGGCCACGTCATGTGAGGACTATAGGACAATTAGTTTGATATCCACGCAGCTAAAGTTGTTCTCAGGATCATAAACAAACGGATAGAGAGTAGGGCAAATGATTACTTAGGGGATGATCAGTTTGGGTTTAGGAAGGGGAGAGGTACGCGTGATGCCATTGCAGTAATGAGATTATTAATCGAGAGGAATATAGAACACAACCAGGAGGTATTTGCCTGTTTCGTAGATTTCGAAAAAGCGTTTGATAGAGTGAATTGGGAAAAACTAATGAGTATATTGCAGAAAATGGGAATAGATTGGAGGGAAAGGAGGCTAATCCGCAACCTGTACATGTCTCAGACTGCTCAGGTGGGGGTGGGAAACAGGGAGTCAGGATGGGCAGTGTCAGGAAGGGGTGTGAGGCAGGGTTGCCGATTATCACCGTTGCTGTTCAACCTGTATGCAGAGGAAATGATCAAAGAGGCATGGGAAGAACTCGAGGTAGGAATGAAAGTGGGCGGGGAATTCGTAAAATCAGTTAGGTTTGCTGATGACCAAGCCTTAGTTTGTCAGTCAGCCAAGGGGCTGCAAGCATTGCTGAGTGAATTGGAAATTCAGTGCGACAGCTATGGGATGAGAATCAATATTAAGAAAACAAAGGTTATGCGATTTTCTAGAAAGAAAAAGGCCAAGCTTAACATTAAAATAGGAGGGCAAAAACTAGAGCAGGTAGAGCAGTTTACGTATCTCGGTAGTGTTTTGGACCAACACGGTCAAAGTAGTAGGGACGTAAGGAGAAGAATTGCGCTAGGCAAAGAGGCTTTCACAAGGAGGAGGGAGTTGATGACGGGGACTTTGAGTAAGGATGTTAAGAAAAGACTCGTAAAAACTTTGATATGGAGCGTAGCTAAGTACGGTGCGGAGACGTGGTCATTGAAGCAGGAGGATAGACGTAGACTGGAGGCTTTTGAAATGTGGGTGTGGAGAAGAATGGAGAAGGTGAAATGGACAGAGAAGAAAACAAACGAGGAAGTACTTGGTATGGTGGGCGAAGAGATGGGTTTGTTGGGAGAAATCCTATGGAGGCAGGAAAAGTGGATGAAGGGGGTATTGACTGGCAGTGGTATGTTGAAGACTGTGATAGAGGGTAGAATGTTGTGCAAAAGAGGAAAGGGAAGGAACAGGATAGGGATGTTGGACGGGATGAAGGGAGGAAGAAAGTACTCAGAGATGAAGAGGGACCTGATGTAGAGTAGGATGATGGATTTTGTGTTTTGTTAGGAGTAAGAAAATATTTGTTTGGTAGTTGTGTCCATCCAAAAACCTACCTTAACCGGTAGATTACCTTAAAAAAAAATCATACCTCAAACCAAGGGACTCTCGATTTGACTAGTCGTTCTAATAACTCCACTGATAGCTTCGAGTTCCACTCTCGATCAGACTTGACGTCCTAATAACTCCATAAATACCTTTTATGTAATTCAACAGCTGCTCACTACATCCATATTCTCGCAAAACATTACCAATTTCTCCTCGATATACCCTGATGCATACATTCTCCGAATTAACAAATCCGCGATAAAATATAAACCTATGACCATGTAATTCTCAGATGCGTGCAGGGAGGCAAAGAAATGCCGACAAAATTGCACCTAGCAAGAGAGTCGAATTATGGGAGGCGACCGACAGCTGGGGTTTGCCACTTGCGTCATAAGCGATGGATGGCGAAGGAGGGAAGGTGGAGAGAAACCCGGCGTCGGCATTAGCCTACTCCTCCATAAAGATGCCACGACGCACGACAAAGGACGCTCCAGCTGCAAATTTCAGTGCAGCACAATCAAAATATCTCATTGCTTAATTAGACTGCATCAGATAAAATGATACCTTTGCCGTGAGCTTACGTCACATACATTGTGGAGGAATTGTTGTGAATTAACGATGGTATTTCTCGCTATATTGTTTATTTTTGTTTATTTTCCGTACTTGTGTTTTCTCCCTTTCCCAAAGGCGAAATGCCTTCTGAGAGGAGGAACGGCGTGGATAAAGACACTAATTGGCATATGACACGCCCCTCTTCAATATTGACATAATGCTAACAGTAAAAAGAAATGATGATATTATCCACAACAGCAGTAATCGAGCCCATGATTGGATGGCATGGGTGAGGGGATAGAGGTCAACCCAAACACTGTGCCTACATAGTGGATGAGTGATATTCACTTAGTAGCAGTGGCTGAGAGAGAGGGACTAGTTGTCGATTCCATGTGTGCCCCCAGGCGGTATCCCAGGAAGATCTAGTGCCCTCAAAAGCCACACAGCTCGGTCGAAGGTGAAACCCCAGGAATCGAACCACAGTCCTCCGAACAGTAGTACACCTGAGATCAGGAGTACCTGTCAGCCTACAGCACCAATTATTAATAAATAATATTACTAGTGTGAAATTTTGGAACAAAGAAAGTGGCGAGTAGGAAATACATTGCTGCGGCCAATCAAGTTAAGTATTTGGGAGTAGTTCTAACACCAAGCCTTTCATGGGGAGCACATATCAGGATAATATACGGATTCGTTTTGAAGAAACTCGACTCCATTAAACGTTAAAGACGCGTCCGTAAATCGGGGCTCAGCGGTTCGAACCCCGGGTAGGATGAGGGATATTCGCCCTCCAGCGACACATCGCACTTGTACCCGAGCCAGGGGAAGGATGGGGGGGAGGGAGTCGGTTGAATTCACCGTCGCGGTATTCCCCGCTGTTTCTCTGAATCCCCCAATCACTGAGACAGCCTGGCCGAGGCAGTTCGCGATGAAAGTTGAAATAAACGCGCGGGAAGGGGGGGAGGTTTAGACCGCTGTCAAGAGGTTTTCCACAACACGGTGCACGTCGTGGCAAACACGCAACCTCCCCCCCTTTGATATTTATTTCTTCATTCGCTCGGCGCGAAAGCCGTCATGTTACGTGGTAGCGACAGTGGCGGCACCTTTTGTGGTCGCTGCCAAGCAACGCGGAAGGTGAGTGGGGGGGGGGCGCGTTTCCCAGTCCGCGGGCTTTGATCTCGCCCCTGGGGGGATCAAAGGGTGCGGGCAAGGGGGGTTGGGCATCGCTTCAAAGGAGGGCGGGGGAGGTAATGGCGCCCGTCGTGAAGAGAGAGGGGGGGGCGAGGGAATGACAGCGAAAAAAGCGAAACGTAAAAAAAGAGGAGAACCGAAGTAAAACACTCACACGGGAATACACCCTCCCTCCCTCCCCCAACAACCCCCTCTCCCCCCCCCCACACTCTTAACATCCAAGGGTCTCCTCCACTTTGATTTTCCATTCCTCCTGGTAATCACTGTTGCCCCGTGCATTTTTACAAACACGCTTTCATTCTATTTTCTAGTTTTCCAGTAATTTCATTAAACCAAACTAGAAATAAGAGCGAGCCATTAATCCATCCACTATGCTTGTGTCTGAGGAAATGATCACAATTGAGAAAATTACGAGGAATTAGACTCAGCGCCAAGCCGAGAAGGTAATACCACCTTGGAACATTTCTCCCTTCCCATTTCACGACTAATTAAAGAAACTAAACACAAGTGTACATGGACACTCGTACACCTGCTTTATGTGTTTTTTTAACACCCCCAATCGTAGTGAAATGACGACTACTAGTTACCTAAAGTTTTAGCTAGTTAATCAATCAACTAAAATAGATTATATTAGATTAAGATTAACGTAGTGCCATGCAAGCTAATGCTATGGTGTATGGCAGGGGGTGAATACAAAACAGACTAATTTGACCCCTTTCGCGATCGGACAATGTCATTCTGACCCCTTATCGTTCGTGGAAAAGAATGGCATCTAAAATATGTCTGTTCTACACTTAATTTCTCTAATTTCATAGGCGTGATCTCTCTTACTGTAGTAAGAGGGGGTGATAATACATATTCAACACCACTGCTAAAGAGACTTCCTCCCAATTAATGCAAGAGCTTCAATCTGTAATTTAACCTTCGCTCTATTGAGTGATTCCCAGCCTAGCTCCTCTAATCTATTGGATACGCTCCTTAGTTTCTCACAACAATCTCTTCTACGCTGCACGCAATCCAATACGGCTTCTTGAGGATCCCACGTACTGGCAGCATATTCTAAATGAGGCCTGACCAGCGAAAGATAACATTGCTCTTTGGTGTTTTCATCACAATTACCCTGCACTCTTCAAATAAATCCTAATGTTTTGTTAGCTTGCCCACGTTTTCCCCGTGTGCGTCACAAAGGAGAGATCATGAGTGAGGGTAATGCCTAGATATTTAATTGGGTCTACGCGTTTCATTTCGGTGTTCCCGATGCAGCGGGCGTTCGGGAGGAAATCGCTATTTTTCCACAAAATCATCACAACGCCCCTTTTTAAGCTTAATTCTAATTGCCAAGTGTCAATTAGGATTTTTAGGAAGGAAAGGAAATTTATGCGCTTCTAAGGAAATATAACTCACCTTTTACTGATACATTTCAATTCAATAATGAAACAGCGTACGTAGAAATAGCAAATATTTATCGAGAGTTTATGAACGGATCTTTACATTAATTAACCCCAAAATACGTAGCTGAGATTTTGCATCTAAATAAAACACAAGTACTCCCTGAAATCCGCTCTTTAAGCCACATTTGACCATCCCATTAGCGAAACGATTGCAGTGTTCGCCTCAGGCAGGATCGTCGGATCAACCCCAAAATCTTCTCGAGGATAACGGATCTGGGCCGTGAGACTATTTCTCACTCAAGGATAAATGAAAACAATATATGTCATCTATTGTTGCAACGAACATGACGGCGAGTCACCCTGGCTCTTCCCGCTAACCTCGTTGATCCACAAGGGCACTTGGCGAAGCCCAGGGCGCGAACGCAACCCATCAACAGTGATGCTCTCAACTGTCGGCCAATAGAACACCGGACGAAGGAACACATTCTCCAAGTATCAGGAATTCTGAATTACAGGGACAAGGCTAACTCGTGCCCAGTGCGAAGCCTATTGTTTCATCGGGAAGCATTGAAATCACATTGATTAAATTAGCTGCGAGAAACTATGACCAAGTGCAATAGAATCCAAGCTGTGAAGCGTAAAATACACGAGACAAAACCTTTGGTGCTCACGCACCGCCCCCTCAAATATCCCCGGGATGTCCTTAACCTGTAGCAATACTCTTCAACAGTACAGAATACATGGGTGACATCCACAAAGGGATAGAGTAATTCCTCTTTGCCTAAGGTTTCCCAAGAATTCCACAGCCTTTCAGGAGCTTGGAGACCCTTTACAGTCGGCAGACGAAGTCTCCAATAAAAAAGTGATGTTCTTAAGTAGCGAACTTCTTCAACCGGAAGAGATTCTCCTTCTCATTCACCGAATACTTTGACCTTTTTGTTCCTTATAGATTGCAATTTAAGAATACCTTTTTTACTTTTGCCGCCCAATGCTGATCCTTTGAATTAGCATTCCTCAATTTTTGTAACCTCAATATTTTTGTTTCGTTTAGTCTTCAGCTCTTACTTATCGTAACGATTATACCCGAATAACGTTTGTTTTATTTATATTGATTCTCATCCCAGATATATATCGCACTGAATTTCCAATTCACTCAGCAATGCTTGCAACCCCTTGGCTGACTGGCAAACTAAAGCTTGGTCATCAGCAAACCTAAATGATTTAACGAATTCTTCTTCAACTATCATTCCTAACGCCAGTTCTCCCCATGCCTCTTTGATCATTTTCCCCATATATGCGTTGAACAGCACCGGTGATAATGGACAACCCTTGCCTTACACCTCTTCCTAACACCGCCCATCCGGACTCACCGTCCCCACTCGCACCTGAGCAGTCTTGAGACATGTAAAGCTTGCGGTTCAGCCTCCTTTCCCTCCAATCCATTCCTATATTATGCAGTAAATTCTAGCCAATTATAGTATAGTATACAGTGATTCCAGGCAATTTTCTCCATCAATATCCTAATAATTTGAGAAAAAATACATCCTGATTGGATTAGATGTTACCATCTATTATTGACCTCATCATTGCTATGGAAACAGGCGTGCCTTACCCCTTTCTGAATCTGATCTTACCCCATTGAATCATGTCCCCTGCTCTACATCCACTTATTGAAGATCCTAAGTGCCACCTTTTTTGCCACGTGCGAAATCACGCAAGAATTGTTCTATAGCCTTCACATATTACCGTGTCTTTTTCTTGGAATGGAAGCTGACACTGATCCGAGTATATCTTCCGACCGAATTCCTTCCACACAAATTTCACCGATTAGTTAATAAAAAAATGTTATTTAACGTCTTCCTTACCCTTTAAAATAATCCCGCAGAGATATTCCTCGTGTGTATCTATAAGGCCTTATTTGATTCAAATAACCCAAATGGCCCTCGAATATATATCGCTATCTATTGTTCGGACCAAAGATACATGTACATTAAATGAAGAATAAAATGTATCTTTCGACTGTCCTTTATTCACGCACATGAATGGTACATAAATGGACTGCGACTTGATTGATTTGTACCTGATGATGACGCTTGAGCGTTGAAACTGGTTGTACGTGATCTGTGTGTACTGTGAAGGAGCATTCTTGCAGTAAATTGGGCTAAAACAGTGACTTGCTACAAATCAACTGCCTAACTACAGCTTTTCTTCTACAACTGAGTTGTAATCAGGCTCCTTCCCTCCCACCAGAAACCCCGCAATCCCCTATCCTATCCTTTCCTTCCATTCATCGACAAGAGTATAGATCTGCCAACACATTCCCCCTGCAACACACCTTTTTGGTGGCTTGCAGGGTATTGATGTAGATGTAGATGTACGTGAATAAAGGACAGCGGAAAGATGCATTGTATTCCTCATTTCAGTAACATGAATTTCCACGAAGTTGACTCGGGAACAATTGAATACATGTACATTTACAAAATACCCCGCAAGCCACCGCAATAGCGTGTGGTGGGGGGTGTTAGGTCAACATCCGCAAAAGAGAATAAAACTACTAGCAAACCAACATATTTATGCAAACCTACCACCACAGTGGCGTATGCATTCATGCAAAAATCTTTTAAACTTACACACATGCAAATACATCTACTATCAACTAACATACACATGGACCTTAGAATGTAGTAAAACTGTATCTAATAACTTGGCAAATCAGAATTGAAAAGTAAAAAGGGGAAGTTCTACCATTACATGGACATGCAAATCATGGTCCCCTCCCCTAAAGAGTCACAGGGAGGGAACGTGATACACTGCAAGGGGCAGGCAGCGGACGGCTAGCCCACCACGGAGAGAGAGAGAGACGAGGGATGGAAAGAGAAGCTTGGAAGCAAACAAAGCAAGAAAACCAATACAGTAACGAGCACTACATTCATTAAACGCGGTCACATGCGGTGACGCGGAAAGGGTCTTAACAACTCTAATTTGATACCCACATCAAAGTCATATCTTAACTTTCTGGCCTAATATCTTGATCATAATGAAGGTACATGCATGTTTAACTCAGAAAAAGAAATCGGGAATGCCTGAAATTGAGACATTATGTTGAAACGACATTATAAATTACTGAAGTTGAAATATTTGTTCTTTTTTCGATTGAAGTTAATTTTATTTTGGGAATTTGGGAGGAGGCCATTTTTTTTCTCCTCAAGATTTACGTCAATTTGCTTCCCTTCCTTCCGTCAGGCAGACGTACCCGGCGGGAAGGGCGGGGGCAAATATTTGTGCCCGGTGACGGGGGCCGTCACCCCTAAGGAATTACCATCGGGTAGCTCCCTCCTCAATGTTTGAAGTGCCATGGGATCCAAGGGACGGGACCCTTTTCCCTTTTCTTCCTCCCCCCTTCGTCCGCCCCCCCCACTCCCCCGGAGGGAACACGGGCAGCAGCGTCTTCGATCACGAGACCCACAACAATAAAACAATGCGAGCACTTCGCAAATAACGCACTTCGGCTAATAGTAGCAACACCACAGCGCGCCCCCCCCTCCCCCTTCACTTTCTCTTCCCCCCCCCTCCTTCCCCTCATCCCCCCTTCCAAGTCTCCACGTTCCGACGACCCCCACACTTCAGCATGCAAATTGTAATTGATTTAAGACGCTAGGGTTGAGCCAGTTTATAGAAATATGACCTCAGACGTCACTCATAAACAGACGTCAATTTAATCATAACAGCAGCAAGAAACCAAAGTCAATAAATAGAAAAATAACAAAGAGTTTCAATTTACAATGCAGGACAAATTTAAACGATGCGTAGACATGTAGTACATTCGTAGGTGTAAGTGTATGTGTATGTTTGTTGATAGTATACGTATTTGCACGAGAGCAAGTGAAAATGGTTTCTGCATGAATATCGCATTCGCTTCTCTATGCGAGTAGATTTGCATGAATTTTTCGGCTTTGCAACTGGTTTTATTCTCTTTTACGTGCCGTGAATTAACACCCTTCGCCACACGCCCTCGCGGCGGCTTGGGGGGTATTTTGCAAATGCATGCTCTTCCACTAACGTTGTGTGTTTTGTTATAATAACCCATTCTTTCCGAATTACCTCATTCGTGTTCTGTTCATCTGTTTTTAAGTCTCCCTTTCAATCCCTCGTCCCTCTCCGCGGGGGGAAATTCCTGCTACCTGCAATGTTGGGTTGCATTCCCTGACTTTTACAGTCTCTTCGGGGGGTAGAGTGTTTTGTGGGGCATGTTCATGTGGTAGTGATGTTTCACATTCTTGCTTGTTGTGTCCTGGCTTGCGTGTTGTGGGATGGCTTTCGTGCTGCATCCTGGGGTGCAGTTTTTTGTTGTTTTGCGGCATATATGTTTGCAGTTTTGAAATTTTGGAATAAAGGAAGCGAGGAACAGGATATAAACTACAAAATAGAGGGTTCAGTATTGACTACGGCAAATCAAGTTAAATATTTGGGGGTTGTTCTAACACCACGCCTTTCATGGGGAGCACATATCAGGACAATATGCGGATCAGCTTTAAAGAAACTTGGCTTCATAAAACGGGTGGTGGGGAAATGTAATGAAAAAGTTAAAGAGAGGTGAGGTGAAAGAAAGAGAAAAAACAACTTTGCACTTCCACACACTTTTTTAATATAACACGACCATGGTTTCGATGCTGCGCATCATCTTCAGGGACCTGAAGATGATGCGCAGCATCGAAACCATGGTCGTGTTATATTAAAAAAGTGTGTGGAAGTGCAAAGTTGTTTTTTCTCTTTCTTTCACCTCACCATGAAAGAATTCCACCAAGTTAAGCCTGAAACTGTTAGATTTAAAGAGAGGTGTTATTTTGCTCTAGTTAGACCTCATTTGGAATATGCCGCAAGTATTTGGGATCCTTGGGAGAAAATTTGGCAAAAAGAATTAGATAAAGTCCAGAAAAAATCCGCTAGATTCGTTAAAAATTGTTATGATAAGAACACAAGTGTGACAGGTCTCTTAGGGGATTTAGGCTGGGAACCACTTGAAGTGCGGAGAGAACAAGCGAGGCTTAGACTTTTAGAAAGGTTCAGAACAAACGAGTTTAACTATGACACTGAAGGAATTATAATGGCCCCACACTACTTAGGTAGGTAGATCAGACCACAAAGATAAACTAAGGGAGATAGAGTCCAGGACAGATAGGTACAAATACTCATTCTTTCCCCGAACAATCAGAAATCATAGTAGTAAGAAACCGAAGTCACTTTAGAAATATTGAAAACATTGAATTTACAAGTCGGAGCAAAGTTAAACACTGCAAAGCTGTAGGTATACTTTCAGGTGCATGTGTATGTAAGATGTAGATTGAGTGTTTGCATGTGTGTGGGGTGTAAGTGTTCATGCATGAATGTATGCCATGTTTTTTTTTTGGATATATGATTTTGTCGTTATTGCATGCGTTTTTTTTTCTTTTTCTTTTCTAAATTACGGGTGGTGTCCTAACACCCCCCGCCACACGCCCTTGCGGCGGCTTGCGGGGTATTAAGTAGATGTAGATGTAGATGAGTGTTGGATGAAGGGATTTTTGCATGAGTGTGTGCGCAGCTGTGGGTGTCATTTTCCACGTTGTTGTTTTGTATGTGGTATTTTTCTTTTACGGTTGGTGACCTAACACCCCCCGCCACACGCCCTTGCGGCGGCTTGCGGGGTATTATGTAGATGTACATGTCGGGAGAATGGCCAGAGTACAAATGTGACCAATATGTTTTCGAGAGACTATTTGAAGTGAAACGTAGCCGGCTTAAGAGAATGTAAGTCGTGTGCAAATGCTGCCCTATATCTCATCCCGCCTCCGCTCATCGTCCGCGTCTTTTTTTTTGAACAGGTGTGACATGACTTCGGAAAATAAACATTCTTTACAATTAATCTCAATTGATTAACGCCAAGTGGTTGGTGCGCGGTGTGGTTGGTGGTGGAGACGAGGGTGGTGTTGCAGGTTGATATCAGGAGGGGGTCAAGAGAGCGGGTTCGGGGGATGCCGGGGGGTCGGGTGACATGCTGGCCGGGGAGAAGTGGTGAGTGGGGATGCAGGAGTCCTCCATGCGATGCGCGGTGCTACTACGCAACGGGGGGAGATGGGGACCTGCCCTCGAAGGATTGGTGCATCATCAAGTTCGATGACCTCATTACGGCAATTATTTCTTTTTTCATTTCCTTATGTGAACCGAATATGCTTCTTCGAAGGTACGCGAGTACGCAGAACATAATATCATTCATTCACGTAACTCCTATCGAATTGTGAGATACTAGAGTGCTCTGATTACCTTATATTTGCCTCCTTTTTAGTTCCTCACCGAAATAGCACTGCACATTGATGTTAAAAGGCAAAACTAATTGTCATGTTTTTATCACGGTATCTTCCCGTACAAGGTTTCTATTAAAATTACCCATACCAATATTTTCCTGACGTGCATTGCGTGTAGTGCTGAATTCAGATCTTCGGTTAAGTGTGCGCATAATCTCAGATCGTATTAGAATTAATAAGATGACAATGAACACACCATTATCACTGAATACTTGGCGATGCGAAATATCTGCGCTAAATTTGTCCTCCCGAAGGTCTTTGGACGGACGACCAAGAAGAGCTGAGTCGAGAGTGTCGGCTTGCGAAGACCTTCTTCAACGACATCGCAACGATTCCCCAACCCCCTCACTGTCTAGACCTGGCGACTATTTCCTATTCTCTATGAAAGCGAAAACCTCCCTCCCCCAAAGGACGCCACCACCACGGGTGTCGACGCTCAAAGTATTTATTTTGAAGAGTTTTGAGGCGTTTGTAGTAATATCTGAAAAAAAATTATTTTTACGAAACATTTCCCGATATTGTTTATACAAAATTTTTGAAATAATTTATACGCCTCCGAGGGGATAGGTTTGTATAAATATGTTGGTTTTCCATGTGGTTTTATTCTATTTTACGGGGAGTGACCCCCAGCCACACGCCCCTGCAGCGGCCTGCAAAGTACTATGCAGATGTAGTATGCTGCGTACTTTGTAGAATTAAGACCTGATGACACAATTTAAATCGTAGTGTGAATGATGGAGCGAGGTTTAGATTCGCATTGGAAATTGTAAGTGGCACTCACTTAACATGAAAGTGGTCACTCATGATAGTCCGAATCAGCAGGGAAGATGTTGCTCTCTCTGGGACCACATGCCCCGACGTTAGGCTTCAGTTCGGAAGAGCTTTTGCCGACGAAAATTTCGGATTATGCCTTCTTCTGTTCTCTGTCCATTATCCTCACACTCCTGATGGCTTCTAATCCACCTCGATGTACAGGATCACCTTCTGTTAGATTCCCATTGCGAATAATCTTCTCTCAAAAATGCTTCGCTCTTAAATGTTCGAATTCCTTGCATCGCATGCACATTATGACTATAATGTTGGTTATCTTTTGCAGGATATGTTGCCATAAACCAATAGAGTAGCTGCAAGTCCCAAATGGCACATTATATTCGCGCTAAAAAATGAGTGCTTATTGTTTTCATCCCCCTCTCCTCAACAAGAGCTTAATCTCGCCAACTTTCAAAACGAAATGGATTTTTCATTGATGAAATTCTTTTGGCGTGCAGCCAGAGAAGTGAGTGAATCATTCAAGATTGTTTGAATGCCGTGACACGGCACATACTTGGCATTCGCTGGCACGTGGAAGACTCTTAAAACGTCATCAACCTGGGATGGTTGGCGCGCATTCGATGAAATGACATGTCACCACTGCGATTAAACGACACATCTACCGAAGGGTCTCCGTTAGCCATGCGTACACACCCTGCTTTACATATGAACTGATTATCGCAGGATATAAAAAATAAAGCCTATTTAAGGATAAGATGGTCACATTCACAAGGAACTATACATTTAAAGATTCACCCAAAAATGGAAAGTAATCGACGAGGAGTACTTATTCCACTGCTACAGTTGAGACATTGCAAGAGGGATTCGTTTTGAGCCACCCCTCAGGCGGTAAATAACGCCACCAATCACTAAGGCCAGATGTTCACGATTATATATATATATATATATATATATATATATATATATATATATATATATATATATATATATATATAACCCTAATAACCTGATAACCCTAATAACCCTGATAACCCTATAGAATTAGAAACTCTTGAAATGGCATTCATTTACATCTGTATGGCCTATCAGCATCCGGGCCTCAATGTCGTTCACTGATGGGAGTGGCCTAAATTTGTTACTTTGTGGAAGCAAAGCATATCGGGGGGTGGACACTGTGTTTTTCCGCATGAGTTTTGGTGTACGTGGCCTTTGTTTTGACTTGCGAGGTCTTGATCAATACTTTGTAGGTTGAAGCCTGGGTCTCGTATGTTGCAATAGTTGCGGTGAGCATGTTGTTCTATTTTCCGATTTTGTGTCAATTCCACCCCCTCCCTCTCCTTTTCCTCTCCCCAACCATTCCTCTCATCCCTCCTTCGCCTCCCGTTCTCCCCTTCCCCTGGCCCCCTTCCCTTTCTCTCGCACCCCTCACCTCAACAATTCCAGCAGTCATTACTTCTATATCTTCAGATGAAGACGGATTGTTTCCGTCGAAATATCAAGAAATAACGTGTGAGCGTTCTTCTTTTTTTTGTTTCTATATTGTGTGTTACTGTGTATTGTAATATATATAAATAGATGACTTCGTCGAAGTAACACGGAAGTGTTGTATAAAAAACTTGGACAGCAACAAACAATAGAATAACACGTAAAAAGAACACTCACGCGTTATTTAGCCCCGTCTTCCTCGGAAGAAACAGCAGTACTCCTGAGTACAGTGAAAGTGGAAGCAAAGTGCAATGCATACGAAGGGAGTGAATACCGATGCGTGGGAGTGGTATTCGGAATGGGTGCGTGGGCGATATTTCATCGACACCGGTCAATTCCGCGCTTTGTAACGTGTAGCTAATACTAAGATTTAACAATAACATTTAACAAGCCACTTAATATACTACGCATAATTCTTAATCATTTATTTTTCAATATCTCCGCTGTTTTTTTAAACGAGTAATTCATTAATTTGATTTTCCATTGACGTAAGTTTGGACGGAGTAAGAAATGGAAGACATCGAAAGGCAGGAATCCACGAACAGAGACCTACTTTTTAATGTCCCGAAACAGTCATTCCGAGATGCGGTTTCCGATGAGCAATTCGCAGGCGAAATGGCGTCTCACAATGCGGCCGGCGGACGTGGAGTGAGACCTCTACGGGGCGAACGCTGTCTCCGGATAATTATCGCCGAGGAACACGACTCCTGGCGATGATGGATTTGCGAAAGGCGGAGTTAGCCTGCTGAGCTGTTGGGGCTAAGTGGCCGGGAGAAGGCCGGAGTGCGTGCGTGCGTGTGTTCATGCACCACGGCCCTTGAGAGAGATGAAGTGCCCGCCCGTCTTCCCCCCCCCACTCCCCGGCCCATCATCCTCCTCCTGAGAGAGGAAGTTCTCTCGCTCGGGGAACACACAGTTTGGCCCGATGGCTGACTCTATATGCACGTACATACTATATTGGGTCTTGGGAGGAGGGACGTGGGCTGTGTTTCAAAATGTTGGAATTGCGGATTCAACGGGACACGGCGCGTTAGAATTGAGGCTTTCGCATCAACGAGGTTCTCCGACAAGTCAGACTAAAAATGAAAACTAAGCACTTAATTTTTCCGAATAAACGATTTTCATTTTTCAACATACGATGGAACATTTAGGCTCAATACATTTTGGGCCACGATGCTGCTTCTGTCTCTTCATATCTTCCAAATTATTAATTTTTTCAAAGTATTTCAGAAATCGGAGGGAAATTGCCAGGAAGCAATGCGTATAATACCTTCAATGAACAAACGGAAACAGTTACGCAAGGTACAAGGTTTGTATAAAAAGTATCGGTAACAATTTTTGTCCTGACACGTGCGTCAAATGCTGAACTCAGACCGTCGGTTGAGTGTGCGCATCAAATCGATTAGATTGAATTATAGGCATT
This sequence comes from Hetaerina americana, assembly GCF_022747635.1. Classification (NCBI taxonomy): domain Eukaryota; kingdom Metazoa; phylum Arthropoda; class Insecta; order Odonata; family Calopterygidae; genus Hetaerina; species Hetaerina americana. The sequence continues at coordinate 3,358,151 of NW_027286841.1, read as the reverse complement.
GATTAGACACTAATAGTGCAAACACCATTATATTGGGATGGTGTGCTATGGTGACGGCAGCCAGGCGGCCAAGTACCACCGGAGAAATGAATTACGAGGGCCGTCGAGAAAATAGCTTACGTTTCGGCCTAACGTGGCGGTGGCTAGAGAGCTAGAGCCACCATCTTGTCATCTGAACATCCCTGCTACACTCAGTACTACGCATCCTACTGTTGTAATATGTACAGACTGTGGTTCTTCTACTTTGCTCACATTGCGAACTGTTAAAATGTATGCGCCGCAATAGAATATCCCGCGAGTTGTGAAGCGCGATCTGTTATTGGCGAAAAACTAAAACAAGTCAATCGAAATTCATTGGGAACTTGTGAAGTGTGCACCGTGACGGAATAATGAGTGAAGGCAGAGTGAGGCAGTGGTGCATTCAGATCAAAAATGGCAACAGCACCAATGTTCACGACGAGGTCCACCGCAGTGCTCGGCTTAGCGACGTGACAGATCAAAAATGGCCACAGCACCAATAATCAAGACGAGGTCCACCGCAGTGCTCGGCTTAGCGACGTGACAGATCAAAAATGGCCACAGCACCAATGTTCAAGACGAGGTCCACCGCAGTGCTCGGCTTAGCGACGTGACAGATGAACTGACGGCGAAAATCAACGAAAAAATTCGTGAAAATCGCCGATTTACGATTACGGATCTCTTATTGAACGTGGCTTGAAAACACAGCGCTGCTTCGGCAGTGACGCAGAATTGCATGCTGGTGTAAACAAGTGGTTGAAATGGAAGGTGGCAGATTCCTTCAGAGACGTAATCGGAAATATTGGCTGTCGTCATGATATCCGCCTCAATGCAAATAGCGAATATTAGAAAAAAATCAAAGAATATGCCTTACAGAAGTATATTATAAAAATGTAGTCATTTCACTAGGTTCATATTTTATTTCAAAACGCAATTTGCTTTCATTACAGGCTTCGTATATTTAAAACTGAGACGAACTTTGAGAATTCCTCGGTTTTATCCTACCAACGGCTGCATCTCTCATGTTACGTTTTTTTGGTTTCGTCGGGAAGTAAAGAAGTCTGAACTCCCTTCGTTTCGAAGAGTCCGAAGCAGCAACAGTCCAGAGACGACCTCACTCGACGGCAAAGGTGAGAGAACAATCATTTGGCATGCAAATTCGCGAGGGGAATGAGGCGCCACTCTTCCTCTCTCTCCCCCCCACCCCCGCCCGACCTCCTCAAAAGGGAGCCCGGGACGAAGTTCCTAAAGGCGAAGGAATGGGGAAGGCGAAGAAGCACTCTTCCCGCCCGAGCGCGGTTGCACATACGCATTCGGTGGGAAGTTGATGTTCCACGACCTTGGCCGATGGAACAACGTGGAAACACGGAATGACTTTCAATCTCGGAGCGGATTTAAAGGTTTTCGATGTCCAATGCAGAGATACCTCAAAAGGCACTATTCGACATGCCATTATTATTGTTTTTTCTCGACGATTTTTACATGCCATCAGCAGGTTTATTTAAATAAAAAACAGCAGTTTACTTCAAATTGTCCTGTTTATCCCTAAGGAGCCAACACTACAGAATCAATTCCATCATTTCATTCCATACGTATCCATTATTCTTACACACACATTACCGTGAGTACGAGGTCAAAGATGGTGCGGGGGCTAACGTACTGGCTTCTCACCCTGAGGGCGCGGGTTCAAATCCCGGCGGTGTTGAATATTTTTCAGAGGTATCTCGATCCCTACTTGAGGTGCTTTGTGGAGGGCACTTTGAGGGAGTACGCCGTCCGTCGGATGGGACGTTAAACTGCGGACCCCTTGGCGCCTTTCGTAAAGAGTAGGCTAATGCCGACGCCGGGTTTCTCTCCACCCTTCATCCTTTCCTGTCCATCCCCTATGGCGCAAATGACCTTAGCTGTCGGTCGCCTCCCCTCAAAACTACTACTACGAGGTCAATCCAATAAATACGCGAACTGGTACAATCTGGCGGCCATGACGCGGACTATATCCCCGCCCACTAGCGGCGCTAGTTGCCTGAGACCCAAGGAGCCGTCTGTGCTTGGCGGATCGTCGAGCTGTGAGTACGGTCCCAGTTATGTTAATTTCTGTTGGCCTTGTTTTCACTGTTCGTCGGAAATGGTATTTGACGACGGAGCAACGAATCAACATCAAGTTTTTGGTAAAGTGATGTAAAAGTTATCAAGAAATTACTGAAATGTTGACAGCTGTTTACGGTAATAATGCTCTGATGAAAACATCCGTTTTCAAGTGGATTAAATCAAACGAAAAAGTCAAGAAAAAGCCGATCGAAAATCAAAGTGTTTTCTTTGATGTCGAAGGTGTTATTCATCATGAATATCTTCCTGAAGGACGAACAGTAAATGCTGAGTTCTACCTTACAGTTCTCGAGCTCGTATCCAGATGAAATATCACGGTACGAACGTGACAAATCTTTCACTTTCCCCTGATTTAGTTAAATTCACAGAATTTAATGATTATACATCGCTAACCTTTTTAGTTTTGTTGGCAGTTGGCCTCATACACACTGCTGGCGAATTAATTCGTTCCATGATGTAAGCGTAGGAAAGAGGTTTTTTTTTATTTTCACGACGCTTCTATTCATTTTATTAACAAATCGCGTTGGTTGTTCGTTGGGCAATGGAAAAATAGGCGTAGTAGAGAATATAATCGTAAAATATAAAAATACCCAACCGCAACGGTAACCACGTCCCCAAATGCCCCGTCATCGGCGGTGGAAACTGCCATGGAAAATTAAGGGTCAATCCTGGGGCAAACAGCAGTTAGGTACCCGGTCGCGACGCGAGCATTCGTCATTTTTTACCGTTGAATTGGGGACATACGCACGCTAGTCAGCTATCGAAAGTGCGATTGCTGCATCCGTGATGCTTGGATTTTCAACATTCAGACTTCATTGAACTTATCAAGGGAGTGGGGAGGAAAAAAGAAGAGAAAATGGCAAAGTTAAAACTTACGCAATGGCAAACAGCAGCTCGTAAGAATCATATCACTTTGAATGAGTGCCATACCTGAAAACAAGTAAATAATCATTAGAGTCGTTGCGCATACGCGTAATTACAAAATTAATTATACTTAAATGAGTAAATAACATATATTTGAAATAATTATTATGCCTATATGAATTATTATGCATGCAGATTATAATAGCCACACAATAAAGTCAATCAGTTGCTAGACTATATCTGTATGTGTCTGTCGTTCAATCTACAATCAAAAGGGTTAATCTAATTTTTTACCCAGTTTTAACGACCGTTCTTAAAATCAATTTGTTTGACTTTGCTGCTGCATGTCAGCAGACTGATCTGAGAAATCTAATAAACCCGAAGGTCGCTTTGACAGGCGAGAGTAGGGCAATCCTCTCGCTAAATAATATGCGACCAATTGGGTATTCGCACATCAGGGCAATCAGCTCCTTTCTCTCTGCGAGCCCCACGTGGCTTCCCAAGAAGCTTTGGTCCCAGTGCGTGTCACCACAGCTTGGGTGAACCTGAGGGTGCCCGGAGGAGTCGTCCGGAATCGAACCCGGCCCCTATCCATGCCTGCACAACGCTCTACCCACCGTACCGCCACGTTCTCGTCCTGACACTACTATTGTGTATTACAATTTTCGTGTTTATCTTTACGTGAAATTATCGATTGGTTTATGGAAATGTGGGGAATATGCAGTCTGTGTGATTTACAGGAAACCCTACTTGGAATGATATCTGAACAATACTGGAGTCAAACTGGTACCTCATACACGTTACACATTATCTCGCAAACAAATACAATTCAATGCTTTCAACTATACAAGGTCAGTCCCAAGTATACCTTCTTTTTTTCCGGATAGACGGACGGACGGGCGGCGGTTTCTCTGGCAGGGTTCCAGGGAGGGGAGTCTCAGGAAAGGCTGGAGGCCGGTGGCAGTTCCCAGAATTCGCGGAGTGCTTATCGTTCGTTTGCGAAACCTCTATAATGTGGCCTTGTCACGCTGCGTAAAGAACCAGTTATTGGAACACTGCTACGCCATCGAATTCTGTGTGAAACTGTGCAACAGAGGGAAAGAGACTCATGGCACACTCAATGCAGCTTACGGTGATTACACCATGGGTGAATTTGGTGTTTTTGAGTGGCACAATTTTTTTGGGGAGGGTAGAGAAGATGTTGAAGACGCCGAACGTTTAGGACGCCCTTCGACATAAAACGCGACGAAAATCTTGCGAGATCGAAGGTTTTGTGTAGACAGGGATCGCGTATTAACTGTTAACATGCTTCCTGATGAACTTGGTATCTCTAAGTTGATGTTCATTGACATGTGACCGAGGGCATGGCCATGAGAGTGAGTGTGTGCGAAGTTGGTGCCGCGAGTGCTCTCGGACGAACGAAAGCAAACTCAAACACGGATCTGCCAAGAGCCTCTCGCCCATATGAATGAGGATTCACGTTTTGTAGACGATGCCCCACCAGACTTCTTCCTTTTCCCCCGCCGTCTCAAATCCGCGCTGGAAGGATATCACCACGGCTCGGTGGAAGTGTTACAACAGGCAGTGACGAGAGAGCTTGGCAGAATTCCGGGCGCCGCCTTCAGGCGTTCAAGGGGTGGAGAACCCGTTGTCAGAGGTGTGCGGACGCACAAGGGGACTACTTCGAAGACCTTTCAGCGAATGTATCAATGCTCGCGATAAATGTCTTGTAATCGACTCAGTCCAACTACTTTTGGGACAGGCCTTGTAAATAATGCGCTAAAATTGAGAAAGTTGAACACACTGAATCCGTAGGTATCCCATACACCACCACACAAATCTCATTCATTGCTGGGGATGAACATTTTCTAACCAAACTGAACGTTCAACTGAATCACCGCAATCCTCTGATTTTATCCTTGACGGACGGACCCACTGCGTCAAGGGTGTGATTTGGTCAGAAATCGAAAGTCGTCTTATATTTTGTTATGATTAGTTTGAAAAACTGGAAAATATGGCAATAAATGGGAGTTCAGTTCAATCTTAGTGTCCCGTCATGTGAGCTTGTCCGCTTCGATGTGCTTCGCGATCATTGCTTTATTAATGGGATCATGGAGGCGGTTGCGACATGAATAGAGAGTCAAGGAAGCAAGCAAAGGGGGGACCTCGTATGTCCCGGCATTCGCCCGAGGCACGGGAAACAAACATTACACCGGCAGAGTAAATCACAGCGGTTTATTTGACTATGCGTAGGTAAGTATAAACTGTAATACAGAATAATGGAAGCTCATGCTCATTAAATGAAGAACACAATGTATATTTCCACTGTTCTTTGTTTTCGTAGAACTAGTTCCAACGCTAAGGCGTCATCATCAGGTACAAATTAATCAAGTCGTGGTCCATTTATATACCATTCATGACTGAGCGGGAGGGGGGTGAGATAGGGGGGGGGGAAAGAGGGGAAAAATATGGGGTTGCGATCGCCGTTGATGGGAAGGGGGAGAGGGGTGTCAAGCATCAGGAAAGGTGATTGCTGGGTTCAGAGTGGGGGGGGGTGAAGATTGTTAGGTCTTTCCGTAAAGGAAAGGGATGCTTCCAGGATTGGGGAGAGCTATTCAAACAATATATCATTAACCAAATGACCCGTTTTTAAATTCTTTCGATATAGTAATTTTCCGGAAAGTACCACCACAGACCACATCTTCCCTTCAACTTCCGCTATCACATATCTCACACAAGCTTCCAACTTTTCATTTCCCTACCAAACAGACTGTTGGCCATTCCTCTTTCCAAAAATTATTGCGTTCCAGAACTTAAAAAGATTAAAGATTTAGGATTGAAACATGGCTAAACAGAAAATTTAATTGAAAAAATACTATTAAGAAAATGTTCCTTTAGAGCAAACAATATTTTATTTAAACCAGTTACTGTGGATGTAAAAGATTATAAATGGTGTAGACTCCCTTATTACGGATTGATTTCACAAAAGATAGCCAACCTCTTTCCCAAGGAAAATTTCGAATAACTTTTTACAACACGAATAACGTAAAATCATTCTTGAATACTACGAAAGACAACGTAGGAAAACAAAATAAAAGTGGCATTAATAGGTTAACTTGAAAGGACAGCAGCGCTATCTACAAACAGGCCAAACGTGGAGATCATTAAAAACACGGGCGAAGGAACACAAACGCTGTTTTAGAAATTGTGCAATCAAGCGATCTCACTTCGCCAAACATCAATGGGAAGAAAATCATGGAAGTGATTTCAACCCGGAACTCATACACCAGATGGACAAAGGAACGTGAATGGACAAGTGGGAAGAGCTGGAAATCAGGAAGAATTTAAAAACGGGTCATTTGGTTAACAATTTATTGTTTGAATACCTCTCTTCAATCCTGGAAGTACCTTCCCAGAAAGACCCAACAAACCCCCCACCCCATTGTTAACCAACCAATCACCTTTCCTGACGCTTAACACCCCTCTTCCCACTCCCTATCAACGCCGATCGCAACCCCACTTTCTTTCCCCTCCTTCTCCCCCCTCTCTCACCCACCCCTCCTCTCCGTAATGAATGGTATATAAATGGACTGCGTATAGATTAATTTGTACCCGATGATGACGCCTAAGCGTTGAAACCAGTAGTACGTAAATGAAGAACAGTGGAAATATACATTGTGTACTTCATTTAATGATCAGAATAAAGTGAGCTGTGACTATGTATAGAAGGTTACGTAAGAGTTATGCACACACACAATGCGAGCATAAGGAGACTTTTAGACTCGCATGAGTGCAAACGGTACTTAGGTGAGAAAATGAATATTTATGGAGCTATCACATGAATATCATGAGAATTATAGTTTCCACTGCATTGCTCACGGATATCGCTGGACGGTACAACCCCATTGTCTTTGGCTCATTCATAATTGCCAACTCATCCTTCCTTTACCTTGTCCAAGGGGATAGAAGCGAGGAAGAAACATTTTTTTCCAGTGATTCATCTTAAATTCCTTGACTTCTCAATCTTTTCCATGCCGCAAATAAAGGTACGAACTTTTCCAGATTTTAAAGATTACCCCGGTAAATGCGACCCAAAAAGTCTCAATATCAAGGAATCTTGGAAAACGAATAAAATACCGACCGATGAATTAGGCCATCCAAGTTTCGGCCAAGCGCTTTTATCCTTCCCATTTACAACAACTCTCAATGTTACTTCCGATTAATGTTGATATCAATCCTGAATGAAATCAACACCTACACCCTAATCCCGTGTTTTTTGCGTTTTCTCGACCATTTACAATTCCATTTCTTTGTTTATCGATCAAAAATAAATTCTACGTGTTTAAGCACTACGTATTTTATCACGACGCGACGGGGACAATGCAAACATTTCGACAAACACAGCACTAAGAAAAAAACCACACAGAAATATCTAAATTAAACGAACATATGTCCACAAAAAATGATTTCAATTTTTCCACGGCTCAACATATGTGTGGAGATGCGAAGAATGCAAGCGAGACTTGCTCTTTTCGACAGATTCAGGACAAACAAATTTAACAATGACAGAAAAGGAATTATCATGGCCCCGCGCTATTTACAGGTACGTGGATCAGACCGAAAACACAAGACAAGGGAGATAGAATCCAGTAGAGGTAGATACAAATACTCGTTCATTCCACGGACAATGAGGAATCGAAAGAGTTAAATTTAAATTTACAAGTCAGGATAAGATTTAAACGTTGCGTAGACATTAGGTATATTCTCGTAGGTACATGCGCAAGTTAGTTGACAGCAAATGCATTTGCAAGCGTGTAATTTATAAAGGTTTTCGCACCACTCACTGGGTGCAGATTATCATAAATTTGTTGTTTTGCTTGTGTTTTTATTCTAGTTTGAGGGTGGTGACCTACCACCCCCGGCCAAACGCCCTGGCGGCGGCTCGCGGGCTATTGTACGGATGTAAAAGTCCGCCGAGATATTCTATACTCCCGCATTCTCATGGTGTGCGTCCCTCGTAATATAGAAACCGTGGAACGCGACCTAGCTTCAGAATCCAATTATGCATTTTTTGACGGATAAGCACCATCTGGAAGGGCGGGTTACGCAATGGCATGGGAGGCAGGGGGGGAGGGTGGATTTCCGGTCCCGTCTTTTAGCTGCAGGCGCCCGCGATGGACGCCATCACCTTGGGAGGTGAAGAAGACAAAGGGTGCGTGGGGAGAGGATCAAGGTCACCCGCACCGATCGACTGCTGCTTATACATCCGGCGAATGAGTGAATGGGGAGGACATCCGACGCCCCCTCGCGGCTCCAATATTATCGGCCACCGCTCTGCCCATTGTCACCGCAGGATGGTTGGGGGGGGGGGGGGGGAAGGGGGTTTACCGTGACCTTGGCTGCCACCGACACCAATCGAGAGAAGGGTGACCACATCTCGCTCAAGACAACATGAAACGCTCTGCGGCGAATCAACAAACTCCCACTTCCGAATCGTAGATCATATCGCCATTAACAGTTTGGAGATGTGAGACGAATAAGAAGCTTATTAAGGAGCGATTTATAGTCTGACATTTTGTCATTTTCTAAAGCTCCCGTTGAAATTTGCCGTTTAGGTGCTTCCATTACTTCTATATCTTCAGATGAAGACGGATTGTTTCCGTCGAAATACCAAGAAAATACGTTTGAGTGTTCTTCTTTTTTTTGTGTTTCTATATTGTGTGTTACTGTGTATTGTACTATTCGGCACTTCCGTGTTACGTCTACAAAAGCATATATATATATATATATATATATATATATATATATATATATATATATATATATATATATATATATATATATATATAAGAATAGACACATTCAAAAGAACACTCACACGGTAAATTGTTCGAGCTTTCGGCCCTCTCAGAGGCCTTCTTCAAGAGAGTCTCTCTTGAAGAAGGCCTCTGAGAGGGCCGAGAGCTCGAACAATTTACCGTGTGGGTGTTCTTTTAAATGTGTCTATTCTTTTATATTAGTGTTATATTATATATATATATATTTATATATATATGTATATATTACATATAAAACAAACTTGGACACCTACCGACAATAATAAGAACACAAAAAAAAGATCACTCACACGTTATTTCTTGATCATTTCGACGGAATTCAGCTCCGTTTCATCTGAAGAAAGAGTCATTACTTCTGTTTCTTCCGATGAAGATGGAGCTGAATTCCGTCGAAATGATCAAGTAATAACGTGTGAGTGATCTATTTATGTGTTCTTATATTGTTTGTTGCTGTCCAAGTTTGTTATTCAACACTTCCGCGATTTTCTAACACCAGCGTTGCACCGCCTAAATGACGCGTTATCTTTTATAAATATACTGTGAATGAAGAATTAGGGATTAGATTAGGGGCGCCGATGAAGGATACCGGAGGCTAATACGCCCAACGACAGAGTAGCCGGACGACATGCCCCGAGGCGTAATTCACAGTAAAACTCATACAAACAGTGCTGCAATTATGCTCCCAATGACTTCGGATGAGTAGCGAACCTTCTGCCATGGTAGCAATCAGATCGGCATTACCGCTCGAAGATTCTGGAAACCGCCTAAAAAATGAAGTAAAAAAGGTAGTTGAAAAAAATCTGGAGGCGCCGGGTATCGATCCCGGTACCTCTCACATGCTAAGCGAGCGCTCTACCATCTGAGCTACGCCCCCAGTTGTTGATTCAATGTCTCGATCTCGTAATATTGTTTCAGAATGCGAAACGGCCACTCCCTTGGCTCGCTGTTGGAAAGTAGGTCTCCGAGGCAAGCTAAAAACCCTCTGGGAGTGGGAGAACGCACCGCGAAATTCGAATCCAACTTATCACGAGAATGATGGATTAATTATCACTCATGGAAATTTCTGATGCGAAAGATGTGCGCTAAACTCGTCCCGAAGGTTTTGACGGACGACCAAGAGAGCAGAGTCGAGTGCGTCTGCTTGTGACGACATTCTTAACAACGCATTGCGACGATTCCCCAACCCCAACACAGTGCCGAGTTTGCACCTGCATACTATTTCCTATTCCGAAAAGTAAGGTCCACCATCCATTTAAGGACACTACCATGGGACCCAGCGTGCCGTGAATGATAATAATATATACGTGTGTTCCTCAGTCATTTTCTCTCATTGACTTCTCTTCGCGGCCTCCCCTTCAAAGTGAGGCCTAATTAATTTGTGTGTTTCAGCGTCGATCTCGAATTAACGTGTTTTGATCACATGCAACGGGACACCCATTGGGCAAGAGATGAGGAATGGAGAGACTGCCCCTCCCCTGTGGCGCCGAAGAGGCAGTTGCTAGCAGTTGAAAAAATTATCTTCGCTATTCACCACTCGAATGGCATAGGGGTCTCCAGCACTGATACGTTCATATAGTGACAGTAACTATAGAAAGTAACTTACGTTTCGGCCCCGCGGCGGCGGTGGATACGGATGGAACCATCGTTTTGGTGTCTTAAACTCCCTTCAATAAGCAAACACCCACCTGTGGTGGTCGAGGTAGACTGTGGCTCTTCTACGTTGCTCCCATTACGATCTGTTTAAATGTGCGTTGCAATAGAAATTATCTCGCGAGTTGTGAGAAGTGCGATCTGTGATTAGGTTTTCACCGGCAAAAAAAAATAATGCAATTGAAATTCATAGGAAACTTTGTGAAGTGCGTACGGAGACGGAAAAAATGAGTGAAGGCGGATTGGCGGACTTCTACATCTACACAATACCCTACGAGTCACAGAAAGGGTGTGTGGCGGGGAGTGTTAAGGCACCACCCGTAAAAGAGAATAAAAACACATGCAAAACCAACAAATTCATAATAATCGACACCCAATGAGCCATCTTTGTTCATGCGAAAACATTTAAAAACTAAACACATGCAAATGACTTTTGTCAGCGGCTTCTCCACGATTCGAAGTGACCCTGGTAGGCGGAAGTTCACTAAGGGTATGCGTGTAAGCCTTTTGAACGGCACTTAGGGGACCATGGTGGTGTCCTTTGGTGGACCTTACTTTTCGGAATAGGAAATAGTATGCGGGTGCAAACTCGGCACTGTGTTGGGGTTGGGGAATCGTCGCAATGCGTTGTTAAGAATGTCGTCACAAGCAGACGCACTCGACTCTGCTCTCTTGGTCGTCCGTCAAAACCTTCGGGACGAGTTTAGCGCACATCTTTCGCATCAGAAATTTCCATGAGTGATAATTAATCCATCATTCTCGTGATAAGTTGGATTCGAATTTCGCGGTGCGTTCTCCCACTCCCAGAGGGTTTTTAGCTTGCCTCGGAGACCTACTTTCCAACAGCGAGCCAAGGGAGTGGCCGTTTCGCATTCTGAAACAATATTACGAGATCGAGACATTGAATCAACAACTGGGGGCGTAGCTCAGATGGTAGAGCGCTCGCTTAGCATGTGAGAGGTACCGGGATCGATACCCGGCGCCTCCAGATTTTTTTCAACTACCTTTTTTACTTCATTTTTACGGCGCAGTTTCCAGAATCTTCGAGCGGTAACGCCGATCTGATTGCTACCATGGCAGAAGGTTCGCTACTCATCCGAAGTCATTGGGAGCATAATTGCAGCACTGTTTGTATGAGTTTTACTGTGAATTACGCCTCGGGGCATGTCGTCCGGCTACTCTGTCGTTGGGCGTATTAGCCTCCGGTATCCTTCATCGGCGCCCCTAATCTAATCCCTAATTCTTCATTCACAGTATATAGTATTTATAAAAGATAACACGGCATAAGATAGTCTTCAACAAAGTACCTCGTCGTAAGCTATTAACAAAGCTAGAAGCATATGGCATAGATAAAATATCCGGGATTGGATTAAAGACTTTCGAATGGTCGTGTTAAAAGAGTAGTGATAGGTGGAGTTAGCTCAACTGTAGTAGAAGTTACTTCATATGTTCCCCAAGCAAGTGTTATCGGACCCCTTTTATTCCTGTTTTACGTTAATGACATCATATGATCTAAATCCAATACAAGGCAGGTGGGACACTTGGCAATTACAATTAAACTTGGAAAAGGAGAATGCGTAGTCATAAAGGTTTGGAAATAGACCCATTTCCTACCAAACGCCTGCTGTATCGGGAACATCGAAATGGAATGTGTGGGCTATATTAAATGCCTACGCGTTACCCTCAGTCAAAATCACTCCTGGGCGAAACACATACGGGGAATATGTGGGAAACCTAACAAAACATTACGATTTATTAGAAGAATACTTAGTAAATGTGATGAAAGGGTAAAAGAGAAATGTATTCTTTCGTTGGTTAGGCCTCATTTAGAATATTCTGCAAGTATAAATGGGATCCTCAAGAAGTTGGATTGATTGCCGAATTGGATTGCGTGCAGCGTAGAGGAGCTAGATTTGTAAAACGTTGTAATGATACACTTAGTAGCGTATCCAAAATATTAAAGGGCCTAGGCAGGGAATCATTTAATGGAGCGAAGGTTAAATTACAGATTGAAGCTCTTGCATAAATTTGAAGGATGTCTCTTTAGCAGTGATGTTGAAAATGTATTATTACCTCTACCGTACTAAGGTAGGCGAGATCATGTCAGCAAAATTAGAGAGATTAAGTGTAGAACAGATTGATTTAAGATGTCATTTCGTCACACAAACGATAGGCAATCAAAACAACATTGTCCGACCGCGGTAGGGGTAAAAATACTCTGGTCAAAATTAGTCTGGTGTGTATTGACCCCCTGCCGCACACCCTAGCGGTGGTTTGCACGGTACCAAACAGTCAAAAGACGCTCTAAAATAATAATAGATCGTTCATTTTACGAACGTTGTACACCAAATGAAAAAACAAATACATTGTGTCACTGCGACACAATAAACATTTTGATTTCGTATGGTAATTGGCACACGGAATCAGTTATTGGGATTTAACGGTGTTAGTCATTTAAATTCCATTCGGAACGTTTTTGGCCAATAAATTATTTTTTATCTTTAAATATACGCAATCGAGAGAATTCATAGACACACGTATTTGATACTCGTTTAGCTGATCGAAATATTTTTAAAAATTGAAATGACAAATCGAAACCTTTCCCGATACGTTTTATACAAAGCATGCCTATGGGTAACCATGGCATCATATCTCGCTAAACCCATCTTCTTGAAGTGTCACCCGACGCCTCACTTCAGGGGAGCTCTCAAGAGCAATGAATGGACCGACGAGATAATTTTCAAATGCGCCGCCCCCCCATTCACCCCTTCGCAGGGCACCCTTGCCAACAAGCCCTCTTGTGTATTAATAGGACGGGTGTCGCCCACGACGGAGTGAGGCAAAGGGCGGCTCCCCCGCCCCCAACTGCCCCTCCCCAGGAGAAGAAGAAGAAACGGAGGTTCTGGTCCACTGCCCGGGGCGACGCTTTGTGTCTCCTCGTCACTGATGTGACAGACTGGATCGTACCCCCTCCACCCCCCCCCCTCCGAACCAAAGCAGATATTTCCTGCCAGAGAGACAATCGGAGGGCCTCAAAAGGGTCCGCGACCCCCTCCCTCGTCGACGCCTCCCACCCCCGGACGTTGCCTCTGCACCACCCCCAAGGGCTCCCAGTGAAATAAAGAAAACTATGGAGGAGGCTGTTTGTGAAGGACGCCGCTCGCCCAGACTATAAATCTAGCCGATATTTTCCTAATCGGTTCCTCGTGTAGATATTTCCCAATTTGCTGGACGATATGAAGATCCAAGGATAACTTCCAGTTCTCGTCTTTCCTCGGCATCAATTGGGACTAAATAAAGGACTCTCTCTGTGTATTGCCGTGTCCTCCTCCTCCATCATGCATTCACACGTTCCCTCCTTTACGAGGGCGGTTCAATAAGTACCCGTGTGTGAAATGAAGAAACCATTTTTTTTAAATTTTTCAACATGGTCCCCTTTCAGAAAGATACACTTCTCCCAACATTCTGGCCATTTTTTGAACCCCTCCAAAAAATAGGATTGGTCGAACTCTCCAAAATACGCCTCTGTCTCGGCGATAACTTCCTCGTTTCAGCTAAATTTTTTTCCCGCGAGCCATTTCTTCATGTTAGGGAATAAGAAAAAGTAGCAGGGAGTCAGATCGGGTGAATACGGGGGGTGCGGTATCAATTCATAACGTAGTTCATGCAGATTGGCGGCGACAACTCCGGATGAATGTGTTGTCCACCGTGAGCAATCGCGGCACACATCGGACCGACAATTTTTTTATCGCCAACTTATTGTGTAAAATATTAATTGCAGTTCCGGTCGACACACCCACGGCCTCTGCTACTTCGCGCACTTTCGTTCGTCGATCAGCGAGAATCATGGCGTGGACGTTTTGAATGATTTCCTCGGTAACCACATCTGCAGGGTATCCTGGTCGCTCCTCATCAAAAAGAGATTTTTGCCCACGTTTAAATTCGTCGAACCAATATCTAACTGTGGTCATAGATGGCGAAGTGTCCCCATAAACAGCATCCAACTTTGCTTTTATCTCCTCGCATTTCTTCCAATCCAAAAACAGAAAGCGAATTACCGAACGATACTGCTCTTTTTTCATCTTAGCGAAAATCACGAAACACGTCTTACTCGAATGGCTGCCAAATCCAAACTAACCTATAGATCAGTCTGAAATTTGTTTCACTGTCGTTTGATAGATGGCAGCACACGATGATAACATAAACTTGTATTCCCTATTTTCTTGAGGTATGATGACTCCCCGTGTCCTGTTAAAATTTGCTTAATTTCCTTCCACATTATAAAGTTGATCTTCACTCTTTCCTTCACGCGAGATAGGAATTGAAGAGTTGCCGAGAACGGTGAACAGAAATCTGGTTTCATAGGGAAATATAGGTAGGTGACCTCCTAAGGGGAGGGGAGAGGTCACCGCTTAAGAGATTCGGAATAGCTAATGCGTATTTTCAAAACATAACCGACACTAAAGGCACTTACGCTTAATGAGGTCGTACTTCGGTAATTAATGTCCCCAGAGCTCCCTACTTGGATATATACTCGAATATCATGTAACATAATATATCATTCACATTAATATTATTTATAAATAGCACGAATATATGAAGGGCGCATTAAAACCCATTCACCAGTTTTTTTAGTAAATTAAGGCTGCCTTGAATGAATACTTCCTCCATTGAGGCAACCAATAAACTCGAGCAGTTGTTTCCTGGGTAAAATTAATACAACTGATATTGCAGTAGGCAATTATTTCATCACACTATATTCAAATAAATTTGATGTGATTCTAGAAAACTTTAATTCAGGAGTGAAAACATTAACAAGATTTAGTGTCTCAATTTCATGTTATACGCAGTAAAATGAATTGCTATCAATATACGGAAATCGATACCATGGTGACCCACTATTCCAAAGAAACTGCGGGAGATGCCGCAACAGTAACTTTTAACGGAGTCATCCGCTAATGTGCATTCCAAGGCAACAATTTCAGAGTGTAAAAATCATTCGCCTTGACTGGGACAAAAATTTCAGAGTTTAAGAGGACGCCTCTGTAGCTTAAGTGGCTAAAGCACTCGACCGGATATTGAGGGATCTGGGTTCGGGTCCCAGTCAAGGCGAATGATTTTTACACTCTGAAATTGTTGCATTGACCCACTATTGTTGGTGACCCGATCGAGATGAAAAGTGGATTATCACATGTCCTACGAGTGTGTTGAATTTCCACTAACGAGTGCTGAAAAAATAGAGTGAGCCTTGTAATTCAATATTTTCGTTATTACGACTATTAATGGGTAGTCTATCGTCCAAGTTAGATATTGGTGGACACAGACCGAACCTTAATACCGCTCCTAGCTATGCCTGAAGTAGCACAACCTGACACCCCTCGCCACAAGTAAAACCTGCCCGCTTCAGCTAGAATCAGCCCTTCTTCAAATCCGCTTGAATTGCATTCCCTTCGTTCCGTTCAAGGCAGGAAAGCCATCCTCATGCTATAATGGCATTGCGATTGGAGGCGGGACATTATTAATTTAAAATTGAAACATATTTATTTGTCAGGGACCAAGAAGCAATTTTTTACCATTTGCGGGGATGAGAAAGCGTGGTCAAATATGCGAGGGTGGTCACATAATTAACTGACCCAGTAAAGAAAATACAATAATTTTGGAAAAAAAATTATTTATTTTTCGACATGGTCTCCTTTCAGCCCTATACACTTTTCCCAGCGATGTTCAATCAGTTCGATACCCTTTTATAGTAAGAACTGTCTCCCACCTCAAAATAGCCATTAACTACCGGCTTCACGCTTGGAAAATCTTTGACAACCGAGACATTTTTTCAAGTTTGCGAACAGAAAATAATCCGAGGGGGCTAAATCTGGGGAATAGGGTGAGGCAGGAGGCACTTAAATTCATGAATTCACGACATTTGGCCATTGCAATAATGGATTTGTGGGCTGGTGCATTGTCTTGATGAAACGACAACACTTTCTTCTTCTTAGCCAAACGCGGCCGATTTTGCTTCATTTCTTCGCTCAAACGTTGCAACAAGTTCGCATAGTACTCGCCATTGATAGTTTTTCCTTTTTCAAGTTAGCCAATGAAAATTATCCCACGCGCATCCCAAAAAACCGACGCCATGACCTTGCCTGCAGATGAAACGGTCTTCGCTTTCTTTGAAGCCGGTTCTTCCTTTTGAATCCATTTTTTTTATTGTTCTTTTGTCTCGGGTGTGAAGTCATGGACCCATGTTCCATCCATGGTTATGAAACGGCGCTAAAATCCCCCTTTGTTGCTGTGAAACTTTGCTAAATACTCAATTGAAACATCTTCACGACACTGGTTTGGCTCGAGTGTGAGCAAACGCGGCATCCATCTTGCACACAGCTTTGTCATGTCCAAATTTTCAGTTTTTTGCGACGTACCGCACTTTTTTAAATGCCTACTACGTCTGCTAGCTCGCGCACTTAGAGTCAACGATCATCCAATATCACTTTGATGATTTTCTTCACTCAGCTTCTGGAGTCGTCCTCTCATTTGGTCGACCAATGCGATGCTCGTATTGATAGCTCATACGGCCTCGTTTAAACTTTGCTTCCCAACATTTACTGATCTAAACGAAGGGGCAGACTCACCCAGAGTAGAATCCAGTTCAGCTTTTATAATGGGCAGTTTTAGGCCTTTCAAATATAAAAGTATTGTATCACACAATGATGACCAATTTTCTCTATTTTCACAAATTCACTGAAAACGTTCACTAATAATGGCTGCCAAAAAAATACTAAACAACGTGGCGTCTTCAAACTTGAAACATGCATATGCTTTCTAGATTGCGTACTTTATAATACAGTGATATTTTTAAACAACTACCGCCATCTCTAGGTCATGCCGGGTACTTATGGGACCACCTCGTATAAACGGGGAGAAGTTCGTTACCCTCAGCATGTGGTTTCCCTCTTTGCCTTGGGAATCTCAGAGCACGTGTGACTGCGTTTGGGGGTGCTTCTACACAGAGGCACTCCCGAAATCGACCCTGGGCCCTCCGGTCTGATGTCTCGCGCTCAACCCGCTGGTAGAACACGCTAAAATGTTTCCAGACATCGGGTCAATACTAACGTTTACCGTAGGATACACATCGCCAGTCAAATAGATTTCAAACATTTTTTAAATCTTTAAGAAAATGGTCATAAATTTGAAAGCGTAGGTGATTAAATTTTTCATTTTCGGGAGCAATGTCCCTCGGGGGGAGTCATTCGCTGACCCGGCGAGGACACCCCGACCTTGGGATCTCGCCCGCGTAATGGTGAGCTGATTACATCCACAGCTCATCTACGCAATACCCTGCAAGCCGCCGCAAGGGCGTGTGGCGGGGGGTGATAGGTCACCAGCCAAGCATGCACCATCAGAATCATTATTTGCGATGATGGAAGCGGTGATAGCGGAGAGAATGCAGGGACAAATGGACAAATAGGTTAGGGCAGGCTTTAGATCAGTTCGCCGGACACTATGGTGGAATTTCAAAATTTTTCACACCTACGTAAGCACCTCAGGACACCAATATAAAAAAACGATGTGAGCACATCTTGACACAATGATAACCGACTATGCAAAATCCTATTTTTCTTCAATTCCTCATAGTTATCGATTGTACTGGCGTCCAAATTTCCTCATATTATCCTTCTTCTTTCCATTTGGCCTCTCCCTCTTCCTTCCATCACAACATCTAGTATTGCTTCCCATCTCCTGCATCTGCACCAACTATTCCGATTATAAGAGCTCTCTCTGTCCCACCGATGGTCAGCCATTTCCAGCATCCGAGGGTTGAGGCGATGGCATCGGGAAGGAAGAAAGCGCATCACTTTCTTTCGGCAATTCAGTAAATCATCTCGTTAACCGCTGCCGTCAATTGTAAGTTACTTTTTGCGGTTCTATTACATCACGATAAATCAGAAAAACTTTTATCAATGAATTAAACTGATTTCAAACCATTAAGATTTCAAGAATATTTTCCTACACGTCCAGGAATTCGGAGGGCTCAGAATCACGAGAGGAGTAATGAAAAGAACTGAAAGTTTATTTGAGCCGAAAAAGCACAGATGCCACGGTAGTTCTTGTATAGATAACCATGAAATACAACTCCCTGATTTCATTGTCTCCCAACCCAAGGAAGAGGAACTAAGAAATTTTGCAAGAAGGCTATACTTAAAACTAAGACAACCGCTCAGATTACTTTTTTGAAACATTCAAGCACCATCAGTGATTACAGGGATTGAAATGATGTAAAACCACCCCTCCCATTCATTCACTGATTTTGATCTTATTATACTTCAATATTATATAATAACAGCTACGGGAAATGGCTTTTCCCCATAAGAACGCTAATTACGACAGCTGTTTGATAAAGAGCTAGTCATAAAAGCTTTATTCGCATACTATTTTTTGCAAACTTGTAATTTGACGTAAGCGTCTTAAGCGCCGAATGTTTAATGTATACGTATTATGAGGGTCATTGATTTGATTCAAGTATTCCCTTGGGGAAAGCTGTTGAATATTGAGATATGCAACGGCTGTGCAGTATATGTGTGTGCAGTTCGTCCACGTCCACGAAGGAGAGAATACAACGACCCTGCATTGAAACGTTGCTCTCGCCTGAAGACATCGTCAGCCGAGGCCTAAATCATTCATTCAATGAACTCTATAAAAGAGCTAAAATTTCCTTGATGAAATTTTAATCGCACGAAAATGAAAGCCCAATATTAACCCTACTTCACTACTTAAAGAAAAAAAAACAACAAACAGACCACTTCCAATTGTAAAATTCATACATGTTTGTTCTTATATAGTGGAAATGAAATGTAAAGGTGTAGAAATTTCATCTTTCGCTAGCTAGGCCTTTATTTATATTTAGAATATGATGTAAGCATATGGGATCCTGACGAAGCTTGATTGATTGCCGAACTGGACCGCACACAGGGTAGAGGAGCTAGAATTAAACATCTACATCTACTTAATTACCCGAAAGCCGCCGCAAGGGCGTGTGGCGGGGGGTGTTAGGACACCACTCGTAATTTAGAAAAGAAAAAAAACCGCATGCAAGAACCACAAATTCATACATTCACAAAAAAAACATGGCATACATTCATGCAAGAACACTTACACCCCACACACTGGAAACACTAAAACTACCACCAAACATACGCATGCACCTGAAAGCATACCTAACAGCTTTGCAGCCTTTAACTTTGCTCCGGCTTGTAAATTCAATGTTTTTAATATTTCTAAAGTGACTTTGGCTTCTTACTATTATTATTTCCGATTGTTCGGGGAAAGAATGAGTATTTGTACCTATCTGTCCTGGACTCTATCTCCCTTAGTTTATCTTTGTGGTCTGATCTACCTACCTAAGTAGTGTGGGGCCATTATAATTCCTTCAGTGTCATAGTTAAACTCGTTTGTTCTGAACCTTTCTAAAAGTCTAAGCCTCGCTTGTTCTCTCCACACTTCAAGTGGTTCCCGGCCTAAATCCCCTAAGAGATCTGTCACACTTGTGTTCTTATCATAACAATTTTAAACGAAACTGGCGGATTTTCTCTGGAATTTATCTCATTCTTTTTGCCAAATTTGCTCCCAAGTATTCCAAATACTTGCGGCATATTTCAAATGAAAATGAATTGTGAAATGTTGTAATGACAAAATTAGTAGCGTATCAAAAATATTAAGAGCAGCTAGGCCGGGAATCACTCTATGGAGCGAAGGTCGAATTGCAGATTGAAGATCTTACATTGATTGGAAGGATGTCTCGTTGGCAATGATGTTAAAATTATATCATTAGCCCCATCGTACTAAGGTAGGAGAGATACTGTCAGTAAAATTAGAGATATTAAGTGTAGAACAGATAGATTTTATCCACGAATGGTAAGGTATCAGAAAAATGCCCGACAGTGATAGGAGAGAAATGTATTCCGGGTCAAAAGTGGTCTGGTGTGTAATAACCCCCTGCCACACATCCTAGAGGCGGCTGTAGGGTACTAATTACGTAAATAAATAAAACTTTATGTTTGATTTTATCTGGGTGTGCCACATGTGGCATATCAATAACAGATGAAACTAATGACACAAGAACATAATTGCGAACAGCATTGATTTTACGAATGCTGCTCCATTACTTAAAGAAACAAGTATTCTCATCAAAGAAATTTTGACCATGTCTAAACCTCGGCAAATGTGCGACAAGTTTTGCTTTACTGCCTAGGCTTGGTGACTAGAGTAGGCTCATGGAGAGTTTATTCGTCTATAATGCAAAGCTAATGCATGCAGGTATATGTATATGGTAAACGGTACATGGTACATGTATATGATTAAAAATGCCTGAACCGGGAAGAGAGTGAAATTTCAAGGGAGGGTTGATTCTGAACTCCAGCCACGATTCTCACGGGAGTGGCGATTAACACCACCGCTGAAATTGTGACAAAAGACAGTTTAAAAATAATTAGAGCACAATGAAAAATATTTTAAATTTCATTGAGCGGCAGAAATACGTTGCTGACAGAAAAATTACACACGAGAAGCGCTTGTGCGAAGTGGCTTTCGAGATTGCTCATGCCCGCACAACCAAGACACAGACACGTATGTTGCTTTGGAGTTGGAATACAGGTAGTAGGTAATACCTGTAGACGTAGGAGGAAATTGAGGAGTTTCTTTCAGATGTTATAACGTAAACTAAACTTGGCTGCATTATTTTTATCCAGGAAGAAAACACCAAAGCTCTGTGTCACATTTGTGATAAGAATCACCAACGCCAAAAAAAGGAAAAAAAGGTAAGAAAGTGATGGTGATATCACTTGCCACTATTCTGGGAGTGGGGCGCATCAGCATGTCATTCCAGCACCCACAACAGGAAATATAGCGTCTCTTAGAGATGAAATGACAACTCTCCACCGCCATATCAACCACATAGGGCCACCTTTCAAACCCACGGGCTGTATATTGCAAACCACTGAAGGTTGTATAATGCAAATGAATGTTGGTGCAGAATATATCGCGAAAATCAATGTGAATTGTATTTTTCATCCTCCGTATAATCCGGGCCTCACCCCACGTGGTTTCCTTCTTTTTCCTAAACGCGAAGAATCCCCGTGTCAAACGTCATTCATCATGAAGTGTAGTGGTTAAGGCTGTTTAAAAGTTTCCTTTTGAGTATTCATCGCGCATCGCTGGCGGAAAATCCATTAAGTGGTGCAGCTGATCCCGTTTCGCAAATATAAAAACGCCAAATTCAATCATAAAAAGGCATAACAAAGATGAACCTTAGAAAATTCCAGAAGGAGTGATAATGAATCCACCATTCTCGTGAGTAGTGGGATTCGAATTTCGCGGTGCGTTCTTCCACTCCCAAAGGGAGTTTTTCGCTTGCCTCGGAGACCTACTTTCCAACAGCGAGCCAAGGGAGTGGCCGTTTCCCATTCTGAAACAATATTACGAGATCGAGACATAAAATCATCAACTGGGGGCGTAGCTCAGATGGTAGAGCGCTCGCTTAGCATGTGAGAGGTACCGGGATCGATACCCGGCGCCTCCAGATTTTTTTCAACTACCTTTTTTACTTTATTTTTACGGCGCAGTTTCCAGAATCTTCGAGCGGTAACGCCGATCTGATTGCTACCATGGCAGAAGGTTCGCTACTCATCCGAAGTCATTGGGAGCATAATTGCAGCACTGTTTGTATGAGTTTTACTGTGAATTACGCCTCGGGGCATGTCGTCCGGCTACTCTGACGTTGGGCGTCTTAGCCTCCGGTATCCTTCATCGGCGCCCCTAATCTAATCCCTAATTCTTCATTCACAGTATATTTATAAAAGATAACGCGTCACTTAGACGGTGCAACGCTGGTGTTAGAAAATCGCACCAACGTCAAAGACAGTTATTTATTTATTTATCGACTTAATTGGGCGAGGTTGAGACTTATAGTCCCTTCTTCCAGCTAGCCCTTACATTACAGAAATAAGATTGAAGACAGTCACATACAACCAAGCCCTAGATGGATGAAAATCCACCTAGGCGGTAATCGAACCCGCGACCTCTGGGTTGGTAGGCAAGGACGTTACCCCGCTGCCACCAGGGCCGGCAGTTACGCCAAGATGAAAAATATTGGGGATGATATCTCTAGCGAACAAGGATTGAGATCACTTATGATTGCAAGATATCTTGGGGGAATGCCAAGACGAAATTTCGAAAAGCGTTAAGCGAATTCAAAAGGAATAGATTTGCGGAAAATTTAAAAGAGGTCCGAGAGAATTTCGGTCTAATGTCAAAGATGTCCTATGTCAAGGGAGACAATTGCCACAATTTAAGAGAGTTAGATTGTCGAACGGATAGATTCAACTCTCCCCTTTTCCAGCGCACTATTCGCGTCAACAGTTTAAGGGGGAAAACCTAAGCAAATAACAGATACGCGCTCACGAAAATAAGGGTTTGAGATATCAAATACCCACAATACCCCCAACCACTCAGCTCTAGGAAAAAATAACAGCGGACCATCGAGGAATTCTCAAATTGCTTAATGAGATTAAACCCAACAAATCCCCGGATCCCAAAAATATACCAGCTAGGGTGATGAAACATTTAGCTCCAAACATTGCCCCATACCTTGAATTTATATTTAACAAATCCCTCACTGAGTGCGAAAAACCTAAGATTTGGAAAACCGCGCATATAACGCCTATTATTAAAAGTGGCGACAGGGAGGATCCCAGTAATTACAGACCTATATCTCTCACTTCTATCTGTTGCAAAATCTTAGAGCACATAATTGTCAGTTCAATAATGAGACATCTCGACAATATTAACTTTTTAAGTGACAATCAACACGGATTCAGGAAAACCCGCTCATGCGAAACCCAATTAGGATTATTTACACATGATTTACTTTTATCTGGTGAGAGAGGTAGGCAAATGGATGCGATCTTCTTAGATTTTCAAAAGGCATTTGAGAAGGTTCCACATGGTACACTCATTCATAAATTAAAGGTCGCGGGTATAAACAAGGGCGCCATAAGCTGGGTTAAAGATTTTCTTTCAGAGCGGGAACAGAGGGTAGTCCTTGATGGCGCTAGTTCCGACAGCATTCGAGTCATCTCGGGGGTGCCTCAGGGAAGTGTAATCGGGCCGTTGCTTTTCTTGATTTTTGTTAACGATCTGAACCGCGAAGTGAAAAGTAAGATTAGGATGCTCGCGGATGACACGGTGATCTATCGGGAGATATCTAGGGATGAGGACCGTGATATTCTAGCGCAGGATTTAGATTGCATTATTAATGGTATTCAAAATGGGGGTTGTCATTAAATCTCCATAAATGTTCGGTGGTAAATTTCTTTAAAAATTCAACGGGATTTGTTTACATAATAGCAGTTGACCTAGAAGTAGTTGATCCGGTAAAATACCAAGGTGTTACATTCACAAAAGACTTAACTTGGGGGACTCACATACGTA
Organism: Hetaerina americana; assembly: GCF_022747635.1. Classification (NCBI taxonomy): domain Eukaryota; kingdom Metazoa; phylum Arthropoda; class Insecta; order Odonata; family Calopterygidae; genus Hetaerina; species Hetaerina americana. The sequence goes on along the minus strand of NW_027286841.1, from coordinate 3,334,197 downwards.
AAGTCTGCGGTCAAGCATATAAAAAATTGGGATTCATTAGACGCATTGTCGGCAAAAGTGACTCGAAGGTCAAGGAACGTTGTTACCACGCTCTTGTAAGGCCTCATTTAGAATACGCATGTAGCGTATGGGATCCGAGTGAAAAAGGCCTCATTCGGGAAATTGAGAAGCTTCAACGACGGGCAGCCCGTTTTGTAAAAAAATCTTACAATAAAACGCAAAGCATCACCGAAATGCTCAAGGAGTTGGGGTGGGATTAATTAGAAGAGAGACGATTCAATGCAAGATTGAAATTATTAAATAAATTCAGATCCGCATGTTTCAGCACCGAGGTCTCGCAAATTATTCGTACTCCTACATACATTGGTCGCTTCGATCATGCATATAAAATTCGGGAAATAGATGCCAGAACTATTAGACTCAAGGACTCCTTCTTCCCACGGACAATACGGGATAGACTGCAGGTTTATAGATAGCAAAAATTCCACTTGCCACCCTCAGCGTCTAGGGAATAATAATTAATTCTTTAAAATTGCATGATCTTTCACTAACCTCGTGTGTTCTATTATCATAACCCATTCTTTCCGAATGACCTCATTAGTGTTCTGTTCATCTGTTGTTAAGTCCCCCTGAAATCCCTCGTCCCTCTCCGCGGGGGGATTTGCCCATTACCTGCAACATTGGGTCGGATTCCCTGCCTTTAAATGTCCCCTTGGGGAGGAGAGCGTTTTGTGATGCATGTTCATGTGGTGGTGGAGTTTCGCATTCCTGCTTGTTGTGTCCCGGCTTGCGTGTTGCTGGATGGCTTGAGTGCTGCATCCTGGAGTGCAGTTGTATGTTAATTTATAGTATATGTGTTTGCATGAGTGTTGGATGAAGGGATTTTTGCATGAGTCTGCTCATTTGCTGCTGTGGGTGTAGTATTTCATGTTGTTGTTTTTGCGTGTAGTATTACTCCTTTTTACAGGTGGTGACCTAACACCCCCGCCACACGCCCTCGCGGCGGCTTGCAGGGTATTATGTACATTCCGTTGTAGATGTCATACCAAAATATTATCCAGGAATATGTATGAAATATAATGTTTAAAGAAACTAATACAGGCATTTGAGCAGGTAAATTTCTTGGATAGGCACAAGTTCAAACAAAGTTTGATTAGCATGATCCTGCTACTTCCACCTCTCGTCTCTCTCTTTATGGGGAGCGGTGGGGGGGGGGCGGAGATCGTGGATCGCATGTCGTTGTGATTGTAGAATTTCCCCTTCTTATTTTTAAATTCTAATTTGTCAAGTTGTTGGATCGATTTTTACTAAATTTGCATGCACACGTGTATGTTATTTCATGGCATATGCATTTGTAAGCGTCTGGGTTGAGGTTTTCGGATGAATATATATATATATATATATATATATATATATATATATATATATATATGTTTTGCATGAGGGTCCATTGTCTTTTACGGATGGTGGCCTAACACCCCCGTGACACGCCCTTACGGTGACCTGCGGGGTATTATTTACATGTAGATGCACGTGGTGGCGCCCCGAATGCACGAAACATACGAAGAAATTAATTTAAATGAAAGAAATCAGACTGAAATGTTTTTATTTATTCAAATAGTTCATTTTGGGTAAATGAACCCTATTTGGGTCCATTTTGGCAAATAGTTCAAACTCGGCTATTGATTGCCCTGAACTGCTATCTTTCTTCAACTTCAGAATACCAACCCGATCCACCCGCATCCACTCCCTACTCCATCTGCCTATTCCTAGAATATCCCTCACCAAGCGCTCACTGTTATTTCGCCTCTCCTCCCTTCTAAATTCACTCCCTCACACTGTCGACCCCTTCAACCTATCATGCAAAAACTTCACCACCCAAGCTTTATCCCACCTTTCAGTAAATTAAAACTTTCCCCGGTCCATGCTTGGTTCTCGTTGTTATTGTTATACTGTTATTGTCTTTGTCCTCTTTTATGTTTGTTATATTTTTCACTGTAAAATGGCGCCACTGCTGTATGTGAACAATGTTTTAAAATAAATAAATAAATAAAAAAATTTTACAACTTGCATCGGGGTCTCCAGTACTGATATGTTCATTTTACGAGGGCTGATCAAAAGGTAAGTTACATTTCAGCCTAGCGTGGCGGTTGGTAGAGTTAAGACCCACCAACTTGGTGTCTAAACATCCCTGCTACACTCAGTACTACGCATCCTGCTGCGGTAGAGTGTGTGCAGACTATGGTTCTTCTTCTACTTTGCTCACATTACGAAATGTTGAAATGTGCGTAAGATGTGCGTAAAATGTGAAACACCGAAGACACCGAAGTGCGACCTGTGATTAATATTTCATTGGCAAAAAAACTAACATAAGCCAATTGAAATTCATATGCAACTTTGTAAAGTGTGTACGGAGACGGAATAATGAGTGAAGGCGGAGTGAGGCAGTGGTGCATTTAGTTTCAAAATGGCCACAGCACCAAAGTTCACATGACGAGAGGACACCGCAGTGGTCAGCCTAGCCTCGTGACCGATGAACTGACGGTGAAAATCAACGAAAAAATTCGTCAAAATCAACTGGCTTCGGGTTTATTTATCATTAAAAGTCTAATCAAAGATTGTAGTTCACAACTCGCGGGGACTGCCTTTGTATCGTGAAGTTGGCCGTCAAAATGTTGAATGTGTTTGAAAGGGAAAGGAATCGTGTTGGTGTTGGGTTGACTGTTAGATTGAAAAAAGCATTAAAGAAATTAAAACGTTGGCTATGTATTTTGATGATTAATTGAATGTGAGATGAAGTGGGCTCACGCGTGTCTTACGCAAAGAATCGTGGCCGCATCAGCGGAAGGGTGGCGAGGCTCTACGACCAGGGTCGTCCGCCGGCCGCTTTCATTGCAACGGTGCACCATTGTGCTGCTGTCCCGTGCACCGTGTCGCCGGGAGGATAATGAACGTGCGAAATTCCCGCGTCGGCGCGGCCCCCCTTGGTGCCCTCGGCTCATTCCCACGCAAACCTCCCTCCCTCTTTCTCTTTGCTGTTGGTGGTGTTTCTAGCGGTCCGCCCAGACTTCATGAACTGACGGTGAAAATCAACAGAAACATTCGTGAAAATCGCTGATTTAAAGTTATAAATATCTCGCTAGACGTGGCTTGCAACACGATGTTTTTACAACGATGAAGAATTGCATGCCGGTTGAAACGAGTGGTTAAAATGAAAGCGGCAGATTTCTTCAAAACCCGAACTGAAAAGCTGTGTGTATCGTCATGATAAAGCCTCAATTTCAATAATGACTATACATACAAATATTTTAAAAATGTGACTTTAAAATATACACGTAGTCAGCTGAATAAACACGCGAGCTGGTGCGATCTGGCGGCCATGACGCGGACTAAAGCCCCGCCCACTAGCGGCTCTTGTTGCCTGAGAGCAAATGCTTACTTGTCGGTGCTTGGCGGATCGTCGAGCTGTGCGTATGGTGCCAGTTATGTTAGTTTCTGTTGCCCTTGTTTTTACTGTTAGTCGAAAGTGGAAATTGACGAAATCACGGAGCAACGAATTAACATAAAGTTTTTGGTACAGTGAGGTAAAAGTTATTAAGAAATTACTGAAATGTTGGCAGCTGTTTAAGGTGATAATGCTCTGAAGAAAACGTCCGTTTTCAAGTGGATTAAGCGTTTTAAAGACGCAACGGATGATGCAAGACCGGGAGGACCTTCAATCACCTGTGTTGACGACAGCATTGATCGTGTGCGGTCCCTTGTCCTTACCGATCGTCAAAAAACTGTCCGAACGATAGCTGGTGAACTGATTTCTGGAACATTAACAGTGCACACCATTTTAACCGAACGTTTGGGTTTAAAAAAAATGTGTGCAAAATCGTGCCCAAGCTGCATTTATTGTTCGCTAGTTACTGGCAAAAAATTCAATCACCATCCTTGATCATCCTCCTTATTCGCCAGATATCGCCCATGCGACTTTTTTTCCTGTTCCCAAAATGCAAAAATGTGATGAGGGGACTTCACCGGGAAGATGTGGACACAATGTAGCAAGAAACGACGAGAAAACTAAAAAGTAAAACTGCCGAGGACTTCCAAGGGTGCTTCATTCAGTTGGAAAGAAGATGGAATAAGTGGTGCATAGCAACGAATGGAGGGTTCTTAATTGAAGGGGACAAAATTGATGCGGACTAAATTTTGCAAAATAAAGTTTTTAGGCCACAGTTCGCGTATTTATAGGAAAGACCTCGCATAATAAAAAACTATGCTCATATTTTATTTCAAAACGTAAGTTACTTCCTGGACCGACATTGTAATGTTGTTGCATTAGCACGCACAGGGATCTAGCGATCCAACGTCAAATTCCAGCGTCACCTGGTTTTGTCGGCGGCAATGCGGCGGCGTAAAGTGTGGCGGAAAGGACAGGTAGGTGTGGGGGCGTGCTCCCATGGCAACGCCCTTGATCTTCGGGCGAGTAAGAGGGGGGGACGCCGCACGGGGTGGGAGATGCAGGGAGAGGAAGCGACTCGCAAGGAGGTCACTACGTCTGGGGGGGGGGAGAGAGCAGGCGAGGTGACCAGGCAGGTAGGGAAGGGACGGCCGGCCGACTTCTTCCCATTGTCCTCCGAGAGGCATTCAAGGTGCCTCACCCAGCGGGACCCGAGGACTCTCCTGGGATGCTGTCAGCGTAGCAACCCTGCACAAAGCCCCGCACCAGAATTGAATTCCATCAGGTGCACACTCCGCTGCTAAAATTTCATTTCCTGGATCTACATTTACATAATGCCCCGCAAGCCGCCGCAGGGGCGTGTGTGTGCGTGTAGGGGCGCAGGGCGGGGAGCTGCAGTATCAGTGCAGACCTTCCACGACCTTCGAACCCAACTGCGCCAACGTTGCTATGATACGAGTAGCGTATCCAAAATATTAGAGCAGCTAGGCTGAGAATCACTCACGGAGCGAAGGCTAAATTACAGATTGAATCTCTTGCATAAATTGGAGGGACGGCTCTTTAGCAGTGATATTGAAGATGTATTATCACTCCCATCGTACAACGGTAGGAGAGATCATGTCAATAAAATTAGAGAAATTAGGTAATTGCAGAAGAGATAGATGTGAGATGTCATTTTTTCTACGAACGATATAGGATATAGGAAGCCAAATGCAGAAAAAAATTGTCCACTCGCGTTGAGGGTAAAAATATTTATAATTCTAGATCAAAGCTAATTCTAGTAATTAAAATAACTAAAATAAACAAATTTCTTCATAACACAACAAAACGTTTTCTAACGTTATATGAAAAACAAATGAATTTACTTCCAAACAAATGAGTTGAGGAAATAACAAAGAAAAGAGCCACCCTGGAATCCGAAGGTTTGAAATTAAGTGTCGTCTCCCTCGATTCGAAACGAAAACTCAAGACGAAGATTGGAGGCAGGTCAATGAGTCGGAGAAAATTAACTATCGGCGTAAGAGGCAAACGTGCGTGCAATATGAGTACGGCGGGATTCGTCAAAGAGGTGACTGAGAGCCCAAATGACCCGGCCATTTTTAGTGCCAGCGGCGCCCGCTTGGCGCCACGAGGCGGGAGACATGACCCGAGGCCGTGGACCGACCGGATCGGCTGCAAACAGAACGGTGTGTCGTGCTCGTCGGCTAACGCGAAGGGTAACGAACCCCCGTCATCTCAATAGCGTGGAAATGCATACGTGCCCTAATGGGATTACGTTTCTGTTAACACCAAGCAGCAAATACGCCAAAGAATTGCTGGAAAAACTACATCAGGAACTCGTGCGATAACTTCTCACGTAATGCGATATCCAAATATATGCTAAATAAGATGCTACGATAGTATTGATTAAAAGTGATTAAATCTTGTAACACGTTATTCAAAAGTTGTGAAATGTTGAAACTAGTGCAAATGAATCCCTCAGCACCACGGTTTTTCGGGCTACCTAAAGTTCATAAAAATGGGATTCCGATCAGGCCTGTAGTATCAAATATGTCAGCTCCCAACCACATACTAGCGAAAAGGCTTAATGTACTCTTCAGGGAGGTTTCCAAATTTTCCACGGAATATGGTGTAGTGAATTCCTTGGACCTTGTGAACAAACTTATGAAAAAGGTCATCCCGAAAAAGTGCATGCTTGTTTCCTTTGATGTACGCAACCTTTTCACCAACGTGCCACCCATGGAAGCGGTGAACCTTGCCGAAGACATCCTCATCCGGAAATCCATCCCAGTTCCAGTTATAAGTGAACTTTGTGCATTACTTAAGACGTGTGTTTCCCAAAATTATTTCATTTTTAATGGTACCTATTTCCAACAACCCAATGGTTTAGCCATGGGCTCGCCCTTGTCCCCACTCCTGGCCGATATGTATATGGACAATTTTGAAAAAGTTTTGTTCTCCTCAGCCTACCCTCTCATTAATAATGTATTTTGTTGGTTAAGATATGTAGACGATGTCTTCTGTGTGTGGACAGGTTCTGATAGGCAACTAGATCAGTTTCTAGCACATCTAAATTCTATCAATTCTAATGTACAATTCACGTGTGAAAAAGAGGAAAAAGGTTCCCTGAATTTCCTCGACCTATCCATTTCTAAAGACAAAGATGGGTTACAGTATTCCATTTTTAGGAAAGAAATGTATACAGACCAATTAATTAATTCCTCTTCAAGGCATTGCTTCACCCAAAAGCTTTCGGCATTTCATGCAATGATCCACCGTTTGACCGCTATCCCTATGTCAAAATTCAATGTAAATAAGGAACTTAATGTAATTAAAACGTTAGCAGTAAACAATGGGTATTCAGAAGATCTAATAAATAAACTTTACCGGAATAAACTTACAAAAATAGCCTTAAGCCACATTTACAACCCCGAACATGTAAAAGATCCCACTGCCAAATGGCGGAGAATACTATATCTTGGGACTATTTCTCAAAAAGTAATTAAAAGTTTACCTAAAGAAAAAATTAAATGTGCCTTTTACAGTCGTTCATGCCTTAAGAACCTGATCTCTCACACTAAAGACAAAGTCCCCGAAAACGAGAGGAGTGGAGTGTATGAGTTAAAGTGCTCGGATTGTAGCACAAAGTATATTGGACAAACAGGACGGAAATTTAAAGAAAGGATTAAAGAACACCAAACATGTGTAAAAAATAAGAACATAACATCCCTCTTTGCAAAACACCTCATCGAAAGTGATCACAAAAGTGACTTTGTGACAAAAATTATTCATTTTGAAGAAAAAGGTCAAAGGCTCGATGCTTTGGAGCAGTTAGAAATTTTGAAATGTGTCCGTTGGAAAGATGATCTTGCCAACGAAATTTTGTATCCCTCCCACTCCCCACTCCTAGACCTACCACTCTTCTAAATCAAAAATGTAATTCTCTTTTCTTCCCAGCTACATTGTAACCTTTTTTACCCCTCCGACCTCCCTCTCTGACCAACCCCCCCCTCCTATGATCAGAAGGTATATATAGCCAGCGTGCTTCTATGAGGACCACCTGATGATGACGTTCAACGTCGAAACCTGGGTCGTGTGTTTTTTAAATAAAGTGTGTGGAATTACAAAGTCAATTATTTCATTACATTTCACTACGATAGTATGCTGAAAACTAATGCATGCATGCCTGCAGACCACAAACAAAATGACCTCGAGAAGTATTCCTGGTGGTATGTGGAAGTAACATTCCCCCTCAACATGCATGCGTAGGTTTGAGGTCGTTACATTCATTCAGTGTAATTTAAGAAGCGGAGGTATGGAGACGTGTCCTAGTGCTATTTCAACCAGAGTCAAACAGCGTGCTATTATCGAATTCTCGCCTTTACCTCATCGTCCGAGGTGTAGTTATTACCCTTGACGTGCCCCTTAAGTTGAAGAAAAAAATAAAAATCGCAAGGCGCAAGATCGGGGGAATAAGGATGGTTTTGTTTGTTCTCATCTGTGAGACGGCGTGGTACCCATTAGGCACACATTTTACGGTATCCCAATTGCTCAATAAGTGAGCCGATACGTTCCTTGGATATTCCAATATGGTTTGCCATACGCTCATGAGTGATTCGCCGGTAATTTCGAATCAAATCTTCGACGAGTTTGCGATGTTCATCGCCTGTGGCAGTGATCGGACGTCCGCTGCGTGTTTCATCAACAATTATGCTTTTTCCAGGCTTGCAACCACGATATTTTTCTACCCATCGATTTACAGTAGACCTATCAACAGCATCTTCACCATAAACAGCCTTTAAACGACGATTAATCTACGTAGGAGTCACTTTTCCAGCAGTTACAAATAAGCCAACAGCACGCTGTTTAACTTCCGTTGACACAGCACTAGAACACGTCCACATACTTCCGCTCCTCAAAATACACTGGATGAATGTAACGACCTCAAAACTGCGCATGTGTGTTGAGGGGGAATGTTACTTCCACATGCCATCAGGAATGCTTCTGAAGGTCATTTAATTTGTGGTCTACTAGCAGCCTACCCTCGTAAAATAGAAGCAGTGGCAGACCCACGAGGTTTTGAAATGTAAGGCATTCCCTCCACACCCAAATTCATTTAAAAAATCACATAAAATATGAGGAATGAAGAACTAAATTTGCAAAATATTATTTATATTTGATTTTGTGATATTAATTTAAATATGCTATGGGATCGATTAGATATTCTTTCAATCGTGCAAGGCACCTTCCTGATGCAGTGGTTACATACTTTCGTAAGTTCGAGGGAAGTGACAGGCCGATAAAATAGGTCACGTGTCGGTGGACCAAAGGATATTTACGCAATGATTAAGCGGTCATTATTAAAAAATATTAATCTACAACTGAAAACTTGTTTCCGAGTAAAGAACGTATTTAAATATTACAAAATAAGAATGGGGCTTTCTCTCAAAACAACCCTTTCTCAGTTCAATTAAAAAAAAACACTTCATAAAATATTTAATCGCAATGCATTAGCTGCTCATTATAAATCCCTTGGGAATGAAATTTTTAAGCATTTCATTGTACTAAGTGACTGTAAACCAGTTTTAAAATGACTTCTTGCGTCTATGTAAATTCAGTGATGGATTATTGTTTTTATACTGATTCATTTATATTAATTTTTTTTGTGTTACATAGGTTCGTCACCATATGTACTCTCCTCCCTTCCGATACTCGACAGGAAAATCTACGAAAAGTTGTGACACCTGACGATCGATCAGAGAGCCTCTAGGTCTTGCCTCCGAACTAGAACCTCCACACAGCCAAAGAAATCGCGTCAATCCTCTCCCGCTAGCATCTACTACATTGGCTGAAATACTGGCGAACATACAAACCCTATATTTGTGACAAAATTTGACAAAAACAAGCTTATCCTCTCTAATGTCGAGGGTCTCTCAGCGGTCTCCTACGCAAATATTAGCCCCTGGCGCAATGAAGCTAAGCCATGATATCACATGTCATATCAGGAAGTGCCATGAAGGTAGCTACCAAAAACTCGTGTGTTTGGCAGCCTCAAGAACTCTAAAATTCTGATTGGAGGGCAGAGTGAACTTAGAATAAAATAAATAGACACCACAAAACCTTATTGACAGCAATATATGGTTTACCAATCAAATATTACACATCCAAAGTTAGAAGTGCTAAACCCACATTTTCCATCAAAGCCACAAAGAGCGACTCAAAATAATACCCTTTTGTATTTCCCAATGGATTTTTTATTTTTGCGAAATAAAAAGTGCATTATTTTGGCTGTTGGATCACTTCCACAAAGGAAGTCCGGAAAATACATCATACATATAAACACATCATAATTATTCACTTTTTGCCCGGGACGCGTCGTTCGCTCCATCCTGAAGGCTTCGTTATCCCTTTGAATGAATGCAAACGATGAGATTGCCACCTTATTATTCACTGACATTACTGAACATGACAATAAGCAAAGCAAAGAACGAAAAAAACGCGTAATGCAGTGATTTTCAAGTACGTACACTAAAAGCAATAAGTTTACAAATGTATCCTATGCACCCCAGGACAATAAAGAAATATTAATTAGAAATGCCAGGAATAATGCCTACCCCTTCGGCTTCATTCGATTTCAATTCCCTCAATGCCTCACCGTCGACTATGCCAGGACATACGCTATTCTCACCTACGTCATATTCTCCTTATATGCCTAATCTTCCTTTATCATACTGTCATCTGGTGCCACTAATATTTTCCCGACTTATCTCTCACTGTGAAACAGATTTTCCCTCCGTACTTCCCGATAGTGCTTTGACCTCCCTGTGTAGCGCCCTTTCCAGTGCTTTCCATGTCCTCGCACTGAGCGATTCTTTTGCTCCGTCTCTGTTACTTGTCTCAATAGAATACTTAACTATTTGTACTCCCTTCTACCCGACTCTGAATTTACATTCTTCCATTTCCTCTCATCTATCTTTCTAATCATCTCGTCTGAAATCCATGGTTTTCTAACCATTTTCCTAATAATAATAGGCCAAGGGCAACCCTATTCGATATTTTCCTATTAGTTGCTAGGAAAAGGGAGCCCCTATTATTATAGGATGGGTTTTATTTCATCCCCAAAATGAACATTCATTTTCCACAATACACAGAACTTTTGATTTTACACAGAAATAACGATACGTGGAGGAAACTATAGTTTTAGTGGCGTCAGAAATATACGGGACCCATTTTCGCACTGCATGCAATGCTTCGACCGATGCGAATTGAGAGGACTTTTGTGATTTCGCAACATTTTCTCTTAAACAGACTGCAAGAAACTTTTGCAACTTATGACTGGGAACGGCGGAGGACAGAAGGCCAGCGATAAGTCATGACACCCGATAATCTCAACACGTCACGCAAAGGTACTGATCGGACGGACTTCTTTCCACCCACTTCGGATTCTACCCACCACGACATTAGGAATTAAGAAACTTAATTACGTCTCTCCGAACACATTAAAAACACTTAAACAGCGGAAACGAACGCTTTCAAACACTCTTCCCAGGATTAGCGGATATTGCACCAGAGAGAGAGAGAGATCATCATTGGCGATTAAAGAAATGCAACAGTAAGCGACACCGACTGCTGGGCGATCACTCGTTTTCCTTGATCTCAGAAATGTGTCAAATTTGGAAGAAAAAGGCAAAAAGGAGTGAATTTCTAAATAGATCGAATCAAACTACTTCACAAAATTATCAGCCAGCAAATTATGCTTCTGCTTCCAGAGACGGGAATGAAAACCACTCGGGCGGTCCTCCTAAATGCATTCCGCGCTTGCGGTTTCCCCACACTCTCACCAGAGGAGTGACTCACTCGATCATAATGCGACGTGATTCCCATATATTTACAGCTTCGGAAGTTTCCCCCCAAAAGGCAAGTAGCCCAGTCAGTTGGGTGCACCGTATTCACACGAAAAGCATTTGTATGTACGCTGAAGTTTTCGAAAAAGATGACGTTGACTCGTATCAATTTCACCAAATAATATTCGCCCAAACCTTCCGGCTGTGCAGTCGGATGTCGCACTTCGTATAACGAGACCCATCGACCGGCGCCTTGTCCTCCAACATTATTATCTCCTGTTGATGTCTCCGCTTCTTTCATTGTCACTGAATTCTCATTTGATGCGCCTTTCTTCTTTCTTTCTAACTAAACCTTGATTACATTTTATGAAAAATTCTAAATTTCGCACTTGTAACCTTGTATCCTATCGTCTCTTGTGATAAAAAGACTGTCCAGAAAGTAACCTCCGTTTTCCTGTAGCGTGAGAAGTAGTGGAAGAGGGAGCCAAATAGTCGCTGCATTGACACACACACACAGGGTCACCACGCCTCGAGCTGCAGAGGTCTGAAGGTCCAGCCGCTTGCCGTTGTTTTATACAACAGCAAGCTAGAATGAACAATATAATTGAAATTCCTAAAATATGAAGTTGTTTCGGTGATAAAGTTTTTATTGACCAAAAAACTTCAAAGCTGCTGGTATTCATTACCGGGAGATCTGTGCTCTGTACGAAAAGAATATGATGAGTGATGAGGGCGAACGGACGAATGTCCATGATGGCAATGACAGAAGTGGTCGCCCCCGTTTGCGGTGAAAATAATGAACTGCACCCGACATCATCGGCTCAATGTCCTGACAATATCAGCGAGATGACGTTGCAGAATATCTTCGACATCAGGCATTCTCGACTCTGGTCTCTTGGTCGTCCGTCAAAACCTTCGGGACGAGTTTAGCGCAGATCTTTCGCATCAGAAATTTCCAGGAGTGATAAGTAATCCAGCATTCTCGTGAGAAGTGGGATTCGAATTTCGCGGTGGGTTCACCCACTCTCAGAGGGAGTTTCGCGCTTGCCTCGGAAACCTACTTTCCAACACCAAGCCAAGGGAGTGGCCGTTTCGGATTCTGAAACAATATTACGATATCGAGACGTTGAATCAACAACTGGGGGCGTAGCTCAGATGGTAGAGCGCTCGCTTAGCATGTGAGAGGTACCGGGATCGATACCCGGCGCCTCCAGATTTTTTTCAACTACCTTTTTTTACTTCATTTTTACGGCGCAGTTTCCAGAATCTTCGAGCGGTAATGCCGATCAGATTGCTACCATGGCAGAAGGTTCGCTACTCATCCGAAGTCATTGGCAGCATAATTGCAGCAGTGTTTGTATGAGTTTTACTGTGAATTACGCCTCGGGGCATGTCGTCCGGCTACTGTGTCGTAGGGCGTCTTAGCCTCCGGTATCCTTCATCGGCGCCCCTAATCTAATCCCTAATTCTTCATTCACAGTATATTTATAAAAGATCGCGCTCGCTTAGCATGTGAGAGGTACCGGGATCGATACCCGGCGCCTCCATATTTTTTTCAACTACTTTTTTTAACTTCATTTTTACTGCACTGTTCCAGAATCTTCGCGTTGTATCTCCGATCTGATTGTTTCCCTTGCAGCAGGTTTGCGAATCTCTCCAATCAATTGAGAACGTTATTTCGCCACTGGTTATAACATTTTCACCGTGAAATATGTCTCGATGCATGCTGCCTGGCTATCGTGTGGTTGGTCGCCTCAGGCATCCGTCATCGGCGCACCTAATCTACGGACACTATCAAATAATAATAGCTCGATCATTTCACCAAAGTTTGCACACCAAATGAAAAAAAAACAAATCTGATGCGTTACTGCGAATCAATAAACTTCGTGACTTCGCGTGAAAAAGAACACACGGCACCAGTTACATGGATTGAAGCGCTGGGGATCGTTGGGGGTCATTGCCATTTCATTTGAAATGTATTTTACCAACAAATATTTATTCATGATTTCGGAAGGTCCTTCAGGGTACGCGTGCCAGCTTCTTTGACAGCACTTAGGGTCGAATGGAGGTGGTGTCCTATGATGGATGGTGGATTTCTCTTTTATACGGGATAGGTAATCGTCTGCTGGTGTCTACCCGGGACTCTAAGGGGGTTGGGGAATCGTTGCGATGTTGTTGCAGAAGGTCTTTGCAAGGAGACACTCGACTCGGCTGATGATGGTCATCCGTCCAAAGACCTTCGGGACAACGAGTTTAGCGCAGATCCTTCCCAACACCAAATTTTCAGTGATTATGGTGTGGACTGTCATCTTATCAATTCCAATAATACGATCTGCACACTCTTAAACAGACGGTCTGAATTCAGCACTTCACGCAATGGGCGTAAGGAAAAAGTCATACCGATACTTATGATAAAAAAGTTATGCATTCCATACTGAAAGTTTTCCCTGCACCCATGAATCCCAAAATGCCCTTTGAAGGTCGCCACCATTTTATGCCGCAAGCATCGCATCATCATCTGTCGACAAAACTTTAGATACGCCGCATGCAAAGAATATCGAGAAATCGTACATACAAAGGTATGTGTTCCTATCCCTTTTCCTTATATGTGTTTCTATATAAATGAGTATTTGTTCGCCGTTTGGCGGGATTTCGTGTTTGAATGTGTGTGTGTGTGTGTGTATATATATATATATATATATATATATATATATATATATATATATATATATATATATATATATATATATATATATATATATATACATATGTGTGTGTGTGTGTGTGTGTGATTTCGTCGACGTAACACGGAAGTGCCGCATAATGTATTGGACAGCACCTTCAATTTAGACACACATAAAAAGATCATTGACACGTTATTTCTTGACCATTTCGACGGCATTCTGCTCCGTCTTCATCGGAAGATAGAGAACTAATCACCGATGAAGACGGAGCAGAACTCCGTCGAAACGATCAAGAATTAACGTGTGAGTGATCTTTTTATGTGTGTCTATATTGATTGTACTGTCCAATACATTTTATATATATACATTATATATATATATATATATAAATATATATATATATATATATATATATATATATATATATATATATATATATATTCCCTCCCCGGACTACAACCTTGACGTGGTGGAAGGGCTTGTGCGTTCCGATGACCCCTAGAGCTGTGCTGGCGGAAGTAATAATTATTGCTCCTGGTAGGGTCACCCATGCCAGATAGGTCGAAGGTTAGGAGCCAGACGAAAGGTAGTCCACGCAGCGTCTGTTCCTCAGTGAGGCGGCTGCAATGGCGTCTGACCCCAGTGGGGCGGCCAGTAAGTGATGGTGTCACGTTAAAAACACTATTGAGGAAGGCAACGGGAAACCACCTCAATTATCATTCCCTAGAAAAATATGATGGACAATAGAGATATTTTGAGTCCTGGCAACCACGGGGCTCGGCCCAATCGGCCGTGTGTCGTGCCCGGCAGCGGGGGAGGCAAGGCTTCCGCGGTCGTCATCCCACGAAACCCTAGCAGGGGAAAACCAGCAGCAGCAGGACAGAAGACGCAGGAGAAGAAGACAAAATTAGTTAGAATAGGAACGTGGAATGTTAGGACAATGATGAGGACAGGGAAATTGGAGAATGTTAAGCGAGAGATGGAAAGGGGAAATATAGATATTTTAGGTCTATGCGAGGTGAGATGGAAAGATAGCGGGGATTACTGGAGTGATAAGTATAGAATAATATACAGCGGTGGGGACGAGAGCCAACGAGGGGTTGCCATAGTATTAAATGAAGAGGTAGGAAGAAGCGTAGTCAACATAGAGCAAGTAACGGATAGAATACTACTAGTGGAGATAAAAGCAGAACCGACGAACTTAGGTATTATTCAGGTATACATGCCACCGAGCAACCATAAGGAAGAAGAGGTCGATAAGATATACGATCAGTTAGAGGACATGATCGCGTGTGTTCCTGCAGGGAAACATTTGATAGTGATGGGGGATTGGAATGCGACGGTAGGCGAAGGAAGAGATGGTGATGAGGTGGGCGACTACGGTTTGGGCACGAGGAATGACCGCGGGGAGAAAGCAGTTGAGTTCTGCAGGAGACAGGGGTTAGTCTTCACCAACACTTGGTTTAGACACCACAAAAGACGCAGGTATACATGGAAAATGCCAGGTGACTCAGGAAGATATCAGCTGATTATAGATTATATCCTGGTTAGACACAGGTTTAGGAATAGTGTGATAAATTCCCACAGCTTTCCGGGAGCGGATGCGGACTCAGACCACAATTTAGTTGTTATGAAATGTAGCGTACGTTTCAAAAAGATAAGGCAGGGGCGGCAGGTTAGAAAATGGAATGTAGAAGCATTAAATGGGTTGAAAAGGAAGGAATACAAACAGGCGGTAGAGAAAATCATGGAGGATGGTAAAGGGCTTAGTACTATCGAAGAAAAATGGGAAATGATCAAAAAAGGGTTGTCTAAAGCCGCAAAAGACATTATTGGAACCGTTAACGCTAAAAGGACTAGGAAACCACGGATCACGGATGAGATGATTACAAAGATGGATGAGCGGCGAAAATGGAAGAATATAAATACAGAATTAGGCAAAATGAAGTACAAAGAATTGAACAATAAATTGAGGCGGGCAACAAATAAGGCAAAAGACGCATGGTGGAAGACGCAGTGCGAGGATATGGAAAGTCTCCAGAGGAAGGGCGAAATCGGTGCGCTGTACAGCAAAGTTAAATCGTAATCGGGAAGTAAGAAAGGAAGAGCTATGCTAACAGTTAGAGATAAGGCGGGTAAGGTAATAGTTGACGCAGGAAAGATCCAAGAGAGATGGAAGGAGTATATAGAAGAACTCTATAGTAAAGAACTCAGACCAACACAGTTAGACATTGAAAAAGAAAATGACGTAGAGGAAGACAGCTTAGGTCCAGGCATACTAGACAATGAGATAGAAAGGGCATTAAGGGAGATGAAACTAAATAAGGCCGTGGGGGTAGATAACATTCCCGTGGAACTTTTAAAATGCTTAGGAAAATGTGGGAGGAAGAGGCTATATGGGCTGATCCGTAGCATTTATGAGGAGGGAATCTGGCCGGAAGACTTTGTGAGAGCAGTTTTAGTTCCGATTCCGAAAAAGGTAAAGGCCACGTCATGTGAGGACTATAGGACAATTAGTTTGATATCCCACGCAGCTAAAGTTGTTCTCAGGATCATAAACAAAAGGATAGAGAGTAGGGCAAATGATTACTTAGGGGATGATCAGTTTGGGTTAAGGAAGGGGAGAGGTACGCGTGATGCCATTGCAGTAATGAGATTATTAATCGAGAGGAATATAGAACACAACCAGGAGGTATTTGCCTGTTTCGTAGATTTCGAAAAAGCATTTGATAGGGTGAATTGGGAAAAACTAATGAGTATATTGCAGAAAATAGGAAGAGATTGGAGGGAAAGGAGGCTAATCCGCAACCTGTACATGTCTCAGACTGCTCAGGTGCGGGTGGGAAACGGGGAGTCAGGATGGGCAGTGTTAGGAAGGGGTGTAAGGCAGGGTTGCCCATTATCACCGTTGCTGTTCAACCTGTATGCAGAGGAAATGATCAAAGAGGCATGGGAAGAACTAGAGGTAGGAATGAAAGTGGGCGGGGAATTCGTAAAATCAGTTAGGTTTCCTGATGACCAAGCTTTAGTTTGTCAGTCAGCCAAGGGGCTGCAAGCATTGCTGAGTGAATTGGAAATTCAGTGCGACAGGTATGGGATGAGAATCAACATTAATAAAACAAAGGTTATGCGATTTTCTAGGAAGAAAAAGGGCAAGCTTAACATTAAAATAGGAGGGCAAAAACTAGAGCAGGTAGAGCAGTTTACGTATCTCGGTAGTGTTTTGAACCAACACGGTCAAAGTAGTAGGGACGTAAGGAGAAGAATTGCGCTAGGCAAAGAGGCTTTCACGAGGAGGAGGGAGTTGATTAGGGGGACTTTGAGTAAGGATGTTAGGAAAAGACTCGTAAAAACTTTGATATGGAGCGTAGCTATGTACGGCGCGGAAACGTGGTCATTGAAGCAGGAGGATAGACGTAGACTGGAGGCGATTTGAAATGTGGGTGTGGAGAAGAATGGAGAAGGTGAAATGGACAGAGAAGAAAACAAATGAGGAAGTACTTGGTATGGTGGGCGAAGAGAGGGGTTTGTTGGGAGCAATCCTATGGAGGCAGGAAAAGTGGATGAAGGGGGTGTTGACCGGCAGTGGGATGTTGAAGACTGTGATAGAGGGTAGAATGTTGGGCAAAAGAGGAAAGGGAAGGAACAGGATAGGGATGTTGGACGGGATGAAGGGCGGAAGAAAGTACTCAGAGATGAAGAGGGACCTGGTGTAGAGTAGAATTTAGGGTTGTGTTTTGTTAGTAGCCACAAAATATTTGTTTGGTAGTTGTGTCCATCGAAAAACCTACCTTAACCGGTAGATTACCTTAAAAAAAAAATATATATATATATATATATTATATATATATATATATATATATATATATATATATATATATATATATATATATATATATATATATATATATATCATTGAGGAAATCATGGCGATCTATCGAAAGGGAGGCGTCAGAAACATCGTCACTTTTTGACATCCATTCTAGTTAACGCCACGGCTGTGACGATGGCGAAAGGAGACAGGCGGGAAGGGGGCGGGGGAGGAGAAGGGCCTCGGAGTCGTTGGACCGAGACGCAGACACATCAGAAAGCCATCGAAAGGGAGAGTGGGGGGAAGTGGGAGGGAGGGGGGGAACGTCCCGCAGAATTAAACAAATACAGAAATGCGTCCTATGTGGGCACGGCACAGAGGGCACATGCGTGGGTGTACATGTACTATGGGCACCCCAAGAGACACCCGAGGCCACCCGAGCGATGCTACGAGGGTAGGCTGAAAACTAATGCACGCATGCTTGTAGACCACAAAAATGGCCTTCAGGAGCACTCCTGGTGGCATGTGGAAGTAACATTCCCCCACAACACGTGTATACAGTTTTGAAGTCGTTACATTCATCCAGTGCATTTGGAGAAGCGGAAGTATGGAGACGTGTTCTAGTGCTATGTCAACGCGAGTTAAACAGCGTGCTGTTATCGAATTTGCAACTGCTAAAAAAGCGACACCTACTGAGATTCATTGTCGTTTAAAGGATGTTTATGGTGACCATGCTGTTGATAGGTCAACTGTAAATAGATGGGTAGTAAAATATCATGGTTGCGAACCTGGCGAAGACAATTGTTGATGAAACACGCAGCGGACGTCCGATAACTGCCACAGGCGATAAACATCGCAAACTCGTCGAAGATTTGATTCAAAATTACCGGCGAATCACTCAAAAGCGTATCGCAAATCACATTGGAATATCTCCGAGGAACGTGTCGGCTTCATTATTGAATAATTGGGATACCGTCAAATCTGTGCACGATGGGTACAATGCCATCTCACAGACGAGAAAAACAAAACCCTCCTTATTCCCCCGATCTTGCGCCTTGAAATTTTTATTTTTTTCTTCAACTTAAGGGGCACGTCAAGGGTAATAACTACACCTCGGACGATGAAGTGAAGACAGGTGTCAAGTTCTGGATTCGAGAAAAGTCGCGTTGACATAGCACTAGAACACGTCTTCATACTTCCGCTTCGCAAAATACAAAAATACACTGGATGAATGTAGCGACCTCAAAGATGGGAATGTTACTTCCACATGTTACCAGGAGTGCTTCTGAAAGTCATTTTGTTTGCGGTCTACAAGCATGTGTGCATTACTGTTCAGCCTACCCCCGTATGCTCCCAAGGCATTTCCTTCATGTTGCCTGCATGCACTCGTATTTAGGCATTTTCACGATCTTTTTGAATAACTGAGTAATGCGGTGGGCGAACATTAACACTATGCGTAGACAATCGTACTGAAGTATTACTCAGCAAAAACTTCATACTAAGTGCCTCGTGGCAATTAGCGAAAAATCTCCCTACGCTCTTCCCCGGAGTGCGGTAGAGAACTGACATCGTCGATTGATGGGTCAATAATCTATCATAGCTCGTAGAATATTTTCCAGGTTTCCATGGACGATGCTGAAGTATAGCTGCGTCGCCGCGTAGTTCAATATTTATGCTGCTTCAATAAAAAAACCCTATTTTTTTAATGTTAAAATTAAAAATTATGTTTCTCTAAACTAAGCATACAAAGATATATTGTAGAAGAGATCCAATCAGCCGTGACGAAGACCTTGCGAGAGGTCCCCGGAGACGCCTTCAGGGCGCGTACCAATCATGGCAGAGTCGCTGGAAAAATGTGTGGAGAGGCCCAGGGACAGTACTTTGAAGAATTTCAAGTGTTTGTGCAAATCTGTTCCATAAATTACTAAAAATAAAGTAATTGCATTTCTTTCGGAACGAACCGTGTACAAGTTTCTATTACACTTTTGTGGATTAAAACTGCCTTTGGAGTTTCCTCAAATCAGGGCATTTTTTATTTCAATTATAACAAATTAAAATAAATGCCAGTGTGGAATACCAATATTAAACGTAAATAGATTTCCCTCAAAACATTTTCAAAGTGCTTTCGAACGATTACTTCCGTACGAGGGGAAATTATTGTCAAGTTTAATTCAGTTCTCCCAGAAATCACGCATATGACAATGCTATACAGACATACTATACATTCACACGAATATAATTTTCACCGGTTTGCCTATTTTGAAAACAGATTGGCTTCCTTTAATTTATTCACTTATTTCTAGCGGTGGTAGGTGGACACCCAGTTACGGGTGGTATTGGGTGACGTTACCGTAAAAGGAGAACCGTGTGTTCCCCGAGAACGCCAATGCCATTTAAAACTTACCAACGTATCCATCCTGCACACCCCATATGATTTACCATCAACGATAACGAGCGTTGGATAAATATATATTGAAAAAAAGTGTCCAAGTACAAACTCCTGCGGTACCCCACATTTTATTTTTGACGTGATGCTCTTTGGTCGAACTAAGCACGAGGGCCGTTTACAACGTCGCGTTTCAGAGACCGACGTCGCGTTTCAGAGACCGACGTCGCGCGACGAGCCCACCCCCCGTGTGGGCATTCGGCGGAGGTCAGGGGTGTAAGGAGTGGGTGGAAGAACGGACTCGCGGAAGAGGAGAGCTCACGACGCTGTCAATGCACAAAACGGATGTAACCAGTCACGATCGGCCGCACATTTATACTGCGTTTGATTAAGAAACATGCACTGTATAGGTTAAGGTCAACCGACCCATTCATTTCTGCGGCAAAATACGATCGCGCAACCTTTTCCAGCAAAGGCAACAAATAATTTGTGAGGTAATCGACCTTCACTACAATCGCACAAAACCACTATTTTATCAGAATGGAAAGAATTTCAGTTCTCTTCTCCCATTTTCGGTTTAACAACAGATCGAAGGGCCAGAGGTTTCCACTCCACGGTGACTTTTGATAGCCTAACCTAACGAACCAAGAATCAAATCAATTACTGAGATTACTTTATGAACGTCTAATAACAAATTTCTATTTAACTCTGCATTAATATAAATTAACAGAAAAACAGCTCAAAGTTATCATTTTCTACAGAAAGAAGTTTTGTACTATGAGATCAACTTTATGTGCATGGAATGAAAATTAATAACACGCTACATTAATGAGAATCTGAAGGAACAGGAAGACTAAATTAAAGCACTCATGTAGAAGTAAAATCCTAAATCCGTGCTGGTTGTGGCTTAATATTTACCTGCTTTCAAGATATCTCATAATGTTACCCACAATAATATGTTCTAAAATTTTACAAGAGACCGATGTTAAAGAAATGGGTCGGTTATTAGTTGGTTTACCCCTATCGCCGCCTTTATACAGTTTGTAGTGTGGTATCCGATGCAACCCTGTGGTTCAATCGCTCTGCATGACACTTTGTAAGCAGAGAGACAATATGAAATCGATATTATACTCCACTCACCCTCACGTCCAGAGATGGCGACTGCTGACTTCAGCTTCTGAAGTCAGCAGTCGCCATCCGCCGCAAAATCGCTGAACGTGGATTCACTTTCCATCTTACCTTTGGTAAAAAGGGCTCTGCCCCAAATACACGCCCTGAATTAAATCGATACATCTTGCAAGGAAATCTCACCGTGGTAGGCGGAGGAGTTCACGTAAGTAGACTTTTATATTAAGGGTAATCATAAAATATATAATCCATTCACGTAATTAAGCAAATATTGATTTTGATGTTATAATGCTAGCTTATACATAATGTCACACTGAAAGAAGTTTCGTCGATTTGACTACATTGCAGTATTACATCAGCGACTTCCATTTCAGTTTGACACATCTGCGGCTCATTATTTCGTAAAAACGTCCATACGGAAAAGGGGAACAATCGACTATCGACATCTTAGTTCCCTATTTTGATCTTTTCGGGGGTAACTACACAAAATATTCCGCATCTTACCAAGTTACAAAAATTCACACGTATTAAATACCAAATAAAATTTCACGAATAGGTAAACCAAGAAGATTTAATATAGTTTGTTATGTGCACACATGACACTAAAACAAGTACGTACCTGCGGCAATGGGTAATACCTGATACCACCTCCACTCACCAATAACAATGATCAATACGAAAATTGGTTATGACGAGTGAGGGTAGATGTACGTACATCGAGTCGAAATAAATATCCTTATGGTATGATAAAATCATGCATTCAGGGCCAGGGGGAAATTCCATGGCCACTGTTTGATTTTTCATGAAGATGAACTAGAATATCACATCGCGAAACCGACAAACAGTGACCGGGGTAGATAGTCACGACCTGATGGGCGATGCAAGCAGCATCTACACCGGATGATGGAAAAAATAAGAGTGGAGGCCAATTTGGCTGGTTTAGTTTAGCCGCAAGCCATTTGGCTAAAATAGGTGATTGTTAGCGTAGGGTAACATTTCATTTCCTTGAAATTTCATCCACGTGAGTTATGCATCGTACTAATTGCAAGCGAAGCGATTAGGCATCATTTTATAACATATATTTAAGAACATCAAGGTTACACGTTATCCTCAACTTCTCGAAGCATTAAATCCCGCTGCCAATTCCTTATTCGTGACCAACCAGAAGAAGAAAAGTTCGATGAAAATTGTAGATCGCAGCTTAATGGCCCATTCACAAATGCGTCATTCTTTAGCCGAATGCCGAAAGGGGACATTGTGTTTCATTGGTATTTTTGGCATTTTTGACTTGATTCACCCCAATCCCTACGATACTTCAGGCATTTCCCTCTTTGCCCATAGACATTCAAGTCTATTAGCATTTGCCTCGAGCATTTCGCGTCCTTGACGGTTCTGCTCAGTTCTCGCATTGACCCTTCAACGGAATTAGGGGAAAAACTTCCTGCCCAAGGATCTTCGAAAGAAGTTATATATATATACATTTTTTTAAGGCAATCTACCGGTTAAGGTAGGTTTTTGGATGGACACAACTACCAAACAAATATTTTATTACTCCTAACAAAACACAAAATCCATCATCCTACTCTATATCAGGTCCCTCTTCATCTCAGAGTACTTTCTTCCTCCCTTCATCCCGTCCAACATCCCTATCCTGTTCCTTCCCTTTCCTCTCTTGCCCAACATTTTACCCTCTATCACAGTCTTCAACATCCCACTGCCGGTCAACACACCCTTCATCCACTTTTCCTGCCTCCATAGGATTACTCCCAACAAACCCCTCTCTTCGCCCACCATACCAAGTACTTCCTCATTTGTTTTCTTCTCTGTCCATTTCACCTTCTCCATTCTTCTCCACACCCACATTTCAAAAGCCTCCAATCTACGTCTATCCTCCTGCTTCAATGACCACGTTTCCGCTCCATATCAAAGTTTTTACGAGTCTTTTCTTAACATCCTTACTCAAAGTCCCGGTCATCAACTCCCTCCTCCTTGTGAAAGCCTCTTTGCCTAGCGCAATTCTTCTCCTTACCTCCCTACTATTTTGACCACGTTGGTCCAAAACACTACCGAGATACGTAAACTGTTCTACCTGCTCTAGTTTTTGCCCTCCTATTTTAATGATAAGCTTGGCCTTTTTCTTTCTAGAAAATCGCATAACCTTTGTTTTATAAATATTGATTCTCATCCCATACCTGTCGCACTGAATTTCCAATTCACTCAGCAATGCTTGCAGCCCCTTGGCTGACTGACAAACTAAAGCTTGGTCATCAGGAAACCTAACTGATTTTACGAATTCCCCGCCCACTTTCATTCCTACCTCCAGTTCTTCCCATGCCTCTTTGATCATTTGCTCTGCATACGGGTTGAACAGCAACGGTGATAATGGGCAACCCTGCCTTACACCCCTTCCTAGCACTGCCCATCCTGACTCCCCGTTTCCCACCCGCACCTGAGCAGTCTGAGACATGTACAGGTTGCGGATTAGCCTCCTTTCCCTCCAATCTATTCCTATTTTCTGTAGAATACTCATTAGTTTTTCCCAATTCACTCTATCAAACGCTTTTTCGAAATCTACGAAACAGGCAAATACCTCCTGGTTGTGTTCTATATTCCTCTCGATTAATAATCTCATTACTGCAATGGCATCACGCGTACCTCTCCCCTTCCTTAACCCAAACTGATCATCCCCTAAGTAATCATTTGCCCTACTCTCTACCCTTTTGTTTATGATCCTGAGAACAACTTTAGCTGCGTGGGATATCAAACTAATTGTCCTATAGTCCTCACATGACGTGGCCTTTACCTTTTTCGGAATAGGAACTAAAACTGATCTCACTAAGTCTTCCGGCCAGATTCCCTCCTCATAAATACTACGGATCAGCCCATATAGCCTCCTCCTCCCACATTTTCCAAAGCATTTTAAAAGTTCCACGGGAATGTTTTCTACCCCCACGTCCTTATTTAGTTTCATCTCCCTTAATGCCCTTTCTATCTCATGGTCTAGTATGCCTGGACCTAAGCTGTCCTCCTCTACGTCATTTTCTTTTTCAATGTCTAACTTTGTTGGTCTGAGTTCTTTACCATACAGTTCTTCTATATATTCCTCCCATCTCTCTTGGATCTTTCCTGCGTCAAATATTACCTTACCCGCCATATCTCTAACTGTTAGCATAGCTCTTCCTTTCTTACTTCCCGATAACGATTTAACTTTGCTGTACAGCGCACCGATTTCACCCTTCCTCTGCAGACTTTCCATATTCTCGCACTGCGTCTTCCACCATGCTTCTTTGGCTTTATTTGTTGCCCGCCTCAATTTATTGTTTAATTCTTTGTACTTCATTTTGCCTAATTCTGTATTGAAATTCTTCCATTTTCGCCGCTCATCCATCTTTGTAATCATCTCATCCGTGATCCATGGTTTCCTAGTCCTTTTAGCGTTAACGGTTCCGATAGTGTCTTTTGCGGCTTTAGACAACCCTTTCTTGATCATTTCCCATTTTTCTTCGATAGTACTAAGCCCTTTACCATCCTCCATGATTTTCTCTACCGCCTGTTTGTATTCCTTCCTTTTCAACCCATTTAATACTTCTAAATTCCATTTTCTAACTCGCCGCCCCTGCCTTATCTTTTTGAAACGTACGCTACATTTCATAACAACTAAATTGTGGTCTGAGTCCGCATCCGCTCCCGGGAAGCTGTGGGAATTTATCACACTATATATATATATATATATATATATATATATATATATATATATATATATATATATATATATATATACATATATACATCACCTACTAAACCGACCCGAAGGTCGGTTTAGTAGGTGATGGTAGAGATCACCCAGTACTAAGCCTTATACGGCGTGTGAAAATTCACACATCAGGGTAGGGGGGGCCAGTTGCTTTCCCTGTGCCGATTATGGTTCCACAGGAAGACCTGGTACCCGAAAAATCACTTCAGCTTTGGTGGAGCTGAAGGTGCCCAGAGTGCCTTGCCCGGGAATCGAACCCGAGGATCAGAGGGTGGGAGGTATGCTATGATGGATACTCCACTGAGACTGAAAACATTAGAGCAATCTTTCACCTGGCTCTTGGGGTCCTGGAATTGGCCAGGAGTCAATATAAGGCATTTATTGCACTGCTCCGAAAATATTTTCATCCCCCTTCCACCCCATCACCTTCTACATTTTCCCCACCCTTCTAACGCTGCCCCTCCAAACCCGTCCCTTCGGAATTCTCTCCCCACCTTCCCCTTCCATCCATCGCTGGTATCAATGGTAACCATTCTCATGGCCACGATAGACGTCACATCTCTGTACACCTCCATTCCCCACAAAGAAGGCTTAGAAGCCCTGAAACATTACCTCTCCCTACGATCCACACCACACACCCCATCCACAGATTTCCTCCTCGAATTAAGCCAAATCGTTCTTACCAGAAATGCCTTTCAATTCAATGACAAAATATATTTACAAATAAAAGGCACTGCAATGGGCACGCGTATGGCTCCTGCATACGCCAATCTTTTTATGGGTAAACTAGAACACGATTTTCTGCAACAACAAACCCTAAAACCACTTTTCTGGGCCCGCTATATCCATGATATTTTCCTCCTTTGGTCCCACGGACGCGAAACTTTATCCTCTTTCATTTCCTCTCTCAACTCCTCCTCCTCAGTATCATTCACTTCTTCTATATCCGACTCGAATATTACCTTCCTAGATATCGATATTCACCTCCAAAACAATACGTTTCACACTTCAGTCCACATTAAACCAACCAATAAGCAACAATATCTTCATTTCGACAGCTGCCATCCTCCTCACACAAAGCGCTCCATCCCATTCTCACTCTCTATCCGTGGCTTCCGTCTCTGCAATAACACCCCCTCCCAACAGAAATACTTGGACCAGCTGCATGAATCCCTCAGAATATGTGGGTACCCCGAAAAACTGCTAAACAGTAAAATCCTCAAACCGTCAACACAATACACTCCCCTCCCCAAACCAAACCGCCCAAAATGCCCTAATCTTATCACCACTTTCTTCCCCGGAACACACAAAATTAAACATCTAATCCGTGACCTCTTCCCAATTATCAATAACACTCAGTCCACATCACTTTTGTTCCCACACTGTCCCTCTGTTTCATTTAAACGCCCGTCGAACCTGCGAGACATCTTTAAGTCCACAAATCCAACTTCAAGCACCCCCGTCTCTCCCCCGCCCCTATCCGCACCATGCAACCGCCCACGCTGCAAATGCTGTCATCTTTTAAGACCCTCCCCCTCACTCAGTACCAACTCCCAACCACTCGCCACCTGTACCTCAAAAAATATTATATATCGCCTCTCCTGTAACTTCTGCCCTGCCTTCTACGTGGGCGAATGCACGACCGCACTTTCCCTCCGCATGAATAACCACCGATATTCCACCAAATCTCCCACCTTTCTTAATTACCCCATCCCTACTCACACCGCTTCCCACAACCAATCTTTTGACGACTGCTTCTCTGTTTCGGTTATTGAAATCCTTCCCAAATCTGCGAGTATAATAGAAGTGAGAACCCGCGAGATGGCGCATATCTGGGTGGCCCAATCATTCAAACCGCCCGGGCTGAACCAAGCCCACTGAATGCATCAATTGGCTGCCTACATATCCCCCCACCCCCTTGTTCATTTCCTATTGGTCCCTTTACCTCTCCTTCCCCCACCTCTCCCCCGCACATCCTCTCCGCTCTTCCCCGAGAACGCCATTCTGAAGACGACATCCGTGCTGTCGAAACGTAAAATAACAAATTGTGAGTGTCCTTTTTTTGTGTCTCTATATTCTAAAAATCTACATCTGTGTTTTTTATATATTTGTATATATATATATATATATATATATATATATATATATATATATATATATATATATATATATGTATAAATAAACAAATATATATATATACATACTGTTATTGATTTATCCTGTTATGCAAGTATTTTCGGAGCGTAGGCTCCGGTAATCATAACGTAATTCCATGCCGAAACTATAGGATGTGTATAAGAAGTATCGATAACAATTTTTCCTGACTTGGGCGTTAAGTGTTGAATTCAGACTTTTAGTTAAGTATTACCATGATCCAGATCGCATTATTGGCATTGATAAGATGACAGTGCACATCATTATCACTGAAAATTTGGCGAAACGAGAGATCTGCGCTAAACTCATCCCGAAGGTCTTGACGGACTGCCAAGAGCAAAGTCGAGTGCTTGTCCGCCTGCTTATACCTGCTGCAATGGCATCGCGACGATTTCCCAACCCCCGTACAGTCCCGAATTGGCACAAGCAGACAATTTCCTCTCCCCTATAAAAGGGAAATCCACCATCCATCAAAGGACACCACCATGGGACCTTAAATGCCGTCAAGCAAGCTTGCACGAGTACCCTTACGGACCTTCCGCCGAACAGGGACCCTTCGAGTCGTGAAACAGCCGTTAGCAGAAGTGTGTCGACGTTCAAAGCATGTACTTTGAAGAATTCTGAGGCATTGCAGCAATATCTGAAAGAAATCTATTTTTGAAGAATCCTTTCTTGATACTTTTTACACGCCCTATGTACTTCGGTTCGTAAGATTTCTCGTCCAAAGAGAGCCGGACCAGGAGGGCATACTTCCAAATCTTGATTGATGAGCAATTAGTATGATTCACGAAATCAGATGCGACTCCACCCTATCATTTTCTCATTTCTGGCGAAACTGCGTCCCTTCGACCAGGGTCGCCCCTGCGCATATCCCTCCGAGTCGACCGTTTGGGGGAAGGGAGCCGATGACGAATTAACTCGTTAGGTCCGCACGAATAACCCATCCGCCATGAAACACTCGAGTGCCCTCGTCTTTTCGATCGACATAAATTTCACGCAAACCGACATAACTGCCGGTTTTGACATGACGACCCGCTATTTCGCTTTCAACAAGAGACGACTCGATTATTTTTCCGATGCCCCGCGGACGACGTCCCATGATTCACTCTGTGGTTTAACGTGCATCGCCCCCTCCCCTACCGACCAATCGCCCACCCTCTCCAATCCCGCACCGAAACAAGCGCCGTCTCTACATATATAAGCTCGCTACACGCAAACCACGAGGGGCAATTACCAAGAGGTTTTAGCACGAATTTCACAAGCGGGAAACATATGCAATCGCCGACCGCCGTCCCAAATGGATGAAGTGCGATCAACGACTCAATCGCCTCGTATTTCACTCGTCGATTCTTCCTCGAATGCAGCGGTCGCGAGTCGCCTGAATATATGGCTCCGGCGAGGAAATTGAGACTGCCGTTTATCTTCGCCATTCCATTTAATCCCGGAAAAATGACAATAAATTACATTTATACGAGGGTAGGCTGAAACAGAATTCACACATGCTTGTAGACCACAAAAACATTACCTTCAGAGGCTCTTCGGGTGGAATGTGGAAGTAACATTCCCCTCAACACGCATGCGCAGGTATGAGGTCGTCACATTCATCCAGTGAATTTTGAGAAGCGTAAGCATGGAGACGTGTTCTAGTGCTATGTCAACGCGAGTTAAACAGCGTTCTGTTACCGAAGGTTTGCCTTCACCTCATCGTCCGAGGTGTAGTGATTACCCTTGAGGTGTCTCTTTAGTTGGAAAAAAAAATAAATCTCGTAAGGCGCAAGATCGGGGGAATGAGGAAGCTTTTGTTTGTTCTCATCTGCGAGACGGCGTGGTCCCCCTCGGGCACAGATTATATGGTATCCCAATTGTCCAATAGTGAAGCTGACACGTTCCTCGGATATTCCAATATGGTTTGCGTATGGTAACGCCTTTGAGTGATGCGCCGATCATTTTGAATCAAATCTGCGACGAGTCTGTGGCGGCGATCGGACGTCCGCTGCGTGTTTCATCATCAATCATGGCTTTTCCTGGCTCGCAACCACGAAATTTTACCACCCATCCATTTACGGTATCGTCACCATAAACAGTGATCAACAGCATCCTCACCCTAAACGAGGATGAATCTCAGCAGGAGCCACTTTTTAACCGCTTAAAAATTCGATAACAGCACGCTGTTTAACTCGCGTTGACATAGCACTAGAACACGTCTCAGTACTTACTTACGCTTCTCCAAAATCACTGGATGAATGAAACGACCTTAAGCTTGCGCATGCGTGTTGAGGGGGAATGTTACTTCCACATTCCACCCGAAGAGCCTCTGAAGGTCATTTTGTTTGTGGTCTACAAGCATGTGCTCGATTGCCAAAATTGCTCAATTTCGACTAAAAACAGCAACGCATTAACATTGCTAATGAGGTGTTGGACTCTGTCCGCGACGACCAAAATTTGCTCCAGAGGGTCATAATTGGTGACGAATTATGGGTTTATGGTTATAGCGTGGAAACTGAAGATCAAACATCCCAATGGAAGCTGCAGCACGAGCCAAGACCGGAAAAAGCGCGCCAGGTTCGGTCGAATGTGAAAGTTTTTCTTACAGTGTTCTTCGATTGCAGGGGCCCACGTGGTGCATCATGAGTTCTTGCCACAGAGTAGAATGGCAAATAAGGGATATTACCTGGAAGTTATGCTCAATTTGCGCGAAGCAATCCGCCACAAACGCCCGGATTTGTGGAAGAACAAAAATTGGCTTTTGTTCCATGACAACGCCCCTGCTCACAAATCGTTACTTGTGCGCGAAATTTTGGACAAAAACAACACACTAATGATGCCGCAGCCACCGTATTCCCCAGATCTGGCCCCCAGTGACTTATTCTTGTTCCCGAAACTGAAGAGTCCCATGAAAGGACCACGCTACAATACAAAAGACGAGATAGAGACTGCATCGAAGGAGGAGCTGTACAAGATCACAAAAAATGATTTTTTGAAGTGCTACGAGGATTGGTAAAAATGTTGGCACAAGTGTATAATATCTGACGGGGATTACTTTGAAGGGAACACAAAATAGATATTCATGAATAAATAAATAATTTTTGAAAAAACACAAAAGTCGCGATACTTTTTGGACAGACCTCGTATGTTACGCTGGTCTATTTGTTCGCTGGAGTTTGTCTCCCATGGACAAATTTTACCGTTCCTACGCGTCGCATTTTAGAAATGTCTAATTTCTTGGAAGGAGTGATTATTAACAGAGTTAATGCGGATGTAAGCACAAATGAAAATCCATTGTTTTTATACCTCTTCTGTATCTATTTCAACTCTTTATTTCTGTCGCCCGGTGGCAGAGCGTAGTCCACCAGGCATTGTTTAGAGACTCCAGAATCGGCTGATAGGGTGGATACATGTATACGCCAATTATTATTCATGTCATTCACTATGGGGTCGATGAAACTAAATTTAAGTAATGCAGCCCAATAATCGATATTCTGCGATTCTCATACATTTAGACATTACCTCTTCTTCGTGATTTTCCTAGATCGAGTGCAACGAAGAGCGGCTAGGTTTGCAAAAAGTTGTTATGAACAAGGTAGCAGTGTCACGACACCATTGGAAGAATTAGGATGGGAGGCACCAGTTGAGCGTAGGCTTAAATACAGGCTAAATTTACTACGTAAATTTGAGACAGGTTACTTATCGGAGTACGTTCAAGACATATTACAGACCCCCACTCATTATGGTAGATCAGATCACCAAAGTAAAATCAGGGAGAATCATTGCACAGCGGATGGATTTAAAATGTCGTTTTTTTCTCGAACCATTAGAAATCATAATAGTCCCGACAGCAATCACGTAGGAGACAATTAGAATCGGTAGTGTATATATTTGTCGATATTTCGCATGTTTCCTCCTGCATGCTATCCTTTTTATTTAATAGACCCATCTTTTCAATAATTCTACAATATGATTTGAATGTACGTATCCTGTTGTCAAGTATTGTTGCAATTAAGTACTTTCTTTCGGAGGATTGAGGTTTTTCAAGTTCATGAACAAACTTAATATTTGTGTCGAAGTAACATAATTTGGTTTTGCATGTGGTTTTATTGTAGTTTAAGGGTGGAGACCTAGCACCCCCCACCACACGCCCTTGCGGCATCTTACGGAGTATTTTGCAGATGCAGATGTAAATTCCTATATTTGAAGTCCCCCGCGGTCACCGTCCATCCCGATCCCGCCTCTTAATATTCATGGTCTAATTAAGACTCTCTGATAACCTTCTTCGAAGATTTTCTCGATCCACACCCTCTTTCCAAACCATTTACTATTCTCTCTCTCGCGCATCTGTTCAGCCAGTCCACTCAAATCCATTGAAACGACAAAAAACAAACAGGGCAGGGAGGAAAAAATAGCAGAACAAATGATAACTTAATCTTATTTATACCTCACCTATCCGGATAGGTAACTGCAATAGGGTTATGGCAAGGGTATTGGTTACCAAGAAAAATCTGATGCCAACATATTTCACCAACCAAAATTCAACTTAAAAATGCCACTGACTTGACGGATGTAAGTTAAGACAGAGCATCTCTTTAATAACATCGTGTTGCCGCTGCCGCGCATATAGATGGCGTCATTACCTCACTTAAAATGAATGCCTACATCCGATCGAAACGTCGGAATACGTATTTCTAAGCGGTTATACTGGCGAGTAATATTATTGACTTGAAATATTCGCCAGAGGAACGCCCGCGCCTTTGTTGGGCTCGCCAATCGGAGGGCGTGGGTGGGTTTTGGGTGGGCGGGGAGGAAGTAAGGGGGGAGTGGGAAGGGGAGGGGGATTCGTGGCCATGAGCCTCGCGAATAGCACTCCCCTCGGCCGCCGGAGTGTTCACCAAGGGACAAATGACAAGCGGGAGTGCGTGCGTGGATGCTGAAGAGGGATTGTTTTGACTGTACAGCAAAGAGTACCACGAAGGGGTGCGCGCATGAATACGAATGAGAGAGGGAAATGGGTGGGGGGGAGAGGACGAAGCAAGCGAAACGGACCCCGTCCCTTACGCGTAGTTTCAAACGGGAGTCGCCCGTAAGAAAGAGCCACGGGCTATGCACGATGACGACAACCTACCCCGGCGACCACATTGATGTCTGGAGAAATACGGCCTTCATAGGGATTCTCGCTTAACTAACCGTGTACTATCGAAATATTCCAGAATCCTGAAAGATAACATCAATTAAAAAAATTTCCGTAAGTTTTGGATGTGATTGGCTTGGGTTTTAAATCAAACAAAATTACTCGTAAAATGGCCTTGTCTCCACAATCAACTCTAATTTGAATGGAGACCCAAGGGGACTGCGACCGAGGGTTGCGGAGGTCGGGAGAGGAAGTGGACGGACCACACGACCAGCTCTTCCCGGCGTCGTAAAGTGAAAGGCCGAAAGATTAATATCGGCAAACATTTACCTAAAGAGAATAAGTGAGCGACTCCGAAGTTAAGGTCGAACAAATACGACGGGTGGTGTTGACCTAACACCCCCCGCCACACGCCTTTGCGGCGGCATGTGGGGTATCATTTGGATGTTGGTAATGGGGATTCGAATGGAAAGAACTATCCGCAGTCGGTGCCAAATCGCCAAGAGCAGAGGGAAATGGAAGAACACGGGACGGGCGCGCGACTCTCAACTTCCACAAATAAGGATCAGAGTGAAATTTAGGGCACACGCCAAGGCATTAGTACATCTCGTATTTCATCGCAATTCAACGAGAAAGGAAGAATTTCAGAGAAGAGGAACATCGGTAATGCTCTTTCATCCAAAGTGAGGCATACGCCTTAGCGCACATATGGCTTATGAGGGGAAGCCTGCGAATATGTCAGTAACTGTTTCGACAGAGACGAATATACTCATAGTGATGGGCGGTACATAAAAATGTCAACAGATCTGAGTCAAATCCAGCTCGATGAGTTTCAGTAACTCAGCAAAGGAAGCGCCCAGTCTAGCTACTAGACTTCCGAGTGTCTGGATTGGCAAGGGGATGAATCGGGGTGCAGGGGATGGCAACTGCTTCGAACTCACCACTTCCTCACTGCTGCCTCCGTCGACCGACTTGGCCCCATTCGACCACCGACATTCGGAGCTCACCCCGACGGCGAAACTTTCGCGAGCGATGCCGGACATATTGATGTGCGAATGCGATCGAGAGTCGGTAGTCAAAAGAATTCTAGTACTCGTAAAAATAGATTTCAAGTTATCACATCAAGTTTTTTTTAAACAAATGCGAGTAAATTACCGTTAATGTTTTGCAAGGGCACAAACCTAACACCACCTCATTTCTTAGCATCGCCTCACAAGATAAAACCTGTCACCCGACGCTGAAAGCAACCCTCCTTTGATTCCGCTCCCTCTCCATCCATTGAAATCCCTCCTTAATGCCGACGCCAGGTTTCTCTCCACCCTTCATCCTTTCCCACCCATCCCTAATGACCTCAGCTGTCGGTCGCCTCCCCTAATAACTACTGCCACCCCTCTTCCGTATCTACAATTTAACTAACAAGCGTGTAATGCATATGTTTCAACATAAAACTGCTATCGCTTTTCTAGTTTCAAATCAATGTCATTTGTACTAAATATAGATTATACATTTTGCTATACTATGTGGCATAAATTTAAAATTTTGGATAATAAATTATGCAAATGAAACTTTTATGAGCACCCTTTCTTGGACAGGCATCGTCTCTTGTCCTAATTACGTACTACTGAATTGTCCTTGTATGTCAGGCGTGACATAGTTTGAGAGTATAATTCACACAATCACGACGGTAGTGCCGAAGGACGCCGCATTCACGATATGTGATTCGCATTGGCGAATGCGTCAGTGGATGGACGTTAAGTGTCGGACTTCCTTTTCGTCACTTTTGGCTCGCTTCAGCACATGAACGATGTCCTTCCCGATATAAATCAGTGCATCAGCGATGGCGGGCACGTAAACATTTGGCCGAGGGAATGGAATGTCGGCATCCTCCTTTATGACGTTTAGTTCCGCGTGGATGGATTACGTGCTCAATAATTAGATAATTATCCGGAGATGTCCACGGAGATGAGTTACAGGCGCGCATGACGGGGCGCTTGAATTATTTATTTCGGGGCTAAATAGTCGCGGGGCGCACGCACGTATTCCCGCCCTCCCTCGCCTCCGGTGGTTCGTGCGATCCCGATAAGCCGCTCTTCGCTTCTCCACACCCCCCCTCCCCCCAGGCCGGACCACCGCCACAGTGGCCACGGCACCCACGACCGGGACTCGAACCATTCACCCTTCAGGACCTTCAGGTTGGAAAGCCGAGCGCGATGGCCACTTGACTAACCCGTCCGGCACGCATTAAACTCTTTCATTCATAATCTCAAAGAGGAAATCCTAAAATAACTCAATCTCGTAAATTCGCTTTTTTATAGTACTTTAGAGAATAGATGTGTCTCTGACTCATTCATAAATTTTCACCGGATGCAGCAAGAGCAATAAGAAATCCGTGCTACCATTAAGAATGAGATCGTAAGACCTCGGAACTGGTGGAAGACGAGTCAACGGGAAAGCAAAAAAAGAGAAATAAATTCCTTTTATCCGAAAATTCAAGGTAAACCAAAGCAAGGCTCGTATGTTAACATAAACGACTCCTTGCGACTGTTCGCGGAGGTTTCTCTCTATTTTTTGCCCGATTCCTCGTCCTACCAACGCTTCGTGTGAATGGATTATTTCCTATGCGACGAAATTCATGAAATGAGTTCATTTTGGCCCTGAGTATTCGAGTCCCCAAGGACCCCTCCCATCTAAGGTAATCCAGTCTTTACGTTCGCCGTGGTACCTTTTCCACTTTTCCCCGTATGCATCCTAATGTTTAGGTACAGGTAGATCAGACGACAAGGAAAGGATAAGAAAGATTTCAGTACATATACATACAAGTACTCGTTCTTTCCCCGGATACTCAGGAATCATAATAGAGAGACACCATAGTCACCATAGAAATATTAGAGACATTCCATTTACAAGTAAGGACATGATTAGACGTTTCGTAGATATAAGGTCTATTCGTAGGTGGATGTGTATGTTAGGTGATAGTATATTTTATTTGCATAAGTGTAAATTAGAATGGTTTTCGCATTAATATATACAATAAATTAAATAAATAATTTAATTTAATAAAAATAAATTCATGTAAATTTGCATGAATTTGTTGGTTCTGCATGCGGTTATACTCTCTTTTACGGGTGGTGACCTAACACCCCCCGCCACACGCCCTAGCGGTGGCTTGCGGGGTATTGTGTAGATATACTATATGTACATGCTTACTTGAAAGAGCCAAAAATGCTCGCTGCATATTGTACCGAAGGGACGGAGTTTTACGTTAATTAGCAAAGAAATGCGAAATCGCCGGCCCCGGTGGCGGCAGGGAAACGTCCACGTCTGCCAACCCTTAGGTCGCGGGTTCGATTCCCACCTAAGTGGTTTTTCCTCTACCTACGGTTTTGGTGTATGTAATTGTGAAATCGTTACATCAAAGTTTAAAGTCCGATGTAAAAGGTCGAAGAGTTGTTTTCGGACTAATGCAAAATAAATAATAGGCAATTTCCACAGGGTCAAACATTGTAAGCACTAAAGCATGGCATTCTAATAATAAAGGTAACGATAAATTTGCTTTATATGCATGCAGTGTATAGGCCGACAGAGAGTGGCCTGCGCTTCTTCCAATGCTGCTGCCATCGGCTCGAAGATTCGAAACTTTGATATTATTCCTCGACTCTGCACTGAGCCGCCTATTACCGATTTGTTTCCAACTCCACTCACGTTCTAAACATCTCTTCTCCTTTGCAGCAGTTCTCTCCTCAATTTTCCCCTCCTGGACCCCTCATCGCGAATTCATTGCGCGATTCACGAAATGCCCTTTTCCTTCTTTCGGTGCTCGCAAAGGGGACTTTATAAACGTTTCAGTTGCACTCCTGAATGCACTCTCATCCTCCAAATACCCTGTACCTCTCCGCCATAGCTATCCCTCGCTCGCTAATGAGACCCATTCATATTCTCTCGCCCCTGCGCCCAAAAGAGAATTAACCTTCCCTCGCTATATGACTATTTCCGAATTTAAAATGTTTTTTCTCCCATTAATTAATAACGGCGGCTTCTATTGCAACCCCGGGAGTTTTTTTTAAGTGGCTTGTGTGCTACGTCCAGAACTCTTTTTGAGTTTTCATTCGGTCAAATTCGCACGTTTCTCGTGTAATTTTCAACATTATTAGTAAAGTAAAAATTTCTGCGGGATTATTTTAATGAATTAATCTTAAAGAGTGACCTTTGAAATGCCTTTAAGGTGAAGTATTTTACCTCAACGCGGTATTCATTAGCAAAAATAGTCGAAATCCTGCACTCCAAAGCATTCCGACTTCGCCACTTGATTATTCCTGGTCTTTCTACGGAAGCGTTGAATTTTCATGGCTAAGCCTTTCCCTGCTTAAGCCGACTCAGCGTTTCCTACGGATCCCACCGTCCGCCGCGGCACTCCAATGAGTAAATCCCATTGCCGCCGCTAACACTTCTTTTGTTTCCTTTCCTCTGTTAACCGACGTCCGGAATAATGTCGCGGAATGCACGAGAGAGTTGCGCTTCTAAGTTTCCCTGCGCCAGATCCAGTATTCTTCGGCCTCAGCATCATGGGAATGGGCGGCTTAACTTATGCGTAGACGTAATTCAGGATAAAGTAGTTTCCGGATGCCTAAATTTCCATCATTTACAATTACAGTAGTATGATGGACCTTAACTCAAATGAATACTTTCGTTTGAATTTTCGGTTCGAATAATTTAATTACTTATCTTTCAAAATGCTAATTTGGGCAAAATGTAATTGAAACCCCAGGGCTTGGTGAAATTCTTCTGCGATAAGAAAAATATCAAAGATTAGGGAAACAGGACCTTATTGAGAATAACAGGTTCATTAACCACTTCACCGGGGCAATTTCAGGAATTAAAATTCCGAGGACGCTGGGGAAACAACAATACGCAATGTTGATTCCTGAAGAGGTTATTGTGTCAAGGAACTATTGAAAATTCATATATTATATCCAAATACACTTATAGTATAGCTTTTAAAATTTTCCAGTCAATACTAATTTGCTTCATTTGTTCCGATATTCCCGATTTTTATAATTTACTACGCCTATAATTAACAATATCAGATTTTAAAGAAATATTTCGTCTGGACTGGGAGTTGAACCTGGGTTCCTCGTTGAACGGCCGAGTGATTCATTCAGTTAACCTACGGAGGCGTCTTCTGACACCCAGACATTTTAATGGGTTTAAAAGAACAAGATGCTGCGCAAAAATACCGTACGTACAATGACACAAGCATACGTAATCTTTAGCGGATGACTCCGTTGAAAGTTACTGTCGCGGCACCTCCTACAGTTTCTTAAAATTTTACTATGTCTAGTTGACGAGTTCAATTTTTAGTCAGTAAAATTAGCAGTAAACCACAGCATTGCCCGTACAATTATCATTTCACTGTCTCAATAATAGCAATCCTTCAGTCCGGTGATGCATTATTGTTTTAGGTAACAATCCAGCCGACTTGGAAAAAATGCAATGGCAACCATTCCTCCAAAGCTCTGGGTAAAAATAATCAATCGACATCCCTTTTCGAGGAAAAGCGGAGAATTACCCACCCTGCCTCTCGAGTTCCGTTTAAAAGACACCATTCCGACCGTTTAAACAAACTTCCTCTCTCTCCGTTTCTAAGAGATGAGAATGTTTGAACTTTCGAGAGCCTCTGGGAAGAGAGGTATGATGGAGTGGTCGCTCAAACTCCGCCACACCCTCCACTTTGCGCTGACGATGACGGCTCAATGGGCGTGTACTTCTACAAACCTCTTCATTGCATCGAGACGGCTAATTAATAATATCAGCTTGATGACGTTGCAGAATGTCTTCGACATCAGGCACTCTCGACTCTGGTCTTTTGGCCGTCCGTCAAAACCTTCGGGACGAGTTTAGCGCAGATCTTTCGCATCAGAAATTTCCAGGAGTGATAAGTGATCCAGCATTCTCGTGAGAAGTGGGATTCGAATTTCGCGGTGGGTTCACCCACTCCCAGAGGGAGTTTCGCGCTCGCCTCGGAGACCTACTTTCCAACACCAAGTCAATGGAGTGGCCACTCCACATTCTGAAATTATATTTTGAGATCGAGACGATTACTTTACAACTGGGGGCGTAGCTCAGATGGTAGAGCGCTCGCTTAGCATGTGAGAGGTACCGGGATCGATACCCGGCGCCTCCAGATTTTTTTCAACTATTTTTTTTAACTTCATTTTTCCTGCACTGTTCCAGAATCTTCGCGTTGTATCCCTGATTTGCTTGTTTCCCTTGCAGCAGGTTTGCGACTCTCTCCAATCAATTGGGAACCTTATTTCGCCACTGGTTGTAACATTTTCACCGTGAAATATGTCTCGATGCATGCTGCCTGGCTATCGTGTGGTTGGTCGTCTCGGGCATCCGTCATCGGCGCACCTAATCTACGGACCCTATCAAATAATAATAGATCGTTCATTTCACCAAAGTTTGCACACCTAATGAAAAAAAAACAAATCTAATGCGTTACTGCGAATCAATAAACTTCGTCACTTCGCGTGAAAAAGAACACACGGCACCAGGTACATGGATTGAAGCGCTGGGGATCGTTGGGGGTCATTGCCATTCCATTTGAAATGTATTTTACCAACAAATATTTATCGATGATTTCGGAAGGTACTTAAGGGCACGCGTGCCAGCTTCTTTGACAGCACTTAGGGTCGAATGGAGGTGGTGTCCTATGATGGATGGTGGATTTCTCTTTTATACGGAATAGGTAATAGTCTGCTGGTGTCTATCCGGGACTCTAAGGGGGTTGGGGAATCGTTGCGATGTCGTTGCAGAAGGTCTTTGCAAGGAGACACTCGACTCTGGTCTCGGTTGCCCGTTCGCAAGACGTCAGGGACGAGTTTAGCGCAGATGTTTTCAATTCGGGACAAATATTAAATCACTCATCAATACTCATATGTGATTATCCCCACTGGGCCCCTAGATACATTCGCCATTGAAAAATTTGCTACGCATATTACACCATTCCCAAAGTTCACCTATTTGATGACCGAAGACAGGAACAACATTTATTATATATTGCCCATTATATATTGTCAATTTTTGAGTCCACTGTCAGTTTTTTCCTTTCAAGACTTCCAAACAATTCGAAGGGATAATTCCTAAACACATCCCTTCTTCAATTTTTTTCACAAAATTCTTCCCTTCGTGGGCAGCAAGGTCTCGGAATTCGTCCGGTCAATAAAACAATGCGGAGGGCTCATTGTCACCACATCCGAAAGAGTTGAAAAACACAAATTCCGATCATGAACCAAGATTCGTAACACTTCGTCTTCGTGATGATGTGCACGGTGAACAGATTAAGAAAAATTAACTCCACGCTAAGAAACTCAATTCTTTCAAATTTAAAAGGGGGGATCGACACGATGCCGTGTCTAACGTGCTGGTTTCCCACCCTACGAGGCGTTGGTCGAATCCCGGCGGTGGCAGATTTTTTTTCGGTGGTGTCCCGGTCCCTAATTCAGGTGCTTTGTGGAGAGCACTTTGAAAGAGTACGCCGTCCGTCGGACGGGACGTTAAGCTGCGGACCCCTTGGCGCCTTTCGTTTAGAGCAGGTTAATGCCGACGCCGGGTTTCCCTCCATTCTTTGCATCCTTTCCTCTCCATCCCTAATCGCGCAAATGACATCAGCTGTCGGTCGCCTCCCCTCTAAACTACCAACGGAAGAACGAATGACGGGCGTATTTTATTTAATTTTTTTATTATTACGCATCAGTCCGGAACCAGCACTTCGGCATTTACATCAGACTTTGAACAATAATATAAGACAGAAGATAGCGAATTAAAACATCAAATACAACGGCAAAGACATTGAACACAAAAGCGAATGTATTTCGCGATCTCTGCCAACCCTTACCCCATCCCCTTCTCCTTCCGTCCCAGCCACATTCCCTATCCCCTCCCTCCCTTCCCCTCCCTCTCCCTTCCGCATTTCCCCCCTCTCTCCTCCTCCGCTCAAATAGGCACATGCAAGTCAGCACACGACTGCAGTTTTCCCCTGAAGACAACGTAGTGCACCGAAACCGGTCGTGGTTTAAATAAATATTTACTCGATAAGTGCTATGGTTTGTTCATTTTTATGCTCGAAATCCACCAGATCACGGCTGAAACTACGCAAATTCGATTATATTATATATTTATAACAAACAGAGATACTGTTAGGATATGCAGCAATTTTAGACTTTTTTCCGCCTTTTTTTGCACTTGAGAAATCAAATTTGAGGCGTAAATGACCCGAGTAAGCCGCCTCACCATTAAAACCAAAAAGGCTGCTTGTAGCAAACGTCTCATTTGAACATCTCCCCACCGTTCGTTCGTCGAAGCCGAGTTTCTTTAGACGCAGCCCTGCGCAGATTGCCGACTGTTTTCTCTCGAGAGTTATGCCAGGCTGAGTGAGTGACGAGTATTATTTCGCCCGTTCCGCCTCTCAGTCGAGTGAGATGGAGATAGCGGATGCGTTTACGTCCGTTGCCGCAATGCTGCCACGAGACAGGAGACCTTGGTCGTCCTTGCGAGAGGGGGTCGACGGGAGGAGGGGTCGGAGAGAGGGGGCGGGGGCAGAGGACGACCTGCGACCTCGCTCTCTTTCCGCATGCGCAGAGGCCAGTATGTAAACTTGGACCACGGGATGCATGTGAAGCCATCGAGTCCAAATATCGGCTTCCCTTCCATTCACATTCACTTTCCTGCGGATGGCTACCACTGCATTCAAAGCAGGCTGTAAACATTTATTCATCATCTTAGGAAATTAAAAACTCTTGACAAAATATCAAAAATTATTTCGAAATTCTCGTTCTCACAAAATATCATTACTCTCACAGCCCGGAAATACAATTAAAAACGGAATTTGCGAGCTGAAATCCAATTTGAGAGGATGAAATGAAGTTACAATGAATATTAGTTCCATTTACATTTTTACACCTAACTCCTCCGTTGCTAAAAACCAGTTGAATAAATTCAACGACGATTCTTCAGTAAACGAGCAGTTTTCCTTCGAAACTCGTTTCATTGCGAAATTAGGTGATTCACAGTGAGCAGGGCGCTGTGCAACCGACGTACATTCAAAGTCGAGCCTAACCAACGTATAGCGACACCCATCCTTTTTTACTTTCCATTTGCAAATGTCACCCTTTCTACATCTGCATAATATCCAACCAGCCACCGCAAGGGCTTGTGGCGGGGGGTGTTAGGTCACGGCCCGTAAACAGAATAAAACCAAAACATCTTCCGAAATTTCTTCAAGGCATTCGCTCTTCAACAACTTACTCTACATAAGCCGCCGCAAGGGCGTGTCGCGGTGGGAGGATGTTAGGTCACCATCCGTAAAAGAAAAAAAAAACCACATGCAAAATCAACAAATTCATGCAAAAAAGCATTATAACTTACACGCATGCAAAAAGACGAACACTATCAACTGACGTACACATGCACCTACAAATGCAAATCAACATCTATCCAACAATTTGGAGAACCGAGACTACTTCCAATCAGGCATGCGGATGTTCCTAAAGAGACTTCCTAGTTTTGCGGAGTTATCGATGACATTTTGCAATTGCCAGGAAAATTTTGCAGAAAGCCTTAATGGCAATAAAATTGACACTCAGAAGATACACTTTTCAGGCCAATCGAATAAAAAGAGAATGACGAGAAAATAAACCCAGTCTCGTCATTTACGGACGAAAAATAGGAGCAATATTAACCAAGGACACATTCTCGACACTATTGGAAGGGAAGAATTGGGATGTGGGAAACTAGTTGACCG
This sequence comes from Hetaerina americana, assembly GCF_022747635.1. Taxonomy (NCBI): domain Eukaryota; kingdom Metazoa; phylum Arthropoda; class Insecta; order Odonata; family Calopterygidae; genus Hetaerina; species Hetaerina americana. The sequence continues at coordinate 3,292,067 of NW_027286841.1, read as the reverse complement.
TGGGCACAGGTTAAATTTACGGCGTAAATTTGAGGCAGGTTACTTATCTGAGGACGCTAAAGACATCTTACAAGCCTCCACTTACTATGGTAGATCAGATCGCGTGCGTAAAATCAGGGAGATCCATTTATTTTATTTATTTATTTAATCAGTACTAGTCCGAAAACAGCGCATTTTGGCCTTTACATCGAACTGTTAACAACGATAACAATGGTCACATTAACAAACACCCAAGCCCTAGATGGAGGGAAACTCACCCAGGCGGGAATCGAACCCGCGACCCTTGGAATGGCAGACGAGGACGTTACCCCGCCGCCACCGGGGTCGGCATTTTTAGAACGGATAAATTTAAAATGTTTTTCCTCGAAATATATATATATATATATATTCTGCAGACGACAGCCGAGCTGTCGAAACGTCAAATAACAAATTGTGAGTGTCCTTCCTTCGTGTCTCTATATTCTAAAAATCTACATCTGTGTTTATATATATATATATATATATATATATATATATATATATATATATATACATATATACATATATATATATATATATATATATATATTAGTCGATATCTTGCATGTTTCTTCAATGCATGTTATTATTTTTCTTTAATTGACCCTTCTGTAAAAAGGTTTTCTACGCCATGATTTAAATGCACGTACCCTTCGTCACCTGTTATAACACGTGTCAGTTATTCTGCATCGTCTTTTACTTCACTTAGTGACTCCTGAGCAACCAACTTCCATTCGACGCTGTTTTTGTTCAACATTCAACAATTTCGGAACAAATTTTGCTGCCAAGTGTTTCATACCCAAAACATTCGAAAATATTTCAAGACATGAGCCAATTTAATATGCCAACATCATCAGCGACCTCTCTGATTGTGATTCGGCGATCATTCATAGCCATTTCTTCCACTTTTTCCACGTTTTCATCGGTTGTTGATGCGCTGGGGCGTTCGTCATCTTCAACGCCTTCACGGCCACCTTGGAAACGCTTATAATACCACGCGTAAAACTCTTGTTTTGCTCATAGCAGACTCACCATTTAGGCCTTTGTTTAAAATTTCGCACACTTTGTTACACTTTATTTAATTTTTTTCGCAAAATTTTATGCGCATTTTTTGATCCATTTCTTTTAACAAACGAAAATCGCCGAGCTCATAAAAACACGTCTAACCTTAGAGGCGGCTGCTGCCAACATACAAAGTATAAACAATGAATACAGAGATTTTTTTCTGAAAACATCTCGCATGTTGATACACTCAGAAAAAATAAGTGATTGTAATTTATACACGAAGTTTATTAATCTAAAATTTAACTTTAGCTCCGGGAGCGACTCCAAGTCTTGTTCCTCTAATGTTCAAGATACGTTTATAGGTTTATTGCAGCATCATTTTGCAAATCTAGCCCTTCATGGCTCACGATCTAATTCAGCACTTGGCATCCAGGCGACGTCATACAATATCCCTCGTCACTCTTTCAGTCTGTGGGGAAGGCCTGAGGCCGTCTGCTGCCTGCAGCGGTGTGTCACAATCCCTGACTTTAGGGGCGGTGACTATTAGTCGCACGTCCATTTTATAGTAGAAGGTCATTAGCGTATGGTGGGGGCGTTATAACACCGGCCATTTATTAATAAAAATGCACTCTTACTAAAATATAAGTGAAATGTTATCTGCCGTCGGTTAGGCCTCATTGAGAATATACTGCTAGTAAATGGGATCCTCACGATGTTGGATTAATTGCCGAATTGGATCCCGTGCAGCGTAGAGGGACTATATTCGTAAAACGTTGTTGTGATAAACTCAGTAGCGTATCCAAAATATTAGAGGAGCTAGATTGTAAATCACTTAATGGAGCGAAGGTTACATTACAGATTAAAGCTCTTGCATAAATTGGAAGGATGTTTCTTCAGAAGTGATGTTGAAAATGTATTATTACCTCTATCGTACTAAGGTAGGCGAGATCATGCCAGTAAAATTAGAGAGATTAGGCATAGAACAGGTAGATTTAAGATGTTATTTTTTCCAAGATCGATAAGGGAACAGAATAGCCTTTTCCCGACCGCGGTAGGGTCATGTTCGGGTAAAACTATTCTTATGTGTATTCACCCCCTGCCACACACCGTAGCGGTGTCTTGCAGGATATATAAATAAATATGAATGAATATTTGAAAATATAAACGTACATAAGCATATACAAGTATACACCTAAACGAACGCCGTATCTTATCTACTTCGGGGAGATAATTAGAATTGGTAGAGTATATAATTGGTCGATATCCTGCATTGATGAAGTTTCCTCGGGTCTTCCACCGGGTCAGGGGTTCCATATTGGCCGACGTTTCGATGCACGAGTCGGGCATCGAAACGTCGGCCAACATGGAACCCCTGACCCGGTGGTAGACCCGAGAAAACTTCATCAAGCAAATACGCCGGGAAAGCACCAGATCTTACTTGACATCCTGCATGCTATTTTGTTTATTTAATGAACCGTCTATTTAACAGTTTTACAGCACGATTTGACGATACGAATCCCGCTTTCGAATATTCTAGCGTGTAAGTACCTTATTTCGTTTGATTACATTATTTTCGAATGCATGATCAAACTAATATTTTTGCAGAGGTAACACGGTTGGTGACCTGACACCCCCCGCCACACGCCCTTGCAGCAACTTGCGAGGTATTGTGCAGATGTGTAGATGTAGATAATAACTCCCCCGATGTCACTGATAAACTCGAGTGTTCTGTAACTTTGAAAAAGTCTTGATGAAAAGTCTTCAAGAAGATTTGAGGAAATTCGCAGAAAGATGTACTCAGAACAAACCGCGCGGACTCCTTCTTGTGAGTGCTCACTTCTACTCTCTCATTCGAATTGTTTTACTTTGGATCTTTTTTACGTGTAGAAAGCGTGTGTGCTGCGTGGTAACCGAGTGGTGCTGGTTCAAGGAGGGCTCGACCCTCGTTCATCCGGGCCCCACATCCTACCGTAGCAGGCCGATTGTCCAGATGGCAGCGCTTTCCGAGGAGTGCAGGTGGAACGACACCTCCCCTTCCCCCCCCCCCCTTCCGCCGTTTATTGCCCTGCTAATGCGCGAATTCCACGCGCCATATGAGGCGGCTCAGAATATGAGCATAGGGGATTGACCTCATCTATCAAATTGACCTTGGGGCCTTGGTGATTGTTGTGTTGGTGGACTGGAGGGGGGGGCACGACAAGACACAGACCCTTACGCCCGGACAGCCGCGGACAGAAACGTTCCATTCCACAGGACTCCTCCTCCGGACAATGGATGTGCCCTTATTTCCTAATTCGTTTGCAGTAAATTTTATATATCCTCGAGTCCTTGGACACAGGTACTGCAAAAGTTGATTAAATGAATAGGAGGGAAGATCATAATTCAAACTGAAATACGTATTGTTTAACTATCACGCACCTCCGCAGTCATTCTCGCCTCAGCAGGACCAGAAGGAGTTGATTGCAACTTCTCATCTCCTTAGATTCGTGTTTCTTTCAACAATGTACGACGGTCCAGAAAGTAAACTCCGGTATGTTATGAAAAATACACTGAAATAGTTACAGAAAATTTGTTTATTTAATCTCAAAACTACATAATATCCCTACTATTTTTATACATGCATGCCAACTATATGTCAATAAACACTTGCCATCTCTCTGAACTACGAGTAGTTTACGAATTCCTTCAGCATAAAATTCTGCCCCTAGAGATCGCAGCCAACCGATGACACTGCATCTCTTGAAGTTCCTCGTCGAGACGAGCACAAAACATTTAGTAGCCTGACTATCGGTCTTGTTGTCATGCAACACAGTCGCGGAAATCTGTGGAAAACTTTCTAAACATTTAACATGTCGTAAAACGTCGGTTTTCACGAACTTTTTCATCAATTTGCAGGTGCAATTCATTATGTTCACCACAAATGGGGGCGGCCACTTCTATCAATCATCATTATGGACATCTGTCCGTTCTCTCTTCAACGAACGACAACAGAGACGCACAACTCTCATTGTCACTCATTGCCATTTGGTCCAGAGAGAGCACGAATTCCCCAATGATGAATGTCAGCGTCTTTGAAGTTATTTTATCAGTAAAAACCTTATGGCTGAACGAACTTCTCATTTGGCGGAAATTTCAATGGTATTGTTCATTTTGACTTGCTATAGCATAAAACAGCGACAAGGGGAGAGACCTTCCAACCACTGCAGCTCGAGGAGAACTGACCTACTGCGTGCGCGACCATTCGGCTCTCTCTCTTCCACTAATTCTCACGCTACACGAAAACGGAGGTTACTTTCTGGACAGCCTTCGTAATTACAATTTAGGAAAAAAACAATGACTGGTTTTCATCATACATGAATTCTCTATTTCTGCAAAAATTTCAGCCAAGTGGGAAGAGTACTCACTCGGCTACTGACCGGAGGTTTCTATAGTCGACTCCGGGCGACGCCTTTGTCCCTGTCCCCACAGCTTCACTCGAATCTTGTGATTTCCATCACGATCAGATATCCGTGGGAAACCGCAGTTAGTACGCAGGGAATTATAAACTGGCCCTATTATTCACAATACCCTGTTATTTCTTGAATTTCCCACTCCGCATGAGGCTTAGCACGCTCGTTAAGCTCTAACTTCCCTTATTTCATGCATATTTATGCATGAATGGCTTTTATGCCTTGACACCTTCGGCTGGAGGACTTAATGGATGCATAAGGGGCTTCGTGTACATGCACGAACATTATTCCGTCTTCTCTGGAGAAACTCTTCCGACTTTTGTCGAATTCAGGACTTGATAGTTGCCTTCACCTCATCGTCCGAGTTGTAATGATTACCCTTGAGGTGTCTTTTGAGTTAAGGAAAGAAATAAAAATCGCAAAGCTCGGGGGAATAAGGAGGGTTTTGTTTGTTCTCGACTGAGAGACGGCGTGGTACCCATTGTGCACAGATTTTACGGTACAGCCGACACGTTCCTTGGATATACCAATATGGTCTGCGATAAGCTTTTTAGTGATTCGCCGGTCCTTTTGAATCAAATATACGACTGGTTTGCGATGTTCATCATCTGTGGCAGTGATCGGACTGCTGCGTGTTTCATCGACAATTATGGCTTTTCCAGGCTCGGAACCACGAAATTTTACTACCCATTGATATACGGTAGACCTATCAGCAGCATCGTCACCATAAACAGCTTTTAAACGACGATTAATCTCTGTAGGAGTCACTTTTTCAGCTGTTAAATATTCGATAACAGCACGCTGTTTAACTCGCGTTGACATAGCACTAGAACTCCATACTTCCGCTTCTCAAAATACACTGGATGAATTTAACGACCTCAAACCTGCGCATGCGTGTTGATGGGGAATGTTACTTCCACAGGCCACCAAGAGTGCTTCTGAAGGTCATTTTGTTTGTGGTCTACGAGCTTGTGTGCATTAGTTTTCAGCCTACCTTCTTAAATGGAAATTAATTTTCGGGCTAATTGCTGTGATAACGGTTGAGTTCCAAGTCCTGATCCACAAAACACATTCAGCTTACACATTGGTGATATTTATTTGTAAAAATCAATATGATTAATATCCAAATGACCGTTTTCCCCATGGAGCCAAATGGAGTTTTCCCCAACGGTTTCGTGGTTATTTTAAGGGTCGGAGGAATCCTTTCCCACAAAAAATAACTTATTTGCGCCCTTTTCTAAGAGTAAAATTAGATTCTGATAATACACTTGGTTGACAGAAAAAATATTAAAAAACGAAATATCAAATATAAAGAATAATGTAAGCGAAGAACCGACCTACCAACTTTCACCGTCCTCTCCACCCGAATCGCACAACAGTTGATGAACAGCCTTGCCTTGCACTCTGACAAGTGCAGTAGCGAACGAAAACTCACCTGGAAAACACAAAATGGGAAAATATGATGAATAAACTTGAGGTAAATAGTTTCAATTACCAGCTCGTGGCATGGACTTGCATTGGCCTAACATAACCAGTCATTCGCTAATTAACTGGTTATGTTAGTCCAAAATCCACGACATTGAAGCTAGTGTTCTAGCACATAGTGCTTCACTCCTAGAGGGCATGATGTACAGGATGCGTATACGAGTAAGTGGGGGGTTTTCTGGATTTACGAGTTCATCTCTGACAGATTGTAGAGGTTAAAACTTGGAGCAGAGATTACATACAAGATCCTAATCTATTCTAATCCAAAATCTTATGCCTGAATCTCCCGGCTTCCGGTTGGAATATATTAACAAAGCTAGATAATTTAATGGTTCTTGCTGTAAACAAATGTTCACATTTAAAAATAAACATTTTTATTTATAAATAGAATTATTAAAGAATTACAAGAGTGGATTTATGAATATCAAATACATTAATCGAGTAATTAACCAAGAAACGTGCGAAAAAAGAAGCATTGTGAATACTCTGAAATTATGCAACAGATATCCTTTTAACACAAGTTTTCAGACAAGACGGTTCGATGAAGGCAGTCGGGGAGAGACCAAAAGTCTTGATGAGACAGACGCCTACATTGAACCTTCTACATTAAAGATTTGCATAAAAAGTATCGGCAACAATTATTTCCTGACGTGTGCGTGGTGCTGGATTCAGACCGTTGGTTAAGTGTGCGCATAGTTTCAGATCGTATGTTAGCATTGATAAGATGACAGGGCACAAACCATTATATCATTGAAAATTTGGCGATGCCAAAGATCTGCGTCTCTAAACTCATCCCGAAGGTCTGCTCCAAAGTCTTGACGGACGACCAAGAAGAGCGGAGTCCAGTGTGACCGCTTGCGAAGACCTTCTGCAACGTCATCGCGACCATTCCCCAAACCCCTTACAGTCCCAAATTGGCACCAGCGGACAGTTTCCCATTCCCAAAAATATAATCCTACCTTCCTCAGAGGATACGACCAAATCGGACCCTAACTTCTGTCAAAGAAGCTTTGCACGCATGCCCTTGACGGCCTTTCACCTACCAGGGAGCCTTTGAGTCAGAGAAAAATCGCAGAAAAGCTCAAGGGATGTACTTTGTAGAACTTTGAGGCATTGTAGCAATATCTGCAATAAATCTATTTTTTCCAAAACTTTCCCCGATACTTTTAATAGAAACCATGAATACCCAATTCCGAAGAGAGTCAGGGAGACACGAAGAGGAATCCAATTGCAAAAATGAGCGGAGCGATGCGAATCAAATCGGGGATGGAGATGGAGCGATGGCTATCGTACTGTCTTCCCACCCAGAGGGCCCGGGTTCAAATACCGGTGGTGTTGAATAGTTTTCAGTGGTATCTCGATCCCTACTTGAGGTACTTTGTGGAGGGCACTTTGAGTGAGTACGCCGTCCGTCGGATGGGACGTTAAGCTGCGGACCCCTTGGCGCCTTTCGTTAAGAGTAGGATAATGCCGACGCCGGGTTTCTCTCCACCCTTCATCCTTTCCTGCCCATCCCCTATGGCGCAAATGACCTCGGCTGTCGGTCGCCTCCCCCAATAAATATTACTACTACTACTGAATCAAATCAATCACTCCTAAGTTGGATGACGATGGTGATAAAAATGAGTAAAATTACCGTTTGAATTCGGAGACAATTTGCCAAAAAAATCGCTTCTTATTCCATAAACAACATTCATTGTGTACGAGAGAGATTGTTTCAAAATGACTAGCATTCTTGAGAGTTTAAGATCCCCTCTTTCGTGGAAATATCGTAGCACCGACCGAATTGAAGGAAATTTATTCGCGTCTCTTTTTGCGTCAGCGGAAGGGCAGACGAAGGCGTGTTTCGTCCGGAAGGAGTTGACATCGTCTTCGATGGCAGCGCCGCCGTGCTCTCCGCGGTGAATGCCACACGCGACGTGGGGGATCGATAAGCAAAAAAAAAACAGGTGAGAGGCCTCGGGAGTGAATAAAAGTCAGATTCAGATAGCTGCTCCATGCTCAGGCCCGCCCGAAAGGCCCTGATTGGGACCGAGGTCAAAGCGGGGAAGAAACGGTGAAATTACTCCAGAGACCGTACAAGTAGTTGCCAGCCTGTTGAAAAGACGTCCGAAGAAAGCTGGAAGAGAAGCCGGCGGCAAATGTTACTTAAAATGCCTGCTAAACTGTCCCCCGTTCAGAAACGATGGACTTCCAGAAGATTTTTATGCTCAGGAGTCACACCAGAATTCCACAGCATGATCTGATTATTCGTATCCTTTCATTGAATATTGTTTCATGTAAGCACTTCCTTTCGCGTGATTAATATTTTTCGAGGGCATGATCAAACAAATATGTGTGCAGAGGTTGCACAATTGCGATTGGGTACGCACGGTTTGGCGGTGACCAAACACCCCCCGCCACACGCCCTTGCTGCGGCTCGCGGAGTATCGTGTAGATGTAGATATCTCACACATATGCACACACACACACGCCAAAGTGAAACCATGAGTCAACTTCTCGCAGTGATGGATGTGACCGAAACCGAAGAAAAAAATTCAAAAACAAGCGGGCGTTCCTGCATGTTGTTTTTCCGCGTTTTTTCGTTCGTTAAAACATAACTACAGTTAAGAACCACATTTCGAATTCAATTCGAAAGCGCTTGAAAGTGATGCAGGAAGCGCGTACGTGCGGTCAGGATATTGGGGCAGTCTGCGACGGAATGCGCAGGCGGCCCCAACCTACCTGCCGCAGACCCCCGTCACTTAGTGCGAGGCTCCAGCGGTCTTTTTTTTATTTAATCCCCATTCCTTCGCAACGGGGAGATAACCCCTTTCCCCGTGGATTTGCGACCGCACTATTACTCATGCCTCCCCGTAAAAGACGCGTAAAAAGAGCGAGTGTGAAAGCAGCTTGGGGGAATTCGAGGGGGGGGGGTGTTCCGAAAAAGGCTCCCGTCGGACGAGAACGAACCCGAGAGGCGAACGCCGTTCCCGCCCCCACCGAAATCTATCAATCTCTCTCCATCACCCACCCACGAGGTTTTCCCATTAAAAAAAGAAAAGCTTAGTTTTTACATTTCACTGCCATTCTTCTTATTTCGAAAAATGTGTCCGCCTTCACTTGCAGGAGAGAGGGAGAGAGAGAGAGGAGTGGAGTGGGGAGGTGTTACATGCGAGTGTGCCCTCGAGTGTGCAGGGTTTTGAAAAAAAAAAGGTGTCAGCCGACAACCACCTCGCCCCCCACCCCCCTCCGAAACTAAGATCCGATTGGCGGGGTCGAGGATTGATTCGAGTGAAAGGGGGGGGGTTGGTGTTTGCGCAAAGGGGATGTGGGGGGAGGTGGGCAGAAGATGGGGGGAGAGTTTGCGTGGATTGAAATGGAAGCTTCCCTCGTGCGAACTGAAAACAAGGTCAAATCAATGAATTCGACGATTCACATTACTTGATCATATTCCTCTCATGTAGAGGGAAAACCTCCGACTCACTATGTCGAGGTTAGACCATAGGTAGAGGGTCTGTCTGTGGAACCTGAAAATCGCTGGTTCGATCCCAGAGACCGGCGAAAATTTTGTATCTTACAAAAATATTTCTTGATGGTTTTTCGGAACTACACAACCACACATTAATAGAAAAAACAATATAAAGGTATTTCAGAAAGAGCCAACGGGATATACAGACTCCTACTAAAAAAATACCCTGAACCCATGGCGCATACTGAGTGGGTAGGCCCGCCATGAACGGCCACAGCTGCGGGCGTGAGTATCGGCCGCAGTACTGCGATGTGGAAGGCAACGGGAAACCACCACATCATTTTATCTCCCTAGAATATGCATCATATGAATATTTCAAATATTGTGGAATGGAAACATATAGGCCACAGCAAACCAATCCTTGGATTGATATGATGATGAAGGGAGAACTCCCAACCAGATGGGTCTATAAAATAAAAAGAATAAAATACAAGATATTGACATTTTATATACACTGCCAATTGTAATTATCTCCCACATCATTACATACTTTATCTTGATCTCTAATGTTAGGAGGAAAAAAACGACATTTAAAATCAATCCATTCCACCATTTACCTCCCTGATTTTATATACGTGATCTGATCTACCATAGTAAGTCGGCGCCTGTAACATGTCTATTTAACATCCTCAGATAAGTAACCTGTCTCAAATTTACGCAGTAAAGGTAACCTGTATTTAAGCCTACGGTCAACTAGTGGCTCCCATTCTAATTTTTTCAACAGTGTTGTGACACTGCTACCTTGTTCATAACAACTCTTGACAGCCCTAGCTGCTTTTCGTTGCACTCGATCTAGTTCCAAAACGAATGCCAATTCATGTGGATCCTATACACTTGCAGCATACTCAAGGTGAAATCTAATTAACGTGAAATACTGTCAATAGGTGAGATTCGTCAAGGCAGGCCCTCTCATTCCCAGATCCAACGGAATTCTATTTGGAGGGAAGCGTTTCTTTAGTGGTGCATGGAAGAGATAAGAGAGGTTTTTTTCGACAGTTCATTCACTCATGCAGGGTGCCATCCTTATTTCAAATGCAAATCACGTAAGCCCAACGTAACGACGGCCGCCAGGCAATAAGACTAAACAATCGCTCGACTCGCAGCTGCTCTTTTTAATGTAAATGTCGTATTCATGAAGGGTAAGTCTCATATCTTTATATTTTCAAAGAACTATTTATATTATTATATACACATTGACTCTTTATTTAAAATCATTTTTACCTATTTGCCTAGTTTGAACAACTATTTTCTACATTTTTCAAAAGACAATAAAGTGCCATTATTACAACAGTGACCTACACCTTCGAACAACCAATGGAACTTCATATCCAACAACTTCGTACATAAAAGTTCAAAAAGAGGCGGGCATGGAGGAAATAGAAACAGCGATATTAAGTATTCATTACGCCAATATCTCTAATGGCAATACACTCCTCTTGAATCCAACAAAATAAATTTTAAAAATTCCTCAACCAATACAAACACAACGAGAGAGTTTACGTTCTACTCAGGGTAAGTTTTTGGAAAAACACCTCGAATATTATAAAAATTCCCGATCATTTTGATTTTCAACTGAAAAGTTTAAGGGTGGAAGCCAAATCGCGGATATGTAACCGTGGGAAAGAAATGTAAAAATAAAGATAGAAAGCGAAACCCTCGTCGCCATCTTTAAAAGATACTTTGAGAATGTCTCCGACGGTCAGATCAATGGAAAATATTTGTGCAAATCATTAATGAGCTCACCGATGACAGAAAAATCACATTGATTTGGAGATATTACAGCAAAGTATTTCGAGGAATTTCACCATTTTAAAACAAAACATTTACACTCATATCACATATGCATGAAAGTAATATAATTGAACACATATGTATTCACAAACAGCAAAAGAGGGGCGCCGGAACTTGGAGCGGAGAACACAACGCTCCCGTCGGGCTTCCGACCGGAGGGTCAGGGTTCGATTCCGGGTGGAGTCTCTAAAGCTCCTCACCATCACCCGAGCTGTCATACTTTCATGGGTACCTTCCTAGGAATCATCACGCGGCATGCAGAACAAAAGGACCCCTGTTCCCCCTTACTGACCATCTTCCAGCATGAGTGAATTTCACACGGCGTATGGGGGCTCATAGTATGGCCCTATATTTTTAGTATCAGGTGACCTCTAGTCGTGCCCAATTAGCCGAACTTATGGTTGATCATTATTAGGTAATCTACTGGTTAAGGTAGGTTTTGTAGCGGACACAGCTAACTATTAAATCGTTTGTTTCTCCTCACAAAACACAATGCAGCAACCTACTCTAAATCCACGTCCCTCTACCGAATATATTCAACAGATGCAAGCGAGATGTAGTGGAAGTACGTCATTATGAGAAAAACAAAATTTTCACTTTTCCACAGATTAATTTGTAAAGCACCTCACATAGAAATCCGAGGAAAAGTGCAAATTTCGTTTTTCTCACAAGTCCCTACACCATATCAAAGTTTTCACGAGTCTTTTCTAAAATCCTTAGTCAACGTCCCTGTCATCAACTCCCTCCTCCTTGTGAAAGCCTCTTTGCTTAGTCCATTTCTTCTCCTTACGTCCCTACTACTTCGACCGTGTCGGTCCAAAACACTTCCGAGATACGTAAACTGTTCTACCTGCTCTAGTTTAGCCCTCCTATTTTAATGTTTAGATTAGCCTTTCTCTTTCTGGATTGCTGATGTTAATTCAGCCTTAACTAGCGCATTCCCGTTCAACCTTGCACTGAATACGTCCATCTTGGAAGCTGCCTTCCAAGCCCTTTCGGCCTGCCGCCTTTCTTCTCGCAACGGCAGCGAATCTTGCGGCAGGGAGGGGGGAAGGGTGGCAGGGAGGGGGGAAGGGTGGCAGGGAGGAGGGGAAGGCGGGTAGGGAGAGCCTGAAAGGAGTGAGGCGGTTGAGCAGAATGAGTTGAATGCTAAGGTGGAATAAAATAAACAGGCCACACTGCCGTCGACCTTGGGACTTCCTGCCCCCCCCCTTGCCTCGTCCCGCTCCCCTGGTTGCAGGAATGAATGGGAGGGCCTTGCCGAGGGGGAAGCGCGTGTTGAGCAGAGGAAATAAAAGAATATCGCTCCCATGGAGCACACCCGCCAACGGTGGATAGCTGCTACGTAATACGTACACATTCGCCAACCCATCCCCTTGGCCCGTTTGCCGGGGGGTTGGTTGGCCGCCGGGCCCCCTCCTCCGGGACGAGCGACGTCGGTCCTTCACTCAAAAGCAATCCCCGAGGAAAGAAAGACCCTGGCTGCTCACGTTGACACCTTTCTATCCGAGTTTATGAAATTGCATTACCAGTTTGTTCTCCTGCCTCTCGCCTAGCTCGGTGGCGTCGCCAGACTAGCAATTTCGTATTTTACTTCACAGTTAGTTGGGGATTCCTTTGAATCTTAGTTCCGCTTTTTACAAACAATAATCAGACATAATGAAACATCAGACATAACAAAACAGAAAAAAAGACAAAAATAATCAGACATAAGGAAAGTTACTCTAAAATTTTAACAAACGTATGGGGCACCAGTATTGAAATGCTATACATGGTTTTTGTAAAAAGTATCGGGAAAAGTTACAGAGAAATAGAATCTTTCCAGATATCGCTACGGGTTGATTACTGTACTTGTGGTTACATACATGATTTCTATAAAAGTATCAGAAAAAATGATTTATATCAGATATTGCCTTAATGCCTCTGAAAATTCTTCAAAGTACTTCTTCCCTTGAGCGTCGACACACTTTTTCCCTTGCGGCTTTTCCACTTCTCGAAGGCTCCCTGATAGGCGGAAGGTCCTTAAGGGTACGCGTGCAGGTTTATTGGACGGGCCTTAGGGTCCCATTCGGTGTTGTCTTTTGAGGTTGGGAGGATTTCGCTTTTATAGGACTAGGAAATAGTCTTGTGGGGCCAAGTCGGAACTATAAGGGGGTTGGGAAATCGTCGCAATGTCGTATCAAAAGGTGTTCACCAGAAGACTCTCGACTCTGCTCTTGGTCAAGACCTTCGGGAGGGCGAGTTTGGCGCAGATATTTCACATCGCAAAATTTTCAGTAATAATGATGTGCACTGCCATCTTGTCAATGCCAATACGATTTGCAATCATGTGCAAACTTAACCATCGTACTAAATTTAGCAATTCACGCACGCGTCAGGAAAACATAGTTACATATACATTTTATACAAATCTTGTATCTCAGGAAAACTCCATCTCACGTCTTGGACACATCAATCCGCTTGGATTGTATCTTAAAGGATTGTGCCTCAACCATTGATCACAGTTTGCAATGCATAATACTGCTAAAAAAGCCCCCCCCCCACCCTCCTGGCATATACCCGGTGTTATTCGGTCCTATTTCTAGGCACGCCATTTCCCTAACTGCCATGGCTTCGTGACGGAGAGGCATCTAAGTGCTCGACATCGCCATACATACCACAAGATGCACCAAAAAGACGTGTGGCAGGGGGTCCAAGCACCAAGTTTGAAGGGCGAGTGACAAGGGAGGGTATGGTAAAAGGAAGGGAAAAATAATCGTTAAAAACCTTCAATAAACGTGCAACTATGTACAAGGTTGAGTGTTCACATTCAATCGAGGACACCACCAATGTATAGAGATTATGTGTAGAACAAATTCCGATTTAAGATCCGATTTTATCCAAGAACGACGATAGAGAATAAAACACGGTCGGACCGCGGTAGGATCATAATCGAGTGCAAATCAGTCCAGTGTGTATACAACCTCTGCCACGCACCCTACTGCTGTCTTGCTGGGTACCAAAAAATAAAAAGCGTACGGGTCCATATGTTGTTTTACCTCTAAACGCAGCTTTCGCCGAATTCGCAGTTTGAGGCGGGCCTCGACGAGAAGTTGAGTTGTCGATTTTATATTCGACGTCACCACTTTTATCTCCGGATTCGCATTCTAAAAAATTCAGCAATCAGTTCATTTAATATAAATGGCTTCACTTCGCAGAACTCGAAGGCTAAATCTATCCCGTCTACTCGTTTACGCAAAAATGTTACGAAAAAGCATCCGAAATTTTGTCAAAATATAGATATAATTTGAAAAAATCATTGTATAGTCTTTCGACCAAAGTTTCGATTACCACCAAACTTTCGTTTCACGGGAATCAACACTGGTTGACCCGGTAGATTTTTTTATGTTTTTAGCCAAATCTGGATCTATTTGCATGTTTTCACTGTGTAAGAACTACGTACGTCAAGAGAAACATGCAATGCCGCATCAATTGCCACTTGTAGGAGGCGAAGTTTTATATTCCGGACGTTAAAATAAAACATTTGGACCAGTGGTCATCTTTCTTCGCCTCCTTGTCAGCCCTCAGTACATCCGCCTTTGCCGAGCGAAGTGAATGAATTACTGCTCATCGGTAACTCCGTGACCAAAAAAGGCAACGAGCTCTTTCCAATTTCATTAATTTTAAATGCCAGTCTTTTCTCAAACAATTGGATTCCCGCAATCACGACTACAAAATGGCACACAAGGCATACTATCTGAATTTACATACAATAAGATAAGACATAGATTCCAGTACAGATACATACAAATACTTATTCTTTCCCATAACAATCGGAAATCATAATGCTAAGAAAATAATATCACTATAGAAATATTACAGATATTTAATCTACAAGTCAGGATAAGATTAAACGTTGCGTAGACGTAAGGTATATTCGTAGCTGCATGTGTGAGATACGCGTGATGCCGTTGCAGTAACGAGATCGCTAATCGAGAGGAATATAGAATGCAGCCAGGAATTATTTGCCTTTTTCGTAGATTTCGAAAAAGCTTTTGATAGAGTGAATTGGGAAAAACTAATGAGTATATTGCAGAAAATAGGAATAGATTGCACAGAAAGGAGGCTATTCCGCAACCTATATTTGTCTCAGACTGCTCAGGTGCGAGTGGGGAACGGGGAGTCCGGTTGGGCAGTGTTAGGAAGAGGTGTAAGGCAGGGTTGCCCATTATCACCGTTGCTGTTCAACCTGTATGTAGAGGAAATGATTAAAGAGGCATGGGAAGAACTGGAGGTAGGAATGAAAGTCGGCGGGGAATGCGTAAAATCAGTTAGGTTTGGTGATGACCAAGCTTTAGTTTGTCAGTCAGCCAAAGGGCTGCAAGCATTGGTGAGTGAATTGGAAATTCAGTGCGACAGGTATGGGATGAAAATCAATATTTAAAAAAAAAAGGTTATGCGATTTTCTAGAAGGAGAAAGCCTAAGCATAACATTAAAAAAGGAGGGCAAAAACTAGAGCCGGTAGAACAATTTACGTATATCGAAAGTGTTTTCGACCAACACAGTCAAAGTAGTAGGGACGTAAGGAGAAGAATTGCGCTAGGCAAAGAGGATTTTACAAGGAGGGAGATGATGACAGGGACGTTGAGTTAGGATGTTAAGAAAAGATTCGTAAAAACTTTGACGTGGAGCGTAGCTTTGTACGGCGCGGAAACGTGGTCATTGAAGCAGGAGGTTAGACGTAGATTGGAGGCTTTTGAAATGTGGGTGTGGAGAAGAATGGAGAAGGTGAAATGGACCGAGAAGAAAACAAACGAGGAAGTACTTGGTATGGTGGGCGAAGAGAGGGGTTTGTTGGGAGGAATCCCATGGAGGCAGGAAAAATGGATGAAGGGCGTATTGACTGGCAATGGGATGCTGAAAACTGTAATGGAGGGGAGAATGTTAGGCAAACGAGGAAAGTGAAGGAACAGGATAGGGATGTTGGACAGGATGAAGGGAGGAAGGAAGTACTCAGAGATGAAGAGGGACCTGATATAGAGTAGGATGCTGGATTTTGTGTTTTGTTAGGAGTCACAAAATATTTATTTAGTAGTTGAGTCCATCCAAAAACCTACCTTAACCGGTAGATTACCTTAAAATAATGTGTACAGGTATGTTAGCTGTATTTTAGTTGATAGTATATGTATTTTCACGCGTATAAGTTATAGTTATGTAAGTTAAAAATGTTTTTGCATGAATATATACGTCTCATTAGGTGTAGATTGGCATAGACATTTGGGCTTTGCTTATGGTTTTGTTGCTTATTTACGAGTGGTGACCTAAGAGCCCTCGTCACTTGTCCCTGCGGACGTTGGCGAGGTAGTATTACCTGTATGTAGATGTTATTTTGCTGCCTAGATAAGTTATTTCTTGTTCGTCAGCTGTAGTTTCTTCGTATATCGTTATCAATAAAGTATGATCCCAACACAGATGGTGTTAGTACAATTATTTTATTGTAGTTATTGCATTTAAATATATATCATGCCCTATAGGTCGCGGTATTCCAGTGGGTAGAGCGTTGGACTACAGACCGGAGAGCCCGGATTCGATTCCTGGGCAAGGCACTCTGGGCACCTATAACTCCACCCAAGCTATGTGATTTTTCGGATACTAGATCTTCCTGGGGAACCAAAACCGGCACAGGGAAAGGAGCTGCCCCCCCCCTTCCCTGATGCGTGAATTTCACACGCCGTATAGGGCTTAGTACTGGGTGGACTACCATCACCTACCAAACAGACCTTCGGGTTGATCACTGTGTTTATGGTTGTATATGGTCGTAAATGCATATATGTATATGGTCGTTAACGTTAAGAAGGAATTTTACCGATTTAATTATCATGCTAATTATATGAAAGCAAATGCACGTTAAAATACTGGTTAAAAGCAAGTACTAAAGCTATGCCTCTCGCACAACGATGAAAGTATTTAAATATATAATTGATTACATATCTCCTAAAGTGATTGAGATAGCTTTTACAATCTGCCATGATTATGTCTTTTGTATTTTTTTGTATTTTTAGTACACTGCAAGCCACCGCTAGGGTGGGTGGCAGGGGGTGAATACACATCATACTAATTTTGCCCGGGAATTTGTTTACCCCAACCGCAGCCAGACAACGCTCTTCTGATTACTTATCGTCCGTGGAAAAATGACACCTTAAATCCAACTGGTATACACGTATTCTCTTTAATTATACTGACATAATCTCGCCTATCGCATTACGATGATTTCACCGATTTAATCAAATCATGTTCATAATGACAACCCACATGCTAAGTGCTAAGCCAACTGCGGAGTGTCCCGCAACATTGAAGACCCTTCCTAACGTAATGTTTCAAATCGAAAGACCTATTAACTCCACCGGCGAAGAGAAGTTTACTTTCGCTGTGGGCATCGACGGAAGCTTGAAGCCGAGTCCAGGAGTCACCACTGCCGCCCCCGAGGGTGACAGGGTAACGTCGTCCTCCTCTGCCTTCCAACCAAAGTTCGCGGGTTCGATTCCCACCTGGGTGGGTTTTCCTCCACCTAGGTCATGGGTGTTTATAATCGCGTCCATTTCTTCATTAAAAATAACGAATTTACCCGGACCGTGATGATTTTCGAGGAATGAAGAGAGAGAAGTTGGAGCCGGCCCTCGCTCGGGACTCACCGCCCCTGGTGCCGCGGAGAGGACAGAGCAGGGTCCTCTCACGCCTCGAGGGCGAGTGAGGAAGCCAATCCCCGCGGCACGCCGGCCGGCGGGCCGCCCGAGGTCCGGGCGCCCGGCGTCGGTCGGTCACACAATGGAGAGACTGCCCCCGCCCTTGGGAGAGGGGGGGGAAGAGAGGTGCCCCGCCCACACCAAGCCAATATCGCATGCAATGGACGTTGCGTCACTTCCGGAGGGTAGGACACCGAGAGCGGCGGAGTACAAGGGGGAGGAAGCAGCGGGATCACACATGCACATACACACACACACACACACCGGCGTGACGTCACTTCCGGGCGGGGAAGTCATGGGTGCGGGGTGCGTGGCGGGGGGTGTGAGGGGAGGAGGTGGGAGACAGGCGTGGATAAGAGCCGATCATCGAGGAGAGGGTGTAAGGAAGGGGGTGGGGCAACTCCACGGCAGCGCAGCCAACCTCTGGAAACGGCCTGCCAACCCTTCATCGACGAATCGTCATCTTGGAACATTCATTCGAAAAAGATTGCACAACAAGCCATGTAAACTCACGGCCATTCTCACCATCAACTTCATTTCTTAAATACTTCAACGAAATGCTTACGGAATATACCACTAACATCATATGATAGGATTACATAGAAGATAGTTTCTATTCTCCAAACATAAACCCAAGAGTTTAGCATCGATACTTCAAATAGATTATTTTAAAACTGCATTGGGAGCACCGAAATGGAATGTGTAGATTAAATTAAATACTTTGGCGTTCCCCTGAAACGTGTGCGGGAAATTTGTGGACAAGCTAAGTGGGAATTAGGATAATTGGAAGAGTACTGAGGAAAATGCGACGAGAAGGTCAAAGATAGGAAATGTTATCTTTCGCTGGTTGGGCCTCATTTAGAACATACTTCTAGTAATATATGGGATCCTCACGAAGTTGGATTGATTGCCGAATTGGATCGCGTACCGCGCAGAGGAGATAGATTTGTATAACATCGTTATTATAAACTGAGTAGCGTATTAAAAATATGAGAGTAGCTAGGGTGGGAATCACTCAATGGAGCGAAGGTTAAATTACAGATTGAAACTCTTGCATAAATTGGAAGGATGTCTCTTTAGCTCCGATGATGAAAATGTCCTATAAACCCCATCGTACTACCGTAGGAGAGGTCATGTCAGTAAAATTAGAGAGACTAAGTTTAAATGTATCTTTCCACTGTCCTTCATTCACGTACAACCAGTTTCAACGCTCGAGCGTCATCACCAGGCACCTACCTGATGATGTCGCTCGAGCGTTGAAACTAGATGTACGTAAATAAAGGACAGTGGAAAGATACATTGTATTCTTCATTTAATTAACATGAATTTCCACAAAGTTGACCCGGCAACGGTTGATGATATTTTTTCCACGAACGATCAGTATAACATTATCCAACCGCGGTAAGGGCAAATAAATTCGGGGCAAAATTAGTCTGTTGTGTATTCACCCCCTGCCACACACCCTAGCGGTGGCTTGCAGGGTATTAAAATACTAAATTGCAGTAAATTTGACTGTCATTTGCGTAATTATCCACCATATGGTTTTGTGGAATTAAACTTAGTTTATAAATAGTAAATATAAACTTAATATATGATACCGATGTCAAAAATCAACCGCGAATCGTGGTTGGGGAAAAATCAATTTATTTTTTACGGAAGAGATAATCTAGTTTCGAGAATCCTGGAAACGGTGGGGGGATGGAAAAGAAATAACCCAGAAGTCAAATTCGGTCGCGGAGAAATTCCAACCGTAGAGAAACAGCGCTTAGAAAATGAATATTCTCGCCCCCGTTAGCGATTCGGATTAATTTAAGTCATCATGCCAAAAGCTTCCGCCTAATGGCATTCAGTAATTGATACCCGCACACCCACACACACAATTGACGCCATGAGTGTGCCATGGTTGAAAGTAAAGTCACTTCGGCGGATGCCACTGGAGTCGAACATTCCGATTCGCCACTACGGCCAATTTCGTCGCCCGCCGTACCCGACCCATTCACACGCGACGGTATACCAAAGGAGGTCTCACTTCCGTCCGTCACTATCTGATCCCCGAGTGCTTTGACACCGCGCGCCGCTGTGCGTAGTAGGCCTATGGCACTCGTCTACGCGTCGCGGGAGGCCAGCCCGACGAGCGAAAGGACCACTTCACCCAAAGCGCAGCACGATCGGAGAGGGTCCCAACTTTTGACTGCATCTTTGTCTGAACTGACCGACGGAATGCACTCCGCAAACGACAATACCAAAAAATGCATCCTAAATCGTAGACATCATTCTTTTACGCCTTCTCTTTTCGAAAATTTTGGGAAATATCAGATATCGCTACCATGCCTCAAATTTCTTCATTCAGTGCATACCTTGACGGTCGACACACTTTTGCCAGTGGCTTTTCCACGGTTCGAAGGCTCCCTGGTAGACCGATTCCGGATAAGGGTACTGTTAAGGGTAAAAGCGTGAAAACGTCTTTGACAGCACTTAGGGTCGGTTCCATGCCGGTGTGCTTCGAGGGAGGACTTTTGGGAATAGAAAATGGTGTGCTGTTGCCAAGTCGGGACTGTAAGGGAGTTGGGGAATCGTCGCGATGGCGTCGCAGAAGGTCTTCGCCAGAAAACACTCTCGACTCGGCTCTTTTGGTCGTCCGTTCAAAGACCTTCGGGAGGACGAGTTTAGCGCAGATCTTTCGCGTCGCCAAATTTTCAGTGATATTGATGTCCACCGTCACCTTATCTCAATGCCGATACACGACCTGCGATCATGCGAACACTAAACAACCGCCGGTCAGCACTTCACGCACACGTTAGGAAAAAGTTGTTAACGATACTATTTATACAAACATTGTAAGTTTCAAAAAATAAATATAAAACAGAAGGAAAAAATCTTAACGGTGCAAGTAACTCACTCATTCTTACAATAACTATCCCAACTGTTTTCTTCAAATTATTCCTCTGGCGATAATCTACGAGTACTTAACTAGCGATTTACAAATGCCAATGCCGTGTGGCAGAAGGTACTCCAATCCTCTTATTATGAAACTCCGGTCAACAGAGATCGCGGCAGTGACAGCTATATCATTGATTCCAAGAGAATTGGTGCCGCCGTGATTGGGATGGTCCGAGATGTAGGCTTATTCCAATCAAGTAATGATATCCATATGAAATCACGCGAGTGGTAAAGACCACCGGTAGAACATTGTCTGTATTCATAGCTTCGTCTTTGGGAACCCGAAGGTGCGTACGTCTTATTTCCTTGCAGTCTATCAAACTGATCGACTGCAAACACTTAATAACATTCCAGCTATCTTAGAAGCACGTCTCAGAAAAATAAACTAACTGGCTGGCTATGAAATCTATCCCAGGCTTACCACATTAAATTTACATCTACAGAGTGCCCCGCAACCCGCCGCTAGGGCGTGTGGTGGGGATTTTTAGGTCAACACCCACAAAAGAGGATAAAATTGCACGCAAAACTCACAAAGTCATGCCAATCTACACTCATCAAGTCATCTATAAAACCATAAACACAGTGATCAACCCGAAGATCGGTTTGGTAGGTTATGGTTCACTCAGTACTAAGCCCTATACAGCGTGTGACATTCCCACATTTAGCAGGGTAGAGGATCTAGATTTGTAAAACGTTGTTATGATAAACTTAGTAGAGTATCCAAAATATTAGAGCAGCTAG
The DNA here is from genome assembly GCF_022747635.1 of Hetaerina americana. Classification (NCBI taxonomy): domain Eukaryota; kingdom Metazoa; phylum Arthropoda; class Insecta; order Odonata; family Calopterygidae; genus Hetaerina; species Hetaerina americana. Next base: position 3,270,404 of record NW_027286841.1, on the reverse strand, counting down.
GCTGGGAATCACTCAATGGAGCGAAGGTTAAATTACAGGTTAAATGTCATGCATTAATTATAAATATGTCTCTTCAGCAGTGATGTTAAAAATGTATTATTACCCTCACCGCACTTCGGCAGGCGACATCACGCTAATACAATTAGAGAGATTGGGTGTAGAACAGATAGATTTGGGATGTCATTTTTTCCACAAACGATAAGGGATCAGAATAACATTGTCCGACCCCGGTTTATTTTTAGGTAGTCTACCGGTTAAGGTAGGTTTTTGGATAAACATAGCTAATAAATAAATATTTTGTGACTCCTAACAAAACACAAAATCCAGCATCCTACTCTACATCAGGTCCCTCTTCATCTCTGAGTACTTTTTTCCTCCCTTCATCCCGTCCAACATCCCTATCCTGTTCCTTCCCTTTCCTCGTTTGCCTAACATTCTCCCCTCCATTGCAGTTTTCAGCATTCCACTTCCGGTCAATACGTCAAAAATATTCGGGTCAAAACAGTTTGGTGTGTATCCACCCCCTGCCACACACTCTGGCGGTGGCTTGCGGGGTACTAAAAATACAAAAAAACGAAGGATTCGTAATGGTCCGCAGGGTGAGGGCTAGAAACCTGCCCAATGTTGAGAAGAAATTGAATTAACCACGCCGATGAAAATCTTTTCACATCCCACGTGGCCATACTATATTACCACTCAGTATTTTCCAAAATGTTTACATTGAAGAGAAATATTGTGAAAGTTAACTAATTTGCAATATCCTACCACACCTAAGATAAGATTTCACCCCGTTAATGCTTCCCCGGTAGCTTTATTGTCCCAGATAAATTAATTACCTTTTGCAAAACAAAATATCAGACAAACTACGGTAAAATATGATGATTTGATTTAATCAAAAGTCGGATGTTTTTAATAATAATAGTATTATTTTTTGCTCGTCGTGATTCTTAGATACTGCAGTGGATCCAAGATCTAGCTAGATGTGTCTGTTAGTGCCGTGATAAGAGTTGAAGAATTTCAATATTACTGCACTGCTAGATCACAATTATTGATGAAACATAACGAGCGTAATTGGATAAATTAGCCATCGCCAATTCCTCGGCGTGCGTGCTAATTGCAAATAAATCACAAAAATCCATATCAACACGAGTAATTTCAAAATAGGTTCAAAAATGCTGGAGCCTCACAGATTCAAATATTTATGAACTTTGTGTTCTAATTTTTGTCAAAAAGTTTAGCGACAGGAGACCATTATGCTAAAAGGGTGGACGTTGAATGCAATTTGACTTGAATATCCCCTAAAATCAATTTGCAGAGCCTTAATGTTCGACATCCAAGGCATTTCAAACAACGCTGCCGATTGTGTCTGGTTGTTGTGAGTGAACCCTTCTGCACGGCAAGCGCCCTCACAGGACAGGAATACGCAAATGGTGCGAGTTGGAGACCTCCCCTCGCTCCGCCCTTCCCTCGACCGACCGCCCCCCCCCCACGCGGAATAGACAAACAGGGCTGACTGACGGTTGGGTGGGGTACGAGGGGGAGGGGGGGGGGCACCGCCACCTCGGAAGTCGGGCCGCTACCTGGTGTAAACACACCCTGGCGATGGTTTGCATGGCATTAAAGAATACGAAAAAAACCTGCCTATCGATTATCCAGCGCAGAAATCCGCAACAGAACTGAATTACTCTAATTAGTGCAATAAAACCAGGTTACATGTCCATCACATTATTCGTTACGACGCTCGAAACCAATTCTTTTTCATTCGTGTTATTCAACAGTCAGCCAAGGAAGTAAGAAAATCACTTCTAGAGCATATCAGAAAATTAGCGTGATGGATATGGGATGAGGATCAAATCGAATGACCCGACTTATTTTTCAGTTCTGCATAATCTGCAGTTTGCACATTATTGGATAGATTGTTGCTACATTTGTAGGTTTATGTGCATGTGTATGTTAGTTGAAAAGGTAGGAGTTGTATTGGCTAGCTTCCAGTCGCGAGGCACTGAGCCTTCTTCTATCGGTTTTAGAAAGACAATATGTAAAAACGGGGCAATGTCTTCAGCTAATTCCTTTAATATTCTAGCAGGTATTTCTTCCGGACCAGGTGCCTTGTGTGCTTTGATACTACGGAGCAGATGTACTATTCCCTGCTTGGTCAGTGCAAGATCGCTCATGTGTTCCCCGGGTGGGTGCGCTGGTGCGTCGTCTGGTGCGTTTGTATCTTAGGTGCGCAAATTGAATGACGCCTCACTTTGAGGTCTTGTGCCAAGTTGCGTCCTGTTAGTCGAGGTTTAGGGATAGGAAAGGGCCGGTTATTTGTCGTGCCCATTCAAAATCTACCTCAGAAGGTAATCTACTATTTTTACATCTACATCTACACAATACCCCACAAGCCGCCGCAAGGGCGTGTGGCGGGGGGTGTTAGATCAATAACCATGCATGCAAAATCCCAATCATGACACCTCTACACAAATATTAGTTTCATCACGCACTCGAGAGATGTTAATCACACGAAAGAAAGTATTTACATACATGGAACAACATTTTAGTCAAATGTAATCGAACACAGGCCACAGTGGGTGCACAGGTGAAAATAGGTCCCTTGGTTAAGGCATTATTACAAGGGAAGCCCGGGCATATGCTGGATCCACGAGGGGTGCCCGCTGGGGTGAGGAAGGGGGAGTGGGGGTTGGGGGCGTGGGAAGCGTGACGGGGCGCACTTAACGCCCCACTCTCTCTCCGCCGTCGCTCCACCAAAGGCCTTCCAAGGGAAAATCCCTCTCGAGGCAAACTCCACTCTCCACACAATGTTATCGTCATCGCTTTTCGACCGATTGGTGGAAGACTTTAATTTAATGTCGCCCGCAATTGAAACATAATCTCGGGGCTTCGGATGCACTTCCACTCGCCACACGTAAACCCCTTCTCTCCCTCCCTCCCTCCCCCCCCGCCTCTAACAATTCCCACCTGAGGGCACACTCACGCTCTCTCCCTTCCTTCCTTGCCTCAAGGTGCTCATCCCTCCCTCTGCCCTCTTCCGCCGCCCTCCCACTCGCTCAACCGTTGCGACCCCCCTCCCTTCCATCGCCCCACCCTAACTGCCTGCACCACACTAGGGACTCTTCGAACTTTAGTGTTTGGAAGGCCGTCGTTTGTTTACAGTATTATTATTAGGTAATCTACCGGTTAAGGTAGGATTTTGGAAGGACACAACTACAAAATAAATATTTTATGACTCCTAAGAAATGACAACCCATCATCCTACTCTATAACAAGTCCCTCTTCATCTCTGTGTACTTTCTTCCTCCCTTCCTCCCGTCCAACATCCCTATCCCTCATTCCTGCCCTTTACTCGTTTGCCTAACATTCTCCCCTCTATTACAGTCTTCAACATCCCACTGCCGATCAATACAGCCTTCACCCATTTTTCCTGTCTCCATAGGATTTCTCCCAACAAACCCCTCTCTTCGCCCACCATACCAAGTGCTTCCTCCTTTGTTTTCCTTTCGGTCCATTTCACCTTCTCCATCCTTCTCCACACACGCACTTCAAAAGCCAGCAATCTACGTCTATCCTCCTGCTTCAATGACCACGTTTCCACGTGTTCACAGTAGCGAGTCAAAATGAACAATGCAATTTGAAATCCCGCCAAATGTGTTCAAATCCATTCAGTGGTGAGGTTTTGCCGTCAGTAAGCTTCAAAGCTGCTGACATTCACCATCGGGAAATTTGTGCTGTGCACCGACTAATAGAGGATTGACAGTGCTGTGCGTCAGTTGCGTTGTTATAGTTTAAAGAGTGGACGGAAAATGTCCATGATGTCCAAGATCTGGGCATCAGTCTGTTCATCTGTCACAAGGCCGACCGCAGTGATCCTCGTCTTGAACATTGGTGCTGTGGCCATTTTAAAACTGAGAATACACCACTGCCTCAATCCGCCTTCATTCATTTATTCCATCTCCGTTTACACTAGACAAAGTTGCCTGTAATTTTCAATTGACTTGTGTCAGTTTTTTGCCGGTAGAAACCTAATCCCGAATCGCAATCCACAACTCGCGAAATTTTCTTTGCAGGACACATTTTAACAGTTCGCAGAATGAGCAGAGTAGGAGAAGAACCACAGTCTGCATACACACTACAACAGCAGGATGCGTAGTACTGTGTGTGTAGGGACGTTCAGACGCCAATATGTTGTCCCTAACCTTACAAGCCGCCACGCTTGGCGGAAACGTTAGTTACTTTCTGGTCAGCCCACGTAATGTTTATATTTTGTGGTGGACCTATGGAGGTCATTCTTATGCGATGAGCGAGCCTTGTGTGGGCAGAGATTAAGGAATGATGACCTAATGGTATTTATTTGGGTACCAATCGAGGAAAGGTATTTATTGCAGTCGGTCAGGCCATTGTGCTGATATCTTAAAATAAAAATAGAAATTTACATCAAATAAATAACTGCAGACCACTGATCCCCTCAAATTTAATTAAATGCAGTTTTGCGCGGTCCTTTCTCTGATGGCGCCGCCGGAAGATCCGCGGCGAGAGTGTGAACTAAAATTGTTATCGCTATAGGGCAACAACGGAGCGACCGCAAAATATATTAGTTGCATGTCATTGGGAATGAGAATGAGTTGAAAATAAAGTTCACTTGGAAATAGTTTCATCTTTCTCAGGATACATTTGAACCAGAGAACACTTCGGCGTGTAGATGTCGGTACGTAAGTTGACCAATCACAAAAGAGTGAAACTATCCTTCATTTTGTTCCTGTTTGAGAAAATGTTTTCCTTTCATTTGTGACCACGTTAGGTCAAATCAGACAACCATTTCAGGCAAGCCATGCTCTTTAAAGTTTCTCTGAACATGTTTGGGACAATTGGACCCGAAGTCTCGAAAATAAGGGAATCCGGGGATGAAATATCGGGGACCTTTTTTCATGTTTTTCATGACGTTTAGCAGGGCAACTAATCAATTTAGCATTCCCTTATTTTTTCTGCACGATGAAGTCCATTATTCCAGGGCTATTTGTCACGCTGTCGGCCTATGACGATGAGGAAAATGGAAAAGGTGGATGCATTATCATTAGCGTCAAGCAAAACATTGAACTTTGAGGTCAATAGAACGACCTCGACAGTCGTGCTTTCCTTTTTCCACCATTTTAAACATTAATTCTTTAGTGATTCAGTTTCAAACCAACAGATTTAGATAATTTTTTGAAGGTATAAGCCAAAAAATTTGAAACTTGCACACACACAGTCTATTATTAGCTCTTTCGACCTTTAGCCTATAGTCAAATTTTACGTATACATCTACATAATACCCCGCAACCCGCTGTAAGGGCGTGTGGAGGGGGGTGTCATAGTTTACCACCCGTAAAAGAGAACAAAACCACAAACAAAATCAACACATCCATGCAAACCTACACCCACAGTGGCGTATGCGTTCATGCAAAAATCCTTTCATTTTGCACGTATGCAAATACATACATATACTATCATCTAACAAACAATTTCACTTTAGGATGCAGTAAGAAATTTATACAATAACGTGCAAGCTAGAATTTGATAAGTGGGAAGGTGAGATTCCAGGACCACATAGACATGCAACATACAACAGTCTCCTCCCCAAGGTAGGGAATGTGACCCAACACATTTTATTGGTGATAATTCAAATAGATGATCTCATTGAAGCCACTAGGAGCACCATTTCTCATTTGCAGCATAAAGTCCTGCTTTTTTTTTTTAAATTCGTGGAGGGAAAATATCACTCATCATTTGTGAATATTATCTCGGCGTAGTTGAGCACGAGAAACATACATAAACCCGCACCCAGCGCATTTGGCATCTGCTTTGAATGCGCGTCCAACCCTTCCCGGTGCCGTCGCTCGATCCATTACCCCGCTCGGCCAATGCGATGCGTCTTCGGCTGGGATCAGCTGGAGGTGGGGGGGGGGGGCAGGGGTACGGGGGTGGTGTAGGGGGTTTTGTGAGAGGGGGCGATTTGCCTCGAAGAGCGATGGGGAGGAGACGGGCTGCGCGGAGGCCGGAAATTACCCATAAACCCTCGGGGGTAAATTGCATTGTTGGTGGAGGAGGGCGTCTTCCTCGGAGAATTATCATCGGAGGCAGCATACGGTACCCCCCCTCCCCCAGGGCCAAGGCGTGCGCCCCCACACACCTCTCAGAAAGCCCTTTCAACACACCCACTACCACCCGCAAGGTAATTCGGGCATACAAGGTTTGTACTTCTAGTATCGCTGACAACCTTTTTACTGACGTGTGCTTCAAGTGCTCAGATCGATGCTTTGGTGTACCCTTGCGAAGGCCTTCTGAGACGACATCACGACGATTCCCCAACCCTCTTACAGTCCCGACTTGCCACCAGCAGACTTTTATTCCTGTTTCCAACATTAAAACCTTCCCTCCCACAAATTACACTGCCGTGGGACCATAAGTGGCGTCAAATAAGCTTGCTTAAGGACCTCCCGCCTATCAAGGAGCCTTCGAGTCGTGGAAAAACCGCTGGCGTGACAGGCGTGTCGACGTTCAAGGGATTTAAGAACGTTGAGGCACAGTAGCATTATCTGAAATAAATCTTTTTGCCGAAACCTATCCTGATACTTTTTATACAAACCATGTACATTCGATTTAGACTGCGCAATGGCTTCAATAATTTCATTCCGTTCTCCTAAGCATTAGATTCAAGTATTCGTTGTTCCCGCGCACTATTCGCGACATCAATAAAAGGGAAAGCACCTTAGAAAATAATAGGTACACGCTGTCAAATACATGGGTACATACGATTGAATTCCTAATAAAAACACTCTCCAAGTTTGGGAGTCCAAGACCCCCTGCCGTGCGCCTTTGTGCCGGTTAAAGTGTGGGCGAATGTATATTAAGTCTATTGTATTTGTGAATGACCCGTCCGGAATGCGTAGAATACTAACCGGTGTCTGAATTGTATGTGTGCCTGCTCTCCTGTAACGTATTTTCTTGTCCTCATTGTGTAGGCATAGGAATAGCTGCTAAACATGTAATACTCGTGATATATGTAGGCACGTTGCATGATTGGTGTTCGGTCGTCCCCCTACCACGTGGTTTTTGGCGACTCGCGGGGTGCCACGCATGAGGAAATAAGGGGGATTTTTTTTAAATGGCTGGTGACCAACCACCCCCTGCCACACATCCTTGCGACGCATTGCGCATATGTTGATGTAGCGGCAACCTTATTAAAAAGCGACCAGCCTGCTTCGATACCAAGGCGAACAGTCGAGAGCACGTGCGTATCAATGTTACCAACCTATCGACTCTTAACTCGAGAGTGCAGCCAACCTCACTGACACCTGCTTGAATCTTGATAGATTTGGTACGAATCTAGAAATCATACAGGAATTTTCACTTCTTAAGTTTTAACTGGCCGGCAGAAACATAAGGCAGGCATACAACCCCACCGAAAAAATTAAATACGTTACATGAACGGAAATACAATATCCATTTTCAATAGCATGATTTGATTTCAATTCAAACATCGATAATGCAGATATGAACTAATACATGTAGAACGGTTGGTGACCTACCACCCCCTGCCACACGCCCTTGCGACGGCTTGCCGTATATTGCATAGATTTAGGTGTAGATGGACTTATACGCTGGAATGAAGTAACTTGTCACCACAAATGACAAGATGAACTCTGCGCGCTCCTAGACTGGAATAATACGATGATAAAATGAATGAAAGCATAATCTGAATCGCGTGACCACGCCCACGTATTCGTCATGCGATGTACTTCCTCTCCTACACTGGGCATTGCCGTCAAGGGTATGAGCATTGTAATGAAACTGCGAAAGGTAGTGTCTCGTGGGAAACGCTCCTAAGAGGAAATGAATTGATCACATCCAATGGAGAAGTTTCTCTTCACTTTAAGAGGAGAGTTTGAAAGAAACAAACGAAAGCGTAATGATGCCCGGGGGCCGACCGCCGGAAGTCTTCCCTTTGGGCGTGCCTCGCTAGAGAGGGCGACCTCGAACCGCACGCCTCCCTCACCCCCAAATCCCAACCAATCAATCCTCCCCCCCCCCTCCCAGCGATCCACCGCCCCCGCGAGACCGGGGCGCCGTTGGGGATAGGGCAACGGACGGACCCCCTCTCACTCCGATGACCACTCCGAAGGGAAGGGAACCATCGCCGAAGCGACTGCGTCCGCCGGCACAACACACACGGCTCCAGCAAACATAGGATCAGGAACTCATGTCGACTCTCGGGAGAAAACTTACTTGTCGGCACAATTCATACCGATACCAATACTTCGTCTTCTGAAGTACGATGGTAGTTTGAAAGGTTCTCGGAATCACAACCAGGTGTCGGCGCTGGCGCAACGAGTTTCCCGCGTTTCCCGCGAATAAGTAATTATCTATGACTAAAGAAATAATGTGAAATTGCTCTGGGAAGAGATTTGTGTTGCGGACGCCTCTCTGTTGTAGTTCCTTGAAGTCATTTGTGAAGATGGAAAAAATTAAGACTCAAGAAGTGATTAAATACGTCTTACGGAAAGGTTTGAAAGCAAAGGAAATTCAGGCCGGATTTCAGAACACTCTGACAGGGGACTCTGTTCCTTCATATTAACAACTGTTGCCAAGTGGACGAACGAGTTTAAGTTTGGTCGGGACGGCTTAGATGATGATCCGCGTAGTGATCGGTTAAAAAATGCCACTGCCCCAGGGATTATTGCAAAAGCGCTAAAAAAAAGACGAACACTTCAGGCGTGACATGGTGGAATTTCATAATTAATTAAAAATCGAAAATAGGCAATTTTCCACAAAATAAAATTTATTTGTGCATCTGGTGCCAATGTAACTGCCTGACTGACGATGATGTAGTTACACTGAAACCAGTCGCATAAATACATTTTATTCTAAGTAAAATTGCCAATTTTTAATTTTTTATGAATTGCAAAAGTGCATAAAGTAGCAAGGGAGGATTGTGCACACACAGGTGTCATTGCCATTGCAAAAATACGTTAACCAAGATACGAATGTTCGCCAAACCCAATCAGATAGTAGAATTTTCCCTTCTCATTTTCCAATTCTGCATGAACTGTCATGTTACGGCGGGGACCTGTCGTATAAATGGCTGTGGTTCATTCCCTTTTCTCGCACGACAAATAATTAATTAATCGGGTGAATTGACCCTTGTTTTGAATTGAGTCTTCCTCCAGCATGTATACAAATTTGTACGTTTTTTGATGTAATTATACTACATTCGTAGGCGCATTTGTATGTGTATGCTAGTTCTTAGTAAACATATTTGCATGTTTTTAGGTTGAAATAGTTTTGGCATGATTAAATACGCCTCTGTGGGTGTGGGTTGACATGAATTTCTTATTTTTTTGCATAATATTTTATTCTCTTACGCAGGTGGCGATCTAACACCACCCGCCACACGCCCTTGCGGCGACTTGAGAGGTATTATGAAGATGCAGAACATTCTCTGAAGAGGATCATTTCCTACAGCGTGGCCATTTTCGTTATCATTGCTATTGTTGATGTTTCTTAACCTGTATTATTACGATGAGACAAATAACACCTTCGCACAGACGTTCAAGGCTGCCGTTCTGTTTAATATGAACGACGTCGAAGTTTGACAGATTTGACATAAACTCATTAACCTGGTCCTGGTGGTCTGCTAACTAGATCCAGATCCCATCTTCCTCTTCCTAATTACCCCGTCGGACATCATAGGTCTATCGAAATTGCTCCCAGGGTGCTTCCGCTGACGTCCACCCCTGGCATCATCCAAGTCCTTCCCGCTTCTGCCACAGTTGTGAGCTCCTCCTAACCCACGCCTGCTGATCCGCACCAAGCGCCATCCCGCGTCGCCAAGCAATGGAACATCCTATCCTCGCCGAGAACTATGCGTGGATTTTCGTACCATACTACCCTGTCCAATGAATATGCGAACTGAGGCCATGAAAAGTTTGTTTTGCAAACTTTTGCCTACATTGTTTTTTGGTTCCATTCAAAGTAATCTCCATTCGTTGCTATTCACTTATTCTATATTCTTCTTTTCCACTGTTTAAAGTACCCTCGGAAGTCCTCAGCAGTTAGACTTTTTCCTTTTCTCGTCTTTTCTTGCTTTATTGTGTCTTCCCTAATCTTCCCAGTGATGTCCCCTCATCACATTTTTGCATTTTGGGAATAGGTAAAAGTCGCGGGGGGGGCGAGATCTGGCGAATAAGGAGGATGATCAAGGATGGTGATTGATTTTTTTGCCAGAAACTGGCAAACAATCAATGCAGCTTGGGCACGATTTTTGCGCACATTTTTTCTTTGAACCCAAATGTTCGGTTAAAATAGTGTGCCCTGTTGATTTTCCTACATTCAGTTCATCAGCTATCATTCGGACAGTTTTTTGACGAACGGTAAGGACAAGGGACCACAGCAGTATCACCGTAATTAGCTGTCAACATTTCAGTCATTTCTTGATAACTTTTACCGTGCTTCACCAAAAAACTCGATGTTGATTCGTTGCTCCATGATTTCGTCAATTTCCATTTTCGACAAACACTAAAAAAACAAGGACAACAGAAACTAACATAACTGGCACCATACGCACAGCTCGACGATCCGCCAAGCACAGACGGCTCATTGGGGGTCTCAGGCAACTAGCGCCGCTAGTGAGCGGGGCTATAGTCCGCGTCATGGCCGCCAGATTGCACCAGTTCGCGTTTTTTTTTTGGGTAGACCACGTATTCCCTACCAGAGAGGACAGACCTATCGTAATTTATAACAAAATTACGACTTTCCAAGACTTTCCCCCAATATTCCTGAGTGTCCGCCCCGAATTATGTCACCTAATACGAGGGTGGTCTGAAAAGTTTCCGACCTAACAAAGATACAAGATATTTTTCCTGAAATTTTCTGATATTTTCTGAGGTTGGAAACTTTTCAGACCACGCTCGTATGTCACGCTAGAGTTGGATAGTTATACGAGACTAAAAAAATTACGTTCCCTCGGTCACCCAGTGAAGTGAACATATTATCACAGCGTTCGAAAGAGCAGTTAAACGCGAGAAACGCTCAGTAGGTTACAGTTGATTATGTAGGTGTATGTTTATGAAGAAATGGCGAACTTTATGCAAAAATACGCCATGAAATTAAACGCTGACTACGAATTAAAACTGAATATCTCAATGCTCATTTATTTATTTAGTTATATATAACGCGTCATGAAGACGAACGTGATCACGTTGCACGGCGGAAATTCCAGTGACATTGAAAAAATAAAAACGCGAGATCCACGCAAAAATGGGAATGAAAATAAAGAGGCAGCATAACATGAAAATGAGGAAGTATGCATAACGGGTAAAACAAAAAAAAAACAGGAAGCCCTTTTGCTCCGGAAAAACTTGAGATCCATCGAGTTTTAAGGGCCAAGACGATAAATAGAGGAAAGTAAGTCGAGGGAAGGTCCCGGAACATGCGTGGAAGAAATGAGCACGGCTTGCAAAAAGACGAAGGGCTCTCGCGGCGCGGCATGGTCCCGAAGGGCATTCAATTAGACGGAGGCATTACTCGGGAAACACGGCGTCGGCCGCCGACGGGACTGGACGGCCCTCCAACAAGGACCTCTCCGCGAAAATCCGCGAAACAAAGTGAAACGGTCATAAATATTAAGAGCCTTTCTCGAATCCGTGGACCATTCCGAAACGCTCAGCGAGTTTCACATGTTCTGACCGCGCGCGCGCGTTTCCATGACGACCGCAACCACCCAGCCATAAACAACATCCCGCCCCCTCAACAATGACGACCCGCCGCCGCGCCCCCGCCCCCCTCGGCAAAGCCTCGCGTCGCCCCGGTAGCGTCCCTTTGATGTGGCGCCCCCATCCGAAGGGGGGAGGGGGAGGTGTGCCAGGGGGCACCCGCAGCGCCATGCTCGCCGGCTCTGATTAGGGCACGCAGATGCACGAGAGCACCAGCCATCCTCCCCACCACCCACCCCTGCATCTCCGCTGCGAAACAAGGGGCGCCACGCCCTAGCGTGCAGTGCTTAGCATTTATGTCGAGGCAAAATGTACGAGTCAGTCGCTCGACATTCGCCCTCTAAAAGAAAACGAGCGGACAACGGGATTTCTTCAGCGACCGCATTCAAAATGGCTAAATGATTCCCATTTCATTATTAAAGGATACAGTTCTCAGACCTGCTTAAATAAATAAAATTTCATACGCGTGCTGCTGGAGCTCTTGAGTAAGCTCACCAATGTTGAAATGTTTCTCCACTGCAAAATACAAACTGCTCACTGCGGCTCCAAAAGATGTTCCGTGAAATAACTACCTCGAAATATACTCAATTGAACTACACAGAAATGAAGAGGGACCTGATGTAGAGTAGGATGCTGGATTGTGTTTTGTTGGGAGTCACAAGATATTAATTTGGTAGTTTTTGCGTGCGTGAGTGCGCATGCGTGCGTGCGTGTGTGTGCGTTCGCGTGTGTGTATATATATATATTTATGATTTCATCGAAGTCACACGGAAGTGTTAAAAAAAAGTACTACTGTTTCTTCTGAGGAAGACGGAGCTAAATTCCGTCAAAATTATTTAGAAATAACGTATGATTGTTCTTTTTATGTGTTCTTATATCGTTTGCTGATGTCCAAGTTTTATATATATATATGTACATATATATATATATATATATATATATATATATATATATATATATATATATATATATATATATATATATATACATACATATATATATATATACATATATATATGTATACATGAATATATATGTATATATATATACATATATAAAAATATTTATATATATATACATATATGAAAATCAAATTGGAAGTATTTGAGAAATCAGGGAGAACGTAGATGGGAGCATACGAGGGAAAAGGTCACAGAAACAATGGAATCGCTGTCGAAGGACGGTTAATCGCCAAATGAAGTCATTTAGCATTTAGCGACAAATACAGATCGCGTTGACGACATGGATCTATCGGCAGAGAAGATGATCAAAAATTCCCACGCTAGAAAGGAGTGGAAATCGCTCGATTCTCAGCATATAGTAATGGAGCAACTAGGACTGCGCTCACTCTTCTCCGCACGGATATCGAGAATTCTTAAATAGCGGTGCGGCCCGATGAATGAGTGCCCCGTGCTGACAGCCAAACGGCCAGCCAGCTTCGGAGCCTTTAAACAAGTCGGGGAAGGTAAAAATAGCGAACCCTTCGGCTTCGGGATCGAGGATTCGGATTTCCCAGGGGAAAGAATAAAACCATCGACCCCAATGAAAATCACGGAAGGACGCCGAATCACTTGGGGATGAACGCCATATTTGGAGCAATTGGATCGGGATCGGAGAATTGCCGATTTCCGAGCTGGCCCAGAGTTTCGGAATGGAGCGGTGAGTGGGGGGACCGGAGGAGAGAATGAACAATCATTTGTCTCCATTCACGAAAAAGAAGGAAGGGCAGGGGGAAAAGAGAAGGCCGCTGGAATGAATTAGAAGGAGGTGAGGGATGCACATTTAATTGGATGACAGCGAAATGCCGAAGAATGTAAATGTAAATATGTGAATGTCAAATGTGAATGTAAAGAATGGAGAATGTTGAGCATGTAGACGAGGCAGAATGCATGCGGATTTGAGGTTTCCCAATGTCAGGTACGGTTTTATGTTATTGTTTTGATATATTTTTAGCCTATTTACTGTGGGTAAGAGAAACGTCTTTCCTGTTCAGCCGAGCGAGAGGTTGGGTGTGTGTGTGTGCTGAATTATGTACAATACAAGGTCTGTCCAAAAGGAGTAAGGCTAAGTCGATTAAAAGAATGCAGTCACTCGGAAATCTTCGAAGTGGTACCCTCGTGCGCCCACACAACGCTGCCAGCGGGTTTTCCACGTCTCGTACCCCTTCTGGAAGGCGGCGCTTGGAATTCTGCTTAAGCTCCCTCGTCACGGCCTGTTTTAACGCTTCCACCTAACCATGGTGACGTCCTTTCAGCACGGACTTCAGCCGGCGGGGAAAGAGGGAGAAATCTGGTTGGGCATAATCTACAAAATTTGGATCCTCACTGACATGGTCGAGAAGCTGTTGGCAGATCCGCGGGCGGGTTTCCTTTTGTCCGTCCGAGAGCACTCGCGGCAACAACTTCGCACACACCTTTCTTGTGCCATTGTTTTCCGTCACAAGTCAATGCACATCACTTTTAGGGATGTCAAGTTCATCAGAAACCATACGAACACTTAATAAGCGATTAAGGACACCACCCTGGGACCCTAAGTAAAGCCGTCAAAGAAGCATGCACGCTTGTACCCTTAAGGACCTTACGCCCACCAGGGAGCCTAAGAGTCATTGGAAAAGCTGCAGGCAAAAGTGTGTCGACGCTCGAGGGATGTACTTTGAAGAACTGAGAGACTTGTAGCATTAGCTGAAATAAATCTGTTCTTCCGAAACTTTTCCTGATACATTATATACACCTACATTGAGCATCGATGGAAAATAATCTGCGAGTGGCACTGCATTGCAAGATCTCGGAAACTCATTTATTTCTGTACGCACTCAACTGGAATCATTGATATCGATGTGGGGATGAGGGTCTCATTTGGTTTGAGCCAAAGGGGAAGGCAGACATTTGGTCAGTGTGGATTCTCCTTCACTCTCAATAATGAAATGACAGAAGTAGGTGTAAATTGGTGGAGCTAATGCTTCTGACACTTCAATGCTTCGCGTCCATTGCCTCAAACGTAGCCGTAGTTAAATACTAATATAAACTGTTTGATTAGGAAACGAGATTTGATAGGAATCCATTACAACATAGTGCGGAATCAACAATGTGGGGAGGGGGTGATTTCATTGAGAATAAGTAAGCTTCAGTTTCATTTGACATAAACAATAGTAATGTTCAAAATTTAATTTTATTCACTACGCGTTTGGATATTTAAATCACTTTCGTAATTCCGGCCCCGGTGGCGGCGGGGTAACGTCCTCGTCTGCCATTCCAAGGGTCGCGGGTTCGATTCCCGCCTGGGTGAGTTTCGCTCCATCTAGGGCTTGGGTGTTTGTAAATGTGACCATTGTTATCGTTGTTAATAGTTCGATGTAAAGGCCAAAATGTGCTGTTTTCGGACTTATACTGAATAAATAAATAAAACGTCTCAAATCGTAGAAGCGTTTTAAATTAAACGCTTCACGGTGCATTGGTTTTTAATTTTAAAAAATACCAGGATTAAAAAAAAAAATATATATATATATATATATATATATATATATATATATATATATATATATATATATATTTCTCATTAAATATTAGTGAGACGAAGGAAAAAAATGGCGAGCTCCACACTTTTCCGTTTCAAACCACCGTCCAACAGCCGACATCTTCAGCTGCCATTTAATAGAGTTTGCAGTCAAATATCTTACCTGTCGTGCCACAATTTGGATGGGGGATGAGGGGAAGGGGAGGAAGGAGGGGGTGGGGGAAGGGATTTAGACTTAAGTGTGCTGCAGTGCAACTATTAGAAAAACGACCGATCGACGAAAACGGTCGTTTAATGTACCAAAAAGTGGGACATGCCACACTTGTCATGTTTTTCTCTCTTCAGCACGAAGGTTCATCAATATGGGCCGAACAATATTGAACTCGTAAGGGATACTCTTACGAAGGCCATCTTTCTGAGATAACCACGAAATTTACTCTATTATTAAAATAGAAAGAAAGACTCGTACTTTTCCACAGATTTTATTATACGGTAACGCGTTTCACCGACTTGCGGCATCATCAGGTACAAATTTGTAAAACAGACAGAGCAAGCATATATAGTATACCTTCAGGACAGAGTGGGGGCGGGGAGGGTTGGAAGGATTTGAGGGGGGTGGGGGCTCGCAGGTGCGTTGATGGATTGTTTTGACCATTTCCAGGCTAATTTCTCGGAGAGGAGTGGGGAGGGGTATGGGAATAATTGCTCATTACAAAGTGTCGTGTTGGGGTTCACCAAGTGCCTTCTAATCTCTAATTGCTCGAGAGCGTCCATTTTTAATCCTTTTGGGAGTGTGTGTAATATCTCTGGGACAAAGTCACTGCTGTGGTTGAATTCTATATATATGCTTGCTCTGTCTGTTTTGCAAATTTGTACCTGATGATGCCGCAATTCGGTGAAACGCGTTGTACCGTATAATAAAATCTGTGGAAAAGTACGAGTCTTTCTTTCTATTTTAATAATGGATATTAATTACTTCCACGAAGTGAAGCCTGAAACAAAAGAATATATACGAAATTTACTCCTTAAAATTACTCAAAAATCAAATAGCAAAGAGAAAATATTAGTATATATATATATATATATATATATATATATATATATATATATATATATATATATATATATATATATATATATATATTACTATATATATAATATATAT
The DNA here is from genome assembly GCF_022747635.1 of Hetaerina americana. Classification (NCBI taxonomy): domain Eukaryota; kingdom Metazoa; phylum Arthropoda; class Insecta; order Odonata; family Calopterygidae; genus Hetaerina; species Hetaerina americana. The sequence continues at coordinate 3,253,973 of NW_027286841.1, read as the reverse complement.
CAAGCTAAATTGATTTTTCGGGTACCAGGTCTTCTTGGGAAACCATAACCGGCACAGGGAAAGGAACTGGCCCCCCAACCCTGATGTGTGAATTTTCACACGCCGTAAAGGGCTTAGTACTGGGTGAACTCTACCATCACCTACTAAACCGACCTTCGGGTTTTATAATATATATATATACACACACACGAGGGTCATCCGGAAAGTAGTACCCGTTCGTGCCGCATGAAGTGCTGACGACGCGAGTAGCCGCTGGACGAGGTCAGATAGCTTCAGTGGCTTGTCTGCCTTCTCTGAGCCAAGTTGCGTGACGCTAGCATTGCCTGTGTTGTTTCTGTGATTGTTTACAATGTTTAAAAAAATTGAGAACGCCGCCAGTTGTGAAGTGAGGGCAGTGATTAAATTCCTCAATGCAAGAAACGTTCGCCCATGTGATATTCATCGCCAATTAAAGGAGGTGTATGGAGACAATGTAATGGACGAGTCGTCTGTTCGGCGGTGGTGTCGCAACTTCAACATGGGGAGGGGGAACACACACGACGATGAGCGTTCGGGGAGACCGTCTGTCATTACAGACCAACTGGTGAGCTCAGTTGACGAATTCGTGAGGAACGATCGGCGCGTCACAATTGATGACATCTGTGAGGATTTTCCCAATGTTTCTCGAACAATTGTTCATGAAATTGTTAAACACCATCTGCATTATGCAAAAATTTGTGCAAGATGGGTCCCTCGCGTATCTCAATGAGCTGGCGGCGAAGGACTATGCAGCAGGAATACAGAAACTTGTCACACGTTATGACAAATGCCTTAATTTGCTTGGAGATTATGTTGAGAAGTAGTTTAAAGTATCCTCTTTCAAATAAAATTTTTTATGTTTGTTAATATTTACTTTTGTGTCTTTATTTCACGAACGGGTACTACTTTCCGGATGACCCTCGTGTGTGTGTGTGTGTGTGTGTGTGTGTGTGTGTATATATATATATATATATATATATATATATATATATATATATATATTTAATCGGCGACCCGAGGCGTTAAGGGTCTGGCCTCGGTTCCCATATTAATTAAAGCCCCGGAGATAAAGGTCCAGTTCCATTGATGGAATCATTGGAACTCAATGGATGGATTGAATTTCAAAATGCGAGTATAATAATACGCTTAGAATCCTAAAAAGACCAATTTCATTGAAATTCTGCTCAAGAGTCTTAGTGATGCATCCAGAATACTTTCTCACGCGAAGTTGCGTACACGATTTTTCATTCGCTAACAGGCTGACCAATAGACATCGACACCCCTCCCTCCGGCCGAGAGCGGCACAGGCATTAAGAGTCCCAGACGCACTTTCTTCCCCCCTGGCGCAATAAGATATCATAAGAGGAAAGGTGCTTATCACGACGACATTGCTTGAAACTTGAAAGGGACCTCCCGGGTGGTAGCCGAGCGCTATACCGCCGCCACTGCGCCGCCGGGGGTGGACGCAAGGGGACATCCTTCGCCCGAATGAACTTCCGACGAGGTCCCCTGCGTCGCGGATGAATGAGTGGACCGCAATTGCTCTTTGCTTTTCTCTTCAATGAGGCTCCCTCTTAATTTTCTCCCTCACGACTCACCCGTAATTATTACGCATAAATTCATATTTACGTGTTTATTTAATTGTATACGGTGATGTGTTAGTCCAGTAGGAAGAGAACTGAGCTGCAGACCGGAAAACCCGGGTTCGATTCCCTCTGGGCCGCCATAACCTGCTAATGCATCGGCATTTTCACTCATTGGGACACATCTGAACAGATCTCTGCTATTTACTGATTAAATGAAAACAATTGCTGCTGGCTTAGAATTAATATATTGACAAGTATGTTCAATAGGAGAAGTTTTTGTACGGTGGTTGGCTTGATGACAATATTTATAAGTGATATACGTAGAATGGAACTGTTAACTTAGCCATTATTATTAACGACAGTCTAGCAGTTAAGGTGCGTAGACGATGGTCACCGCGAATTAATGCCGCCAAATTTGGAAGAGTTTAACACCCGTCGCAATACGACGCTATCACGCAACACCCTATGAACCACGCAATAGACCCCTTTTCACTCCGCATAGTTTTCACACCCGTTCATAGAGGGCGCGCCGGTGCAGACCATTGGGCAGAACGCCGAGCTACTGGTCGAATGGCTTGGGTTCGATTCCCGGTGACGGCTCAGGACACTCCACAAGCTTCACACAAGTCTGAGGTCCACACTGGGACCACACTGGGAGCACCCGTCAAGTATTTTGGTTTTCTTTTTTAAATATTTTATTACTTAGTATTTCTTAGTGCCCCGCAAGCGACCGCCAGGGTGTGTGGCAGGGGGTAGGCACCAACACCAGAATAATTTCGAACCGAATATTTTTACCCTTACCGCGGTCAGACAATATCATTCTGATTCCTTATCGTTCGTTGAAAAAAATGACATCTTAAATCTATCAGTTCTACACTTAAAGCTCTCTAGTTTTATTGACGTGATCTCTCCTACCGTAGTACGATGGGGGTAATAATACATTTTCAACATCACTGCCAAAGAGACCTCCTTTCAATTTACGAAAGAGAGATTAATCTGTGATTTAACCTTCGCTCCGTGAGTAATTCCCTGTCTAGCTCCTCTAATATTTTGGATACGCCATCAAGTTGACCATAACAACATTTGACAAATCAACTTCCTCCACACTGCTCGTGATCCAATTCGGCAATTAATCCAACTTCGTGGGGATTCCATAAACTTGCAGCATATTCTGACTGAGGCCTAACCAGCCAAAGATAACATTTCTCTTTGACGTTTTTATCTCATTTCCTCAGTACTCCTCTAACCAAACTTTATTCTTTGTTAGCTCGCCCACATATTCCCCAAGTATGTGTTTCACCCAGGGGAGATCGTGAGTGAGGAGAACGCCCAAGTATTGAATCGAGTTTGACCTTTCTATTTCTGTTCCCGATAGAGTAAGCGTTCGGGAGGGAATTGCTCTCTTTCCAAAAATTCATCACTCTTTCAAAATGGTTTTTTTTGTAGAGGATAATGAGATCTCAGAAGGTCCTCCGTTCCCTCCCCCAAGTGCACTGCACTGCTCACCCCTTCCGCACTCCGCTCTCGCCCGACCCACGAATCCGCCGGTCACGCGTGGAGAGGCCACCAATGACGGCGCACGTGCCCAAGGGGGGCGAGCACTTCGGAGGCGGAAGAAGCGTGGATTGGGGGGCGGAGGGAGTTTTCAAAACTTCTGCGTGGGTACCCCTTCTCCTTTCGAACTCCCCCCCCCGCACTAAAATTATCCCTCCTCTAGCCGACACATCTCCAGGAATATCCATTGCGAGGCTCCATCGGAGGGGGACCAGCGGGGGGGGGGGGGGCACGGAAAAGGAGAAACCACAAACATGGGGACACCTTATTCTCTCGTGATTCAAGTTCAACGTACTCTCTCACTCCCAAAGACTCTTGGCTTTCACCCGGCCGCCGAGAGGAGCTGGATTTGTAAAACGTTGTAATGACAAACTCAGAGGCGTATCCAAAATATTAGAGGAGCTAGGCTGAGAGTTACTCACGGCGCGGAGGTTAAATTACAGATTTAATTTCCCTTTCATAAATTGAAAGGAGGTCTCTTTGGCACGAATGTTGAAAATGTATTATTACCCCCATCGTAGAACAGTAGGATAGATCATGTCAAGAAAACTAGAGAGCTTTAAGTGTAGAACTGATAGATTTAAGATGTCAGTTTTTCCACGAGCGATAAGGGATCAGAATAACATTGCCCGACCGCGGTAGGAGTCAAAATATTCGGGTCAAAACTAGTCTGGTGTTGGTGCGCACCCCTTGCCACACACTCCGGCGGTGGCTCGCATTTACAAAATGCAATCGGCCAACGGCGATGACGGTCGCCAACTCGGTCCGCTTCTTTCGCTAAGAGAGATAACGCACGCAGTCGTCCTGCGTCTTTCTGAGCGTGTTCCTCCTCCGCCGCGGGATGGACTCGCGGCCGCTCACCGCTTGTCCTTTGTTCGCCACCCGCCAAAACGATACGCGCGCGCGCGTCTGTCAACTGACCACCTTCATCCGCAGATCGAACGCGTCGGGGAGAGGAAACACTACCGTTTAATCATTATCGTTTAAATTGATACCTCTACACCTACGCCAAAATATCTCAGTCGCCATGACGGTTTAAGGCAGGGGGTGTTAGCTCACTAGCCATTGCTGTCATTTGCCATAATTTGGGTTGCATTTTACTATATCTTCGGGTATCGTGCGGGGCGGGTCGTGTTCCACCTGCGAGCGGTCCACTTCTGGGTTAAGTACAGGGGGCGGCAACATAACTTCCTTTATCCCTTTTAAAATTGAATTGAAAAAAGGAAGTTATGTTGCCGCCCCCTGCAGTTGACTTTCAGGCGCCAACACTGCAGTCTCATAACGTAGACTCTATCAAACAGTTGACATCGACATACATACCTCGCGATCCACCAAAATGGTGAGTGGCAGGGGGTGCTAGCACCACCAGGTGGGAAGGGAGAGTGATAAGGGAGGATGTGGGAGAGGAAGGGAAAAATATTCAGGACGAATTTCTCCAATAGCCTGCAAAATTGTATTCATGCTGGAGAAAGACTTAACTCAAAACAATGGGTTATTTCACGTATTAAATTAGTTATTTGTTATACGAATAAAGGGAATAGCGGAATGGCGGAACGACCGCCATTTATACGACAGACCTCCACCATAACAAGTCACGTCGTGCAGAATGGCAAAGTAAGAAGAGGAAATTCTACCCAATAAATGTGCATGCGACTCATGGTTCCCGCCCCTGAAATTATACAGGTAATGTGAGACACCCCTGTAGGCAGCGGACGGCTGGAGGCGTCCCCCCCCGCCACAGAGAAGGAGAGAGACGAGTGATGGAAGGAGAAGCATGGAAACAACAAAGCAGAGCAAGCAATACTGTAACGAGCACTACAGTCATTTAATGAAGGTTCCATGCGGCGGTCATGCGGAAAGAAAGGGTTTTGACAACAAAACACACGAGATTCGTGCAAATGCATGTATTTGAGTAAACCTGAATATTCCCTGGACGCTGTGTGGGAATAGTCATAACCTAATCAATCGGGGAATATCCTAAAAAATGTCCAATGCCGCCCCCAAAGAGAACTATCGGGATACGAAGTTATTTGGACTCGTTTTTTTTCTTCGAAAAGTCGCCGAGTTAATAGGAAATCGAACATCTGTCTAGTAATGACTGTTTAAACTACATAATTTTGCTCTATTTGTTTGAAATTTTGTTCGTAAAACCCAAACTCCAACATGCGTCTACCCTTTGGGACCCTTTCCAGGTCTTGAAATTCACCAGGGTAAAGAGAAAATATTCCAAATTTGAAGGGTTACGATCTAACAGAGGATGTCACATAAATACGTTTATAAATGGATAGAGTGGTTTGGGACACAGCGATCCCGAGGATTCCATGCACGAATGGAAACATTTGATTGATGCTAATCATTTGACATTCATTCTTACATTCTTGGCCTGGACCCACGCTCACTAGGGCGATAACATGGCGGGGTGGTTGGTTACGAGGGAAAATAGGCTGGGGAACCGATCGATGTCTAAAGAATCTGTCTCCAACTCACAAATCGAGACGATAACCATATGAAAAAAAAGTGCGAAAATTTAAACTTCCCGAATATCATTAATCACCAATCAATAATAAATAAAATGGCTGGTGACCTAACACTCCCTGCCATACGGTCTGCGAGGTGGTTTACAGAATAAGACGTAGTTTTATTCAAGCAGATGAATAAGAATGATCACAGTACTGGCGACGGAAGCCTCGTTTCTGGACTTCTTCATGTACCTCGTGAAGTTTCAGGATATAACCCCTTTAAAAGATGCGAATACAATTAGTGAATAGGAAACTACAAAGTATATCTTAATGTGAAAAAAAGGTTATGTAAAAAAAATAAATTGTGAATTTTCCGAAATTATGGCCATAAAAAAATTAAGATTATGTAGTGAAGTAAGGATCAATACATAGTTACGATGCATACACGTATATACACGCATATGGAAGAGGAAATTTACACAGTTCTTTTGAAATTTCAACTCCGCCATTTTTTTTCTTTTTTAGCAACATCAAAAATTCTCTCCCTCTGCTCTATTCCTCTCAATTTCCGCCAAATTAAAAGGCAAATGGAAAGAGGACAGAAGGAAATCGCTACCCGTCCCGTAATAATTTCCAACCGTCAAACGAGAGGGAATCAATGGGAGGCCGGGAAAAATTGAGAGCCGAGGACATCGAAGATGAAAAAAATGGCGCTTAAACCGTGGCGAGTTCATTTCGGCGATAAAAATTGAAGGTTTTTTGAAAATGAGACGGAAGGAGACTCAAACTGCGCTCTCAAATAGAAAAAAGGGTCCCCCCACAAGTAATTACGCGTTGCTTTCACATTTTGATGGTCTTCTCGTCCGTTATTTATTTAGCTCCTGAATCCGACGAAGAATTTAACGAAACGTGCCTTTTACAAGGAATTATTCTCATTTTTAATTTTACGGAAGATCGACAACTATGGATGAAACCTCCATTAAAAAATGATCTACGTTGAAAACCCATCTATTGGCTTGCCTTCCATTAGAATAAAGAAATAATAAATAACAATAATCAGGGTCAATTGCTGTACAAACATGCGTAATTAACATTTAAAAACTATTACTAAAAGTAATCTGATACTTTCGTCCCATTGGTCCGCATCGTAATCGCTCTGCGATTTATCTACACATCTACATCCACAGAATATTCGGCAAGCCGCCGCAAGGGCGTGTGGCGGGGGGTGTTAGGTCACCGGCCATCCATGCACAACCCCAATCATCTCACCTCTACGCAAATATTAGTTTGGTCATGCACCCGAAAAGAATTATCCATGTTGGATAAGTAAATGAATTATCCAACAAAAGAAAACTCCGCACTTGAGCCGGCATTCCATTCACCAAGCGCAGTCGAGGGGAAAATATTGTTCTAGTGGAAAAAGTCGACTTCCGGATTTCAAAGAAGGCACATGTTTTGAGGTCCCTTGAACATGTCGCGAAGATCTCCAAAAAAACGATGCCTAAGTGTCCGAATGTCGCGTACGTGTACGTGGGAAGTTTTTATGGGGAAGATAATAATACAAAAGGTATGAACTTGAGCCACAGGAAATTACCAACATGAAATACATTATCTACACCATCTAACGCAGCGTCTGTTCCTCAGTGAGGCGGCTGCAATGGCGTCTGACCCCAGTGGGGCGGCCAGTAAGTGATGGTGTCACGTTAAAAACACTATTGAGGAAGGCAACGGGAAACCACCTCAATTATCATTCCCAAGAAAAATATGATGGACAATAGAGATATTTTGAGTCCTGGCAACCACGGGGCTCGGCCCAATCGGCCGTGTGTCGTGCCCGGCAGCGGGGGAGGCAAGGCTTCCACGGTCGTCATCCCACGAGACCCTTGCAAGGGAAAACCAGCAGCAGCAGGACAGAAGACGCAGGAGAAGAAGACCACAAGAATAGGAACGTGGAATGTTAGGACAATGATGAGGACAGGGAAATTGGAGAATGTTAAGCGAGAGATGGAAAGGGGAAATATAGATATTTTAGGTCTATGCGAGGTGAGATGGAAAGATAGCGGGGATTACTGGAGTGATAAGTATAGAATAATATACAGCGGTGGGGACGAGAGTCAACGCGGGGTTGCCATAGTATTAAATGAAGAGGTAGGAAGAAGCGTAGTCAACATAGAGCAGGTAACGGATAGAATACTACTAGTGGAGATAAAAGCAGAACCGACGAACTTAGTTATTATTCAGGTATACATGCCACCGAGCAACCATAAGGAAGAAGAGGTCGATAGGATATACGATCAGTTAGAGGACATGATCGCGTGTGTTCCTGCGGGGAAACATTTGATAGTGATGGGGGATTTGAATGCGACGGTAGGCGAAGGAAGAGATGGCGATGAGGTGGGGGACTACGGTTTAGGCACGAGGAATGACCGCGGGGAGAAAGCAGTTGAGTTCTGCAGGAGACAGGGGTTAGTCATCACCAACACTTGGTTTAGACACCACAAAAGACGTAGGTATACATGGAAAATGCCAGGTGACTCAGGAAGATATCAGCTAGATTATATCCTGGTTAGACACAGGTTTAGGAACAGTGTGATAAATTCCCACAGCTTCCCAGGAGCGGATGCGGACTCATACCAAAATTTAGTTGTTATGAAATGTAGCGTACGTTTCAAAAAGATAAGGCAGGGGCGGCGAGTTAGAAAATGGAATGTAGAAGCATTAATTGGGTTGAAAAGGAAGGAATACAAGCAGGCGGTAGAGAAAATCATGGAGGATGGTAAAGGGCTTAGTACTATCGAAGAAAAATGGGAAATGATCAAGAAAGGGTTGTCTAAAGCCGCAAAGGACACTATTGGAACCGTTAAAGCTAAAAGGACTAGAAAACCATGGATAACGGATGAGATGATTACAAAGATGGATGAGCGGCGAAAATGGAAGAATATAAATACAGAATTAGGCAAAATGAAGTACAAAGAATTGAACAATAAATTGAGGCGGGCAACAAATAAAGCAAAAGAAACATGGTGGAAGACGCAGTGCGAGGATATGGAAAGTCTGCAGAGGAAGGGTGAAATCGGTGCGCTGTACAGCAAAGTTAAATCGTTATTAGGAAGTAAGAAAGGAAGAGCTATGCTAACAGTTAGAGATAAGGCGGGTAAGGTAATAGTTGACGCAGGAAAGATCCAAGAGAGATGGAAGGAGTATATAGAAGAACTGCATAGTAAAGAACTCAGACCAACAAAGTTAGACATTGAAAAAGAAAATGACGTAGAGGAAGACAGCTTAGGTCCAGGCATACTAGACAATGAGACAGAAAGGGCATTAAAGGAGATGAAACTAAATAAGGCCGTGGGGGTAGCTAACATTCCCGTGGAACTTTTAAAATGCTTAGCAAAATGTGGGAGGAAGAGGCTATATGGGCTGATCCGTAGCATTTATGAGGAGGGAATCTGGCCGGAAGACTTCGTGAGATCAGTTTTAGTTCCTATTCCGAAAAAGGTAAAGGCCACGTCATGTGAGGACTATAGGACAATTAGTTTGATATCCCACGCAGCTAAAGTTGTTCTCAGGATCATAAACAAAAGGATAGAGAGTAGGGTAAATGATTACTTAGGGGATGATCAGTTTGGGTTTAGGAAGGGGAGAGGTACGCGTGATGCCATTGCAGTATTGAGATAATTAATCGAGAGGAATATAGAGCACAACCAGGAGGTATTTGCCTGTTTCGTAGATTTCGAAAAAGCGTTTGATAGAGTGAATTGGGAAAAACTAATGAGTATTCTACAGAAAATAGGAATAGATTGGAGGGAAAGGAGGCTAATCCGCAACCTGTACATGTCTCAGACTGCTCGGGTGCGGGTGGGAAACGGGGAGTCAGGATGGGCAGTGTTAGGAAGGGGTGTAAGGCAGGGTTGCCCATTATCACCGTTGCTGTTCAACCTGTATGCAGAGGAAATGATTAAAGAGGCATGGGAAGAACTCGAGGTAGGAATGAAAGTGGGCGGGGAATTCGTAAAATCAGTTAGGTTTGCTGATGACCAAGCTTTAGTTTGTAAGTCAGCCAAGGGATTGCAAGCATCGCTGAGTGAATTGGAAATTCAGTGCGACAGGTATGGGATGAGAATCAACATTAATAAAACAAAGGTTATGCGATTTTCTAGAAGGAAAAAGGCCAAGCTTAACATTAAAATAGGAGGGCAAAAACTAGAGCAGGTAGAACAGTTTACGTATCTCGGTAGTGTCTCGGACCAACGTGGTCAAAGTAGTAGGGACGTAAGGAGAAGAATTGCGCTAGGCAAAGATGCTTTCACAAGGAGGAGGGAGTTGATGACAGGGACTTTGAGTAAGGATGTTAAGAAAAGACTCGTAAAAACTTTGATATGGAGCGTAGCTATGTACGGTGCGGAAACGTGGTCATTGAAGCAGGAGGATAGACGTAGATTGGAGGCTTTTGAAATGTGGGTGTGGAGAAGAATGGAGAAGGTGAAATGGACAGAGAAGAAAACAAATGAGGAAGTACTTGGTATGGTGGGCGAAGAGAGGGGTTTGTTGGGAGCAATCCTATGGAGGCAGGAAAAGTGGATGAAGGGGGTGTTGACCGGCAGTGGGATGTTGAAGACTGTGATAGAGGGTAGAATGTTGGGCAAAAGAGGAAAGGGAAGGAACAGGATAGGGATGTTGGACGGGATGAAGGGAGGAAGAAAGTACTCATAGATGAAGAGGGACCTGATAAAGAGTAGGATAATGGATTTTGTGTTTTGTTAGGAGTAATAAAATATTTTTTGGTAGTTGTGTCCATCCAAAAACCTACCTTAACCGGTAGATTAACTTTAAAAAACCACCATCTAAATAGAGCGGGAAATCCGAAAACTATTTTCTTTATAACAGATTGTATTTCCTTTAAGCATACAGTCATTGTTCTCCTCACAAAAGAAAGAAATACGTCATTATAGCGAGACATGATATGTCACACAGATAGGGGGTAAAATTTTCTCATTTTCTGGTAAGCTATTATTATAGGGCGCATTATATTTTCCGGCCTTTTTTAACGACGTCGCCTCCGAGTCATTCATCCCTTTAAAGGACGAATGGCGAATCCAGCCCACGGCGGCGGCGGAAGGAAAGACACTTCCATAAAATGCACCATGCATTGAAGAATACAATGACACGAGATGACACGCACCTACAAATACCTGTACCTTCATTTCACTTGGCAGAGAAAATTCCTTATTTGATTTTGGACTTGTACATACAGGTATATCAATTGATAAAAATATATATCAATATATTAATAAATACTCTCCTTATCTCTGGTATTGAAAACGAAAATCTCGTGGATCAATCAACGTGCTGACGTAAGGTTTTTGCGAGCCTCAGGGCTCCCTGTTAATGATGGACTCAAGAAGGGATTCGAGGGAGGCAGCGGCGGCCTGGGGAATGAGGCCTCGCATCGTCGCACCCCTCCCCCGCTTCCGATAATGAAATCCCGGGGGGTCGCGGGGGGGCATCGATAAATTGGAAGTGGATCGGGTCGGCCGCCCATTAACATCCGCCCCGCTCGGGGGTGGAAACCAGTGGGGGAGAGGGTTCTCCACGACGACCGCTTTCCTCGACCCCTCTCCCCCCCCGATTGTCAAGGGCGCCTTTTGATTGTTCCTCCTTGATTTTTGGCTTGGCATTCGCTCGTCACTTCGCACGCTCATATTCCCAACCGTTTTCTGCAGGTTAGACCCTTCATATGGGACGAGTGCTCGGGACCCTGCGAAGGGCTCAATTTCGAAACGCAGGGAATAATAAATAACAGGGAATTCCCATCGAAATACTGCATTCATAATAAAACCAATACTTATTGCAATCAGTGAATTGGACATAGGCATATCCAGTTATAGTACTAATGTTTAATAGTTTCCCGATAAGGAAATATGCTGTAACAAAATGTTTCCAGTGTACATTATAAACAGGACTTTCTGTGAATTCCGTGGGTATTTATATTTTTTTGAGAATTTAAAGGCCTGAATATAACACATTCATGATATCTTTGATTATTTCGAGGTGTTAAACGTATTATCTATTGGATAATCTAACGGTCAAGGAAGGTTTTGGATGGACACAACTTCCAAATACATGTCTTGTCTCCTAACAAAACGCAAACCAGCATCCTACTCCACTCTACGACAATCCCCTATCCATCATACTTCCTTCCTCCCTCCACACCCGTCCAACATCCCCATCATATTCCCGCACCTTTCTCGTTTGCCAGTTTGCCACAATAAAGGCGTGATTACATAAAATTTCAAAATTTCTAGGAATTTTTGAAGTATTTACTACTACACTCCCAAAATAAGACATTGGAGTCGTAACATGAGGTAGGGCTCAAAACTCCGAAGCACGAGGTCGCACCGAGACGATTGAGGCCGCCGCCGCTGACCAACATAAACATACGAGTCGTAATGTGTAATATTATTGCAAAAGTGCATAAAATGGTGATGGAGAATCGCCGACTAAAAGTAAGGGAAATCGCTGACGCTGTAAGGATATCATCTGAACGTGCTTAACCCTGGAATTGGATATGAGAAAATTCCCTGCTGGATGAGTTCCTCTGGTGTAGACTCTTGACCACAAACGTATCAGAATGGAAATTTCCGAACAATATTTGACCCATTCCAAAGAAACTGCGGGAGATGCCGCAACAGTAACTTTTAACGGAGTCATCCGCTAATGTGCATTTCAATGCAACAATTTCAGAGCGTAAAAATCATTCGTCTTGACTAAGGCGAATGATTTTTACACTCTGAAATTGTTGCATTGAAATATTTGACCCATTTTTAGAGCAACCGACAAGATTTTCTGCACCGGTTTGTGACCACAGATGAAACTTGGGTCCACTACTATACCCCAGAGACAAAACTGCAGTCAAAGCAGTGGAAACATGTTGATTGGCCACCACCAAACAAAGCAGGGGCAAAGTACGGCCGACCGGAAAGGTCTTTAGTTTTCTGGGATGCTAAAAAGATTCAGCCGATAAATTATTTTCCCACTGGTCAAACAATTACTGGACAACGCCTGGACACGCTAACCTCCTGGATCAACAACAGCAAAATATACATGAAAAAAGGTCAGGTTTGGCAATGAACAAAGTCATCTTTCGTCAAAAAAATGCACGCCAGCACACAAGCGTCGTTGACCAAAATACGTAAACGAAGATATGAATCGTGGCCACACCCGCCTTATTTCCTATATTTGGCTCCATAAGATTTCCATCTCTTCGTTAAGCTCAAAATTTTCCTCGGTGGACGGAGATTCTCTTCAAACAAAAAACTAGCACCCGGAGTAGACGGGTATGTCGCGCAGGCCTGAAGCAATGTAATTTTCGAGATGGGATCACGACATTGGAACATCGCTGGACCAAGTGCATTAGTGTGCAGGGAGTCTACATTGAAAAATAAAAAAAATCACAAGGGTAAGTCATTTATTTAGGCTCCATTCCGAAAACTTTTCCAATTGTCCACTCGTAGCAAAGGGGGGGGGTTGGGGGTGCCCCAGTCTATCAACTTGCTCCCGCAATATCCAATGCTACCCAATCTCCCCCCCACCCTAGAAGAGGATCGGCGAAAACTATTTGAATTATATTCTCTCATATTCATGACATATTAATAATTATAATTGGTATAATATATTAATAGAAACAGGCTTGATCCTAGTAAAATTCTTTAAATCTAATGCACACAAAATTATAACGGACTTTCTCACCAGTTGAAGTTATCTTCGGTTCATTTCCTGAGGCAATATTACCAATAGGCCACGGTAGACTCACCTGGAAAGAAACAGATAGACTTGTTAGAAAAAGTAAAACATTGATACCTCACTACTACCGCCATTTACGATTGAAACACCTGATGCCACCATTACGTAACTTATTCCATACGACCGTTACGTTAAAACACGGGTAGGTAGCATTAGTATCTGGTAATAATTACGTGAAATAAGATTTCAATGGGCGTTGACTTTTGATGTAACTTCAATAGGGACAGGCGTCGCAAATCATTTGAAACATCACAGCAGTTACCGAAATTCACAACTAATTTCGTTAAATACGCAAAGAATTGATTACCGATTCAAATCTTCAACTCTGGATCAAAGCGAACACTTATGCGCCGTTCAGTTCAAAAATATAACAGCATCGGCACCTTCCATGATGACTGATTCTTCCTTTGAGGTATTAAAAAAAGTGACCTGTTCGCGTGGGCCCGCACAAGGAAATATCGGGCCATCACTGGATAGTCCCGTTACGCCCGCCGGGATTCGATCCAGCGCCCTCGGCCCGGAGCACACTAGCACGCCGCGGACACGATGAGGCGCCCTCACAGTCAGGGTCCGCTTGGATCACCGCCGCGGAGGGAGGGAGTGGAAGCTCCTCATGTTAAGTGGCCGGGCGATTAAAGTCTGAGCGAGGGAATTTACGGCGAAGCATCCGGGCAGCACCTGGCAACTGATGCAACATCTTGGTTCCCCACCACTCAAGCGCGCGGAGTTGAAAGCGCCCCGTCGTTTCCCGTCGACATGCAAACAACGCGAGATATTTCAAAGTGAAAAATAAAAACATCATTCGCCGAAGTCGGGATTCGAACCCGGATCCCTCGATAAAGGGCAGAGTACTTTCGGCCAGTCAAGCTCCCGAGAAGTCCTGGATCATTTGTTGGTTTTCCTGGCTAGAGCACCCAGACTAGGAACTCGAGGCACCCTGATTCGACCCCTGGCCACGGTAAATGATTTCCGCGCTTAAGGATTGCCTCATCCTCTTAACACTTAACCAGTATACCCTTCCTCATTTCACTATGCTGCTGCAAATATCTCCAATCCTACGTTTTCTATTGTCATCTCAAGCAGAAGAGTTTTTCATCATTATTTTTAGTTAATGTGATTTTTCTCATTACTCCTCATACGTTGTCAATATTCAAGTAATTACAAAGAAACTACGTGAGATGCCGCAACAGTAACTTTTAACGGAGTCATTCGCTAATGTGCATTTCGATGAAACAATTTCAGAGTGTAAAAATCATCCCGGTCAAGGCGAATGATTTTTATCCTCTGAAATTGTTGCATATTCATGTAATAAATTTCTACATTTCAATTTCAGGAACTTAATAATATTTCTACCATGTCAAAAATAATTGTTACAATGTATATGTATCTTCCCTCTAATTAATAGGGTTTTCGCAGGTTTTTCACGCCCCCTTTCTCTTATTCGGTGTTTTCCTGCGTGGGTTTTTACTAGTTGAGCAATGCCACGCTCCCCCTGGCTTTTCCTACAAACCTCATTCCTTGCTTAGTCTTTCCTCATTTTCTTGCTCCCTTTATTCACTGCCATTTACTTTGAGTATATGTGTATGTTCAGGTGTATACTTAATTTATAACTGGATATATATATATATATATATATATATATATATATATATATATATATATATATATATATATATATACACACACATTTTTTTTCGATGTGCAAATCTGTGCATAATGAATGTGTGTGTATGTCTACATCTATTTATGTGTATTTAAGCATGCAATTATAAATTTGATGCCTAATAGAGTATTTATACGACGATGGGTTAAATGGAAGAAGGGACCATTAGGTCTAAATTTCGCCCAAATAAAGACCGATCGATCTGCCTATCCATCCTCGTCCGCGAAATGGCGGCGAGTCAGGGGCGGCGCTGCAGTTGTGGCGTTCCTTTGGCAATAGGGCAACAGCATTAGAGATAAGTGCTAACACCTGCGCAGTTACAAGGATTCAGCCTCCGTGGGAGCGCACGGCAGAGGGTGCTAAGTAATCTTTCAATGGAATGTGACATTTAATCGTGGAATATACAGGAAAAATAAGCAAAAATTAAGCATATTAGTTACACTGGTTGTAAACACATCTTTCTTTTATTTAAAATGACGATTAATGCCCGAAGTAAATTATTAATTTATGCCAGTTGTTCCAGGTTTAAATTTCATTCCGCAAGTTCGAAATCGTCCCGATTAAGGTTTTCACCGTTGTGGAAATGGAGACGAGGGAAAATGATATACAATATAGATCGGTTCCGTCGTTAATCGTGATATGCTCATTGCTTTGTCCATGCGAAATGCGTAAAAATGCTAACAGGTAATAGGTGTCTAGACTGCATTTTTGCCATTGCATCCGTCCAGATAGCCTCTTCCTCCCGCACTTGCCTTAAACCTTTTAGTAGTTCCGCAGGACTATTGTCTACTCCCATGGCCTTATTTTATTTCATCTCTCTTAAAGCCCTTTCTATTTCATCGTCGAGTATGTCTGGACCAAAGCTATCTTCCTCTACGTCATGTGCCTTTTTTATGCCTAACCTTGTTGGCCTAATTTCTTTGCCATATAGTGGTTCTTCTATATATTCCTTCCATCTCTCTTGGATCTTTTCTGTGCCAACTATTATCTTACCCGACCTATCTCAAACTGTTCACACAAATCTCCTCTTTATATTTCCAGAGAGTGTGAGTATTTTATCCTTCTTGTATAGCGCACCAATTTTACCGTTCCTCTGCAGAATTTCCATATCCTCGCAATGGATATTCCCCCATGATTCTTTTGCTATATTTGTGACCCGCATCTATCCGTCATTTTACTCTTTGTACTTCCTTCTCCCTAACACTGTGTTTACAGTCTTCCATTTCCTTCCCTCATCTGTTCTCCCTATCGAGCTTATAACGACTTTTGTCGAGATCATCTTCTTTGAACACGGCATGATTACTTATCAACTAGCCTATTCAGTGGATCGAAAGCACGGTCACGAACCGTGTTCAAAATGCCTGTCTTGCGAAATTACGGGCATCCCCGGCCTACTCTTTCCTTGGTGAAAGAAGACACTTGACCTTTCCACAGAGATTACTTTTATTACCACCTAGGTTTCGTTACTGCGTCACATGTTCAGGACCCTGAACGATAAGGGACCAGAATAGCATTGTCCGACCGCGGTAGGGTCATATTCGGGTCAAAATTGGTCTGGTGTGTATTCAACCCCTGCCAACACATCCAAGCGGTGGCTTCCAGGATACATAAATATCTCACATATCTTGCTTGAATATTTTATTGGCATAATTACTACTAAGAAATTAAAAAGCAAATAACTTCATTTTGAAACATTTCTTTATTCAACTCAATCCTATATATCTTATTAACTAACATTTAATATAACACTAAATTTATATATTTTTAAGCATCCGCAAAATATGTCATTTAAATGGTTAATCAATAGTTAGTATTGCTGTTCAAATGCATGAGTGCCAGTGAATTCCGCAGGACCCTGGTAATTCTCCTCGTAATATTTCATCATATCAGCCGGATACAACTTCTTCATGATCAGTTCATCTTTAAGATCTTTCAATTCTCTTGCGCGCACTATCTTAATGTCCCTCACATATCCTCCCGTCTCATACAATTTCATCATTCCCTTCTCGATCAAATCTAAAAGGTAAACATTTCGGCGTTCCAGTTCATCCAGCTTGTTCAAAAGGGCATTGACATTTCTTGCCAATGCTCTCTCCTTCTCTTCTATTGCCCGTTCCCGTGCCCTCATCGCCATTTCATAAGACCACCGCGCAAATTCATACTTCCTGTGAGCACGACTCAAATCTTGCCCAACATTCTCTCTCTCAGGTAGGCCAGTTTCTGGTTGAGCTCATAATTGGAATCAGCCTGAATTTGTTCCTTTGCACGTTCAATAATTCCTCGAACGCGTCTAGACTAAACATAGAAGAATACGAAGCTTAGAAATGGCCCTTCATTGATATTAAATTATCAATGGTAATAGATTCGAAAAAGTAAATTTAAAGAAGTGGCTGCATTGAAAGTTGTTTATTATCCGCCATAATGCTGTTCTCATGAATATTGAACGTTGATATTTGGATATAAATGGGATGAAGTTCATAAAGAAGACAATGACACATTTTCGTACATGTTAAATTGTCGATGCGAAAACAATGGGTGGTAGTACGCATATAAGGGCAATATGGGGAGCATTGACAAACTGTATTGTCATTAACAT
This sequence comes from Hetaerina americana, assembly GCF_022747635.1. Lineage (NCBI taxonomy): Eukaryota > Metazoa > Arthropoda > Insecta > Odonata > Calopterygidae > Hetaerina > Hetaerina americana. The sequence continues at coordinate 3,236,294 of NW_027286841.1, read as the reverse complement.
TTGAGATACTTTACCTCAGTGGATTGGCCTCTTATTATGTTTTGAGGCACGGTAGTGGGAATGCATTGTGGGAATGGCTGTGTTGCTCCAGCCCTGGCTTGTTGCCAGTGAATAGGGTTCTGCTCACCACGGGATGGTTTTTGACCCGTCGCATTTCTCCTCTCGTCCTCTCCGCTTCTTTCGTGAATTGTCGGGGGACCCCCTCTTCGCAAGTCGTCACCGGCACCTCCTGGCATGCTCACGAAGCCGTATGCACCCGGCCGCCCAGGGAGAGCTCTGGTGGCAACGTAGAGTCGCCCATCTTCAGAGGTGTGACTCACTTCGGGGTCCTTTGGATGGTCTGCAGACGATGATTGGCCTCCTTCAATGAGCCTCGTCACCCAGTCAGGAGTCTGGAAGGCACATTCCTCCGTGGGATTGACTTTCTTCTACCGGCTGCTCCTCCCAGTTGAAGCGGGTAACGGTTGGCGCTGCGGGGAGGGGCTCGTGCGCTTTCGGGGGACTACTGAGGTATATTCCCCTCAGAGTCACTTGAGACATATCCACAAGCAGGTTGAGGAAGTGCATATTTCGTATCCTCATCTCCTTCACGCTGCGAGGTTTCGTTGAGATCAAGAACTTGATCCATGCTCCCACTTGTTTATCGCAAGTGTTTGGGGAGCTTTTTGAGACACCATTGTGCGTGCGTCAAACAGAAGAAATAATCTTCCATGACTCTTTCATCTCCCGAGCACTGCTCTCCGTAGAGAGCATCACTTATATTACACGATGCCATTATAGCAATTGCACTTGTAAAGAACCAAATTTTACATCAAGCGATAAAGCGAACCGAAAACTAAATCGCTCTTCACAACTTCACCACTAATAGCTTTTTGAGTATCGGTAACTACACATATGTTGTCGGCAGCATTGTTGCGATATCTCCTTGGTTCCCATTGTTATAATATCCATAAACATAAATAAATGGATGCGTAGAAATAAATAAATACAACATATTAATTTTAATTCCAAGCATTAAAATCCCGCACCCGACATTATAGATATAATTATACCCCCTATTTACATCGGCAGGAGCGACAAATGCCACAAAATTAGAAAGTTGGACTGTATAACTGATAGATTCAAATATTCGTTTTTCCCGCACACTATTCCCGACAGCAATTAAAGGGGGAGCACATAAGAGAGTATAGGTACGCGCTGTTGAAAATATGGGTATACAGGATTAAATTCCAACTAAAAAAATACTCTCCAAGTCTGGCGTCCTGAGGCACCCCTGGCCGTGCGCCCTTGTCCCAGCTGGGGTGTAGGCGAAGGCATTTCAAGTCAATTGCGGCATTTGTTAATCGTCCGTCCGGAATGCGTAGAATAGGAACCGGTAATAAGTGTATCAATTTCACCTGCCCTCTGTTAATGATTTTTTCTTTTCCTCTATGTGTAGGCACAATAATAGCTGATAATTATGTAATACTCTTAATATGCGTGGACATGTTGCAAGTGTGATTGGTGTTCGGACGCCTCCTTTAAACGCGGTGTTTGGTGGATCGCGGGGTGCATGAGGAAGTAGAGCGAATGCATGTAGAATGGCTGGTGACCTACCACCTCCTGCCATACGTCCCTGCGACGGCTAGCGGGGTGTTTTGTAGATATAGATGTGATGCGGCGCTAGGATTACTCCCTCTCGAACAGAGCAAAACCAAAAGAGGATTAATAATTTTTACCCATAATATTGAGCCTTGGAAATTACCCCGCGACCATCAATGTCTCCTAATTCAGGCCTCGATGGAATACCAATGTGACGCTCTCTGTTCTTCCATTTGGATTGTTCACCAAGTCTTGATTGTAATACCCGCACCAGTCTTATTGCAAGAATAAATATTCTTTCTCGTGGAAATTATACTCACAAACGTCGAGACAAATTAGGAAGGTAAATATTAGTTTGATCATGCACTCTAAAAATGTTAATCACGCGAAATAAAGGGCTTATATGTAATAATATTCAATAACATGACACGTACATTCAAATCACGCTTTGGAACTGTTAATAAGAAGGGTCCATCAAGTAATACGAATAGCATATAGGATTTGAATCAAAGAGAGGAAGCGCTATTTCTAATTATCTTCTATGCGATTGCTGTCATTTCTATTTTCGTCTGTAATGGTTCGAGGGAAAAACGACATTTTAAATCTAATTGTTCTGTTATCTATGTCCCTGATTTTATACTGGTGATCTGATTTACCACAGTAAGTCAGGGCCGGTAATATGTCCCTAACATCCTCAGATAAGTAAGTAACCCGTCTCAAATGCACGCAGTAAATTTAACCTGTATTTAAGCCTACGGTCAACTAGTTGCTCCCATCCTAATTATTTTAATAATATCGTGACACTGCTACCTTGTTGATGATAACTTTTAATTTACCTTTCATAAATTGGAAGAATATCTACTTAGCGATTGTTCTGAAAATGTGTCTTCAGTCCTATCGTATTGCTGCAGGATATGTCATGAAAATGTAATTAGAGAGATGGCGTAGAGCAGATAAATTTAAGATGCCATTATTTACTAGGGGGAAAAGTATTTTGGGTCGAATAAGTCTGGTGTGCTATCATCCCATGCCATCCACCCTGGCGGTGAATTGCAGGGAGCTATGCAACGTTCGATGTAGCGCACTCCCCTCCACGATATTTTCATCCGACATACCCTCAGCATTCTTTTGATGACCCATAAGGGTTCTTCGCAGATGTTCTACCGGCTTGCTCCTCGCGCGTGTGCGTGTGGGAGGGGTTGATTAGGGGGAGGGGGAAGGGAGGGTTGGGGGGGGGGGGGGAAAGGAGGCCGCGGGAGAGTGGAATGAGATCGACGTGTTTAGCGATCCGGAAGTGACGTCCGAAGGAAGGAGTCGGTTTTGGGTTGGGGTATTGGCGGGGAGGGGTCTGTGGGTGGGGGTGAATTGAATATTGGATTGTGCGCGAGGGTGGGTGATGAGTGGGAGGGGAATAGAGGGGAGGGGTGTGGGGATGGGGGGAGGCGGTTGAGGTTTCAAAGAAGTTATCCAAGAATAGCGCCCGAAGGGAGGCAAGGCGATCTCCACAATCGAGGGCATATTCGATTTCGAACATGTGTAATCGAACTCGATCCTCAGTCATTTTAATATGCCCTTTTACTACCTACGGCTGACGGATTGATCGATTGAATATTTCATTCGAAAGAATAGAAATTATTACTAATGCCAAAGCCTCGGTGCTCGAGGCGGCCAAGTTGGTTTGACGCTGGTGAGGCGAGGGCCGAGTCGACTAAACACACCGATCGTGGAGAAATGTGGGGAAGGAGTGGAAGAGGAATGATTGGCAGGCCCATGGGTGCCGCCCGAGGGGTTACGCGGTAAGGGACTTCCATTCAACTAGGTAAAGGGGGGTTCCTTTTGAATGCACTTGCCTTCGTGGGGGTATGCAACACGATTCGAAAAAGTTAATAAGAAAGGTGTCCTATTTTTACACTGCTACCACCATTACATATATATATTTGGGGAGCGATTTTAAGCTGATTGGATTATTCACGTTCTCTTGGATAATGTGAAATGCGGGGAGTGGGCCACGAGGTCCATTAATTGCATGCGCTCCGTGGGCAGAGATGCCGGATGGACCGAGAAGAGATGGACTCACCTCAATCACTGAAGAATCACCCGTGAGGACGAAATCACTCGTGAACTTGTGTCGTTTTAGAATTATTCATCCATTTATCAACATTTTTACGAGGCTTGAAAAGTGTGCTTCATTTCACTGTTTGCATGATTCTAAAGCCATTGAAATAAAAAAAACGTATTCAGCTTTCAAAGTAGACAACTTTTTCCGTTAAAACACGTGAATGAACTGGCAATAAGGAGAGAGGCAATCTCATTAAAAAACGCATTCCTCACACTTCAAGGAGTGTTTTATTTATACTTTAGAAAATTTGCCTCTTAAATAGCGCCGATATTAATGAAGACGGGAGGTGGGGGCTTCACATGGAACGGATCATTACGAAGCGGCGAGGCAAGAAAAAAAACCGGCAATGCTCTCAATTAAGGATTATGATAATGCGTAATTCATTTACGACGTGTCTGATTTGGGAGTAATTACGCATTGTTTGGAAATCAAGGGTTTACAAAAATCTTACGCAGCATTACATTAAATGATTCAGTATCTACGCCTTACGTACGACCCCTCCTCCCCCAGTACCCGTCTCCCAGAGAGGTAATGCAATGAAATGGCACGCCGTTCCCATTCCCTAAGCACACTCGCGTGATTGAAGAGCCATCCCCGAACGCGACCTTAAACATGGTAATAATATCCAAAACAGCATTAATGCATTCCACGAGAGTAGCCTGAAAAGTAACCATTTAAGAACTTAGTAAAAAATGGCCTGTAGACCATTAAAAAACAAAAAGCAAGATTGGGCAAAAAGTACATCAAAGTACAATTATTAAGTATCAAAATCATACATTTATATTTCAACATAGTCACCGTCAAGGCTAACATTTCTCCCAACGAATAAAAAGTTTTTTATTCCATCACTGAAAAACTCTCCCGACTATTCTCGAATCCAGGACTTGGCCGCTGCCTTCGCCTCATCGCCCGAGGTGTAACGATTAACCTTGAGATGTCTCTTGAGTTGAGGAAAAAAATAAAAATCGCAAGCCGCAAGATCGGGGGAATACGGAGGGTTCGAAATCGGTTCAGATTTCAGGTTTCGCAGAGCCCCTCCAGTTGCGCGCGAGGTGTGCGGACGAGCGTTGTCATGTTGCAAGATTATTGGCAAACCGGGGTCGGTAGTGTTTTAGAGTCTATATATACTCAGAAGAACTTACCGTTGCCCCTCGTTCCAGCAATTCAGTCACATGAACTTGGTGAGCATCCCAAAACACGTCCGCTGCGCGTTCCATCAACAATTATGGCTTTTCAAGGCTTGCAACCACGACGTTTTACTACCATTCGATTTACGGTAGACCTATCAACAGCATCGTCACCATAAGCAGCCTTTGCACGACGATGAATCTCAGTAATAGTCACTTTTTCAGCAGTTAAAAATTGAACAACAGCACGCTGTTTAGCTCGCGTTGACATAGCACTAGAACACGTCTCTACACTTCCGCTTCTCGAAATACACTGGATGAATGTAACGACCTCAAACCCACGCATGTGTGTTGAGGGGGAATGTTACTTCCACATGCCACCAAGATTGCTTCTGAAGATAATTTTGTTTGTGGTCTACAAGCAGGTGCGCATTAGTTTTCAGCCTACCCCCGTATTAATTCCACTCAATTCGCAATCCAAATAAGTGAAGTTGCATTATTATGCAAGCAGTACATAGTATACAGCATTGTATCAAGGCCACAAATACTAAACTCGGGGACTGATAATCGTGAAGCGAAAATAAAGCTCTTGGGGATTTGGCGTTAGAAAATGACCAAATTCAAGCTAGACAAACAAAATACCAGAGCAAGGTCAGTTATCGGGATTGCGTATTGGGTGAACTCTGCCGACATCCAACAAATAGACCTTTGGGTTGATAAATGTGGTTATAGTTTAGTTGAATATACGGCTGCGATTGGGGCAAGTAGGACATGCAAGGTTTACACAAAAATATCGGTATCAATTTATCTTGGCGTGACTGTACGTCGCAGCGCCCTCGCACCGTGAAGGCTCGGTGGTGGAGGCTATGACCTTCAACACGTTCCAAGCGCCAATCGCCTACAAGCGTTCGTTCAGGCTATATCGTTTTTTTAGTAGACCCCTGCCCGGTGACTCGTTGCAAGCGTAAAATGAACAGCGGTACGCTATCAAATTTTGTGTCCGACTGAGGAAATCGGATACGGAGACGTTGGGCATGATTCTTTAAGTGTTCAAAGATGAAAGCATGTCACCAAAAGCCGTTTTTAATTGGCGCAAGCTCTTCAAAGATGGCCGAGAGAGTGTGGAGGACGAGCCGAGTGATGGACGGCCGTCGACGTCAACAACCGACGACAACTGGCAACGTGTGATTGACGTGCTGAATACAGCTGGCCATCGGTTAAGTGTAAGCATTATCTCAGATAGTGTATTGGCATTGATAAGATGAGTGCACACCATTATCACTGCAAATTTGGCGACGCAAAATATCTGCGCCAAAACGGTCCTTCCGAAGGTCTTTGGACGGACGACCAAGAGCAGAGTCGATTGTGTCGGTTTGCGAGGACCTTCCGCAATGCGTAGAAGACCCCGACTTTTTGGGCATTTGGAAAACAACAGACTACTATTTCCTATACCAAAAGTGAAATCCTGAAAGAGATGCACTTTGAAGAATTTTGACGCATTGAAGCAATATCTCAAGTAAATCTATTTTTCCAAAATTTTCCCGATACTTTTTATACACACTTGGTACTCCTTCATCTAGCTGAAATAATAAGCATGCTATGAGAGTGAATAACATCAAATTGTAGTCGGAGACGGCTGCAGAAGTCAGATAATATTGCTAAGATAGATATACAGCATGAATTAATTAATTATTAAATTAGAGAGATTAAGTGTAAAATTATTCTTGTGTGTACTCACCCCCCGCCACACACCCTAGCGGTGGCTTGCAGGGTATATATAAATAAAAAAATAAAATAAATCATGAAGATACGAATCGACAGAAATGAAATTACAGATGAGAATTGCTTGGGGAATTCTTCAGACGTCGGCAATTGGCAACGAAAAGTCGCTCTCTTTAAACCACTTACGAGTATACCCTCGCAAAAGATCTGCGGTAAGATGGGAACAGACGGATAAAAAAGTTGGCTCAATAACTGAGCAGAAAACATTGGCGTTTGGGGGAAGGGGGGCGTCCTTTTCTCAGAGGAAAAGAATGGTGAGTACTGTTTGCTAGACACAAGGAATGGGAGGGCGGAGGGAGAGAGAGAGGCCGGGGCAAAGAGGGGGCGATTTCGATATTAGAGTTCCCTGGCAATGCATGAGGAAGCATGATGATGTAGTTCAATGGAAATGGGGCGATGTGACGGGGAATCGCTTCCAAAAGGACGAATGGCGATGAATGATGGGATGCGGGCATCGTGTCGGTCCCCACGGTTTGAGATGTGCACGATGGACCACATTTACTAACAAATTGAAATTTATAAGCCGAAGTTATGCGTGTTAACCACAAAGATTAAAATAAACTTATAAATTAACCTTTTATTTTGAAAAAGGTCACGTGAAGCACACACGCCTTTTCATTGAATTGAAGTAGATACGGCAGGGTACTTTAATAGTATGTTTACTTTGTGTACTAATTTTACAAGTATTTTGAACTGCGGTGGAAATATTTAACGATACAAGCATAATGAAGGATCTCAGGCTTTCCCGGCGAATAGTATTCAGGAATTTTTCTCGGGTTTCCAACCGGGTCAGGTTTCGGAGTACCGACGTTTCGATGGCTGACTCTGCCATCGAAACGTCGGTACTCCGAAACCTGACCCGGTTGGAAACCCGAGAAAAATTCCTGGATACAAGCATACTCCTTCAGCCTTGTTTCTTTCACTAAATCATACTACTCAGAATATGCATTTATTTTCCCTGGTACTGCAATAAATTGCAGTAACGGAATACAAATCCCTTCCTGGAGAGAACTGAAGTGTCCCATGGAAACACTGCTTACGTATAATTTTACGGAATAGTTCCTCGCGACGATCCTTATTACTGAATTATGAGGGTGAAAAGAAAATTTACACTTCCACAATACAAATGTAATATACATCATTATCCTGATGATGACGCGCAGCATCGAAACCATGGGCGTGAAACATTAAATCTTAATTGCGGAAGTGTAACGTTTCTTTTCACCCTCATAATGAAGGAATTCCACAAAGTTAAACCTGAAACTGTTATGCTTATTACTAAAATAAAACAAATACCTAACGTTAGGTTATCGATTTCCACATGTGACATATGCACTTGAAACAATGTTCGCCAAATGCGCTTGACAAAACTCACATCCAGGCATAATTGCACCCAACAAAGCCAGCGACACATAGTTACGTACGTGGCGTTACTCGCACATCATGCGCTGGATCCCGATCACGTCTTCCTTCCCCAGCCTCCCAAGAACGTACATACTCTCAACTAGATTTAAAGCCTGAGCAAAAAATAAGAGACTGGTCTTTCTACGGGCATACAGCTCGAAGGGATCACAATCAGTGAGGTGTCGCCTTCTAGCGGCGTCTGTGAGAAGAAAAACACCGCCTAGCTCATAGCCTTCTCATTACTTCTCTCCGCACAATTGCGATTCTTGTCTGACCTTACAAACGATTTCTGTACAAATTTTAGTGCTGGTGAGAATGAAGGTGTTGGAGAAGCAGGGCGTGTGCATTGACTTGCATTTTGTTTTAACTTCGGGAAGAGTTCAAGATGCATTCGGCAATGAATGTACGAGTCGGGCACAGTGTTTTCGTTGGTACATCCGCTTCCATTCTGGACAAACCTCGACTGATGAAGGATTGAGGATTGGACGGCCATCGAAGTCAACAAACGACGCTCACGTCAACAGTGCGAATGATTTAGTGCGTGCATACCATAAGTTAACCGTCACGGAGATCGCCAATGAAGTTGACATTATTGTCGGATCGCGTTTCGCCATCTTAACAGAAATTTCGAGGATGCGGCACGTCGCGTTCCAATTTGTACCGCGAGAGATAACGCATTAACAGAGACAAAAACGTCTTGACATCAGTCAGGAACTCATTCATCATTCGATCGACGACCGACATTTCTTTTTCCTTTTTATTAAGTTGCAGTCCACCTTGAAAGGACGCCAACTTGAAGCAATCGAAGGCACCCAACCAAATTGTACCGCAGACGTTTAAGTGGACTATGCCGTAAGAAGCGTTCCGGACAGCATCCAAAAGTTGGAGAAAAAACGTTAAAAGCGTTGAATAACTACAGCCAAGGCGAATTGCCAAGGTGTATTTGAAGGCGAAAAGTATGATTAAAGGGTAACTAATAAAATTGTTCATTCAAACTATTTTTCAACAGACTTCGTAATCTGTAGAAACAACTTTGCTCTTCAACAAAATGCTTTCCATACACATTTTCGCTCGTGCATTTCACATCCGAATAGTTTTTTTAAAAGAAGGTTCGCACTCACTATTGCGCATGCGCTGGGGGGGGGAGAAGGAGGCTGGGACACCACGGACCTCGTGGATCGCATTACCCGCTCCGCAAAGAGACTGTATAAGACTCCAGCAGTCCCCAGGTTAATTATACTAACACAAATACCCCGCAAGGCGCCACACGCCATTGCGGCGGCTTGCAGCGTATTGTGTAGAAGTGTCGATGCATGCCTTCACCTCATCGCCCGAGGTGTAATGATTACCCTTGAGGTGTCTCTTGAGTTGAGGAAATAAATAAAAATCGCAAGGCGCAAGATCGGGGGAATAAGGAGGGTTTTGTTTTTTCTCGTCTGTGAGACGGCGTGGTATCCATCGTGTTCACAGATTTTACGGTATCCCAATTGTTCAAAAATGAAGCCGACACGTTCCTCGGAGATATTCCAATGTGGTTTGAGATACGCTTTTGAAAGATTCCCCGATCATTTTGAATCAAATCTTCGACGAGTTACCCATGTTTATCGTATGTGGCAGTGATCGGACGTCCGCTGCGTGTTTCACCAACAATTATGGCTTTCACAGGCTCGCAACCACGAAATTTTACCACCCATCGATTTACAGTAGACCTATTAACATTATCGTCACCATAAAACAGCCTTTGAGCGACGATGAATCTCAGTAGGAGTCACTTTTTCAGCAGTTAAATATTCAGAAGCCCGAGTCGGACATCGAAACGTCGGCCGATATGGACGATATAACCCGGTGGAGGACCCGAGAGGAATTTACGCAGTTAAATATTCGATAGCAGCACGCTGTTTAACTCGCGTTCCCAAAGCACTAGAACATGCCTCCATTCTTCCGCTTCTCAAAATACACTGGATGAATGTAACGACCTCAAACCTACGCATGCCCGTACAGGAGGAATGTTACTTCCACATGCCACCAGGAGTGCTTCTGAAGGTCGTTTTGTTTGTGGTCTATAAGCATGTGTGCATTACTAGCGGTCCTGCATCAATGAATCTCCATCGCCTCCTCGAGAGGGCGTCTCCTCCTCTGCCACCGTGCGTCTCATTTTTAGCCCCGCACACGCCTCCCTTCACCCCGCCTTTCCCCCTCCCTTCGCCCCGCCCTCGCTGCTGCACTTCTCGGGATCCGACCACACCGCTCCCCTCCGCCTCCAGGGGTCGGCAACCTCCCCCGGACACCCCCCCCCACCTCACCCTCTCTCGAGAATGAAAGTCGGAACTAATTTTCATACTTGGAACTGAGACCAAGCATTTCCTAGAAGCGAGCGTTTGAGAATGCTTAATTACGACATTGTAAACTTAAATCTACATCTACATAGTACCTTGCAAGGCGCCTCAATGGAGTGTGGCGGGGGTTGTTACGTAACTGTCGGTAAAATGGCATAAAATCACAAGAAAAACCAACGAATTCATGCAAATTAAATGAAGAACACAATGTATCTATCCACTGTTATTTATTTACGTAAAACTAGTTTCAACGCTTAAGCGTCATCATCGGGTACTCCTATCAAGTACCCAAACTAGTTGTACGTAAATAAAGAAAAGTGGAAAGATGCATTATGTTCTTCATTTAATGAACATGAACTTCCTCGAAGATGAGCCGGGAACAATTGAATAAATTCATGCAAATCTACATGCACAGAGGCAAATGCGATATCCATGCGAAAACCTTTTTTAACTTACACGCATGGAAATACTACATATATAATATGCACTATCTAACTATCATGTACAAGCCCTTACGAATGTAGTGAAAATCTATTTAGTAAGGTGCTTGTCCAAACAAGGGTTAATTCACAGAATATATTATAGTTATTTGCTAAACGAAGAACCGCCCAACACAAGGAGACGGGTCACGCGGAATTGAAGAGTAAGAGGGGATTCATCCTACTGTCACATATGCGTGCAAGTCTTCCTTGCTGGTGAATATGGCTGCTCATTTGGAGAACACTTCTCATTTAAACCGCGTACCAGTGCGCCGAGCGACGGATCATCCGAGGACGAGAGAGGGGGCCCTGAAGGGGACATCGCCGCGGATTGGCGCTCCGACGGACCCGCACGCACTCTCGCGATGTACACGCACGCAACGGGGACGAACTTCACCACCATCTTCCGCCGCGGCACCCGCGAGACGGACGGATATTAAAAATACTGACGAAGGCTTTATCGTAAGAGCGAATGGGTAAACGTTTTTCCCATTTACGTGTCTACACACAATGTATGAGTATATATCATCACATTTCAACATGCATGCAAAATAGGTGGATAACTGCGACAGCTAGTTCGTGGTGGTTTCAATTGGAAGCACGCACTCATGCACGCACGCGCTCGTGAAAAAAGCGCTGGAGAGAACGAAGACAAACAAGAGAGCAACAAAAAACGACTCATATTATACACAAATCACTTTAAAAATGAACACCCGCGGAAAACATGTTTTCGTGCTGCGACAGCCGTGGCGTCTTCGCTACGCGCAAACAAGAGAAGTCAATGAAGCGCAATTATTATGGGGCCGTTGGAGGGGGAGAGAGAGAGAGAGAGAAGGGGGGGAGAGAAAGAGAGAGAGGGGGAGAGAGAGAGAAGGGGGGGAGAGAGAGAGAAGGGGGGGAGAGAGAGAGAAGGGGGGGAGAGAGAGAGAAGGGGGGGGGAGAGAGAGGGTGGGAGAGAGAGAGGGTGGGAGAGAGAGAGGGTGGGAGAGAGAGAGGGTGGGGGAGAGAGAGGTTGGGAGAGAGAGAGAGGTTGGGAGAGAGAGAGGGTGGGAGAGAAAGGGGTGGGAGAGAGGGGGAAAGGCAGGAGGGAGATAGGGGAGGATGGGGAAGTTGTTCGAGTTGAGAGGAAACGCAGATGAAATTAGATAACAGCATATGGTCAACTCACAATAAACACCATAATTTGTATTTTTAGCGGTTGTCCTTGATTAAGTATGCAATAAATTTCCCGGGAAGCTATTTTAAGTGATCGGGATCACTTTATCACATCATTGTTTGTAAAAAGAAACCTGAGATGTGATGCCTCCCCCTCCCCCCCCCCTCATAGGGAGAGAGAAGGAGACGAGGGATGGAAGGAGAAAGTTGAAAGCAACAAAGCAGGGCGAACAATACTGTCAATGGCATTCTAATGAGGTAATGAGGAAAGAAAGTGTATTGACAACAAAACACATGAGGTCAGTGAAAGTACATGAAATTGAGTAGAACTAATTATTCCCCTAGACGCTGAGGGTGGCAAGTAGAATTTTTGCTATCTATAACCCTGCAGTTGCTATCCCGTATGGTCCGCGGGAAGAAGGAGTCCTTGAGTCTACTAATTCTGGCATCTTATTTATTTAGTAAGTTCAATTTAGGGTTGAATCGTCTCTCTTCTAATGAATGCGGTTGACGAGGCGGAGTTTGCGACTGTTTCATCCATTCGGGTGCGGTGGATCCTCCGACGTCAAATGTGGAGCAGTAGTTTCAGGATGGGCGGCATCGGTTGGGGTGCAGGCGGCAGATGGGGATGGGGCGGGAGGAGGAGTCTGTGGAGGAGCGGGGGTGGGGGCGAGCATCTGAGGTCTGAGAGAGGCGGGCGATTGAGAGAGCAAGGGCCCCTTGGACCATTTCAGAATGTTTCTCGAGATCGCGGGACGTTTCAGTGCGGAGGAGGGCCATTAATTTAAAACCGGTGGCGTTCATTGGTTTTTTTCGGGAGTGCAGAGTCCTTTCAATATCTCCAGCAACTGATGGCTCCGAGAAAAAAAGTAGCAGATAGTTTTATTTTCCGAGGGGTTGTTTCGTGGGGAGTGGAGTCGGAGCCGTGGGGAGCGGGAGAGATTTCCTGATTCGATAATTCTTCCGGGGGATGTCTGCAAATTCGGAGGGCGTTGTGCAAATGATTCATGCCCGTCCGTTCGGAGGGAGGATTACCGAGGTCACTATGGGCAAAACGGGAGATCAAGGACAAGGGGAATTTGGCATTGGGAAGATGGAAGCTGTTGAAATGAATATGATGCTGCCGATGGTTTGGAGTGGATTGAGTTTATCGACCGTCAAATGATACCGATTACTGAAAAAGATACTCGTATAAAACGCTGTGAAGAATAGATAACGCTGCGTGCGCGGCAAAGAGATTGAGGAAATGCCTATTACATGATTCAAGTAATGATGGAGTGATTACAAAAGCATAATCATCATATGCGGATATTTAGAAATTCACGACTCCCAACCTCTATCCTTCTTCACATTACATCGTCATCCAAATTGATCCCTCCCTTCAGCATATCAAGTATCTTCGATAATTACAATAGATTGGCCTGATTGAGTCTACATGATTACGAGGGCTGTCCAGAAAGTAACTTCCTTTACGCTATGAAAAAACTGGAATACATGTAGATAAAGAAAATTTATTATTTCCATCTCAAAACTAAATATCTCCACTATTTTTATACACATTTGCCGAACTGATTTAAGCAGTTGTCTTATCACTGAAATAGTTTACGAATTCCTTCATCTTAAAATTCTGCCGCCTGAGATCGCAGCCAACCGATGACGGCATCTCTTGAAGTTTCTCGTCGAGACGAGCAAAAAAATGTTTCGCATCCTAACTTCTCAACCGTTTCTCCATAGAATAGAACCGTGGAAATTTGTCGGGATTTTCAATTATATTGTTCATTTTGACACGCTGTTGCATAAACAAACGACAAGCGGCGCCATCTTCCATTTACTGCAGCTCGAGGCGTACTGACCTACTGTGTGCGTCAATACAGCGACCATTCGGGCTCCCTCTTCCACTAATCCTCACGCTACGCGGAAACAGAAGAATACTTCCTGGAGAGCCAAGAGTGGGGAATGTTGGATAAGCGATGCAGAGTGCGGCGGTTTCATGACTAATTCATGCGATGTTGTTAAACTTTAATGTTGGGCCCTTAAATGTGGTCGCAATATCCCAGCCATGCATTTCAAAGCGCCACCTTAACCAGTTGATCGCCACCGGCGCTTTCAGTCGGGATTGTGAGCCCTTGACTCTTCGGCACCGTGGTCCATCGACGGTGCGCACAGCAGCCCTCGAGCAGCCCTCGTATGAATTCAAACATGGCTCAAATCTATTTGCGGTAGTTTCATAAGTATCCAATATTATTTCTACTTGTGCATAGTACCCCGTTAGCCGCCGCAAGGGCGTGTGGCGGGGATGTTAGGTCACCATCCGTAATACGATGGCAATCAGGAACAATTAAGGAAAAAAACCAAACTTCATTGAAACAAGAGTCTAAACATGAAAAATTCGCGCAGTTAATTCATGGCAACAGTAAATTAAGCTTAATTTCCAATAACTTCTTGAAATCTACCCTAATTATTAAGAAAATGCCATTTTTAGACTGCAAAAGTATACACTATAATGTCTGTGTTATTAAGGTTATGAACTCGGTAAGGACGAATTTTCGTCGATAAATAGGCACGTAGGATTAAATAAATAAAGTTTCAGTGTATTTTTGGGAACCTAAAGCAAGAATTCCAAAAAACGTGTGACATTTACGTAATTATTTGATTTCGATGCAAAATTATTTTATGACACAAGAGACTTTCTTCATTATGAATCATGTAAATTGGAGTGAAGTAATGTATATTTCCAAAGCACAACGGTTTTGAAAGCAAAAGAGTCCGACTTCATTGTCATTCTAAGGATATTTGACTCTCCATTTCCTCGAAACGCCTGTGTTATAGGAGTCTTTGATTAGGTACGAGGACACTGAAGGGCCATAGGAAGAGGCCACGATGAGAGTGGATATTGCAAAAGATTTTTTTCCACCAAGGAAATGGTTATTAAAGAATGAAAATAGCGAATTTAACTGCGAGCAGAACCAATTCGGGAAACGGTTTGCGATCTGGCAAAAAGCGTTTAATGAACCCAGTCGAGAATCCCCTGGGCGGAATTCCATTCGAAAATTAATTTCCCCACTGGGATGGGAGAGGGAAGGGGGGGAAGGAGGGAGGGAGGGAAATGGGGGGGGGGAGAGGGCGGTGCTGCTCTCGACTGCTCCATTTCCATCTATTTGCCCCCCCCCTCGTATTTTTTCCCTCTGCCATGCTACACAGTCACGCGCGATATTGGCCATGAGCAACTCTTCATTCTAAAGGGAAACTGCGCGCATCATTCTATTCATGAAATTTTTATCGCACTATATACGAGGTCTGTCCAATAAATACGTGAGCTGAGGCCATAAAAACCTTAATTTGCAAAATTTATTCTACATCGATTATGTCCCCTTCAAAGTACTCTCCATTCGTTCCTATGCACTTATTCCATCTTCTTCTTATTCACTGTTTAAAGCACCCTTGGAAGTCCTCGGTAGTTAGACTTTTTGGTTTTCTCGTCGTTTCCTGCTTTATTGTGTCCACATCTTCCCAGTGATGTCCCATCATCACATTTTTGCATTTTGGAAATAGGGAAAAGTTGCAGGGGGCGAGATCTGGCGAATAAGGAGGGTGATCAAGGATCAAGGTGATTGAATATTTGGCCAGGCACTGGCGAACAATCAATGTAGCTTGGGCACGATTTTTGTACACTTTTTTTAAAGCCAAATGTTAGGTTAAAAAAGTGAGCACTGTTGATTTTCCTATATTCAGTTCATCAGCTATCATTCGGACAGTTTCTCAACGATCGGTAATGACAAGGGGCCGCACACGATCAATGTTGTCGTCAACACAGATGGTCGAAGGTCGTCCCGGCTTTGCATCATCCGTGGCGTCTTGTCGGCCATCTACAAAACGCTTAATCCACTTGAAAAGGGATGTTTCCTTCAGAGCACCGTAAACAGCTCTCAGCATTTCAGTAAGTTCTTGATAACTTTTACCGCACTTAAACAAAAACATGATGCTAATTCGTTGCTCTGTGATTTTGTCAATTTCCATTTTCAAAAAAACAAGGACAACAGAAACGGCACCGTACACACAGCTCGACGACCCGCCAAGCACAGACGGGTCATTAGGTCTCAGACAACTAGCGCCGCCAGTAGGCGGAGCTATAGTCCGCTTCATGGCCGCCGGATTGCACCCGTTCGCGTATTTATTGTACAGACTATGCATACGAGAAAGGTTTTCCTTCGAGAGACGAACTGACGACACAAGGTCCGAGGGGTGCAATAAAGGTTCTCAACCATCTTATTCCCGATGCTTGAAAGATCCAAAAATATCGATTTGATGACGAGGACGAAATGTAGGAGACCAAATTCATTAAATTTACAATTTATTAAGTCGACTTACACGTTTATGAACACTTCAATGTGCTGCACATAGTATTGTTAATTACCTTACCAAAGTTTACCATGAGGATCCCGAAGGCATCGGTGTTACATTGGGATTAGAACCTGGAATCGGTCAAAGCCCGAACGCGCTATCCAAGGAACCTCGTCATCTGTCATTATATCAAAACGGAGCACTATGTTTGTTTAGGTACAAGGATTGTATGAAAGTACGGGAAAAACCTTTTTGCTGACGTGACTGTACCTCGCAACGTGCTCGCACCGCTTAGGCTCTTTGGTGAGATGTCTGACCTCAAGCACGCGCTAAGCGCCAATCGCCTGCGAGTGTTCGCTCAGGGTAAATGGTGTTTTTAGTGGGCCCCTGTCGAGTGACTCGGTGGAAGTACAAAATGCAGCGAACGATTAATCGGCCTTAAACCATCTAATTTTGTATACGACTGGGGAGATAGGGAACAGAGACGCAGGGTATGAATTTAAGCAGGGCAGTTGGGCAGGTTTTAGTTTTGTACAAGCTCTTTAAAGATGGCTGAGAGTGTGTGGCGGTCGGGTCACGCGCTGGACGGCCGTACACGTCGAGAATCGACGACAACGAGCAGCGTGTGCGTTAAAAAGCTGAATTCAGACCGTCGTTAGGGTATTCGCATGAATTCAGATCATATATTGGCATTGATAATATGGCAGTACACACCATTATCACTGAAAATTTGGCGACGCGAAAGATGCGCGCTAAACTCGTCCTCCCGAAGGTCTTTGGACGGACGACCAAGAGCAGAGTCGAGTGTGTCTGCTTGAGAAGACCTCCGGCAACGACATCGCGATTATTCCCCAACCCCCTTACAGCCCCGACTTGGCACCAGCAGGCTATTTCCTATTCCCAAAAGTGAAATCCTCTCTTCCTCAAAGGACACCACCATGGAACTACAAGTGCCGTCAAAGAAGCTTTCACTCTTGTACCCTTAAGGCCCTTCCGCCTACCTGGGAGCCTTCGACTCGTAGCTGGCAGAAGTACGTCGACGCTCAAGGGATGTACTTCGAAGAATTTTGAAGCATTGTAGCAATATCTGGAATAAATCTTTTTTCTCCGAAACTTTTCCCGATACCTTTTAAGCAAACCTTGCACGTTTGCCTTTTTCCCGATTTCCAGGAAGAACATGCCGCCTTCTTCCATATTTATCACCCCATCGTTTGGAGTCTTGATTGAGGCCATTACTCTTAGCGATCCATCCCTCATGCCACGAGTAGCACCCAATGATTGTCGTGTTTATGGTTTCTGGCTTGGGTTGAAAGCTCGTCTGTCCACGCCAAAGACGAGCTCGATCTTAAATGGACATAGACATACTCATCGGGAATTCCCGAATCACGTTTCACATCAAATGCGTTCGTTATCCTCACCTTCTGCCGACATTTATAAAAGATTCGAGTATCGACCGACGTTTTCCCGATTTCCTCCCGATCGGAAGGAAATCGGGAAAATGCTAAATGCCTTCCACGGACCGGACCGGTGTTGACGAGTGGTGGAGGACGTTTTCTTCCACCAAGAGCCGCCGTCACCTCCCCTTGACTTGGAGGGTCATCGGGGGTCGCGGAGGGCAGCAATTTCGCCACCTCTCTCTCACTCTCCCCTTCCCTCGATCACTTGGTCGTGTTTACCCATCAAACAGCGTAAAGATCTCTTCTCTCCCGCACGCGCACCCCCTCCCCCTTCCCCATTCCCTCCGGCTCCTTAAGACATCGCACTTAGACCCGAGAAGGGTCTTAAAATGGGGGGAATGGGGTGGGGGAAGGGAGGGAGTTGGGGAAATGGGGGCTATTACGGGACGGAATGGCGTCATCAAACAAGAGAGGCGGCGAGTAGAGCGAGCGCCACGGGTGCGTGGGCGGGAAGCTGGAGAAACTAGGGGAACTATTGAAATCTCGATTGCAAAAGGGACGATATTAGGCATCCATTTGGCCCAGGTTATGAGAAAGCGAAATTAAAAGACTCAAGATAAACAGCGCGAAGAGTTGGAAGTTACTTCCTCCTGGAGGCCCCGCTCAAAAAGGGGGAGAAATTGCCATGCTCCGCCGTAAAAGCATCCATCAGGGATCCAACGGAGGGTGGAGGAGTGTGGGAACTTGCTCCGGAATCCCTCGACTATGGATAACTTCGTTTAATGCAGATATCTAGGACTCCTAGTGAACAATGAAGTTATTAGTTACTATAGGGATCCAACCGATGATCAACAATGAAGCTCCACAAGCTATTTACTATGGAGTGATTAGGGGATGAATTTACGTAAACTTCATTTGCTCTATGGATTGTTTACAGCAGCCTTTATGTTCACTGTGTTCGGATTGGTACGGTGGCTAAAGTACTGGCTTCCCATCCTGAGGGTCCGGGTTCGAATCCCAGCGAGGGCAGATATTTTTCCATTTGTGCCCCGATCCCTACTTGAGCTGCTTTGTGCAACCCCTTCTTTACCCGATGGGTTTTCCTTAACAATCATGTCTCATCCTCCGCCATATCCATCACTCCTCCCCGCCGATTATTGTAAGTGGGGATCGGAATGGTGCGGTGGCTGACGCACTGACTTCCCAACCTTAGGGCCCGGGTTCGAATCCTGGAGGTGGCAGATATTTTTCATTGATACCCCGATCCCTACTTGCGGTGTTTTGTGGAAAGCACTTTGGATGAATACGCCGTCCGTCGGATGGGACGTTACACTCTTTGATCCCTTGTCGCCTTTCGCTAACAATAAGCTAATTCCGACGCCGGGTTTCTCTCCACCCTTCATCCTTTCCCATCCATCCCTAATGGCGCAAATGACCTCAGCTGTCGGTTGCCTCCCTTAAATACTACTGCCAATTTATTTTCACTGTCGTCTCTTAAAGGGGCATGAATAAATCGACAAGGTACCGGAACTGTATTCATACATTTGTCGTCAATCCGTAAACAGCCGCATTGGCCGACACATTCGATTTTTTTAGCCCGAAAAGAAAAACAACGACGATCACAGCACAAAAACCATAGGTAAAAGAACTCGCTCCCGTGCGGGAATCGAACCGACGACCCCTGGGCTGGTAGGCGGACTCATCACCTGGCTTGCAATTGTTTGAATAATTTCTTCCATGTCAACTGATGATGAGAACAAGAAAATGGAATTGTTGTCGTGGCAGAAAACGCTATCGTACCTTGAAACCCTGAAAAAAGTACATACCCTGAAACGTGTTCGTAAGTAAACGCGTCGGCCAAATTGTTAGTGAGTCTGCAATGGTCTAAGTTTACGAGGATCACAATGGTTATCCCCGGAGATAATATAAAATTCTATTGTTGTTATTTACATTTTATTACAATTATCCAAATGGCCCCGTGGAAACGGCCTGGTTGCACACCCTTATAATCCACAAAAAGAAAAACCTATAAGAAACAAAATACATTTAAAGAACAATTACACATGAATATTCTCTAAATTCCCAAACCTACCGCTTTAAATGGCCCAGGGTCACATTATACAAAGCTACGCACCGTTCAATAATATGAATATCACCGACCAATAAAGTTCATCCCACAGTCATATGTCCCAAGGCTGCTTTACCCCGATTCTTAAAACTCGTAAAATTGGATGGAAAGGGCTCAAACGACCACTCCAGGCAGCTGGTTCCATTCAACAATCATTCTATTAAAAAATATTTTTCCTGCTTGTTTTTTAATCCTATTTTTTTAACCTGTGGTCGTTTTTTTTTCATAATAATTTGTCTTTTCTATCCCTTTCCATAAATCTTCCTACGCTTCGTCGTTTTTAACTATTCTATGTATATATTTAGCACACCTGAGCTTCTCCTGTTTCTTTCATGTTTCAAACTCTACCATTAGGAATACCGAACATTTCAGCTACGCTAAATCACAGGTCAAACGCAATATTAAAGGTACACAACTAACAATCACCCAATGCCCCGAATTATAATAATAATAATTATTAGACGAGCCCAATCAGAGTAGACATTAACGGAACAAAATGATGAGAATGAAGCAGGAGCATTTCGCGAAAATTGAATGTTTGCTTAAAATGAGGGCTTACGAACAATGGACTTTGATTATAAGTGAGAGGGGTGACGCAGAGAAGGGGTGCGTAAAAGGGGCGGGGGTAGGGGATAGGGATGTTAGCGGGATAGGACAGGGAGAGATATCTGAAATAACGTTTTGGCCAAGTCTTCACACAAATATCCTTTGGCGAAATAAATTTAACAAAAGTTCAAAGATTTCCTTGGCTTAGACTATGTGAGAACTCTTTCCTGAATGTTTGAGCCTTTCAAGAAGCTATTTTCTCAAAATGGTAACTCCACAGCTAGGAAATAATACGTTTATCAGAGTAAAGCAGTACGAATTATAGACAATTTCTTATCATTATTGTTTTCTTTTTTTGTATTTTTTTATTTCTTTCTCAATATTTCTTATTATTCCTCAGTTATTTTTTCTAATGCATGCGTTTTTAAAATTCAGTGCGATAGATACGAAACAAGAATCAATATTAATAAAACAAAGGTGATGCGATTTTCTAGAAAGAAAAAGACTAACCTAAACATTAAAATAGGAGGGCAAAAACTAGAGCAGGTAGAACATTTTACGTATCTCGGGAGTGTTTTGGACCAACACGGTCAAAGTAGTAGGGACGTAAGGAGAAGAATTGCGCTAGGCAAAGAGGCTTTCACAAGGAGGAGGGAGTTGATGACAGGGACTTTGAGTAAGGATGTTAAGAAAAGACTCGTGAAAATTTGGATTTGGAGTGCAGTTATGTGTCGTACGGCGTGGATACGTAGCCAGTGTAGCAGGAGGATAGACGTAGACTGATGGCTTTTGAAATGTGGGTGCGGAGAAGAATGGAGAAGGTGAAATGGACCGAGAAGAAAACAAATGAAGAAGTACTTGGCATGGTGAGCGAAGAGAAGGGTTTGTTGGGAGAAATCCTCTGGAGGCTGGAAAAGTGGATGAAGGGGTTGTTGATCGGTAGTAAGATATTGAAGACAGTAATAAGGGAAGGGATGTTGGACGGGATGAAGGGAGGAAGGAAGTACTAAGAGATGAAGGGGACTTCGTTGTAGTGTAGGTTGCTGGATTGTGTTTTGCTAGGAGTCACAAAATATTTATTTATTTAGTAGTTGTGTCCCTCGGAAACCTACCTTAACCGATAGATTACTTTAAAAAATGCGTTTTTTGTTCAAAACGATCATAGCAGTTCATTGAATGTGCCATGTTTTTCCCTGCATACTGCCTGCAATTTTTCCTAAAAAACCAATAGGGATATTACGCATTCTATCGGAGTATTCATTCAGGTCAAAGGTAAACGAGTGGTGGTGGTAGTGGGTAGAAGGCCATGGCAGACGAGGGAACGTCTTAAAGCAGTTTAGAGAAAGGAAGGAGGGAGAGTGAGGTGCTAGATGGAATGGCGGCGGGCAGAAGGTGGGAAGAAGTGAACGAGGAAATAATATATATATACACATATATATATATATATATATATAACAAGAGGAGGATCTCGCGATTCATTGAACACAACAAAACTCTTATTAAGCAATGGAACATTTTGTTAATTGCATTCAGAGATGGAATGGAAAGGAGGTTTAACACGAGAATAACTTCACAAAGCTTTTGATACAGTGGTTCACAATACATTGCCAACAAAATTATAATATATAGGAGTTCGTGGACCCAC
The DNA here is from genome assembly GCF_022747635.1 of Hetaerina americana. Classification (NCBI taxonomy): domain Eukaryota; kingdom Metazoa; phylum Arthropoda; class Insecta; order Odonata; family Calopterygidae; genus Hetaerina; species Hetaerina americana. The sequence continues at coordinate 3,214,254 of NW_027286841.1, read as the reverse complement.
CCACCCACCTTTGGGTTTCTAATTATTCAAAGGATAGAAATTTAGTGAATAAAATCAATAATGTATGAAGTGAAGAACATGAGATGGAATTAGGTGTGCCACAAGGATCTATTCTTGGTCCTTGACTATTTTTAATACATGTAAATGGCATATTCAAGTGCTGCCATTTCTGTGAGTTGACATTACGAGACATTACTACGAGTTGACATTACTCGTGTATGCTGAAGATGCAGTATTCATATCGAGGCATAGGGAACTTAAAGCAGCTATTTAGGGCAAGGAATTTGACTTAAATAATATCAGTAAATTGGTACATAGTAATAATCTCGTTTTCAACGACAAAATCCAAAAAAACAAAAAAAATCCAAATTTATGCTTGTGAAACACATAACCTCAGATATCAGAGATGACAGATTCATTCACATTTAGGCCTACATTACCCCACCGATAACTGTAATTTCCCCATGCTGGAACAAGTAAATAAATACAATTACTTGGAGGTTACCATTGATCAAAATATTACCTTTGGTGAATATATTTAAAAATTAATAACATATTAAATTACATCCTTCGTCACGCTCATCACATTACTAGTTTTGTAAGTTTTAATGTCACAAATATAGTGTGTATTTTGTAATGTTTTAGAGTATTTTAAGATATGGTACAAGAGTATGGGGATCCACTGGTTCTGCAAAAATTAATATATTGAATAATAAACCGGAAAAAATCCGAGAGAGAATCGCTGAGGCTAGATCAAAAATATCCTAGATGTAAGAGATATCTTCCAAGAAATGGGAATTCTACCAGTTGACATACTGTATACATATGTCATTATAATTAAAAACATCCATAAACACAGTAATCAACCCGAAGGTCGGTAGTAGGTGATGGTAGAGTTCACCCAGTACTAAGCCCAACGGCGTGTGAAATTTACACATCAGGGCAAGGGGGCCAGTTCCATTCCCTTTGCCGGTTATAGTTTCCCAGGAAGATCTGTTACCCGAAAAATCACATAGCTCGGGTGGAGCTGCAGGTGCCCAGAAGGGCCCGGGAATCGAACCCGGGCCCTTCCGGTCAGTCCAACGCTCTACCCCCTCGACTACCACGACCCACCTCATGGGAAAGCTTTAATGACAAATTTGAAATACCTGATGCACAAACAAATAATTACCATTCAGGGACGATATTGAGTATATAACACAAAAAATATTTTTGCTTACATCAAGGGTCCCTATTTTTTACGCAATTGGTATGTTGATTTGACCACTTGAAATTTAGAGTACTCGCCGTACAGTACCTTAAGACAGATGATTTCTTTCTCTAATTTATAACTGGATGGAAGAGTAAAAAGAAATAAAATACCGAATTCATAGCATTTAAGAGTGGGCGGTAACCCTGACAACCCAGAACGGCGGATTCCGTGTTCGCAATGGCCTCGCCGTTTTTCTTGTCCTCTGGCTTCGATGGTTGCGTCTCTCCCCGATTTCCGCATCCAATTATCGAGCCGCCAAGTCTTGTCGCTGTCGCTGAAATGCACACACGTACACTCGAGAAGAGTGCGATAAATTTCTCTGCTTGCGACGGGTGTAGCCGAAAGCAATGGCAGCACTTGCACTTTCGCTTGTTTTGCGCGTCTTCTGTCAAACGGGCCTTGGGTTTGAAGGGGGAGAATTTAATTAAGCCATTTTCGTGAGACCGCCTCCCTCGCTTTACTCCTCCTCCCCCTCCGCCTCCCCTCTCTCGGGCCTCGCCGTTTGGTCGTCCCTACTCGGAATAATTCGACCCCTCTCCACGGTAATAAAACGGAAATTAGCATGAAACGGAATTGGCGAGGTCCTGGAGGCTTCGAATTACACGAAGACAGAGAATAACCCATGATATTTCAACCTATCATATGGTCAAGATCATGAATTTCGCGAGAAAAAGTTATAAGATAAGTTTTTTATATTCAACATCTACGAAAATAGGATAAAATAAAAGCGGAAATACTATTATTGCAAACAGCGTGGCAGTAGCAGCAATAGGTTTGGGTCGAGGGTGAAAATTATTGCGCGCCTCGACAGACTTGCGAAATGATTTATGGTTTCCGGCGTAACTTTAAGGAAACGACTCCTATTGGAATTGAAAAAATAGTAACTTTGTGATTCCACTGATAATTTGTTACGATACGACCCGGGTTTCGACGTTCAACGTCATCTTCAGGTGACATCTCTGACGGACATCCATCTATACATGTACATTACACTCCGGAAGGGGGGCGGGGAGGTGAGCGGGTGAGTGGGGGAGGGAACTGAGCAGTGATTGTTGGAGTGAAGGGTAGAAAACAGGAGGCCCCCTATGAGGAGCATTCCTCATAATGGCGGAGGAAATTGGGTGGGTTTTAAATTGTCCATGGGCATAAATACAAAGCCATTTACATCTGAGGATATGGGGGAAGTAGACGGGTTTTTTTCCTCATAAGGTAAGGTATCGAGTAGTGGTAGGTTAAGGAGGGGGGAATGAGAAGTGTACCAAAGGTCATTACCAATATTCTCTTAGCAGCGTAGACTTTGCAAAATTTCATGCTGCTCTAAAGCTACGTCTAGCCAAAGTCCTTTGAACCCGGCCACCATACAGGTGAGTTCCAAAAAGTAGCGGTTTTTTTGTAATTTCGTATTGAGCACGGCATATTGCACCATGGGTTCTTTCCACAAGGTCAATCGAGCAATCACAAGAGAACTACTTACAAGTTCAACGCCGTTTGCGTGAAAAAATACGAAAAAAACGGCCGTATTTGTGGCGAAACAATTCATGGCTTTTGCACCTGATCACTGTTTATTCGGGCATTTTTGGCCAAAAACGGCCCTGTAGTCATTATATCGCCGGCCTCGGTGGCGGCGGGGTAACATCCTCGTCTGCCAATCCGTGGGTCGCGGGTTTGATTCCCGCCTTGGTGGGTTTTCCTCCAACTAGGTTGGAGGTTGTAATTGCGTCCATTGTTATCACTGTTAATATTCCGATGTAAAGGTCAAAGAGAGCTAGCTGTTTCCCGATTAAGACTAAATAATTAGATAAATAAAACCATATCCGCGTAGTGGTAGCTCTCAAGGTTCATTCAGTTCTTTCTTCTCTTATCTTTGGACTCAAAAAATGTTTCAAGTGAGCTCCAATATTATGTTTTTGAATATCCTCGAACCTAGGTATACATATTCCACGTCCGGCATATAAACACAATTCTGGGGAGGGGGTGGCGAGGATCCAGTGTTTTTCCCGTGGCAGATTAAAAGCAGAGCCGTTTCATAATGCCCGTCACGTCGAACTCTGCGATCTAATTTCATTGCACGGTGTTTCTGCCAAACCTTTCGAGATTTCGGAATGGGTTGATGGTCACGTGACGCCAGCCAGGCCGGTTGCTTGTGAAATCACAGGGACGCGGGGCTAAAGATGATCATTTCGTTGTATTTTGGTTCCCACATGCATCACTTATGATCTCAATGAATATTGAGCACTTCCCTAAGGCGCATTTTACGGAGACATTGGGTGATTGGCACTGAGCAATGAAGAAGCGGGAGAAGTGTGAGAAGTGGGAGAGAAGAAGTGGGAGAAGGGGTAGGCTTTGAAAAAATATTTAGAATTATTAAGGAGTATCACAAATTTTTTACAGCAATACAAATTAATGAGGGTAGAATATGAAACTTTTCGCTTCCACATATATCTTTATTTTCTAGCCTCATCATGAAGGAATTTCACGAAGCTAAGCCTAAAACTGTTATGTTTAGGAATGCAAATTCAGTCTCAGGGGTTTGATTCACAACACAACGGAGTTGAAAATAACTAACTTAGCACACCTCTCTGTCTCTCTCTCATGTATTTCTCAAATAATCAAAGCAATTGGGTCAAGGCTGTCAGGGAAGGATTCGACCATTTTTTAACCGAACCAAGGCGTTACCGGGAAGAATTCATCGACTGGCCGAAGCAAATTCATATGACAGTGCTGCTCTTGAGTTACCAGTGCCGCCGAATTGTCGGGCAGTTTAAAGTCCATCCTCTGGTTCGAGGAAACACCCGGATGATGATGAGTAAAGTGAACGAAAACTTCTTGAAGATTCTATTCGAAGGAAAGGAGAACAAACAATTTTTTTTTAATAAATAAAAAATTAAAAAAAATATTTTTAATATTTTTTTTACTTCGTTAATTTCAATAAAAACTTGAACTTAATTTCACAAGAGTTATGACTTAATAAAAAGACAGTTCTACACTATGAAGAAACGGACAGGAGATTGAGTCTGGTCCAGGAAATCGTTAAAATCATATCGGGAAAAACCGATTAATTACCGGGCATTATAGTCTGCCGACGGAGAGAGGGAAATACGATGGGAAAAGCAGGCGGAAAACTAGCAATCGCACCATCGGAAGCCGGCCGACCACAATTCCATTTTCATAGTTGACACACTTGCCCGATCCGTGATCTTTTCATTTCGATGCACGCGTCAGCCGAAGCACTTTAGCCCTGGCGGGGCGCAGTGTGCACGAGGCAACTGCGCCAAGCATCACGGAATGATGAACAGCCCGAAAAAACCCCGGGGCGTTTTTCTGATACGCGTGACGGCATGTGTCACTTTCCAGCGAATTTGGCAAATATCATGAATTCATTTGATATGCCATGGTAACTGAATAGTTGAGATAAGAAAGGGATTAAGTTGCTCAACACTCGTAGGAATCAGTGTGGCGCTGCCATGAGGGAGGAGACGCAGCGTAGCCAACCCTATTCAAAGTTTCTCACAATCACTGCAGGTGTCTCTGACCCAACCCCGCCATTCCAATGCGTGGCTCGGCGTCATCCTCAGCCCTCCCGCCATTTTCTCATCAAGGAAAGCTTCACACGCCTAAAAAACTCTCCAAGAACCCATATCTCAATTTAACGAGAATTTCACGAATTTACACCAAGACTTCATAAGCTACTTATTATTTCTCACGAATTAATATTTCAAATCACAACACAGCATAATACTATCACAAGTCCATCAGAATTGGCCATGAACTCAGAGAAAGGCGACAGTGACACCTAATTCCACTTTCGGTGTCTCTACTATAGTAATCAGTCGGGGCGGAAACCATTGCATGTTGCACGTCCATGTGATACAACATTTACCCTCCTTCCTTTCCAGGTCAGCATGAATTATCTCATTGCGGTTGAGATCTGTCGTATAAACGGTTGCAGTTAATTATTATTCCCTCTCTTCGCATAAAAATAACTAATTTATTTGGTTAATTGAACCTTGTTTTAAATTAAATCTTCCCCCGGCATGTGCACAAATGTGCACGTTATTGGATACATTTCCACAACATTTTAAGGTGCACGAGTATATTTGTAGATAGTACATGTATTTGCATGCATGTAAATTAAAAAGGTTTTTGTATAAATATATACACCACTGTAGGTGAGTCATTACATAACTAAGTTGGTTTTGCATGTGGTTTTATTCTCTTTTACGGTCGGTGACCTAAACTAACACCCTCCGCCACACGCCCTTGCGGCAGCTGGCAGAGTATTATGTACATGTAGATGACATTTTTATATCGGCCCCAAAATCTTAATTTTAACATTTTGATCGGCACTTCACATTTTTCAAGATTTTTGAGTTGACTGGGTTCGGGTCAGACTATTCAACGTCCCGTCCATCGGACAGAGTTCTACATTTGTCCACATGCCATCGGGATATCTTATTATAGCGAATAATATATTTCCACGCCTGAATTACCCGCCTTGTTTTCGTGGAGGCATTTCGTATACATGGTTGTGGTTAATTTTTATTCCGCTTTTTGATACGCTTTCATTGAATATTTTTCCCTTTCCCTTTCTTCACCCATATCCTCTACCTCGTCACTCACTCCCCTTTCCCACCTGTGCTCAAACCCCCTGCCACACACCGATTTGGGAGATCGCGGGGTACTTATGTCAATGTCATATGAACGATTCAACAAGCCCTGGATTCAAACCCGACCCCTCGAGATGGTAAACCGATGTTCTGGGAACCTCAGTAACCCTGGCTCCGAAAAAGAGGAGAAGACATGGACTGGAGAGATTTAGATGGCCAAATTAACAAAACAAGGTGTCATGCAGGTGCGTTGAAAACAGACAAATCATATTATTCAGTGTTTTCCAGTCCACGCTGATTACCCCACGCGACCTTTTTACATGGTTCCGCATAGCAGTGCATGTGTCGTCTGAAATGTCTCAACGTGTCCGATTTGTCCCGCCTCTCTTCGCTTCTTGATCGTAGTAATATCCACCCTATCGAAAGCCTCCTCTTATCTCATGCCATTCCGCTGATTCACTATGTCTAATTAGCTTAATCTACTTCACATTATGCATGTCCAAGGTTGCCGAAAGATTTCAACAATTCAAATATTACTAAAATTATTAATGATTTTTTACCATAGGCAATCTACCGGTTAAGGTAGGTTTTGGATGGACACAACTACCAAATAAATATTTTGTGACTCCTAACAAAACACAACCCAACATCCTAATCTACCATAATTCCCTCTTCATCTGTGTGTACTTCCTTCCTCCCTTCATTCCCTATCTAAGATATCCCTATCCTGTCCCTGCCCTTTCCTCGTTTGCTTAACATTCTCCCCTCTATTACAGTCTTCAACATCCTACTACCGATCAATACGCCCTTTCTCCATTTTTCCTGCCTCCATGGGATTTCTCCCAACAATCCCTACTCAGCACTTCCTCATTTGTTTTTCTTTCGGTCCATTTCACCTTCTCCATCCTTCTCCACACCCACATTTCAAAACATCCCATCTATGCCTATCCTCCTGCTTCAATGACCACGTTTCCGCGCCTTACAAAACCACGCCCCATATCAAAGTTTTAACGGAACTTTTTTTGAAATCATTACCCAATAATATTTCTATATTCCGATAACTCGAATTTAGGTCCATCTTCGGGATATTAGCATAAGCTACACAGCATTGATTAACAAATATTATACCTAATACCCGTTACGGCCTCATCCACTGTAGCAGTATTCCCACTAACATTGAGTCCTTACGAAATGTACCGATGATAGAATTGGCAACGTGGCGGCCCACTCTACCCCTCCCATTCAATATCTCGGCACGCGCCTCGCGTGAGGCTTCGCCGCGGGCGTTTCACTTAACCATCGGCGCGACCCCCGAGAGAGGATGCCCTCTCGGCCAACGACATCCATTGTGAAGGCCCATTGATATGGCTTCCCGTTAACACACCTCGGCTACTGCCCCAAGCCCTGGCAAACCCTTTTAATCACTAACCTTCTCTCCCGTCAAATCCTAATTTCGGTAAGGGGCGCTGCGTTTTCGAAAAGGATTTAATATTTTTCGCCTAATCCCAGGCACACGAAACCAGGTCCACACGCAAGCGGCCCCAATCAGCCAAACGCGGCCAGGCGGGACAGGACGGGGTCAAACACCTCGTCCAACGACATCCTCCCCCCGAATATGCGGCAAGGGAAACAATGACTTTAGCGTACAAGCTTCCCGACGTGTGCGCGAAATGCTGAACTCAGACCGTCGGTGAAGTATGATCGTATGATCGCAAATAGTATTGACAATGATAAGATGGCAGTGCATTATACCAGGGTAGGCTGAAAACTAATGCACACATACTTTAGACTACAAACAAAGTGACCTTCAGAAGCACTCCTGGTGGCATGTGGAAGTAACATTCCCCCTCAACACGCATGCGCAGGTTTGAGGTCGTTACATGCATCCAGTGTATTTGGAGAAGCGGAAGTATGGAGACTTGTTCTATTACTGTGTCAACGCGAGTTAAACAGCGTGCTGTTGTTGACAGCTGCTTTCACCTCATCGCCCGAGGTGTTATGATTACCCCTTAGATGTCTCTTGAGTTGAGGAAAAAATGAAAATCGCAAGGCGCATAATAGGGGGAATAAGGAGGGCGTGGAATCGGTTCAAATTTCACGTTTCGCAGAGCCTCTCCAGCTGCGCGCGAGGTGTGAGGACGAGCGTTGTCATGTTGCAAGATTATTGGCGCCAGGCTGCCTTTAACAAGAAAAACTCGACCAATATGGTTTGCGATACGCTCTTGAGTGATTCGCCGGTTATTTTGAATCAAATCTTCGACGAGTTTGCGATGTTTATCGTCTCTGGCAGTGATCGGACGTCCACTACGTGTTTCATCAACAATTATGACTTTTCCAGACTCGTAACCACGAAATGTTACAACCCAGCGATTAACAGTACACCTATCAACAATATTGCCACCATAAACAGCCTTTAAATGACGATGAATCTCAGAGAGAGTCACTTTTTCAGCAGTTAAAAATTCGATAACAGCACGCTGTATAACTCGCGTTGACATATATCACTAGAACACGTCTCCATAATTCTGCCTCTCAAAATACACTGGATGAATGAAACGACCTCAAACCTACCCATGCGTGTTGAGGGGGAATGTTACTTCCACATGCCACCATGAATGCTTCTGAAGGTCATTTAGTTTGTGGTCTACAAGCATGTGCGCATTAGTTTTCGGCCTACCCTTGTACAAACCATGTATTCTGGGATTTTTTAAATTGAAATGTCTCTGATTTTTCCACCTTTCCGCTTTCACATCAGCGAGTTACTCCGCTGTGGTGCCGCAGTGGCAATTAACTGTAGCCGAGTGCTCTTTTGCATTACCACACCGTAACCCAAACGAGTCATTAACTTATTCGCGGTGAATTCAGACGAGAGAGAGTTTGATTCGATTCAAAGGGAGGCAAATTCGGGCTTGGGAGCGAACAAATAAAACCAACCTTCGGGTTAATTACTCCGGGGGAGTTAAATCATTTTAGACAATATAACTCTTTTCTGACAAATCATTAATTGCCTTTGAAGTTGTTCTGCGTTGAAGCATTCTTTGCTCTTTGTTGATTCGACGCGCGGAAGGGCAAATATGCTTTGCGCCATTTTAAGGCGGCTTTTATGAGATGAAAGGTAAGTCCCAAGTTTTAAACTCTCGGGCAGGAGGGAAGTCGAGAAATAATAGCGGAGAAATGCTTTCAACGCACAGTGTGTGTTTCACAAATATGTTTTCCGAAACAAAATTCAGAAGCGGAGCTCAAATAACTTAAATTGAATGAAACAGAATTGATATGGATAAGAAATGAATGGAAAACATAGAAACGACACCGTAATGTCGATATTTTATCGGGAGAACATTCTATCAACCTGTGACGGGAAGGAATATTTGAATCAAGCTATGGACTCTTGAAAAAGCAATTCCCTCACGAACGCCTACTGCATCGGGAACACCGAAATTAAATGTGTAGACTCAATTAACGACCTCTCCTGATTGAAACGTATTAAGGACAAAATACGTGGACAAGCTAACAAAAATATATGATTTATTAGAAGAGTACAGGGTACATGTGATGAAAAGGACAAAGAGAAATAAATTGCGTAGCTTCAGGCGTGATGTGGTTGAAGTTGCACATGATGAATAACTAACTGGCCGGAGCACTTTTCCACATGATAAAATTTTTTTATCAAGATGATGTATGATGTAATACATCGAAACCCGGTCGTAAAATAAACATGTAATCAAGTGGAAAATTGCTACGACCAGTTATTCATCAAAGAGAAATGTTTATTTCGCTGATAAGGCCTAATTTAGAATATGCTGCCAATAAATGGGATCCTCACGAAGTTGGATCGATTGCCGTAGCGTAGAGGAGTTGGATTGGTAAAACGTTGTCATGATAAACTTCGTAGCGTATCCAAAATATAAAGAGCACATACAGGTAGGCTGGGAATCGCTCACGAAGCGAAGGTTGAATTATAGATTAAATCTCTTGCATAAACAGTGATGCTGAAAATATACCATTACCCCTATCGCACTACATTAGGGGAGACCATATCAATAAAATTACAGAGATTAAGTGTGGATAAGATAGATTTAAGATGTCAGTTTTCCACAAAGGATAAGGGATCACAATAACAATGTCAAATAGCGGTAGGGTCATACTCGGGTCAAAATTTAGTCTGGTTCGTATTCACCCCCTGCCACACACCCTAGCGATGTCTTTTAGGGCACTAAAATGTCAAACAGCCAGTGAGATCCTTGAAAACAATGATAGTGAGAGGGCGCGCGCGAATCTGATTCGGATCCGATCACGGGGCGCTTGTGTACAAAAGGTCACCGTTAAGTGCACAGCCCATGCTCGGTTTCACATGTGAAAAAAACGCTTCCTGATCAATTAAATACCTATTAAATTTTCGAATCGCACTGAAAATGTAATGTTCTTGCTAGGACAAGAATACAGGTTAGGATTCGGACTCTTGCATAATTCAAAATTTCAAATCAACTACGATATAGCAAGAAGTGCAATGAGACATTAGATACGAAAGGAGCAAGAATTACGAAAAGGAATTATTTAATACCTTAAGCAATTTAGGTCACACTAACAGAGAACAAGGAATGTATGAAAGGAAAGATTTAGCATTAGCAGGGGAGGAGCCCCATCATGGGATAGGACGCGGTTGATAACAAAATCAAGAAAAAGCATAAGGGAAGAAAGAACTAACTTGAAAAAGGGAAATTAACCTCATCGTGCACTCATTAAGTAAATCGCAATACACGGGGAACGAAAGAAGCAGAAAAAATATGTAATTACTTTAAAAAAATTTAATTACTCAAGTAATCCATACAGATATTATTTGAAAGGGTTCAAAAAATCCACCACGGAAACAGGGCAGTCACTTGGCCCGAAAATTATTCTTTCTGTGTCATTAGGAATTTCGATTTCATCATCTAGCGAGGAGGAATGCTTTAGGTCTGGAATTGAGAACCCGGGCGTCAGGGACCGGAAATGATTCCTAAAATGTGGTCCTCTGTGACTCGGAAAAAGGGGTGGCCAAGAAATATTGGACACGGTCCCGAAACACTATTGGAGGAGGGAATAATTCATAAACACATGGAGGAGGCCTGCTCCTCTTTCATTTCCTTCAAGAAACATCATTACCACACACCCCCCCCCAAATTCCGCTATTTTTGTCCTTCTCCTATATAGTTCCCTTTCCCCACGTCCCATCCATCCCCGCCTCCCCCTGCCCCGCCGCGGGGCAGACCAGGTTTGTATAAAAAGTATCGGGAAAAGTTTAGGAAAACCCGATTTATTTCAGATATTGCTACGATGCCTCATCCAATTCATCCAAGTACATCCCTTGAGCGTCGACACACTTTTTCCACTGGCGTTTCCACGACGCCAAGACTCCCTGGTAGGCGGAGGGTCCTTAAGGGTACAAGCGTGCAAGCTTCTTTGGCGGCACTTTAGGGTCCCATTTTCGTGGTGTCCTTTGGGGGAGGGAGGATTTCACTATTTGGAATGGGAAACAGTCTCCTGGCGCCAAGTCGTGACTGTAAGGGGGTTGGGGTATCGTCGCGATGACGCTGCAGAAGGTCTTTGCCAGAGGAAACACTCGACTCTGCTCTTTAGGTCGCCCGTTCGAAGAACTTCGGCAAGACGAGTAAAGTGCAGAGCTTACGCATCGCCACATTTTCAGTGATAATAATGGTGTGCACTGCCACTGTCTTATCAATGCCAATATACGATCTGCAACCATGAGATCGCGCTTAACCGGCCTTAACTGAATTCAGCCCTTCACGTACCCGTCGCACGCTGTGCTGGACCACGCCGCGGCGTCTTCCCCGAGCGATTGCGGTGGGGACGCCTAGACACGCAGAATATGAACACCAGCATCTCATTTGGCCATTTTTGTACACATTTTGTAAGTGGCGATGTAGGAAACAAGAATGATCTAACAAGGCTGAGTGCAGACGGTTCTGGACCACCGTACTATGGCTGTCACCGTACAATGGCGTGAAGGAAGGAAAACGGAAGAGGAGGAATAGCAATGAAGGTGGATGAGATTGAAGGAATCGTGAGTACGAAAAGCGAAGGCGGGTATCGTGTATGAAATGAAATGAAAACGTACCGCAGCGCACGTTTCGCAAAGCATGCATTTTTCAATTAATTAATTGCACAACTAAAGAAGAAAGGGGAAGACTTCTTTAATTGAGAGGCCGTAGAGCTCATTATTTCTTGCTAATTGCACAAAGTTTATGGCGAGGAGAATTTTCATATCCATGCCATTCTGATTTTAGATTACGTCATCACAGTTTCTTTAACGGAAAATTTACATTCGTAAGTGTATTTAATACCTTCATTCTCTGATACTCAAATATCGTGGACACGGCGTTGATATTTCTACATCTACATAATACCCCGAAAGCCGCGGGGTATTATGTAGATGTAGGCGGGGGGTGTTAGGTTACCACCCGTAAAAGGGAACAAAACCACATTCAAAATCAACACATACATGCAAACCCATACCAATAGTGGCGTATACATTCACGCAAAAGTCCTTTCATTTCCAATTTCAGCCAATATTCTTCGCTAATGCCCATAATAAGGGCATATATAATAATGCCCTTATTATGGGTATTAGCGAAGCGGTGCTGATAATAACGAATATTATTATTCATTTTACTACGTACTATTTGAGGAATGTCTATTCTCCTTGAGACAACAGTTGTAACTGTACGACTTTGTACCCTTATAATTGTTGAACATGCTATTAGTCTGAATGGGGCCATCAGAGAGTAAATGAGATTACCTCTCACTACTCCCTAATCAATAAATAAGCACGTTCTCCATTAATCCTCCTTTCAGTATGAATGGACCCCACCAGAATATCGAATCTGACTCCCTCGGGTCCATTTAATGGCGAAAGGACAAGGAGACGTTCTTGGACGTTTCTTCCCGTCCTCGTTTCATAGAGTGCATCTTATTCTAGGCGCACATGATTTCAAATAAAGCCAATAGGTATCTAGGATTTGAAAGAATATCACAAGGAGAAAAAATGTATAGAAGCATTACGTGAAAATAAATAAATTAAGCTTAATTATGCTATAGCCATTTATATTAGTATTGCTAATATTGGGTGTTTGTAATTGTCTAATGTAGTACTATCATCATTTTTAATCAAATCTGGGAGAAATGTGCGATGTTTATCGTCTGTGGCAGCGATCGGACGTCCGCTGCGTGTATAATCAACAATGACTCTTCCAGGCTCGAAACCACGAAATTTTACTACCCATTGATTTACAGTAAACCTATGTCACCATAGACCGCCTTTAAACGACGATGAATCTCAGTAGGAGTCACTTTTTCAGCAGATAAAAATTAGACAAGAGCACCAGTTGTCATAGCACTAGAATACGACTCCATACTTCCTCTTCTCAAAATACGATGAATGTAGCGACCTCAAACCTGCGTATTTGTGTTGAAGGGGATTCTACTTCCACAAGCCACCAGGAGTACTTCAGAAGGTCATTTTGCTAGTGGTCTTCAAGCATGTGAGCATTGGTGTTCAGCCTACACTCGTATATTTCTCAATGGCCTCACGATGCAAATACCATAATGGAAGGCAATATTTTTACTCTTTAATTTTTCTAAGCTCCTCGGACAAATACAAAACAATGCACACGCACCAACGATGGTACGCACACCGTCGGAAAACTAGTAGATACTTAGCAGAAGTCTTCATTTCCGTAAAGCATAGAAATATAAGGCCACCAACCGCTTGGCTCTTTGAAGCACCATTGACTACACCCGTGTGGCTTTGGGCCCGCTTTCATCACTCCCACGCACGAGGTGACTAGGGGAGCGGGGGCCGTTGGTCAGCGCAGGGGGCGGGAGGGAGGCAGGGCCGGGGGCGGTCTCGAGTGCAGCCGACCCCCAATAACTTTCGGTCGCCGCCACATTTTGCGGAGGTCCCCAAAACACTAATTAGGGACCCGGGGGCCAAAGTGTCCTCTCAAAAATGCCCCACTCACCCCTTTCGACCCCTCGCCACCCGATGGAGGCACAGGCCCTCTGATCCCGCCCTCATTGGCGCCGGCGCCCCCTCCACCATTCCCCGAGATCCTTCCTTGACTCCCGAGGAGCAAATCCGACTCCTCCCCCGCCCTCCCTTCAACTTCCCCCCCTCGGCAGGGGGGAGGGGGGTGAGAAGGGGAGGGGGGTGAGAAAGGGAGCGTCTTCAAACACGGCTGAAATGAAATGGTCCATTGACCTTCGGACTAATTAAGCGGACTCCGAAGTCGGCGCCCAAGACCCTCCCCCTTTTCATTTAGGCCGCTGAATGACGCGAACTTCACACCCTGAATGCGAATCCCCTGCCCTCATTCCAGGGTGTACCCCCCGCCGGGACTCGGTCTCTTCCCCGCCCGAAGGTTTTTTTGTCTTCTTAAGAGTCCCGTTTTGTCCTCGCTCTCTCGTTCGCAAAGCGCCGTGAATTATTCATCGGGATCTTCCGAGAAAATGAGAGAAAGCCCTGACTTTCACCCCCACCAAACCCTTCGCAAATGTGTCCCTCCAGGGCCAATCTGTGGTTCCGTGGTCCTTTTCTCCCACTCTCACACGATTTAGAGTCGGTCCACTCGACGCACGGCGATTTGCCTCAAACGCTTTTATATAGTCATTGTAATAATATTTAAATTATTACTCTGGATTGTAACGCGTTCTGTATACATATACATTTAAACATATACATGACGTGTCAATCGACTGTGGGGAAGATTGGGCTTTTGTTCCAGGGTCATTGCCGCAGATCCATAGCAAGTCTCCAGTTATGACCGTTTTAGAAAGCCAGGGTCATTGTTTGCGGCATGGAGGACACCCCCTGCAACTGCAGCACGAAATTCTTGACGTCGGCGAAACAAAGGAGAATGCGATGATCCAGATGTTGATCATGCCAACAAAACGGACTTCGCCGCTTGTTTTGTTGAAAACAGGGTAAGACGCTGGAATAAGTGTGTGAGGTCCCAAAATGGAGTACTGCTAAAGGGAGTACTATGGCCTCGTCATCCTTACAAGTGGGCTATTTTTCTCCAAATATTATACGGATGGATTTTTTCTTATGTATACATATCGGAAAAGAAAGAAATACTTGGTTGTTCCACATATATTTTATTAACACGACCTAGGTTTCGACTTACAAAATCTTTGTAAACCTAGGTCGTGTTAATAAAATATATGTGGAACAACCAAGTATTTCTTTCTTTTCCGATATGAATCGCTTCCACAAAGTGACGCCTCAGACAATTTTATTTATGTATACAATTAAATTATATATATTATATATAAATTATATATATATATATGTATATACATATATATATATACACATACATACATTTCTTTACACGCTACTTATTAATAATTTCGACGGAATTTAGCTCCGTCTTCCTCAGATGCAACAGGAGTGGTAGTAAAAACAGTGATTACTGTTTCTTCTGAGGAAGACGGAGCTTAATTCCGTCGAAATTATTAAGAAATAATGGGTGACTGTTCTTTTTATGTGTTCTCATATTGTTCGCTGTTGTCCAAGTCATATATATATATATATATATATATATATATATATATATATATATATATATATATAATATCTTCCTTAATTAAAGCTAGCACAATATTCACTAATATGATTCTGATAATTCAGAGATAATTCTGGGGTTTGCTACATGATAATGCTGAAAATTTCTTAGTGTTTTTTCTAACCAGAAAAATGAAAGCATGGCCACAAACCAATGGCCATGACGATTGGTGATGGACCGAAGACTGTCTCTCGCTCCTCCTGGCTCGCCAATCATTTCGTGACTGCCTCTTTGCGTTCATCTTTTGAGAGCAATATTCAGAGGTTTGCAAACTCTCCATCTCGTATTTTTTCCTGGATAATGCCTTGTGGTCTTTTGAGATTTGAATTCTGCGATGTGAAATGCATGCGATGTTTGTACACCAGAAACGTGGTTAAATGGGCGAAAATACTTATGTTGCAAGCCCTTATACTCTTCCTCTGCCCTTTTCCAATAAATCTGTTTCCCACTTAACCCGCTTTTACCAATCACTTGATCCATGTAAAAATACTTAATAAGCGCGTAGCGTGCAAGTTTTATGGATGCTGGTATTACAAAAGCTCATACTTAAGCTCTGCAAACTCGTACTTCTGAATTCCCTTGAATCCATTCAGGTGCGGGGATGGTGCGGTGGCTAACTAACTGGCTTCCCATGCAGAGGGCCCGGGTTCGAATCCCAGCGGTGTTGAATATTTTTCAGTGGTATCTCGATCCCTACTTGAGGTGCTTTGTGGAGGGCACTTTGAGTGAGTACGTCGTCCGTCGGATGGGACGTTAAGCTGCGGACCCCTTGGCGCCTTTCGTAAAGAGTAGGCTAATGCCGACGCCGGGTTTCTCTCCACCCTTCATCCTTTCCTTTCCATCCCCTATGGCGCAAATTACCTCAGCTGTCGGTCGCCTCCCCTAAATACTACTAGTACTTCTGCTACTTCAATCCGATCAAAGTAATTCTCGTGAGGTCACTAGAGAGACTGACGTCACGACTCGATGAGGAAAGATATAATTACGAACGGTTAAACCCAAACCGAAATCTCCAACCGCTCATGACCGCCATTTGGACATCTACAGACACACGAACAGTGTCATTTGCCACTGTACGTATATCTGAACACCGTGGCACCAAGGAGAACATTTTCAGGTCAACGCAGGTGAGCGTGCAAAGATGGATGGATGAAATTAATCCGAAGGGGTTTCAACTGGCACACAAATTGTGCAAGGTATAAGTCCACTTATTTGAGATTTGAGGCAGCCAATGGTACCGTGCAAAACCTATCTGCGAGGGCTTCACTTCTTGGGAGGGGGGGGGGGCTGAAAAATCCCGACCGCCCATCCCAGAATTGAGCGGGTTTGTGCTAAAAAGTGGGTCGGCTGTTAAATGATATACTCTCGATCACACTTCCAGTCGTCACGGACGCCTTTATGAAATTTTGCGGTCGTGTACAAGGCACGGCATCAGTATGCGGAGTCTGGATTTGACATTTTGTGGTTTTAACCGTCCGGCGCACAACATTGGGAATGCTCGGAGATTCCAGGCCAGGGAGGAGGCGCTGATGAACGGCGGAGGACATGCACGTGCGTACAATGGCATCCAGTATGCTCGTATTGGAACGAGATATTCCCATATTCAACTTCGCTAGAGAGGCATTCAAATAGGCAGACAAATTCAATGGTAAAATGCCAAGCACAATGAACAAATGTAAAATAATTTTCATTTCTTAATACAACAATTATTGATTGGAAAAGTTTACCTGCAAAACTATTCGAGCCCTTTCCTAACAGGGTAAATACTTTTAAGGAAAGATGTAAACATTGAAATTAAATTTAAAATACTTCGCCTTTCCACATAAACCACTTTTATTACTACCTAGGTTTCGTTATGATGTAAACAATTTATGTGATAACTTGATTGATGTGTTTTGTAAAATTGTATGTAACAGCTTAGTTTTGATTTTTTGCAGTTAATTTGTGAAACTGATGTTAATGAGAAGGAGATTTTCTTTTTTTTGTGTTGGAGATGGGCCCTCGGAGGTTTACCTTTAAGTGTATTGTTTTTTTTCTGACCGATTTTATTTATTAACTATTGTGATGTTGATTGGATTTGAGACGCAATGTTATTTTTCCAAGGCAAGTTTGATTGCAATATTTGGGACTTATGTGCCACCTGACATTGTCTTTCTGCAGGTGTGAGTTTTAATGAGAATAATTCGCCATTCAGACGACAGAAATAAAAAATAATTAAGAAATAGGTTTTATCAAAATAACGGCGGAATAAACGGAGAATCAGCCACGGTAAACACTGTAATTGATCAACTTCGATTCGGGAACATTCATATTTCTTATTAAAATCTAACAAATATATCCACAATGAAAATTAAACGAGCGGCAGGTGGACAAATGCATTGAGAGAGTAACAGGGGAGATACGAGGGTAGGGTACAGGGTAGTTCCTTCGCTTTAGTTTGCCCGTATTTGTAATTAGCGGAGCGTATTCCAGAGAGTGTTAATTGAGGAATTGGAAGAACTTCAGAGAAAAGACGTACGGCTTAATAACAATTGCTACGAGGAAAGGAGGAATTAGGAAGGGGGGAGTCAAGAAGAAAGATAACACAAAACTGAAACCCATGAGAAAGAAATTAGACGTTTTGGAGTGAATGAAGATGTACCGTAGAGAATTGAGAAAGGTACAATTTTTATATAAAAAGTATCGATAGCAATGTTTCCCCGTCGTGTGCGCGAAGTGCTGAATTCCGACCGTCGTTTAAGTTTGCGCATGACCGCAGATCGTATATTAGAATTGATAACATGACAGTGCACACACCATTATATCACTGAAAATTTGGCGATGCGAATAAGATCTGCGCTAAACTCGTCCTCCCGAAGGTCTTTGGACGGACGACCAAGAGCAGAGTCGAGTGTCTGCTTGCAAAGACCTTCTGCAAAGGCATTGCGATGATTCCCCAACCCCTTTACAGTCCCGACTTGGCACCAGCACACTATTTCCTATTACCTATGAAAGTTAATTCCTTCCTCGAAGGTCAACACCACGGGCCGTCAAAGACTTTTTGCACGCTTGTGCCTTGAAGGACCTTTCGCCTTTCAGGGAGATTTTCAGTCGTGGAGAGGCAGCTGGCAAAAGTGCTTCGACGCTCAATGGACGTACTTTGAAGAATTTTCAGAGGTATTGTAGCAATATCTGTCATTAATCTATTTTTCCGAAACTTCTTCTGATGCTTTCTATGCAAACCATGTAAATATTTACCTCCGTATGAATACCCACGCCCGTGGTAGTGCCACGAATTATTTACGACAATATGCGATGGAGAAAGTGTGGATCGGAGCTTGTCGGTGACCCTATGCAGCGAGTGCTTGAAATGTGAATGTGGCGTGGGAAAAATGGATGGCGGGAGGGACCCCCAGGGGGGGAGGGGGGGGCAGAATGAATCCCTCGAGCTACGCGAAGCCGCCCCTGGGGCGCCGGCCGGCCATTAATCGGACACATCTGCCGGGCAGCACCACGGATTACGGCCCCGCCGAAAGAAAGGACGTGGGAACGGGAGGGAGGTGGATTGGGGGGAGGTGTGTGAGATGGGGTGGGGGATGGGGAAATGAGGGTGGGGGGAGAGGGTGGTTCGGAACGGAAAAATGTTGGGGGTCATTGAAAAAATAAAACCCTCTCGCCTGGACAAAGCCCTACAAGTAGCGCCGATTGGGAGATTAGGATAGGGTGACCGACGGGAAACATTCGCAGACGCGCGGTGCGAGTGGCGATATAGCGAATGGTTGGCCGAACACGAGAGCAAGTGTTTAAACTCGGATATGCAGAAGAACGTGAATTTCGATTTATCCCGAACGACCGTGCCCTCCAGCTCTAATCTTGCATAGCCATCAATTGTTTGCGTTGATCGCCATTACAATTTTCTTTCACACCCTCAATGGTACAGCAACAGAACTTCTTCGAAAAGACTCGATAGAAACGCCTTTTCTTTGACAAGGGGAATGGCAGCAAGACAGCCATTGTTCGTTCGCTCAAATAACTTCAATGCTCAATATTTTGCCAATGACTTCGAAGCCTTGACAGAATACATAGAGTAAATACCAGAGGCGATGGAAAGGATTAACTGAGCTTCTGACGGCGTCTTTTTAGACTGACTATATTTAGCATTATATTTTTAAGCCGTAAAGGGTTATACCTTAGTGTTCCTGTCTTAAGGAAACATTCAATTCAGTCAGATCAAAGATAATCATAAACTCGTAATCCCTTATCCCACAGAACAACCAGTCATTTGCAGTATCAGTGGCATGTCGTCGTTAAAATTAGCCACGTCATCCGCTATAACTAATGCACGGTCTCTCCCGTCATTCAAGCACACACTTCATAAATCACTAATTTCTCAGCAAACCAACCAGTGAAAATAGCGCTGTCAACAGACTTCGAGATCCTTCCTTTTTCTTTCGCAGGACCATCATACTTCACATCGGCGATTGTAAATATCACCAGGAATATTGTTTTACAAGTATTGTTTGCATGTATTGGTATGTATATGTATAGTATTTGTATTTATTGTATATGTGTATGCTGTATATTCAAGCGCGCATTTCGTAGATCACTAATTTCCCTGAAAACCAACCAGTAAAAATATACAGCTGTAAAAAGAATTACAGATCATTAAATGAGGAACACAATGTATTTTTCCACAGTTCTTAAAAGAGCACTGGAAAAATACATTGTGTTCTGCATTTAATTAACATGAACTTCCAAAACGTTGAGCCAGAAACCATTGAATACAGAATTCGACGTACTGCCTTTTTCTTTCGCAGGAGCATCGTCCTTGGCATTGGCGCTCGTGAATATAACCCGGAATATTACTGTGCGTACTAGTATTGATTGCATGTATTGGTGTATGCATAGCATGTGCATGTAATGTATTTGTGTAAGTTGTAAATATTGTGCCATGGATATCAATAAAATATGCAACCAATGTATCGTGTTGCCGTATTTTAGTCCTGAGATATTGCATGTAATTTAATCGCTATTTAATGTACATTTGTAAAATTGATCTATAATTTTGATCTAGTAAATAAGTGCTGAAGGGGGTGGGAATATATTCCATAGAGTCTCCATCTCGCATTTATTTGGCAGCCAATTGACGAGTACTCAATTCGGATACCTATTCATTCGGGCATTAACTCTCCAATTTCGGGACGGCTTTAACTCACACCCACCTTCCGCTAATTAAAGATAACATTAACATTTACCAACATCTCTAAAACTTATCACGATTTTGCTATTTTAATATCAATTGAAAACATACTAGGGTAGGGTCATGTTCGGGTACAATTATTCTGGTGTATATTCACCCCCTGCCACACACCCTGGCGGTGGCTTGCAGGGTATATTTTAATAAATATTTCCATCGATCTTGTCCTCCTGTTTAATTTACCTCTCTAGATGGCACTATTTTCCTCTCCCCGCTTAAAACTGCTTCTTTGTTCTTTTATCTTTCCAAATAGTCAGGAGGATTTTCCTTCAGCCCTTCGCCAGTGCTCATTAAACAGGGAATTAGCAATTATAATGGAAAATAGATTTTCTCTAAGCATTTATATTTTACAAGAGTACGAATTCTTTATTCCTTTCACATTTTTCACATATCTTTCCTGTGGAAACGTTAAGTCTCTTATTTTTCCTGTGAGCTTTACAAAGGTTTTTACACAAAGTATCGGCCTCAACTATTTCTCAAACCTTTCAAAATTTATTTTAGCTAGATAATCACGATTTCGTGGTGGGTTTTACGTAACCCACCGCGAAAAAACACGACTTATGTAGGATTTTACGGTTGACAACGCGTTGGTGGCCCCCTAATGCAATATTAAAATACTTTTGCTACTGGTCCACGGTCTTTCCTCACAATCGCCGCAGAGATCCTAATGCTTACTTCTGTAATAGTAGAAGTGATTGGAGCTGCATGTCCACTTTTCTTTGGAATATTTTGTCTTCCTCTGTCTCCCACACACCCTATCGGTGGTTTGCAGGGTACAAAAAGAAATAAATAAAGTAAAAACATGCTCAGGGCCGACAGTTTTCCAAAGACTATAAGTGACGGAAGTACGGCGAATGGGAATCGCAGATGAAGGCCGAGGATGGACCGGGAGAATTGAAAGATCTCGAAGATGAACTACGCAAGAAGCAGTTGTACCTCGCCGATATGATGAAACACTACGAAGAGAATTACCAGGGTCCTCCTGAATTCATTGGTAATTATGCATATGAACAGCAATTCTAACTATTGATTAATCCCGTAAATAACATATTTTGTTTATTCTTACCAACACACATTGTGCGTTGTAATTAAATATTAGTTAATAAGAGATGTCCCGATTAATTCGAATAAAGAAAATTTTAAAAATGAAGTCATTCGCATTTTCTTTTTGCTGATGGAATTATACAAATTAAATTTTGTAGAAAGTTATCTTAGTCCACTATAAGCCACCGCTAGGGTGTGTGGCTAAGGGAAGATTACACACCAGACTAATTTTGACCCAAATATGACGCTGCCGCCGTCAGACAATGTTATCACGATCCCTTATCGTTTGAGGTCCTGAAAATTGTACGCATCAACAAAACCTAGATCGCAATAAAAACCTCTTTGTGGAAAAGCAAAGTACGTTCCTTCACCAAGGAAAGAGTAAGGTCGGGGATGCGCGTAATTTCGCAAGGCAGATATTCTGAACACGGTTCACGGCCGTGCTTTCGATCCACCGAAAGCGATATTTGGAATGAAATTATGCCGCGTTCAAAGAAGATGATCGCCACACAATTCGCTAAAAACTCAATACGGATAAAAGATTGGAGAAGAAAATGGAAGAATGTAAACAGAGTGTCAGGCAGAAGGAAGTACAGAGAGTTAAGTAATACATTGAGACGGGCAACAAATAAAGCAAAAGGAGCATGGTGGGAGACGAAGTGCGGGGATATGGAAATTCTGCAGAGGAAGGGTAAAATTGGTGCGCGATGCAAAGGAGCTGGATGGCTATTCTATGGAAGTTAAAACACTATCGGGAAGTAAAAAGCGAAATTCTATGTTAACGGTTTGAGATAAGGCGGGTAAGATAATAACCGAAGAAGACGAGATCCAAGAGAGATGGAAGGAGTATATAGAAGAAGGCGAAATTCCACAACCACTTGGACATGCAATATAAAACTTCTTCCATGTAGGCGCGGGCAATCTGTACCACTAGTCCCGATGATGCCAATGCGTAGCAAAACTAGGCGAGTATAAAAATTCTATTCTGTGGAAATGAAAAGTTATTTGTGTATCCTTTAATTTTTAATGGGATTACACGAATAACATCGACCTCCACTATCTCTCAAATGCAATGGAAATACCAATGATAGGTGACACTGCCTGGGAGGAATACCGATTGGGAGGCGGTTGCAGGGAAGCCGTGATGATTTGCACAAGAGTGGTGTGAAAGGGGTGAAAGGAATTCGGTCCATTCGGCGGTGAAAACGAACTCGCGGAAGTTTAAGAATGCAGAAATCAAATGATAACAGCTATTAGAATATCAAACTTTAATTTTTAGATTTGCTCGACTCGAGATGCATATGCTCCCCTCCTTCCATACGGCCATGATGCAGAATTGATTTCTAAATTGTTCCGGACAACTAAGGAGCGTAAAAGAGTTTTGTATAAAAAGTATGAGGTAACGTTTTGTGGAGAAAACAGATTTATTTCAAATATTGCTACAATTCCTCAAATTCTTCGAAGTATTCTTCCCTTGAGCATAGACATACTATTGCCAGAGCGGCTTTTCCACGGCTCGAAGGCTCCCTGGTAGGCGGAGGGTGTTTATGGTTAAAAGCGTGCCAGCTTCTTTGAGGGCACTTAGGGTCCCGTGGTAGTGTCTTTTGAAGGAGGGACGATTTCACTTCTATAGGGAATAGGACTAACAGTCTGCTGGTGCCCAGTCGGGACGGTAAGGTGCTTGGGGAATCGTGGCGATGCCATTACAGAAGGTCTTCGCAAGCAAACACACTCGACTCTGCTCTTCGTCGTCCGTCCAAAGACCTTCGCGAGGACGAGTTAAGCCCGGATCTTTCG
Source organism: Hetaerina americana (assembly GCF_022747635.1). Taxonomy (NCBI): domain Eukaryota; kingdom Metazoa; phylum Arthropoda; class Insecta; order Odonata; family Calopterygidae; genus Hetaerina; species Hetaerina americana. Next base: position 3,190,695 of record NW_027286841.1, on the reverse strand, counting down.
CGTCGCTAAATATTCAGTGACATAATGTTGTGTGCGCTGTCATCTCATGTCAATGCCCATAATTCGATCGGCGACATGCGCATACTTAACCGACGCGATCTGAATTCAGCACTTAATGCATGCGTAAGGAAATAATTATTACCGATACTTTTTATACAAACCTTGTACAATGAAAATGAGGATAGTGCGTTCAAAACGAAAGCAGTCACCTTTAACAATGAGAATTACTGCACGGCGAAGATAATGGATGAAAGAATTGAACAAGAATGAGTTTCATTCCAAAGATAGAAAATGTACGCAAGATGGTAGGATAGGATACAGTTTACGTTCCGTAAGTAGTGCAATTATTTTTTTAAGTAATTTATTGAACAGATTTGCAAAACACATAAAAGTCTTCAAAGTACTGTCCTTGGGCCTCAAAAACATTTATTGCAGCGACTCAGCCATGACCGGTGCGCGCCCGTCTTCGGGGACCGCTCGCAAGGTCTTCGCCTCGGCTGATTGGATCTCTTCTATGGTCGAAAAACGGGTACCTTTCAGGGCTGCATTAATCCGAGAGAACAAAAAGAAGTCTGCTGGGACGACGCCAGGACTTTAGGGGGGGTGGGGAAGCGTTGGCACCTGGTGTTTGGCCAGGAACTCACGGATTCGGAGCGCGCTGTGGCAAGGTGCGTTGTCGTGATGGAGTTGCCAGGTAGCGGAGATGTATTTTCTCCTCCAAATGACCCTTTTTTGGGGTCTTTCCAGCACATCCAGGTAGTAGGCAGCGTTAACTGTCTGTCACTGAGGAAAAAACTCCTTTTGGCCACTCCTTTGATGTCGAAAAAGACAATGAGCATTGTTTTCACTTTTGATTTGCTCATTCATGCCTTTTCGGGCTTGGGGGACTGGTCGGTGTGTCACTCAGAGCTTTGGCGTTTTGTTTATGGGTCGTATTCAAAAACCCAGATGTCATCACGTGATGACTTTGTCCACATAATCAGGTTCATTATCAAGACTGCATTAGTTCACTATAAATGTCCGCTCTGTTGGTCTTTCGTGACACGGTCGGCGCGCAGAGGTTTACAACAACTGACGAATTGCCGCTTCCACAGCTTGGAGAGCACTGAGACCGGTTTCGCGGAAAAGCCACCCCGCCTATTCAAAGTGGTTCGATTCGGAGAAATTCAATTGCATTACTTTCGGAACGCACCCAGTAAAAAATTGTCTTTACTGGGGCAAGAATGAGGCTAGATAGTCCCTTCTTCTGCCCAGTCACTAACTGCCCCGTATGAGGAACTTGGGGGCGTAGTAGGACTGCCGGTAGTAAAATTGCTGGAAGTTAGGGCAGTGGGGAGTAATGGCAGGCAGCATGGAGCTGGATATGCAGGTGCGGAGTGTACCCCTCACAAGCACGGAGTGTAAGTAGTGCGCGATGTCAGGATGAGTACAAATGCCGAGTTAATGCGGTCGGGATGAGGTGAGCGAGGAATGACTGCGGTAAATATAGGAGGGACAGGGTGGAGGAGTGGATAGAGTTTAAAGGAAACTCCCGTCAAGGATTGCTAGAGGCCTCCCGGGACGAGAGGAGCAAGCACGAAGGAGACAAAGCAGAAAGAAATGAGGGAAGAAGACAGGAGAGGGTTAAAGGAATTAGCGAAAGGGAGCGATCCCCAAGAATAACTCACAGTCGGGACTTTCGTCTTTGCCCGCTCCGGGTGAGAATGGCGTAAGGGTTATGCACGCGTGGCCGGGAGATCGCCGACACATACTACGAAGGGAATATTATCACCAAATATATTTTACACGGTGATCTTATCTGGAAAATAATTGGCATTCTGCAATTGTACGAACTGCAACTGATCCGGCGGGGTGGTATTAGATATTTTAGTAGTACCCTGCAAGCCACCGCTAGGGTGTGTGGCAGGCGGTGAATACACACAGAGACTAATGTTTTACCCGAATATTACCCAATCGCCGGCAAAAAATGTGATTCTGATCCCTTATCCTTCGTGGAATAAAATGACATCTTAAATCTATCCGTTCTTCACTAAATCGATTTAATTTTAATGAAATGAATTATCCGACTGTAACACGATAGGATTGATAAGTGAAGGCAGCGCACACGGACAGAGTGGAAACACTAAGGGGAGCACATTGTCAGAGGACCCAGAAATGTTCATTTTTGGTGAAGAGTCAATACCGATCAGTTTCAATTATGAATATTTTCCTTCTACGATTTCCAACAAATGGAAAAGAAAAAGAAGGAGGAATGAGGGGAAGGGAGAAAGGGGGTGGGGAGAGGTGAAGGGGGCGTACGGTTTTAAAACGTTTGGCGTCATGCTGAGTGTTGGACGGATAGGTGGGGGGGGCGAATAGGCAGGGGGGAAAGGGGGGCGCCGGAGTATTTTCGGACACAAGCCCTACCTCTCCTCCACGTTTGGAAAGCATGAAAAGCAGACAGTGGCAGTGAGTAGCAGACTGTGCCGGGGGGAGTGGCTTGGGGGGGGGGGAGACTACTACTACACGCGTGTGCTTTCTTGCAGGGGGGGTGTTTGGGGAGGGGGCAGGGGATCGCCATTTCGGACGCGGGAGTCAATTGACCGGGAGGGGACGCTCGGACCAGCGACCGGGGGCGGAGGGTGACATCGGTCGGCTGATGGACTGATTCACTGATCAGGCAAAAACAAAATGGTTCCGGAAAAGGGAGCGACTGAAGGGCGCCTTGCGTGCTGACGGATTCATTCTAAGACATCAATTAATAAACCGGACACAGTGAGCAACATAATGACGTCCACCATGACATTAAAGGAGTTATTGCTATGGCCCCACACTATATGAGTAGATCAAACAACAAACGTAATAAGATAAGGGAGATAGATCCCACTACACATGGATACGAATACTCATTCTTTCCCCGAACAATCAGGAATCATAATAGTAAGGAACCAAAGTCGCTGTACGTAGAAATATTTTACACATCCGATTAACGAGAGAGGAGAAGATCAAACGATGCGTAGACATAAGGTTTATTCGTATGTGCATGTATATGTTAGTCGATAGTATGAATGTCAATAGATGTATGGGTTTAAGTTAAAGATGCTTTCACATAAATATGACATTTGCCTCTGCGGGTGTAGATTTGCATGAATTTCTTGGTTTTGCATGTTATTCCATTCTCTTTTACAGGTAGTGACCTAACGACCCCCGCCACACGCCCGTGCGGCGGCTAGCAGGGCACTTTGTAGATGTATATGAAGGGTAGGCATGGCGGTTGGGAGGGAAAACTGTACATTTTCCGTTCCTCATCATTAGTATCATTGGGTGTGAGACATGGACAATCAGGAAAGCGGAAAGAAAAATGCTTGAGGCAATGGAAACGTGGACTTGGAGGACACTAACAAAAACAAGGAGGATAGAAAGGAAAAGAAATGAAAAAGTGTAAGCCGAAGTGAAAGAAAAGTGATAGCTCTTAATAACAAAAGGACAAAGAAGAGCAAAATTAATCGGAAATTTACTAAGGCATAAACAATTCCTTGAAAACATATTTTAAGGAAAAGATGCCGGGAAAAAAACCAAGAGGACGTACCAGAACTGCTTTTTACAAGAAACTGGAGCGTGAGATGGATCATATACATGCAAACTAAACTAAAGGAAGTGGCAGTGAATGGAGAGGGGCGAAGGTGGCTATTGCGACGAGGCACGCCTGCCTTTTGGTGTTTGATGATGACATAATTACTTTTGCTTGGCTATCCCTTTGCCGTCTTCATCCAGCACCTGAGGAAGTATTACGTGAACAAGGTGTGCATAAACAGTATCGGGAACAATTTTTTCTTGACTTGCGCCTCAAGTGCTGAATTGAGACCGTCGGTTGTGCGTGCGCATGATCGATAATCGTATTGGAATTGATAAGATGACAGTGCGCATAATTATCACTTAAAATGTAGCGATGCGAAATATTTGCGCTAAACTCGTCTTCCCGAAGGTCTTCGGGCGGACGACCAAAAGAGCAGAGTCGAGAGTGTTTCCTTGCGGAGACATTCTGCATGGGCATCGCGACGATTCCCCAACCCTCTTACAGTCCCGACTTGGCAGCAGGCTATTTCCTATTCCCAAAAACGCAATCCTCCCTTCCTCAAAGGACATTACCACTATGAGACCCTAAATGCCGTCTAAGAAGCTTGCACGCTTGTACCCTTAAGGGGCTTCCGCCTGCCAAAGAGCTTTAGAGTCGTGGAAAAGCCGCTGGCAAAAGTACATCGACGTTAAATGGATATACTTTGAAGGATTCTGAGAGGCATTGTAGTAATATCTGAAATAATTTTTCTTCTCAATTCTAATACTCCCGGCACTTATACAGACCATGTATCGTATAGCTTGCCACTCATTGGAACATAAGTCCAACAGTTACATCATACGCAAGGTAAACGATTAAACAGTGAACGGTGCTTTGTTTTTCGAACTGTTTTCCAATGCAATATCAGCATACAAAAAAACGGCAGAATGAATACCAATGTTTCTTTCAATAGGTGTTCACATGAATGTACACGCCACAATGGATGTAGATTTACATTAATTTGTTGGATTTGCATGTGGGTTTGTTCTCCTTCACAGGTAGTGACATACGACCTCAAATATTCATTTGTAATATATATAAAATAAGAGACCACAAAGCAATGATAATAGTATTATCAGTTTCGGTAGAAAAAATCGTTAAACCCAGAGGAAAGGTGTACCTATTCGAGAAAAGTAACTTCCGGAATTTTGCCGTGTGTCTTAGAAAAACCTACAATTACAAATTACGAAAACGCTCAACGCTAGGACTGAGATTTAAGTGAGGCATTAATAGGAATTAATCAGACATTTATCTCTAATAAACAGTAACACGATAGTAACAAATCACGATGGTACAACAGGAAGGTGAGAAATATTTTAAGACAACAAAGGAGATTGCACGAAATACAAAAAAAAACTTTGAAATATGGCCGAAGAACGACTTCTGAAAGTGCACGAAAAAAATACTTAACACATCGTAGGGAGACAAAGAAAGTATTACGAAGCGCATTTATAAATTTCAAAAGAAAGATTCTGTGTGAATACGTGGAAAATGACCCTAAGGCATTCTGGTTCAACGCTAGGGAATTGCAAAGAAAACGTCTAACCGTAGAGTCCCTCAAAATCAGCAATGGTAATATAGTATACTACATAGTAGTAGTACAGTAGATATAGTAGATACAGACATCACGCAAAAAAACGAGTGTTTTAAATAATATCTTTCAAAGCGTGTACACTAATGAGAGCGAAGCACCCAGTGAAGACCACATCGCACCCATTGCAAAGGTGGATGACATTAGAATTACACGCGAAGGAATCGCGAATCAACTCCTACACATAAAAAATACTATCACCCAGACGAGAGGATATTCCCGCAAGGAAACTGAAAGGCCGAAATTGCACCTTTTTTTAAATACACATTTAACAAATCGAAGGCAGACGGCGTCGTTCCCCTGTACTGGAAAATAGCCAACATCACACCTATTTTTACAGGCGGAAATAAGCAAAAACCCGATAATTACCGACCAATATCGTAAACTTCCCTCTCATGTAAAGTCTAGGACCACATTATTGCTAATAACGTCATGACATTCCTCGACACTCACAAACTATTCGTACTATCCAAAAGACAACACGGATTCAGAAAGGAGATATACCATGCGAAACGCAGTTGGGGTTTTTTATACACGACATTCCTCAATCTGGGGAAAGAAACAAACAAATGTAGATGTGATATTCTTGGACTTCAAAAAGGTATTTGATAAAGTCCCACAAGAATTGATACACAAGTTGCAATGGTATGGAATGAATGACAAAGCAATGAATTGGATTCGAGACTTCCTTACTGACCGCCAAAATAAAGGGTGGTGGTTGAAGGCTCAAGTTCTAATTATGTGAAAGTAACATCCTGCGTCCCACAGGGCAGGGTCATGGGACCACTACTATTTCTTATATATATCAATGACATTATCAGTGAAATAAAAATCAGCAGAAGACTCTTTGCCGACAGCACTGCAACCTACAGGGAATAGCGAATGACGCAGATCGCGAATCACGACAAACTGACTTGAACAACTTGCGAAAAGAATTTGAAATAAAAGGGCTGGAATTAAATACGGAAAAATGCACCATTATTCATTTCTTAAACAATAGAAAAAACCAAACTTCACCAACTTACACACTCGGAGGTGTTCGGATGAGCGTCGTGGATTAAGTAAAATACTTGGAGGGGTCATTATTGCATCGGATCTTTCTTGGGGAAAACATATACGCAGGATTTGTGGAGAGGCGCTAAAAAAAGCTGGCATTCGTCAATCTTATACTGGGAAGGTGTAGCGATGAACAAATGATTAAACGTGCGATTTTCTTCAATAAGGCCTCACATTAAGTATACGGTAAGCGCATGGGATCCTTTTAAAAAAAAATTAATTACATAATTGAACAGGGTACAGAGAAAAGCCACTATGTTCGTGAAGTACTCGTACCAAAGAACACAAAGCGTCACTCATACAATACAGAATCTGAGGTGGTAACCTTAAGATATGCTAACACTCGGGGCTAGATTAAACTTATTAGTAAGATATAGTGTGTGATTTCCCATCCGTTTTTGAGGATAGTATACTAAATAGGCCCCCTAATTACTGGCAAGGCCGAAATGTGTCAAAAATATAGAAAGACTGTCCAACTGATAAACTATAATATTCTTTTTTTCCGCTAACTATCCGTGAAAACAATAAAAGGGGGAGAACTGAAGAAAAAAATGGGTACATATTTTCGAAAACAGATTTTTGCAAGATTAAAATCTCATCAAACACATTTTCAGTAAATACACTATATAAATTATAATATGTCGTCCTAACGCCCCCCGCCGTGAGCCCTTGTGCCGAGTGGGGTGTAGGTGAACGTATATAAAGCCCATTGCACATGTCAATTGTCCGTTGGGAATGCGCAGAAGACTAACCGGTAATAAGTGCCCGTATTTTATATGTAGCACGTCCTTGCGATGTCCTCCGGGGTATAATGCAGATGTAAACGGATTTTTACTCGGCCACAGTCCCAGGTCGCCCCTTCCTATCCAAAGGAGGCGGAGCTAAATACATTTTCCCTTGCGATACTTACGAAACACACTCCATTAATCGAATTGTTCGAGAGGCATTGCGAGGGGAGGCGCAACGAGATGCATCCACTCGATTCACGCCACAGGCATTGAAAATCAACGGCGCTGGTGATCCTACAACGAACGCCATTGCATGAAGGGGATTAGGGAGCGTTCGTCCCTTGATTGGTCATCTCTAGCTTTGGTTTAATCACCAGCAGTGAGTGAAAGGACTGAACGAACCTTCGCGCGGGTCACGCGTGACGAGGCCACCAACGAGGACTTTCCACGTTATAGTATTCGATAGATTTTTACTGCAATTTAAGGTGCATGAGCACGTGTATTTTGGGTGAAGGTATATATATATATACATATAATAATTATTATTATTAGGTAATCTACCGGTTAAGGTAGCTTTTTGGATGGACACAGCTCCTAAATAAGTATTTAGTGATTCCTATGAAAACACAACACTCTATATCAGGTCCCTCTTCATCTCTGAGTACCTTCTTCCTCCCTTCATCCCGTCCAACATCCCTACCCTGTTCCTTCCCTTTCCTCGTTTGCCTAACATTCTCCCCTCAATCACAGTTTAAACATCCCACTGCCGGTCAATACCCCTTCATCCACTTTTCCTGCCTCCATAGGATTTCTCTGAACAAACTCCTATCTTCGCCCACCATACCAAGTACTTCCTCGTTTGTTTTCTTCTCTGTCCATTTCACCTTCTCCATTCTTCTCCACACCCACATATCTACAATAGCCTCCAGTCTACGTCTATCCTCCTGCTTCAATGGCCACGTTTCTGCACCGTACATAGCTACGCTCCATATCAAAGTTTTTACGAGTCTTTTCTTAACATCCTTACTCAAAGTCCCCGTCATCAACTCCCTCCTCCTTGTGAAAGCCTCTTTGCCTAGCGCAATTCTTCTCCTTACGTCCCTACTACTTTGACCGTGTTGGTCCAAAACACTACCGAGATACGTAAACTCTTCTACCTGCTCTAGTTTTTGCCCTCCTATTTTAATGTTAAGCTTGGCCTTTTTCTTTCTAGAAAATCGCATAACCTTTGTCTTATTAATATTAATTCTCATCCCACACCTGTCGCACTGAATTTCCAATTCACTCAGCAATGCTTGCAGCCCCTTGGCTGACTGACAAACTAAAGCTTGGTCATCAGCAAACCTAACTGATTTTACGAATTCCCCGCCCACCTTCATTCCTACGTCCAGTTCTTCCCATGCCTCTTTAATCATTTCCTCTGCATACAGGTTGAACAGCAACGGTGATAATGGGCAACCCTGCTTTACACCCCTTCCTAACACTGCCCATCCCGACTCCCCGCTTCCCACCCGCACCTGAGCAGTCTGAGACACGTGAAGGTTGCGGATTAGCCTCCTTTCCCTCAAATCTATTCCTATTTTCTTTATTATACTCATTAGTTTTTCCCAATTTACACCGTAAAAAGCGCTTTTTCGAAATCGGCGAAACAGGCAAATACCCCCTGGTTGTATTCTATATTCCTCTCGATTGATCTACATCTACATCTACATAATACCCCGCAAGCCGCCGCAAGGGCGTGTGGCGGGGGGTGTTAGGTCACCAACCGTAAAAAAGAAAAATACCACATGCAAAAAAACAACACGGAAAATTACACCCACAGCAGCGCACACACTCATGCAAAAATCCCTTCATCCAACACTCATGCAAACACGTATACCGCAAAACAACTAAAAAACTGCACCCCATGATGCAGCACGAAAGCCATCCTACAACACGGAAGCCAGGACACAACAAGCAAGAAATTGAAACATCACTACCACATGAAAATGCACCACGAAACACTCTACCCCCAAAGAGTCTGTAAAAGGCAGGGAATGCGACCAAACGTTGCAGGTAGCAGGAATTTGCCCCCGCGGAGAGGGACGAGGGATTGAAAGGGAAACTTAAAAACAGATGAACAGAACATGAATGAGGTAATTCGGAAAGAATGGGTTATTATAGCAAAACACATAACGTTAGTGGAAGAGCATGCATTTAATTACAACTAATTATTTTTTAGACGCTGATGGTGGCAAGTGGAATTTTTGCTATCTATAACCCTGCAGTTGCTATCCCGTATTGTCCGTGGGAAGAAGGAGTCCTTGAGTCGGCTAGTTCTGGCATCTATTTCCCGAATTTTATATGCATGATCCAAGCGACTAATGTATGTAGGAGTACGAATAATTTGCGAGACCTCGGTGGTGAAACATGCGGATCTAAATTTATTTAATAATTTCAATCTTGCATTGAATCGTCTCTCTGCCAATGATTCCCACTCCAAATCCATGAGCATTTCGGTGACGCTTTGCGTTTTATCGTAGGAATTTTTTACAAAACGGGCTGCCCGGCGTTGACCCTTCTCAATTTCCCAAATGAGACCTTTTTCACTCGGATCCCACACGCTGCATGCGTATTCTAAATGAGGCCTTAAAGAGCGTGGTAACAACGTTCCTTGACCTTCGAGTCACTTTTGCCGACAATGCGTCGAATGAATCCCAATTTTTTATATGCTTGACCGCAGACTTTACGTATGTGAGTCCCCCAAGTTAAGTCTTTTGTGAATGTGACACCTAGGTATTTTACCGTATCAACTACTGCTAGGTCACCTCCAGCTAATTTGTAAGCAAATCCCGTTGATCTTTTAAAGAAATTTACCACTGAACATTTATTATAATTTAGAGTCAATCCCCAGTTAGAACACCATTTAGTAATGCAATCTAAATCCTGCTCTAGAATAAAACGATCCTCATCCCCAGATATCTCCCGATAGATCACCGTGTCATCCGCGAACATCCTAATTTTACTTTTCACTTCGCGGTTCAAATCGTTAACAAAAATCAAGAAAAGCAACGGCCCGATCACACTTCCCTGAGGTACCCCCGACGTGACTCGAACGCTGTCGGAACTAGCGCCATCAAGGACTACCCTCTGTTCCCGCTCTGAAAGAAAATCTTTAACCCAGCTTATGGCGCCCTTGTTTATACCCGCGACCTTTAATTTATGAATGAGTTTACCATGTGGGACCTTATCAAATGCCTTTTGAAAATCTAAGAAGATGGCATCCACTTGCCTACCTCTCTCACCCGATAAAAGTAAATCATGTGTAAATAATCCTAATTGGGTCTCGCAGGAGCGGGTTTTCCTGAATCCGTGTTGATTGTCACTTAAAAAGTTAATATTGTCAAGGTGTCTCATTATTGAACTGACAATTATGTGCTCTAAGATTTTGCAACAGATAGCTTATTACTACAATGGCATCACGCGTACCTCTCCCCTTCCTAAACCCAAACTGGTCATCCCCTCAGCAATCTACCCAGCCCTACTCTCTATCCTTTTGTTTATGATCCTGAGAACAACTTTAGCTGCACGGAATACAAACATATTGTCTTGTAGTCATCGCATGATGTAGCCTTTACCTTTTTCGGAATAGGAACTAAAACTGATCTCAAAAAGTCTTCCGGCCAGATTACCTCCTCATAGATTCTACGAATTAGCCCATATAGCCTCTTCCTCCCCCACTTTACTACACATTTCAATAGTTCCGCGGGAATGTTATCCGCCCACACGGCCTTATATAGTTTCATCTCCCTTAATGCCCTTTCTATCTCATCGTCGAGTATGCCGAGACCTAAGCTGTCTTCCTCTACGTCATATTCTTTTTCAATGTCTAACTTTGTTGGTCTAAGTTCTTTCTATACAGTTCTTCTATATACTCCTTCCATCTCTCTTGGATCTTTCCCACGTCAACTATTACCTTACCCGCCTTATCTCTAACTGTTAGCATAGCTCTTCCTTTTTTACTTCCCGATAACGATTTAACTTTGCTGTACAGCGCACCGATTTCACCCTTCCTCTGCAGACTTTCCATATCCTCGCACTGCGTCTTCCAACATGCTTCTTTTGCTTTATTTGTTGCCCGCCTCAATTTACAGTTCAATTGTTTGTTCATTTTGTCTAATTCTGTATTTACATTCTTCCATTTTCGCCGCTCATCCATATTTGTAATCATCTCATCCGTGATCCATGGTTTCCTAGTCCTTTTAGCGTTAACGGTTCCAATAGTGTCTTTTGCGGCTTCAGGCAACCCTTTCTTGATCCTTTCCCATTTTTCTTCGATAGTACTGAGCTCTTTACCATCCTCCATGTTTTCCTCTACCGGCTGTTTTTATTCCTTCCTTTTCAAACCATTTAATGCTTCTACATTCCATTTTCTAACTCGCCGCCCCTGCCTTATATTATTGAAACGGACGCTACATTTCATAACAACTTAATTGTGGTCAGAGTCCGCATCCGCTCCCGTGAAGCTGTGCGAATTTATCACACTGTTCCTAAACCTGTGTCTAACCAGGATGTAATCTAGCTGATACCATTCTGAGTCACCTGGCATTATCCATGGATACCTGCGTCTTTTGTGGTGTCTAACCCAAGTGTTGGTGATGACTAACCCCTGTCTCATGCAGAACTCAACTGCTTTCTCCCCGCGGTCATTCATCGTGCCTAAACCGTAGTCCCCCACCTCAACCCCTTCTCTGTCTTCGCCTACCGTCGCATTCCAATCCCCCCTCACTATCAAATGTTTCCCTGCAGGAACACGCGATTATGTCCTCTAACTGGTCGTATATCCTATCGACCTCTTCTTCTTTATGGTTGCTCGGTGGCATGTATACCTGAATAATAACCAAGTTCGTCGGTTCTGCTTTTGTCTCTACTAGTAATAATCTATCCGTTACCTGCTCTATTTTGACTTCGCTTCTTCCTACCTCCTCATTTAATACTATGGCAACTTTTCTTTGGCTCTCGCCCCAATAGCCTTATCGTATGTTTTGTTTTGTTAGGAGTCACAAAATGTTTTATTTAGTAGCCGTGTCCATCCAAGAGCCTACCTTAACCGGTAGATTACCTAATAATAATAATAATAAGATATATATATATATATATATATATATATATATATATATATATGCATGCGTGTAAGTTAGAAGGGTTTTCGCATGAATATATACGCCTCTGTCGGTGCAGATTTGCATTAATTGTTTGGTGTTGCATTTGGTTTAATTTCATTTTACGGGTGGTAACTTAATACCCCCCTCCACACTCCCTTGCGGGGTATTATGGACCCTGTAGAGGCAGATGAGAATATAAAAGAGGCGCGGCCGGGATAGAGACAAGATGAGGGCCGGCGGAGCGCTAAGAATGCGGGCTTCTAATACAAATTGTAACTATTATTCTTGAACTACTACAGTAAATAACATATTATTCCTCAATGAACTCTCCATTATTTTAATTACGAGACCCATTCAAAACTAAATATTGAATTATTTTTATTTCTATATTTTAATTATTTACATACCCTGCAAGCAATACTAAAACACAAGAATAATTTTACTCGAACATTACCATACCGCGGTCGAATAATTTTATAATGATCCCCTGTCGTTCTTGGAGAAAATGAAATCCTAAATATATCTGTTCTACACTTAATCTCTCTAATTGTATGGACTTGATATCTCCTACCTTATTACGATAGCGGTAATTATACATTTACAATATCACTGCTAAAACGTCTCATCCCTCCAATTCATGCAAGAGCAGCAATCTGTAATTTAACCTTCGCTCTGCGAGTGATTCCCAGCCTAGCCCCACTAATATTTTGGATACGCTTCTATGTTTATCGTAGCAACATTTTACAAATCTAGCCTAGCAAATTCGGCAATCAATCCAAATTCGTGAGGATCCCATATACTAGCAGTTCATTCTAAATTAGGCCTAACCAACGACAGATAACATTTCTCTTTCACCTTTTCCTCAAATTTACCAGGTACCCTTCAAATAAATCCTAATTTTTTTTAGTTTGTCGATATATTCTCTGTATTTGTTTCAGGAGAGATCGTGACTGAGGGTAACGCCTAGGTATTTAATTGAGTCTACACATTCCATTTCGATGTTCCCGATACATTATGTGCTCCGGAGGATATGGGGCCATTTCCAAAAATGTATCTCTGCGCATTTTCCTTAAGTTTAACTCTAATTGCCAAGGGTCGTGCCAGCGTTGTGTAGCCTTAAGATCATCTGATAAAGCTTCTGTCTCCTCAGGATCGAGGATATCGCGGTAAACCACTGCATCGTCGGCAAATAAACGTATCTTAATAAAGATTACGGAGTCAAAGTCGTTAACATAAAGTAGGAATAAAATAGGTCCGATGACACTTCCCTGGGGAACACCTGAAGTAACTTCTACTGCATTTGAGCTAACTCCATTTATCACTACTCTTTTAACCCGAACATTCAAAAAGTCTTTAATCCAACCCCGGATATTTTTATCTATACCATATGCTTCCAGCTGTGCGAGCAATTTATCATGAGGTACTTTTTCGAAGGGTTTCTTAAAATCTATAATAATCGCGTCCACTGGAACTTTTCTATCTACCGGAATAAGAATATCGCGAACAAAAAGCGCAAGTTGTGTCTCGCTGGATCTATATCTTCGGAAACCGTGCTGATATTTCATTAATAATTCCTCCTTATGCTGGTGTCTCACGATCGAACTAGCAACTATATGTTCCATAGCCTTGCAAGAAATGAATGTGAGGGAAATAGGTCTTTAATTGCTCGGTTCTTCCTTGTCTCCGTTTTTAAATATTGGTGTTACGTTAGCCGTTTTCCAATCTCTGGGAACCTTGTGATATACTAGCAACTTCTTAAATAATATTTCTAAATACGGCGCATTTTCCGAAGCTAGATCCTAAAATATACGAGCAGGTGTTTCACCGGGCCCCGAGTATTTATTTGGCTTAATATATTTCAGCAAATGATCTATTTATTTATATACGTAGTATGAGATTTAAAATTTGGGCATCGATTGTCCGGCACGATTTGGTAAGCTATCGGAGGTATTGAGTGAGATATTAGTGAAGACGATTTGAAAGAAGGAATTTAATAAGTTAGCCTTTTCCAAACTGCTGGTCACTCTTTCGCCTTTATCATTTTTGAGTTGATTAACTGTTGACTAATTTCCTTGAACTTCTCTGACGCATGACAAAATGCCTTTGGGTTCTCTTTCAAATTTTCCGCTAATCTTTTCCTTTTGAATGCACTTAACGTTTTCCGAAATTCATTCTTGGAATTCACCCTGGATATAATATTATCATAAGTGATCTCATTCTTTTTGTCGCTAGAGATATTATCCCTAATATTTTTCATCTTGGCGTGACGTAGAATTTGACGTAATAATACCTTTCTAATATCCGCGTCGTAACATCTAGGTTCCGTGTTATCTTTATTAACGTTACGGGGAATGGACTCGTTGACTGCTGACCTCTCTCCATGATCTCAAGGAAGTGATTCCACGCATCCTCAGTATTTCGGTGATTACTATCTCTCTTACAACTGGCACATTGAGATTCTGTGGTACGCACTTCAGGCCATTGTATTCCCCTTCTTTAAATAAGAAAATTTTCCTTTCAAGCTTCTTATCTCAAACCCCATGAAGCGACAACTTAGAATTTACTGCCCTGCGGTCAATAATTCCTTTTTTAGTTTCTATAGTTAAGACCTTTTCGGGAATATTTGTGGCTAAGAAATCAAGAATACTATCGCCCCTAGTTGGTGAAGTGACAAATTCATTCAACGAGTTCGACGTAAAAGAATTCAATAGCGATTCGCAGATATCCTTGTCTTTACCTCCCGTTTTAAAAGTATACGTATGTGCTCCATCCAATAGATGGGACATTGAAATATCCACCGAATATAACGTCGCGATCATTGTGTTTGGATAAAAAACCTTTGATTTGATGATCCTACTCTAGTTTTGAATTGTCTCTGTCGACTGGCGGTCTGTAAAACGCTCATGCATAATTTCTTTTGGATAGAGGACTCTTAATTGAGCACCAAAAGCTTTCCAAACCATTAACCACAATTATCTAAGCCCTGCTGACCCAATAATTTTTAAATGCAATAAAGGCACGACCCCCAATTCTATTTGTTCTGTCATTTCTGTCAATGGAAAAGGATTTTGGGAAAATTTCACCGCCGACAATATTAGTGGATAACCAGCTTTCTGTCCCAATAAGTATATCTTTGCCTGTGCTTTGAATAAGGTGATGATATTCTGCGACTTAGTTTTCTGAACTTCGGCAATTTACTTCCAGTATAAATAATGTTCCCTTGACATTATGGTTTTTTTTCATTTTTAACGAGGGTCTTCTTTCTAATAGCAAATCCCTAATAAAATTTTCCGTCCGATGCCATCGGATTGGTGTGAAATGAGCTATTGCTACCACTGAACCTCACTTCATTTAAAGCTACATGATTTGGCGTATTGGCATGAATATTCAAGTGAGAGGCAGTCGCACCACCCAAGGGATAAGCTCTCAATTGTGTCACCAGTATCTCTCGCTAAGGGGCGTGAGTAAGCCAATGCACACTTTACGTCTCCTGATCAAAATGTCATTATTACACATTGTTTCATGTTCGCAAAAGAATGTCCGCCACGGCCATAATCTCCGAAACAAATTCCGAGGTGGTCACTGAAGGCATGTCGTCAAGGCGACTGCTTTGAATGGCGTCATTACTATTATTGCCCCTCGCCGCGTGTAGGACGATCCAAAGGGCGAGAGTACACAAAAGGCCATTTACCGCAATGGAGAGATGATATTAGTTGGGCGAGGCATTCATGCTTCATAAATTTTCGCTTTCAGGACGACCGAACATACACGTGTCCCTCTTCATCATTGGATAGTATTAATTCCGGATATTTTCCACTTGGCCAGTATTTCACGTCCATCCAAAAAACATGAGAATTCAGCCAAAAGGGACGAATGGAAATGTTAGGCAGAGAGCATTGCATTGGAAACAGGCACAATTTTGAAAACCTTGCCATCATCACGTGCGTTGAGAGGGGAAACAGTTCCTCGGTATATTCATTTCAGCAATTCGTTCTCAGATTTTTCTGGCAAGTTTTTTCTCTCTCCCGTTTGGCATGGATAATCTTGCTTTCGAGAGTTATTTGGAATGCACTCCAAGGGTTGCACCACACTCTCCATGTTCATTTCACTTTGGAGAGAATTAAATCTGCGAACGGAACACTTCGATGGAACTATATTGGGTGCAATGGAGGGGACTATTGGACGAATTAGGATTGGGCCCACTAGTTGACCGTAGGTTGAAATACAGGTGAAATGTACTGCGTAAATTTGGGGCATGCTCCTATTCTAAGGAATTTAAGGACATAATACAAGCCCCCACTTCCTATTGCAGATCAGATCATCGACGGGATCACAGATCATCAATCAGGGAGATTTATTGTTGAACGGATGGATTTAAAACGTCGTTTTACATTCGTAACATTAGAGATCAAAATAGATATGACAGCAATCGTGTAGGAGATAATTAGAATTGGCAGTATGTGTATTTTGTCGATGTACTGCATGTTATTTTTTTTTAATTTAATGTGCCCATCTTTTTGACGGTCCTCCCGCATGATTTGAATATACGCGTCCTGTTATTGAATACCCTTGCATGTAATTACCTTCTTTCGTGTGATTTACTTTCTTCCAGTGAATGAACACAATGATATTTGAGCAGAGGTGTCATGATTGGGATTGTGCTAGCATAGATGGTGACCTAACACCCCCCGCCACACGTCCTGGACTGAAGGGTACAAAACTTGGGTGTTTGTTGCGCTTAGGTGCTTCAGATGAGCCGTAATATTTGGCAAAAATAAATACATAAAGTCCAGAAAAATCCGCCAGATTCCTCAAAAATTATTAAAATAAGAACAAAATTGTGACAGGTCTCTTAGGGGATTTAGGCTGGGAACCACTTGAGACGCGAAGAGAAGCAGCGAGACTTAGACTTTTAGAAAGGTTCAGAACAAACGAGTTTAACGATGACACTAAAGGAATTATTATGGCCCCACACTACTTAGGTAGATCAGACCACAAAGATAAAATAAGGGAGATAGATTCCAGTACATACAAGTATAGATACAAATACTCATTCTTTCCCCGAACAATCAGGAATCATAAAAGTAAGACACCAAAGTCACTTTAGAAATATTACAAACATTTAATTTACAAGTCGGAACAAAATTAGACATTGCAAAGATATTAGGTATACTTTCAGGTGCATGTGTATGTTAGTTGGTAGTTTGAATGTTTGCCTGTGTGTTGGGTTTGAGTGTTCTGGCATGAAGGCATGCCATGTTTTGTTTGCGGGTGGTATAAATTTGTGGCTTTTGCATGCGGTTGTTTTCTTAATTACGGGTGGTGCCCTAACACCCCCTAAACATTAGAAACATTGAATTTACAAGTCGGAACAAAATTAAACATTGCAAAGTAATCAGGTATATTTGTAGGTGCGTGTGTATGTTAGTTGGTAGCATGTGTGTGGGGTGAAAGGGTTTTTGCGCTCATTCAAAGAATATCTCTCTTCGGAATGATAAAATATCAATGGTAGTTCACCAGAAAAGGCAAGTTTTTTGATGCACACAAAGACTAACAATCTTCACTTCCGGGTCGCAGATAAACCGACGCAACGTACCGCCTTTCACTATTCACAGCCCTCCATTTCCTCACCCTCTTTCCGTTTCGCCCATCTTCCCAGTCTCCTATCTCGCTCGCCTCCTTACATTCTCCCCTTTACACGACAGTCTCCAACCGCCCACCCGCCAAACAAAATGCCTTGCATTCGCATCTCCAGCCCCCTTTGGATCCCTCCCAAACAACCCTTCCTCCTCCCCAACATGCACTTTTCGTGCGCTCGTCCCTTTGCACAGTGTAGCAATGGAGAGAGAACTGAAGTCCTACGCGATCCTTCGAGATTATGAAGCCTGATCCCACCCCTTCTTTTTCGATGCCATCTTTTCGGCTCCAAACCCTTCGTGGTCGTGCGGGTTGGGGTGTGGGGGTGGGGCGGAGGACGGTGGGGCGTCGGTTAAGGAGGCCCTCCACGGAGAGCGCAAGGCGCGGGGTATTCTGGGATAGAATGGAGAATGGAGTGGAATGCCTGGGGAACTAACTGTCTCG